>NC_091446.1:23625870-24825870 GCF_964237555.1 Oryctolagus cuniculus | reverse complement strand
GGGGGAGTGACATAATGGTGCCGTGACTCGGATAGGAAACCTAGGCAGGGTTTAGTGTCGTTCCTCCACGAAGAGGGGGAGCGACATAATGGTGCCGTGACTTGGATATGAAACCTAGCCAGGGTCTAGTGTCGTTCCTCCACGAAGAAGGGGAGCGACAGTTGTACCAATTTACAATTCGCCAACAGTGTATAAAGGTCTCATTTTCTCTACACCTTCACCAACACTTGTAGTCTTTTGACTATTTAAAAAATTTATTTAAGTTGTACAACCTTCATGTATTTCATGTATACAGATTTAGGAACATAGTGATACTTTCTACCCTACCCTCCCTCCTGCCTATAGTCCAACTCTTCTGCGTTCTCCATCTCCTATTCCCACTCTTAATTTTTATAAAGATATGATGCATTTTCTTCAGTGTTTTCCTGGATATTAACATCCAGCTTACAACTCCTTCTAATAACAACATCATATTGGCAATTCCTTAGACCAGCATTGTCAAACACAATACATCTATCCATATAACATGAGTTACATATACACTTTTACACTGGTACTACCCATTCTTTCTTTTATTTTTATTTATTTTTTGACAGGGAGAGTGGACAGTGAGAGAGAGAGACAGAGAGAAAGGTCTTCCTTTACCGTTGGTTCACCTCCAATGGCCGCCACGGCCAGTGCACCGCACTGATCCGATGGCAGGAGCCAGGTACTTATCCTGGTCTCCCATGGAGTGCAGGGCCCAAGGACTTGGGCCATTCTCCACTGCACTCCCGGGCCACAGCAGAGAGCTGGCCTGGAAGAGGGGCAACCGGGACAGAATCGGCGCCCTGACCGGGACTAGAACCCGGTGTGCCAGCACCGCAAGGCAGAGGATTAGCCTAGTGAGCTGCGGCACCGGCCTGGTACTACCCATTCTTTAAAAAGAAAAAATAGGTAGATGAATTTCATTGTAATGATTTATTTTAAGTGAGGTACTAAATTTTTATATCAGAATATGCTTTATATGAAAAAAATTACTGATGATATACATTTTATTTTCTCATTAAGTCTGCAAAATGCTGGATATATTTTTGCACTCACCAAGTATCTGAATTCATATCCTAAATATTATACCAGAAATACTTGATTAGTATTTCCATTTTATAACATTTACAGTAGAAAAAGAAGATTCACAGATGCAAGTTATTCCAAGCCTTCTTGAAAGTTGCCCGAAAAGTAAATTGGCTATCAGTTCTTAAATTTCAATTTTCATTGGTTAAAATTAAATAAAACTAAAAACCAATTTGTTAGTAATACAAGCCACATTTCAAGTAGCTATTTGGGATTAGTCACTGCCACATTGAATTTCAGAGTTCTATATAACTTGCGTGCTTTTGCTCACCTTTCTCTCACAATATCTCTTTTTATAGGTATCATTTCCCATTGTGCCTATGAGATTACAGAGTGTGTAGCAGCTCAGCTCAGATCACACAGCTAGTAAATGGTGGTGCTCCATTTGAAGGAATCTGTGTCTATCTGAGTAAAAACTCAGATTCTTCCCACTATATACTTTTTCCCTTTTTAAAGATAGTTGAGGTATAATTTATGTATAATAAATTTACCCTCTTTTGGCATAAAATTATATTTCATAAGACTTTACTAGATGCATAGAATTGTGTAACCACTACCATGGTCAAGATATGAAAGAGTCAATTATCCAAAATACTCCTCTTAGACAGCTTTTGTAGTCAACCCTCCTCTTAGCTATAGTCACCCAGAAACATTAATTTGACTTATGTCTAATTTTGCCTTTTCCTTAGTGTCAGTGAATAGAATTTTACAGTAGATAACCTTCTGTGTCTTATTCTTTTGCAATAATGAATTTGAAAATGATCTACATGATTGAATGTATTAGTAGATGTTCATTTTTATTGCTCAGTAGTGTTCCATAGTTTGGATGTGCCACAGTTTGTTATTAATTCACCAGTAGGAGAAAACTCCTGTTGTTTCCAGTTTTGAGAATGAATAAAACTTCTAAAAACATTTACATGAACATAAGATATTATTTCTCATGGGTTATTATTCAGGTGGGATTGTGTGTTGCTAAATAAGTATATGTTATTAGGAAGTCACCAATCTGTAAAGTGGCAGTGGCATTTTGCAGCCTCACCAGCAAAGTATGAGAGCTGAAATTGCTTCCCTTCTTCACCAACACTTGGTATTACCAGTTTTATTTGATTGTGCCTGTAAATGTATGTTAGTCATTCTGATAGGGTCCTAGTGGTTCCTTTTTGTGGGTTTAATTTGCATTTCTCTAGTGACTTATTATAATGAGCACACTACACTTTAATGGATAAAATGACACTCTGATACAGCCTCAGTGTTCCTGCCTCTGGCTGTCTCATTGGTGTTCCCTTGGTTTCCCAGGTCATGACTGCCCTCCACCCTCTGCTTTATCATGACCTTCAATTCTCCTTCTTGGGCCAGATGGAGATACTCATAGACTTCACAGCTACCTTTTTCCTAAACTGATCTTCTCTGGACATTCAGCACAGGTCCAACTCTCGGGACAGCCCAAGGCAGATAACAGTAATTGCTTTTCCCAGTAGGACTCCAGCTTCTTTGTCCTGAGGTTGCAGGAAAGTGACCAACAGATGACCGTGCCACCTGTACTCAGTGCTCTGCCAAAGGGCCTGCTGTCAGTTTCATTCTGTACCTCAAACTGATTCCCGTAGGGAAAGTGGACAATTCAGCCTTGGCATATTGCACTGTCATCTTCTGTGGGTATTATCAAAAGTTGACACCCTTCTCCCTGGGCTGCCAAGACCATGCACAGCAGCCATAGTTCTCATTCCAAACAACAATTGAAGGAAGCATGGTTCAAGTTTATTATATGCTAAGTACCTACTTGCATAAAGAAGAGTAGTAATGTGTCTCGTTTCCCAAATCCTTTACATTGCATGTCATGTTTCATGATGATTTTCTGTGAGAAATATGTGTACATATATATGACATACATATGTGCTTTTGGGTATGAGTCTACTCATACCATACTCATATGGGTACTCATATGGGTATGAGTCTACTAGGTTGTAAAACAATTGGACTTGTTACTTGGATTGCAATGAAAAAGTGAAAGCTATTGACCGAGGGTACCCAAAACAACACTCCGACCTCAGTCCATTCCTAAAAATACATGGAGCCAAGAAGCATTGAAATAATAATGTAAGGGCTTTGAATTTACAAATACAGGTAGAAAGTGTGTTTCAGATAGGAGGAATATTGCTGTGGTATTATGATGTTCAACTGAAGGAAAAATGCCTTCAGAGTAACACATGGATTTTTCAGGAAATCTGTCCTTCCTGTATCTTCTCAGTCCTCATTTTCCTTATTTTGCTTTCATACTGTGTGGGCACACAGACAATGCCCCTCTGAGTGGGAGAGCTCCCAGTTGGGAAAATATAATAATGATAGTTCCACTCACTGAACATACTCTTCTGCAAATGCACAAATGGGTGACTGAGAGGCTGCTAATTCCTGCTATAGTGCGTCCAGCTCAGAGGCTGGGGCAGGGCTAGCAAGAACCAAACAGGAACTCTAGGTAATGGGCCCAGGAGTCCTGCTGGTCTGTTCTCTACCAGGAAGTGACAGCAAGGCTGTGGGTATGTGTTGGAGGGGCCAATCAATTGAGGAGACAGAGTTTCTGGTGATCCATCAGAGAAAGCACCACCTTGGTGACCTAAGAATGCTGGAAGGCCCCTGTCAGGTAGAAGGTTCTAGAGAATCTCAGAGTCCATTTTCCATGAGGAATGATTGGTAATTAAGTTTAAGGAAACAGCTTTGTAGTTTTATTTTTTTTTAAGATTTATTTTATTTATTTGAAAAGCAGTTACATAGAGAGAAAGAGACAGAGATCTTCCATCCTCTGGTTCACTCCCCAGTTGGCTGCAACAGCTGGAGCTGAGGTGATCCTAAGCCAGGAGCCAGGAACCTCATCCAGGTCTTCCACATGGGTGCAGGGGCTCAAGGACTTGGGCCATCTTCCACTGCTTTCCCAGACCATAGCAAAGAGCTGGATCAGAAGTGGAGCAGCCTGGACTCAAACTGGCACCCATATGGGATGCTGGCACTACAGGCAGCGGCTTTAACCCACAGCAACACAGCACTGGCCCCTGTAGTTGATTTTAAAGACAAGCACATGAGACACTAGCCTTCCTGAAGTGACACTGATGCTGAGCTGTTAGGATAGCCATGGACAGAGCATAACTCCCACACCACTGTCCCCTCTACTTTGGCTTCTCTCCCTACTCACCCAACCTTCAAGGCAAGGATCTAATCAGTTCCACTGTTGGCCCTTTATCAAATTCCCTGGTGGTGTCCTTCCTAGGTAATTCTCTCTGACCACTTTTTTTGACCACATTTTCAGACCACTTGTTTGGGTTTTTTTGTTTGTTTTTATTTGTGTTGACATTCTCTTTCAAGGCCAATCAAGTTACTTAAAAAGCAAGCAAAAGGCTTATTTCATCAACTAAACTATGTCATTTAGAAATCAAACAAACCTGTGTAACACTGTGTCTTTTTCTTCCCCCTGGTGTTCTTTTAGAACAGCAAAGAACCTCACTTAACCATGATCCTTGCAGAATGAGGGCATCCATAGAATTAAACCTCTGTATTAACCGGACAACCTGCCTTTCAACTTCCTGTTTGTGTTTAAATTACATGAACTTCCTTCTGGCTTTGGAACATGCTAGACTATGGAGAATCATGAGAATCTTTCTTTGATTCAGGACATTGTCATTCACAATATTTGTTCCCTTGGCCCAGCTTTGAATGGGAAAATGGAATTAATTGATAAGCTTATGTGAAACCAGTTCATACGACAGGTCTTCAGAAAGTTCATAGAAAATGCATATTATGAAGAATAGAAGCTATGCATCAATTTCAAATTTTTTGCACCAGAAAATAAACATATTTTAATTCTGTTTTCACAAACTTGAAAGTATTGTCATAGAGCAGATGGAATAAAAGTTTGGGCCAAATTTGTACTTACCACAGAACCCTTCCAGGTGATAAATCTCCCTTAGTCTTGTAGCTACTTGTTTTGTAGTGATGTTCTTTTCCCTTCAAAATGTCAAAGACATGCAACTCCCAGTCTGTTAGGAACCCTGACCAAATTGTCCTGCATGATTTCATGAATCCTTGGCCATCCAGTTGGGCAAAAGGAAAAGAGCAGGGCTATTCCTCCTATTTTAAAGTGAACATTGGCTGACACCCCAAGATGAGATGTAAGTTCCCCAAAGTCACACAGTGACCTAGGGTTATGGACAGAGATAGATGCCAGGTCTCCCAGCTGGGCCATCTGCCCCAGCATATCACCCTTGGCACTAATCAAGATGCCTTGATGCCATGAAAACCTAATTATAAAGCTTCTACCTAACTACAGCACAGGTCCCCTGGAAGGGTAACTCATTCAGTTGTTATCAGTTACTCCCACTTCAGAAGGAATGTTAGCAGTTCATTAAAGGAAGAGCTTATTGAGCAAGATGCAAGGAGATACCATAAGGTAGGAAAAAACAAGTAATTGGAGGTTGGGACATCTGGAGTGGTAGTCTAAGGTACAGAGATGAACTTAAACTTCTTTCCTACACTACAGAGCATATGATGTTTCTCACCACATTCCTCTTATTTTTGTACCCCCACCACTCCACTAAAAAATGCTGGGGCTTCTCCAAAGCTACAGGCATTTTGACCCAACGAGGTTCTCCATCTCTCACCTTTTTCCTAGGTAGCAGGTATCAAAGGGATATTCCTGGCAAACAAGAAGGTGGATGACCAGGTGAAGACATACATCACTTATAACAAAGGCAGAGATTGGCGCCTACTGCAAGCACCAGATGTGGACCTCAGAGGAAGCCCCGTGCACTGTCTGCTGGTCAGTCACCCGGTCTCATCTCATGGGCAGACTTCTTGGTTACCTGGGGATACTGCATCTTCTATTTGGGGGTCTTAGGAACTTGACTGGTACTGAGCAAGTTTCCTGCAATTCCCAGGGCAGTGGTCTGCAGGCTCAAGTTGCCGCACTAATTGGGTGCAAGGCTCATCAAAAAACACAGGCTTCTATTGGGAATCCACAATGCATTCCAGCCTATCACATGATAAACATATAAATTGATAACTGTTGGTTAGATGTCAAGGTTAGTAGAGGGTTCCATGGAAACTCAGGAAAGGCTGGAATGGTATGTCCCCAGGGTACAGTTGCTATCATGTGGAGTATTGGGGTAGGCACTATGGGAGACATGATGTGCAAAACAGCATCCCTGTCCCCAGGTGGTGCAACTCCTGGGAAAGGAAGACAGTTAATTAACAATAAAACTCATTAGCTTGAGTACCCTTGTAATGAGAACCTATATGAAAAATCATTCCATGGTCCCAGAAATGAATGTTTCTAATAAGTCTTTTGTCCCTTATCTTCTAGACATTTATATGAAAAATAGGGATATAATCATAAATAGGACAGATAGGGCCCTTTCCTTTTGTAGTTTTCAGTCTTTGTCTATATTTGTTCTTTGCTTTGGGTACAAGGAAGGTGAGTGACAAATTGCTACCTGTCTCTAAGAAGAGGTCACAGCACGATTTGTCTATCTCAGACCTTAGCCATGGCTTCAACTTATTTCCTTAACCTAATTTCCTCTCTTCTACAATTTCACCATCTTATTTTTATTTATTATATAAGATTATGTCTATAAGTTCCTAAGCCCTTTTAAGAATGTCCCAGTGGGGTAAACAAGAAAATAAATAAAGACCATAAACTTAACATGAGTTTAAGGTAATGGCTTCAAATTCTAGTTAAGCTTATTAATAGGAACAAAATGCATACAACAGAGAGACAACCCAGCTGAGGAAGACAGTAAAGAGCCTGGGCCATTTCATCAATCTTAACCTCTTCACTCCTTCCAGTGACCCCTTGGAGTTTTAAGCAGTAGAGTTTGAAGATCAAGATCAGGTTTGGGAGAAGGTCGTTGTTACCTTGTTGGAACAATCAGGGATGCTTCCTAAATCCAACCATGAACTTGACAGATGGTATGGAGCGAGGAATAAAGGGGAATACATGTGATTGTTGGTGGGACCTAGGAATGGTTCTCAGGGCAACTTCTAATGTGAACCATTGGCTTTGTCAGGGAGAGATGACTTCTGCTCAAATTGGGTGGCTCATCATTCAATACCTTCCTGTTTCAGGAAGGTGGACATCTGGAAGCCCCAGCTCTAATGGTTTGGGCGTGCATTTGGAGTTTTTCTGGGATGAAATTGTTTTCTTCTTCCATTTTAGCCCTTCTGTTCCTTACACCTGCACTTGCAGCTTTCTGAAAATCCGTATTCCTCAGGAAGAATCTCTAGCAAGGAGACAGCCCCAGGACTAGTGGTAGCCACAGGTAAGGAAAATATTCCTTGAGTGGCTTTTCCTAAATGAAGACTTCTGGAATAACTTTGTCACCTTTTTGGATCATGTACTCATTTGGACATCAGTTGATGGCTATGGAGGCCCTTCCCAGAAAATATGCAGAGTTTGTGGATCCCTAAAGCCAATCCTAGGAAGATGGGGGTGCACAGAATGCTGGATATGTCTAGCCTCTAGGTTAATGCATTCTCCCACCTCCTATCACAGAGTGGTCCCCTGGGTTTAGCAAGAGTCTAGAGTTCCTCTCAAAGTAAACGGAATGATCAGAAAGATTGTAATGGAGAATTCTCACTTTAATAAAACCTGTAGGAACTACCCAGCTCCCTGGATATGTTAGAGTAGTTTTCTCTTTACACAGAGGGTACTTTACAAAGGGTTTCACCCTGGAGCTGTTTTTAATCAGGAGGTCTCCTGTGCATGTAAAGGTTTGTTTACACATGATTAACCACTTGGCTCAGAGCCTGGGGGAAAGGGCAGAAAAACTTAAGGTTGCATTGTTGGAGCCACTGTCCACCGAACATCAATCAGAAAAGAAGATAAAGCAACTCTGAAATGAAAATGAAAGTCTCCAGGGGAATGTGCTCTGATTAGCATGCATTTGATTTACATACACCTTTTCAGGAATACATTGATGGCATAAAGCAAGGCTGGCTTCTAATCTAAGAAGGTAGAGCTTTGGCATTAGGCAGCTTATTTTCTAATGAAAGCAGATAAATTCACAGTGACTTTCCAAGATGGTACATTGTGTTTTCTTTCATCAACCCAAAGCATTGTACACCGCCCCTCCCCCCACAAAACACACACACACACACACACACACACACTCCCAGTCACTCCACCTAGGAGTTTCTACTCTCCTAGGCATGACCCCCATCTCTAAACCTCCAACTGTGTAAATATCTTAGTTAGTTATTTGAATTTAGAGAGAGACAGATCTCTCATCCTCTGGTTCATTCCCCCAAATTCTCATAATAGCTGGCTGTTGAGCCAGATTGAATCCATCAACCAGGAATTCAATATGAGTCTCTCAAATGGGTAACAGGGGCCCAAGTACTTCAGTGTACATTAGCAGGAAGTACAGGGTATACATTAACAAGAAGCTGGAATCAGAATTAGTGCTGGACTTGAACTCAGACAGTCCAATATGGGATGCAGACATCACTAGGGGCATCGTGACTGTTGCACCAAACACACACACACACACACACATACACATACACACACACACACACACACACACACACCATGTGAAATTTTAAGTACCACCAATGTCCAGGCACACTAATCATATTGTAGCCTCCGTCACTCCAGTCAACTCCTCTCAACCTCACGTGGATGTGATCCACCTGCTAAACATCACTGACTGCAGAGATCCCAGGACAGTGGAGATGAGCATAGGCTTCATGGTGAGCCAATCTGTGGACCCATTTTAAGCATCAGATGACAGCTTTGGGACCACTCTCCAGAAAATATGCAGGGTTCTTGCATTCCCAAAGCCCATCTTAAAAGGCTGGGATGCAAAGAGCAGTGGGCAGTTATAACCTTTAGGTCAGTGCAACCCCCTCCTACAATTACAGGACAATTCCCTTGCATTGGGGAATGGCCCCCTATTCTGTAATCCATGTGAGTTGGTTCTTACAGCTCAGGCGCTGCCAAACACTGTGTCTTTCCTCAAGGCATATAGAAGGCCCATGGCAGGAGTGGAAGCCATACTGGGAAACAGTGAGCAATGATAACAATGAATAATTTTGAGTACTTACTATGTAGTCAGGTGTTGTTAAATGTGGTTTAACCACTCTGAGCTTTAGTGTTTTCATTGGCAAAGTGGGAATAATAGCACTATCATAATAGAATTGCAGGATTAAATGAAGCAATGAATTTAAAATGCTTAGAACAGTGCCCTGGACATATTGAATGCTCAACACATGCTACCTATCATCATCACTAATATTATAGAAATTAAAGCTGTTCTTCTTACATCAGGAGAATCTAATTTGTTCATCCCCTTCAGTGGAATCTATAAAATAAATGTGTATATAATGCATACACTGAAACTCAGGAACCCTGTCCTCCTGATTTCTAAGCTGAGCTCTGACATTAGCCTTGTGAAGCTAGCTTAGTTTTTAACTTCTGAACTTTATTTTTCCACATTTGTAAAACAGGAATGGTTTGCTACCTTGCAGGGATGTTGTAAGAATTAGAGATGGAAGGGAATGTCTACAAGATCAGGCAGAGGGCTCAGAGAATAATTGGTTGGGATTAGTGGTAGTTGTTGTTGTTGTTGTTTTGTTTGTTTGTTTTTGACAGGCAGAGTGGACAGTGAGAGAGAGAGACAGAGAGAAAGGTCTTCCTTTGCCATTGGTTCACCCTCCAATGGCCGCCGCGGCCGGCGCTCTGTGGCCAGCACACCGCGCTGATCCTAAGCCAGGAGCCAGGTGCTTCTCCTGGTCTCCCATGGGGTGCAGGGCCCAAGTACTAGGGCCATCCTCCACTGCACTCCCTGGCCACAGCAGAGAGCTGGCCTGGAAGAGGGGCAACCAGGACAGAATCCAGTGCCCTGACTGGGACTAGAACCCGGTGTGCCGGCGCCGCAAGGCGGAGGATTAGCCTAGTGAGCTGCAGCGCTGGCCCAGTGGTAGTTTTTATTACTTGGGACATGCATATCATTTTATAGTAGCCTAACATTAAGTCTTCATTATAAATTAACAAGCTTGTGGATAAGAATTGACTAATTCCTTTTTCCTTCCCCTGTGAAACTTTGGAGGCTTATTTCCATGCCGTGGGACACTGGGAGGGAGCTAACATAGCTGATGAGATGCTGATGAAAAGCTAGAGCTAAGTCACTGGTACATGCCTCCTCTTACCTCAGCTCCCTTACCTGGCCTCCCTGGGAGGTTGTTTGTGACCAGGAAAGGAATTTTGTAGCCAGCCAAATACACCGTCCATTGCCTGCATGGAGCCAGTTTTACAGAGCCAGATGCCGACTCCATGTTCCCCATCTGTCTTTAGGGGTCAATGACCCTGGGCTCTCGCCTCCCTGCTCCCTCTGCTCTCTCCCTTTTCCTACCTTGCGTTGAGAAGTGATCTCAGAGAAGCTGTGTGCATAAATGATGCCCTGACATTCATTTTTCCTCCTGTCCAGGATATCTCAGAAGGCAGATGGACTTCCAGTCTGGAGGCTTTGGTAATTGCTTTTTAGCAAGCGGAAGCACTAAGCTTCTCTATATTCTTAACACTTTGAATCCAGGCTAGTAGTAGAGACCACGAATCCTCATAGTGTCCTACGGTGTACAACACCATTTTTTGCCTTGATTGCACAGTGCCCCTGTGGTCCAGAAAGGGCAATCACTATCTTCCTCTGTTACAAGAGAAGAAACTAAGGGTGAGAGGGGGAACAGGTGTAGTACTGAAGCCCACATTCCTTCCGACTTCAGGTCTAGTGCTCCATGCTGTAACCATTCAGCCACATCTAACCCCAAATCTTTTTATATACCAGCAGCACAACTCACCTAGACTCCCTACCATGTGCCCTATAAACTCAATGTTCACGCTTTGTGTTCCCTCCCTTGGAGGCCCTTTCCACTCTGCAGTTGACTGTGTGCCATCTGCTGCTTTCTCTACCAAGCCCTTAGCCTCCCTGCATGGGCAGCTCCTCCTTCTAGGATTAGTGGAGGTGAAAGAAGAATCTCTAACCCTCAGAGGACTCCAAAATCCGCTTTGCCAAAAAAACAGACTTCCCTATGAGCTTTGAGTTCTTACTACCACAAAGTCACCAAAATCATTCTAGTTGAGCTTTGAAAGAGAGCCTGAAGATTTTGGCAGAACCAGCTTCTAAGGAGGGTAAGATGTGGTGAAATAGATCTTAGAAAGCCAAGCCATGGATGTCAGATACATGTAGGGCAGGTCCAGCCCACCCTCGCTTTCCCTGTCCCACCGATGGTACTTACGAGTCAGCTATGCAGCGTTAACAACAAAATATCTGTGGCAGGCTACTTGCTTACGAAGAGAAGAGGTTAATTTAATTCACAATTCTGGACCTTCAAAGTCCAAATGACAACGCACAGACTCAGTCGTGAGGCCCACCTCTCAGCTGCATCACCTCATGGTGAGTAGCAAAGCAAGCGAGTGATTGCATCTCAAATCAGGATCAGAGAGAGCTGCATGGGTTCCAGCTCAGGGTCTTATAACAGCCTTCTTGTAAGAACTACCAAGGAGTCCCAAAAGAACTACATTTCAAGGGCACCTCCCCACCGACCTAAGGACTTCCTCTCTGAGCCCTCCTCCATAGCTTTTACCACTCACCTGCAGCACCACCCTGCAGACCACGCCTTCAGTCATGGTGAATGCTAGAGGATATGATTCAGTCGTTAACCCACATATAAACCATAGCAGTAACCACCACACTCTGTTCAGGTGTAGTCACATACAGCTTCCAAGTTCTTTTTAGCCTAGTGCTCCAGGCAGCCACCACTGAACAACTCAAGTTGCCATTCTTTGCCCTATCCCTCTCTATTTTCTTCATCCGTGCTTTCTGAAGCCTGTATCTGGACAGTTGAATTTCAAATTCCAGGCAAATCTCCATGGAGCTGCTTGCCACACCTCTCCACTCTTTTCACACCCACTGCCTGAGCCCTGAGCCCTGGGGTTATTTTTGGAAGCCTGAGTGTCAAAACAAGTTGGCTAGCTGTGTGCTCTCTGATGCTGATGGGAACTTGACAGGCTGTAGCCTGGCTTTAATTTCTCACTTTGAAGCATTAAATGTCAGGAGCTCAATTAGCATTTTCATTATTGCATTTTTATTGTGCTCTTATTTAGGCTACAGATGTGTGAGAGCTAACATTCCCTTCCTGCTATTTTAAAGAAAAAATATCAACCAATATGACAAACTCTTAGATGCTTAGGGTACCTTCCTGGTTTTCAATGCCTCCCTAAACACACATCAACACTGGGACATGATTCAATCATTTGTTGATCCATTCATTCATTTAACAAATTTTTACTAAGCATTAACTACTGGGTTTGGGATGATGTTCTAGGAGCGGGGAACTATTCATTGGGGGAAATTAAAGCAATAAAGATCCTGAGCATTTTCTGTTTAATAAGCGTGACCACAAGGTGTTGGGAGTGCAAAGGGTAAAAAGAGGGGCAGAGAGAGGAGGACATGAAGGGAGGGAAGCAGTAAGTGTGATAAGTTTAGGAGTAAACTGGGTATCTTTGTCTTCTCCCATGCTCAATGTCCATGATACACTGAGTGTGGTCATCTTCACTCTGGGTGCTTTATAATTACAGTCTCATAGTCGGTTGCATAGGGTCACTCAACTGCCTTGTGGTCAAAAGCCATGTTGCCAAGTTCATTTGAAAACACACACATAGACATACACCATGTATGAATATATACACACCAGTTTTTCTCATGCTAAGATTATATTTGAGGGATAAGGGACCCTTAGGCCCAGATGCTCCATGCAAGCCTACTCTAACAACTCCTTGCCACCTTTATGGGACACCTGTCAAGAGCAATTTAAGAGATTATTGGTCTACAGAGTGAATAATTCAGGAGGAACAAATGAATCAATACTCAGTCTTTGAATCTAACCATTTGAAGTTGTATTCTTGTCATACTATTTACTTTTTATCCCATATTGGATTTGTCTTCCTGCTGGGTTTTTGATCTGTCATCAAGAAAGACTGCACAAATAAAATGTAAGCATCACTTGAAAAACCTTTACTTTTTGTTACTCCCTCCCCTAACTGTAAGTGTATTTGTCTTTAAGCTGCCTGACAATTTCATATCATGTGCTTATGTTTCAGGCAACATTGGCCCAGAGCTCTCATATACTGATATTGGTGTGTTCATCTCCTCTGATGGGGGCAACACGTGGAGACAGGTAACTGGTATGGTTCAGGAACAGGGAAGAAATGTTTAGATTAAGTTCTGCCAACATTTCTGCTTCCTATAGACTCTTGGGTTCTTTATGACTTTTTTTTGTTGTTGTTGCAAAAAATGTGAAGTGGCTGTTCAGTTTGGTCAATTTGTCTAGAAGGTTAGAAGGGCAATCAGATAAGAGAGCAAAAGTAGTGGACAGGGATTAGGAAGAACTGGAAATGATCCCAGTTTGTCTATTCTTTCCTTCAGCAATATGTAACAGGTTACATCTAGAGCTAAGTCTTGAAGTGGTTGCTGGGGATACAACCAAATAAACTGTTTCTATTGTGAAGGTGCCAAGGGATCTTGGCAAGCAGGTCTCTTCACCTTTCCAGATACGTTCCTTTGTCTACAAAGCATAAGGGTTAGTATATTAAAATTGGCAAAGCCGAGGAACTCAGTGGTTGCTTAAGTATTGTGTAGGCTCAGCCTTAAGTAAGTATGAAACAGCTTAATACACATGTGACTGTATGAAAAACAAATTCAATTTTACAAATGTTTGGAACAATACTGCCCAACAAAACTTTCAGAGATGATGGAAATATTGGTATCTGTGCTATCCCATGTAGCTATTGAGCACCTGAAGTGTCATGAGTGTGATAGAGGAATTGAATTTTTTATTTAATTTATTTTAATAAATTTAAATGTGAATAATCTTATGTGACTACTGCATTGTATGAGAGATTTATCCAATATCAACTAGATGTCAGGCTTAAACCTCCAGAGGAAATTGAATGCTATAGAGTCCCTTGTCTCACAGAGCTTAAAGTTAAATAGAAGAAATGGGTTCATAAATAACTATGATTTAGAGTGATTGTATTATTTTAGTTGCATTAAGAGCATACAAAGGAAAGGGAGGGGTTGGTTCTACTGGGAAAGATTTCACAAGAAAAGGTAGTATTTTACTGAGCCCTAAAGATGAGAAGATTCCTATCTGGGAAGTCAAGAGAAGAGCACTAAACGTCTCAATGAAGGTGAAGTCACCATGTGAAATCTAGTTAGACAAGTTTCTGCATGGATCCCTTAGTGAAGACTGTCATCACCTTCCCCAGTATCATCATCACCTCCCTGCCACCATTGTCACCAATATCACCATTTAAAGATTGTCAAGCACCTGATGGACACCAGCAACTATTTTAGTCCTAAAAGGCACACAGTGAATGTTAAGCCAAGTTTCCTACCCACAAGGCCATAACCAAGTGGATGGGGAACAGACACTGAAGTAGTATCAGAGCTTCACAATATAAGATAACTTATTTGAAGTGCCAAAGGAGAGTGGAAGCTGAAACACAAACTCATAAGGAACAAAAATGCCAACAGACAAACCATTGTCCCTTAACCTCAGGGATCAGCTTACCTCTCCACATGGCCACTGCAATTACATCCTTGTATTGTCACTACTTTCACTTTCTTTTCCCTTTTCTCAAGCAGTCAGGGATTCCACTTTTCACTCTAGTGCTGAAAAGAATAAGAATTAGCAGTAGCTAGAAAGAGAGTATCATAAGTGTAAGGATAAATTGTCCCTTCTCTCCATTGCCATTGGGTTCTTAGTACTCCTTAATTCCAGAATCTCCGTTTTGTGGTTGATCACAGATCTATCCATAAAACTCTAGAAAAGAAAGCCTAGCATGGCAGATTCAGAGTCTGTAGTTATGTCTGGAATAGAAATGGATTGCCTTTAGGCCCTTTGTGTTTTAAGACTCACTATTATTTAAGACTCACTTTCCTTAAAATGTAAATAAGATAAGGGAAAAAATTAGGAAGTATAGGGCTGAGAAATTATTTACTTTTTCTCTGTAGTGTTTGCTGGAGCAAATGCATGAGGCCCCTTTCCTCCTCCTCATTTTCCCTTTAAATCTGTTGATATCTTCTTCCCATCTTGTAGCCTCCTTACCCTAATCCATCATCCCAACCTCTCCATCTTGGCTGCAAGAGCTGCCATCAGCTGGAGAAGTTCTTAGAGCCTCCCATCTTATGGAATGTCTAAAGTGGAGGTTTCTCCTCTGCTGGATAAGTGGTTCTCCTGTTCAGGTTGTAGAGATAAAAGTCATGTCTGGGCATAGGCATTGCTATCTGCAAGATTGGTCCTATAGTTCTCTTAGCTCAGAGCCTTGTATCTTAGTTGGTTCTTAATGAATGTCTGTGAGTAAGTGTGTAGATATACAACTGAGTGATAAGTGAGTGGATGGATAGATAGGTAATGGACAAATGGATTAATCAAAGAATGGATAACTTTAGTTCCCTGGAAGTACTATGGTCCAAGGAGCATTTAGAGAAGGGTCTGTAGACACAGATTTAGATTGTCATCCAACTTGCAGAGGAACCTCGGAGGTAGTAGCTAAGCCTAAGTTCTCAGTTATCAGATATGCCGTAATGTCTAGAAAAATTATATTTTAAGCTCTTAATTTATAAATAAGACTATAATTGGATATATAGGATATATATAAACACTATATATAATGTATATATAACACTAATTGTATATATAAGATATATACAATTTATAAATTAGAAAACATGTGAATAGATGAACAGGAAGTAAGGGCTAAGTAGTAATTTCCTAAGACAAAAAGATGAAGAAGTTTTTTCAAAGTCATTCTTTCCTTTAGGTTTTCTAGTTGAGCAAGACCCTGTTGCCTCACCTTCTCACAATAGTAGCGCAGAGAGCCTGGGAAATGCCATTTGACTGGGCTAAGGAGAGTTACTTGTTGTCTGTGAGCCTCTTTCCTCATTTATCACATGGGGATAGTAATTGCCAGACTACCTGATAGCGTTGTTGGAAGGCTCAGAATATAGATGAAACAATGTATGTGAATGACTGTAAACTATTAAGCACTGTGCCAATGTAAGGTGTTGCTATGATTGTTGTTGTTGTTGTTCCAGATCTTTGATGAAGAGTACAATGTCTGGTTCCTAGACTGGGGTGGCGCCCTCGTGGCCATGAGACACACACCTCTGCCAGTCAGGCATTTGTGGTAAGGACAGCTCCCTACCCTATTAATGAGCAGCTTTTGGTGGAGAGGGTTGGGACAAATTATTCTGCATGGTTTTATACTCATGCATGCATTTCCTCATTCATTTGTTTGTCCATCCAATTAATATCTTTTACATTATCTAACTCACAGGTAGTGATAGTAGGCCGGATAATTCAGATGGGAAAAAGTGAATGGGGTGGGGTTGTAGCAATGGGTGATCATGTAAGGCAGAAAATAACATAAAGAACCTGTCAATTCAAGCAGGCAGGGTTAGGAATCCAAAATATGAGACAGAAATTGCTGCAAGAGGTGGCTTAGGTGCCTGTGCCAGATACCGACTTCAGTTGCAGTAAGTTGAGTTTGTAATTCTATGAATATTCCATCAGTGATGAGCATCAGGTGGAGACCAGGGGAGAGGTGTGGGCTGACACCCTAGATTCGGAGTCCTTGGGCACCATGGGGTAATTACAACCACAGTAGTGGGCTTACTGTCTCAAGCAGGTACAAGGAGGAGAAACTGACTGTTGTAGAACCCTGGTGAAGACCAATATGCACAGTAGAAGACAAAATTATGGGACAGACCAAAGAGAAATGGCCAAAAACGTTTTCATGCTTGCTGGAGAAAGGTGTGATCAAAACCATCAGATATTACAGTGTGATCAAGACAGTTGGGGAGTGAAAAAATAATCTGATTAAGCAGTGTAGGAAGTAATTGATGATGGTTACCTGAGTAGATTTAAAAGAGCAATGGGATTTTAAGTTAGATTGTAATAAATTTGTGAATGTATAAATATAGTAATGATGAAAAACAAAATAAATTAGAGACAATATAGATTCTTCTTCTCAAGAAAGGAAATTATGGAAATAGAGCGGAGAGTGTGTAAGTGTGTATGCAAAACCTTCGATGAGGTGGCAGAGCTGAGACATGGTGAGGCTGATGATGATGATTTGATGCTCCTATTGTTTTGTTGTGTTTTTGGCAGGGAATGTTTGAGTTTTGTATGTGCCTGTATTTTGAAGGAAAGGAATTTCAGGCTGTAGATTTATCAAAGTGAATATTTGAAAAAGTTAATATTGGCCAACACCGTGGCTCACTAGGCTAATCCTCCACTTGCGGCGCTGGCACCCTGGGTTCTAGTCCAGGTTGGGGCGCTGGATTCTGTCCCGGTTGCTCTTCTTCCAGTCCAGCTCTCTGCTGTGGCCTGGGAGGGCAGTGGAGGATGGCCCAAGTGTTTGGGCCCTGCACCCACATGGGAGACAAGGAAGAAGCACCTGGCTCCTGGCTTCGGATCGGCACTGCGCGCTGGCCGCAGCGGCCATTTTTGGGGTGAACCAATGGAAGAAGGAAGACCTTTCTCTCTCTCTCTCTCTCTCTCACTGTCTAACTCTACCTGTAAAAAAAAAAAAAAAAAAAAAAAAAAGAGTTAGTACTTGGAGGTGGAGGTCATGCCTTGTAGAGTTTGTGGGATTTGCCCTGGGCCTGTAGATGGCCCCTGGATTGTCAGGCCCTTCATTTGGGAAGACCAATACTTCTAGAATGAGAGTTTCACTGGCAGGCATCATACTGCAATCAGGAAGATGTATAGGATTTTCTGGTACAAAATCCAGTTGTGAGCCACTTTTGCAAAGCCCTGAGAGGGTTTCTTTCAGTTTGGCCATTTTAGATTAAACTATATGAACTTGTATTTCTAGATAAAAAAATACATATTTTCTGTTTTTTAGAAAATCTAGCATAAATAGTTATACCTGTATAGATAATCCTACAAAGAAATTATGAAAATACATTTTTAAATTATGTGTGGAGCCATGTGTAAGAAAAGTGTTGTACCAGCCCAGTGATGAGCTTGTAAAACTTCCCAAAGTCATTGTTTATCATCTTCTTAAAACTGACTAAATACTTTTCAGTGTAATAGTATACTATAATTTAGTTCAAGTATAATACTTAAATAGTTTAGCTCAGGTATGTTTTTAAGATATTTATTATTTTTTATTTGAAAGACAGAGGGATAGAGGAATCTTCCATCCTCCAGTTCACTCCCCAAAGGGCCGCAATGGCCGGAGCTGGGCCGATATAAAGGCAGGAGCCAGGAGCCAGGAGCCAGGAGCTTCTTCCAGGTGTCCCACATGGGTTCAGGGACCAAAGTACTTGGGCCACTTTCTACTGCTTTCCCAGGCACATTAACAGTGAGCTGGATCCAAAATGGAGCAGCAGGGCCTCAAACCAGTGACCGTCTGGAATGCCAGCGCTGCAGGCAGAGGCTTAACCCCATTTGCCACAGCGACAGCCCCAAAGATGTATTTATTTATTTGAAAGGCAGAGTTACAGAGAGAGAAGGAGATGCACACACACACCCACCCACAGAGAGAGAGAGAGAGAGAGAGAGAGAGATTTATTTTCTACCTGCTGGTTCACTTCCCAAACAGCTGCAACAACTGAGCAGGGCAAACCAAAATCAGGAGCCTGGAAACTCATCCAGGCCTCCCACAAGGGTGGCAGATGCCCAAGCACTTGGGTCATTTGATGCTGTCTCAAGTGCATTAGCAGGGAGCTGGATCTGAAGCAGAGCACCTGGGACTTGAACTGGAGGATATGAGTGTCGCAGGTGGCAACTTAACGCACTGTGCCACAATGCTGGCCCTGGAATCACTTGATATTAATGATACTCAGCATGTATTGAGAGCTTATTAGGTTAGTACATTTCAGGTACTATTCTAAATAATTTACATGAATTATTTGACTTAGTTCTTGAGCCAACCCTATCTCTGTGGATACTTTTTATCAACTGTTTATAATGACATAATTAATTCTTTGCTTAGGGGTGTACACAGCTAGTATCTGACATGATCAAGTTTGGCCTTTGACATGGATGCTCTTCTATTGTAACCACTAATTTACCAGCCACTGTAATAAGCATACAGAGGCTATGACATGGTCTATGCCCTCTATCAAGACAAGGAATTTAAGCAGACCATTCATTACCAGAAATTAAAACACTGTCTGCTGAAGGATGCTGGCTGTGTGTTTTACTGAATCCTCAGGCCGAGTGGAGTCCTGCCTGTAAAGAGGTCTTCCTGCAGCCAGTGGCGTGGAGGCTGATGCCTGATGGAAAGATGTCGGGAGTGGTTGTGTCGGGGTGGGACCATGGAGACAAGCCACATCCTGCAGTTCAGGAAGAAGCGAGAGTGTCCACATTATTTTTGATTGGAGTCACAAATGTTAAAAGCAAGCTGAGGGGTTAAACTTGAATCAGTAGGAAATTTACTCCACTATCAAGACCCATCTCTCTTCCTGGAAGGAAGAGTTGTTTCTACTGAGTACTGAGTAGGTCTTGAACTCTCAGAGAGGATGGCCTGAATCCTAAAACAAGACTGTTTAGAACCAAGGAAGGCAGTGTTTCTTAGCCTTGTTACTGTGTTCTAAGAACCTGCACCTCAGTCCCCATGAGAGCATTGACAAATGTCCTGTAGACACATACAGCTGGGCAGGCTTCTTCCCCGGAAGTCCTAGGAGAAGAGGTTAGCAGCATCGTCTTGCACTTGCCCATCCCACTCCTGAGCTTTTCAGTTGTGATAAAGACCTGGCATTCATCAGTTGCTGAGTTTGGAAACTTTCTGGAGAGAAGTTTCCTTGTGCTGAGGAAAGGGAGAATTTATTTCTATTCTTGTTGCTGTTTCTTCCACCGGAAGAGGAGAGTCTATTTGGTGTGGAAGCAGTACATGGAGCAGAGGGGCTAGCGAGGATGTTGTTTTGGTGAATCTTAGCATCATTATCATCTGATCATCCAGTCTGCTCTCCAGAAATTTCTCTAGAAACTTCCTCACTTCCAAAAGGAACACTTGGCTGGGAAAACCTGGAGGGATACCATCCACGTTGGGAAAATTATTCAGTATCCACTTAGGGAAATGTAACTAGGATCCAAGTCATCAGTACAAAGTTTGAGTTTTCCATCTTCCATGTAACTCATCTTTTCTTTGTTAAAATTGTAGAATTCAGGAAAAAAAATCACAGCATTCCCATGTTACCTTCCATTTGCTCGTCTATCCCAGCTTGCAAAGTATTAAAAATGATTTTTCAAACTTAGCTTATGAGAGAGCATTTTCTTCACCTAAAAGATCTCGACACCGTTATTGTCACAAGCGCTAGAAAGTTTTCCCAGAACTTGAGCGGGGATCATGATTTCTGTTTACTTCCTATCAGTGCTCTTCTCTGAAACAAGCCCTGCATGTGGTTCACTATCAGCTAGTGTGTGTGTGTGTTAGAAGACCACAACAATAACTACTCAATTCATTCAAGAATTCTGCTTGGTATTTCTTAAAGGCTGACTATTTTGTAAGGACTTGACTATATCATTATCATCAATGTTTTCTTATGAAATGATTGACTGATTTGTGCTTCCTCCTCATGAGATGCCAGCTTCTAAGATCTAAACACAGTTTCTTCATGACCAGTAGTTTCTAATTAAGTTGCAACCTTCATGGTAAACAAGCTCATTTTAAGTGGACAAAAGATTAAGTAATCAGATCCTGCTATCCTCTGTTGTAGATTTCAGACTCACATTGTTTGGTACACAGATATACAGTATACATATTTGTATAGGAAAATGACACAAGGCCACCTTCTTTCTCACGTGGGTATAGTATCTCTCAGATTTAACTGCTAGCTACATTAGCTTTCAGAGAAAGGAGGAGTCATAATTGAAAAGCTGGGTAAACTTTAGCTGGGCTAACAAAGCATGCTATTTCCTACAAATTGAAATAATAGGTAGCTAGATAGGCATGAAGACAATTCAGCATACAAATGAACTCATCTATTTGTGACCATGTACATTTGGATGTGCAGAGATTAGATCCTAAGTGCTATTGTACCAACCCTCCCTCCAGCATTACCTTTGTACTTGAAAGCATCAGAGTGAGATGAACAGTAGAGCCCCGCTGAATACTGTACTCAAATGAAAACTCACGATAGAGCGCCTCACTGGCAAGGACAGTCCCTGGGGTGTGACTGTTCATTCAGCTGTAACAAACCGTGTATGTCGCCTTTCAACACGATGGTCTCTGGAAACAGAAAGCATCACCTGGCCTTTTGCAATTCTTTGTTCTTCTACAAATGGTTGTTGGCACTAGCGTTTTGTTCAGAGCCAAATTCCTATGAAAACAATAGCTCCAACCATTGCTTTCCTCTAAGAAGTGAAAGGACATGGGCTATTCTAAAGAATATCCAGGTGGCTAAAATGCTGCCACCTCTTGTGTTTGGGACAAAAGGAAAGGGAGCAATATTCTTTACTAGGATGGCCTTGACCACTGTAACTATTTCTGTGCTAGAGATTTCCAGGGAGGGCTCTGGATGTTGTTGGAAGACTCTATTCCTTTTAGTTGATAACATCTGAATATCACATTCAGAAAATTAGGAAAGGAGCCTAGAAGTCGTGTATTCTGGTGTCACACTTCTTTTTTTAAATTTTTATTTAATAAATATAGATTTCCAAAGTACATCTTTCGGATTATAGCAGATTTTACCCCCCATAACCACCCTCCCACCTGCAACCATCCCATCTCCCGTTCCCTCTCCCATCCCATTCTTCATCAAGATTAATTTTCAATTATCTTTATATACAGAAGATCAATTCAGTATACACTAAGTAAAGATTTCAACAGTTTGCACCCACACAGAAACACAAAGTATAAAGTACTGTTTGAGTACTAGTTATACCGTTAATTCACATAGTACAACACATTAAGGACAGAGATCCTACACGGGGAGTAAGTGCACAGTGACTCCCATTGTTGATTTAACAGTTGACACTCTTATTTATGACGTCAGTAATCACCTGAGGGTCACACTTCTATTAACAGAGACTTCTGTAACATGCCAGCATGTCACACCATTTCACTGGAATACCACAATGCAAAATGGTTTGCAAATGCCCAGACAGGGAGTTTCTATGTTGTGTAATGGCTTTAGAAATAATTTTTCAGGATCAGTAATGATGAATCTACTTGTAATGTCTGCCTGTTGACCCGTATCCTGCTTCCCACATGTATGCAGACTGAATCTGCTTCAGAGCTGCCGTGATTTTAGATCATAGAGCTGGAAAGGACCTCAAGAAACTTATGGTTTCTAACCTTTATAAGTTCTTAGAAATGATCAGATGTGCAGCTCAAGACAGATTTTATCCATTTATCCTGCATATATACATTGAGCATATACTATTTATCCAGCATTAGTATGGGGCTAGCGCAAATCATTGAGTGTGCCAGTGGACTTGAGGGCTTACATTGTGTACTAACATTTGTTCTCTTAGAAGAGCCACAAGAATGGAAATATTTTCTCCTTCTTTTATCTGTATTTTTTTTTAAAATTGATCGAACTGTGTATCTAACTATTCACCCTTTAATTGCATTCATTGACATACCCATTCTGGTATTCAGCAAATAGCTTTTTTAAAAATATCTGAAAACTTTCTCATTTTTTAAAACAGATTTATTTTATTTATTTGAAAGACAGAGTTACAGAGAGAGGTAGAGACAGAGAGAGAGGTCTTCCATCCACTGGTTCACTCCCCAGATGGCTGCAATGGCCGGAGCTGCACCTATCCGAAGCCAGGAACCAGGAGCTGCTTCTGGGTCTCCCACATGGGTGCAGGGGCCCAAGGACTTGGGCCATCTTCTACTGCTTTCCCAGGCCATAGCAGAGAGCTGGATCAGAAGAGGAGCTGCGGGGACTAGAACCTGCGCCTATATGGGATGCCAGCACTTCAGGCCAGGGCTTTAAACTGCTGCACCACAGCACCAGCCCCAAAAGTTTCTCATTTTAAAAAAGGCACTGACTGCTAATTCAGCTTTAAATTTTTCATTTACCTAAGCTCATAAAATTTATATAGACTGTCTCTCAGACAATTTGTTCATTAAAAAAAAATTGTTTGTGCAGAGTGACTGAGAGAGAGGGACACAGACACACACACACACACACACACAGGGGGAGAGAGAGAGAGAGAGAGAGAGAGAGAGAGATTGATTGATTGATTGATTGATTTTGCATCCAATAGTTTAATCTGCAAATGGCTATAACAGCTGGGTCTGGGCCAGGGCAAAACCAGGAGCCAGGAACTCCATCTTGGTCTCCCACATGAGGTGTTAGGGGCCCAAGTACTTTGGTCATCTGATTCCTTCGCAGGTGAATTAACAGGAAGCCATATCAAAAGCAAAGTAGCACCGGCGCTGTGGCTCAATAGGCTAATCCTCCGCCTGCAGCATCAGCACCCTGGGTTCTAGTCCCGGTCGGGGCGCTGGATTCTGTCGTGGTTGCTCCTCTTCCAGGCCAGCTCTCTGCTGTGGCCCGGGAGTGCAGTGGAGACTGCACCCGCATGGGAGACCAGGAGAAGCACCTGGCTCCTGGCTTCAGATCAGCACGGTGTGCCGGCCACAGCGGCCATTGGGGGTGAACCAACGGAAAAAGGAAGCCCTTCTCTCTGTCTTTCTCTCTCAGTGTTCACTGTGCCTGTCAAAAAAAAAAAAAAAAAAAAAAGGCAAAGTAGCTAGAATTCCTAGCAGCACTCTGGTATGGGAGGCCCGTGTCTCATTTGGCAGCTTAACCCATTGCAGTATAGCAGGTGCCAGCCCCACCATGTGTTTTTACCATTATTCATGCTGTTAGTTTTTGTATAATGTATGAAATTAAACATCGTGTTTAGGATCTATTAAAATGGTCATTTTCTTTTTGTATATATGTGTATTTTGTGTGTGTGTGTGTGTGTGTGTATCTCTCCTTGACCATATACTAACAGTGTCTTGCTTACCCCTCATGACAATACCACTACTAGGAAAGAAATAACTGTTATTGAAATAATTAACTGTTATTGAAGTCATGTTTTCTGGTGTCACACAAGACTCTAGTTCCTTTGTTTGGCTTAAACTTGTATTAGCTCATCTTCTGTTTTCTTCAACTGTGAAGATTTTTTTTTCCATTAAGCCTTTTGCTTTAAGTTTGTCCTACCTTAAAGTGACTTCCAAGTCTACATCCCCAGTTAGACCAGAAATCTAGATCCACCCAGGTAAATGTTTCTTTAAAGTGTCAATTATGGAAGTTCAAAAAGAATCTAAAATCTTGCTATGGCCAAAAATAGAAACAGAAGAGTGGAAACCTTTGCCTCTCCTGTCCTTCCTACTTCCCCTCTCAATTGCTTAGCCCCTGCTGCCTCATCTGTCATCAATGTTTTCCATGATTTTTTTTTTGGCTTGTGTAACCTATACAGTTATACTTTAAAAAGTTTGTGGAAAATGGATTCAAAAAGATAAATTTAATTTTGTACAAAAAATCTTTAAATCTACACATATAAGGGATCCCCAAAAAGTCCATGAAAATGTGTATTATGAAAAAAGCTACATGTGGATTTCAAAACTTTTGCACCAAAATACATTTTTTAAAAGATTGATTTTTTATTTATTTGAAAGGCAGAGTTACAGAAAGAGAGAGAAAAGGAGAGACAGAGAGAGAGATCTTCCATATGCTGGTTCACTACCCATATGGCTGCATTGGCCAGTGCTGGGCCAGGCCAAAGGCAAGAGCCCGGAACTCTGTCCAGATCTCCCACATGGGTGGCAGGCGCATTTGCAGAGAGCTGGATCAGAAGTGGAGCAGCCATCTTAACCGGGGCCCATATGGGATTCTGGCATCATAGGTGGCAACTTAACCTGCTACGCCACAATGCCTGCCATACATTTATTTTTTTAATACTGTTTTCAAAACTCCCTCACATACCTTCCATCACCAAATCCTATTGACCTAACCTATAAAAATATCCTAAATCTTCCATCTCTTTCTCTCCATTACTACATCCTTTATCCAAGCCTCAGCTCTTACTTGATCTCACAATTATGGTCCCTTGTTCCCCTCCCCCAACTCATCATCTTGCATCCACTTTGGGTCCTGAGAACTCAATCACCACAGAGAAGTCACAGTTATCTTTTATAGTTTAAATCTAGTGTATCCCTCCCTTTTCAGTTGGAAACCGTGTCTGTCATGATGTGGCTTCTGCTGAGTTTCTGATTCCATCCCATCATTAATTGCCTTTCCACTAAGCTATAATCATTGACCATCTTTCTTTTCTTCCCATAGCACAGCTCCCTTTCACAGTAGTTCTTTCCTCTGTAAAAGCTACCTCCTGGATTTTTATGTCACCTCCATAGAGAGGTGTCACCTCTATAGAGAGAGCTTTCTTCTTTAAAAAAAAAAAATGTTAAAGATTATTTGAGAGGAAGAGTTACAGACAGGGAACGGGAAAGACAGAAAGAGGTCTTCCATCCACTGGTGTACTCCCCAAATGGCTGCAACCACTAGAGCTGAGATGATCTGAAACCAGGAGCCAGGAGCTTCTTCCAGGTCTCGCACATGGGTGCAGGGGCCCAAGCACTTGGACCACCTTCCACTGCTTTCCCAGGCCACGAGCAGAGAGCTGAATCCGAAGAGAAGCAGCTGGGACTCAAACCAGCACCTGTATGGGATCCTGGCGCCAAGGCAGAGCCTTAAATTAACAATCTGAAGTAGCTGTTCAATCAGTAGTAAATCACTCCTGTTTTTGTGTCATTTTATTTGTATATTATTCTTTTCATCAAAGTAGGTTGTAAGTTCCACTGAAGTGTGTTCATCTTTCTTGTTCAGCACTATATTCCTAAAACTGCTCGGGCCCATCATGGCATCAACAACTATTTGAAAAGTGAATTGATTTGATTTGATTTTGATTCTTTTTATTGCCATTAGTTGAAGATCAGTTGAAATTTTATTCCTGTCTCCCTGAGTGTTGGCAATGCTGCCGAGTTCAGTTTCACCAATAGATCTAATAAGGAATTCTCGATTCCTTTGTGTTGGCCATTAATGAGCTATTGATCTGAGGAGTAGAATGTGGATCCCTTGGGGATGCCATTCAATATAGTTACCTCAGGCCACTTTAAAAGTCCTACTCATCAAAAAGCGTAGCTCTCAGGGCCATCATTGTGGCACCGTGGGCTAAGCAGCTGCCTGGGATGAGGGTATCCGATGGTGCTCGGGTTCGAGTTCCACCAGCTCCACTTCTGATCCACCTCTCTGCTAATGCTCCTGGGAAAAAATGGATGATACCCTATGTATCTGGGCCCCTGCCACCCCTGTGGGAGACCTGGATGGAGTTCTAGGCTCCTGTCTTTGCCCTGGCCCAGCCCTGGCCATTGTACCCATTTGCAGAGTGAACTAGCAGATTGGAAGATCTCTGTCCCTCTTTGTCTCCCTCACTCTCTGTAACTCTGCTTTCCAACAAATAAATAAATTTAAAACAAGGAATAGCATTCACAAATGGCAGGACGTTTAACTTAAGATTTAAATTTCTGAAAGCCAAGAGATTATATTTTCCGATGTTATATTTTTGGCAATTTCTTGGGGAGTTTGGCTTTGTTTTGTTCTTAATAGCTGTCTCAGCCTGCAGTCATCAAAGTGTTAGCAGTTATTGGTCACAGAAAGTGGTCACAGTGGCACGATCCTGGGTTTCAAAGTGGTACCTTGACTATAAATACCAGTCACAGCATTCATCCCTCATCCTGGCTCGGGAGGCCTGGCCACTACTTGTGTTGGACTTTAGGTTTTCTCTTCTTTTCTTTTTTATAAAAAGATTTATTTATTTATTTACTTACTTACTTATTTAAAAGGCAGAGTTGCAGAGAGAAGTAGAGACAAAGAAATCCGTGACAGAGTAGCTGGGCTAGTTGTAGAGAGAGATAGTCATACAGCCAGCTTTATGGGTGCTAGTATGAATTATGGATGAAAACATGATTTGATTGATCAAATGAAGATCCCTCATCATTCTTTATTTTTTTAATTCATTGGTTCATTTAGCATTATGTGATATCAGCCATGTACCAGGATTATGCTAAGGACTGGGGATATGAACTTGAATCCTATGATCTTTGACCTCAAAAAGCTCACAGTTTAGTGGTAGAGTCAAACATACATTCTTTTTTTTTTAGAGATTTATTTATCTATTTGCAAGTTAGAGTTACACAGAGAGAGGAGAGGCAGTGAGAGAGAGAGAGAGAGAGGGGTCTTCCATCCACTGGTTCACTCCCCAATTGGCTGCAGTGGACGGAGCTGTGCTGATCCGAAGGCAGGAGCCAGGAGCTTCTTCCAGGTCTCCCACGTGGGTGCAGGGGCCCAAGGACTTGGGCCATCTTCTACTGCTTTCCCAGGCCATAGTAGAGAGCTGGATTGGAAGTGAAGCAGCTGGGTCTTGAACCAGCACCCATATGGGATACCGGTGCTTCAGGCCAGGGCATTCATCCACTGTGCCACAGCGCCGGCCCCAAACATATGTTTTTTTAAAATATTATCGTTTTCTAATAAAGGAATGCATATAATATATATATAATATAATAATACAATATATATTATATTATTATGTAATATGTAATATAATAATAAGGAATGTATATAATATATATAATAAAGGAATGTATATAGCTTTTGGGCTGTTCCCCTGGTTAAATCAAGGGGCTGACAGGTACTTGATAATATCAGGAAAAGACATTCAGATTTTCTCAAATCTCCTGTACTGCAAACATTTCTTTAAGGAGGTGCAGCTTCTGTAATCACAAGGGGCCAGCACTTCCTTTTACCAGTGGATAAAAGATGGAACAGGGCTACTCAGAACATCTCACAGCCCCTACAGTCAGCATTAAGGGCCTCTTAAAGTGGCAGTAGCAAAGGGAAATGATCCCAACATCCATGCTAAACAAACAGGAAATTGCTTTTTCTAAGGCTTGATCTGAAAGAGATACACATACCCCTCCTCTCGGGACACACCCTGCACTACTCAACCTGCCTCAAAAGCTCCAAGGACTGAATGGATTGTGCTGTGAACTGGACCTCAGGTTCCATTCTGAGTACTGAAAACGTGACTCTCCATCCTGCAAGCCCCCATGCTTGGTTGTTCTTCCTAATTCTAATATGCTGAAATATTTCTGCAGCACTCGTGCTGTCTCTGCCTATGCCAGGAAATGCAGTCTTGATCAAATCTCATAATAATATGGGGAGATGGTGAAGATTAATGCCTATTGATAATCCAAACTGCCAGAGAGGGAGATACAGAAGAGAATTTAATAACCTGAAAATTGGTTGCAAAACAGGCTTTATTTTCAGCTGTCTCTTCCATGTATTTGCTTCTAACCCAGGGTGAGTTTTGATGAGGGCCACTCGTGGGACAAGTACGGTTTCACCTCGGTTCCTCTGTTTGTTGACGGGGCGCTGGTGGAGGCAGGAGTGGAGACCCACATCATGACGTGAGTACTTCCTTTGCTGTGCTAAAGAGAGGAGCAGAGCCCTGTGTTCTACACGCACTGAGGTCTCAGATCTTCCCCCAGGCAACTCTACACCAGACCATTTCTCTGAGCCAGAATGTCCTCAATGTATAAAATGGAAGTGTTTAGCCTGCATCCACCACTCAAAAAGCCACTTAGAGGTTAGAGATGGTAGGTTCCTAACTGAACAGTGAAGGTTTCCAATGGAACTTACAGTGTCATAGCCAATTCCTGTTTACCCCAAATCTAAACACACAGAAAGCTTAAGGCTTTGGATGTGTTTTTTTTTTTTTTTTTCTCTTTTTAACCCAGTCCAGTAGGAGCCAAGGGGCAGGGATACAGGGAGTAAACAGCAGTAAATGTATACTAAACAAGTAATGGTTTACTGGAAGCACTTAGGTTCAGTTTCTCTCTCTCACTCTCACTTTCTCCCCCTCCACCTAGGCACACAACACACACACACACACACACACACACACAGTGTTGTTCCACTTCAGATTAATTTGCTATGAAAAATTTCCCACTTCCCACATATCTTTAAAATGAGGTTAGATGGTTGGAATATAGATCTTGAAGTTGTCAGAAATCTTGAAGTACTTTCTGAAAATGGAATAAAAATAAGAATAACTTGATACTATTTCCTAAAGATATATCGACTTTTAATCCCTTAACAGCTGATCACCCTTGTTTGCATGGGCATATCCTTATGGTCAAGTGGCATGGGATGATAGTAATCCTCCACCTATCGATCCATACGGAAACCTCCACCTTTTGTTCCAGCTGATGGAAATACCTTAGCCCTTAACTCTTCCCTGGAGTAACAGGAGTCTGTTGGGCAGGATTAAGGGGTGTTTGCTGCACTGTGCGATGGTCAGAAGGGCTCACAGCAAGTGTCTTGATTGGTTTGGGGGTCAGGGTGTGATCTGCATGCTCTAAGGGACAGTGCTCTTCTGTCAACTCTTGTACTCATTGATTCCTTGACAGTTTGAACAAGTCTTTTCCCAGTCCATACTGATGGCGTTTGAGGGGGGCTCAATCGTTGGTTAAATGGCTAGTTCCCCGCTCTCCCCTTTGCACAGAATGATCAGTTGTAACTTCATCAACGGAGTTGTGATCAAATCTCTTGGATTTGCTCCAGACTCAACCACTCCTGCCCCCCTGTTAGGTCCTCACATGCGCAGTGTGGAGTGGCCACTCCTCTGCACTCTCAGGAAGAACCCTGCCGTGATGAAAAAGGTTGAGGGTAAAGAAAAAGCAAAGACAGCAAGGTTCTGAAGTCCGATTCCGGGCAGGGCACTCAGACATGAGTGAGGGCTCTGTCCTGTCCTGCAGCTGAGGAAGCCTTCCCAGGAGCCGTGCTGGACCTCCATTGCCTCATTTATCAAACCAGATCTCCCTTCTCAAGCGCTGGCATTCTAAAACCTTTCCTCTCTAGGAAATGTGGTAGGAACTTCTTGGGGTCTTGTCAGTCAGATTTGTATAGGGCCATAAAAAGAGTCTGCAGCATTCCCAGTGTTTTTGCAGGTACAAGAGGTTCATTACAGACAAAATGGGAGGCTCTATAGAATGTCTTTGAAGTCAACTGGACAAGCGCTGTAATTTCTTTCATTCCTTCTAAATTTTCTGAATTGCTAGTGAATTCTTTCTTCTAACCCCATGGAGGGTGGACTATGGTTTTATTTTTTTAAATATGTATACACATATGTATGTGTTTCCTTTTTGAAAAAAAGATTACTTATTTAAAAGGCAGAGTTACAGAGTGGCAGAGAGAGAGAGAGAGACAGAGACAGACAGACAGACTGGGAGATAGGTCTTCCATCACTGGTTCACTCCCCAAATGGCCACAATGGCTAGAGTTGCGCTGATCCAAAGCCAGGAGCCAGGAGCTCCTTTCCAGTCTCCCACACAGGTGCAGGGGCCCGAGGACTTGGACCATCTTGTATTATTTTCCCAGGCCATAGCAGAGAGCTGGATGGGAAGTGGAGCAGCTGGGATATGAACCAGCACCCATATGGGATGCTGGTACTACAGGCCATGGCTTTATCTGCTACGCCACAGCACTGGCCCCTCCTATTTATTTTATTTGAAAGGCAGAGATACAGAGTGATAGAGATAGTCCATGTACTGATTCACTCCTCAGATGCCCACAACAGCCAGGGCTGAGTCAAAATCACAGCTCAGAATTCCAGCCAGGTCCCTCACATAGGTGGCAGAGAGCCAAGTACTTGAGTTATCACCTGCTGCCTCTCAGGATGCACATTAGCAGGAAGCTGGATCTGGAGCAAAGTAGCCAGGGCTCCATCCTGGTCCTCTGGTATGGGACACGGGCATCCTGATTGGTGACTTAACCACTATGCCAAATACTCACCCCAGACTGTCTTGAAGGACTTAAGCATCTGCTATCCGTAAGGCAAGATGTCAAACCCTAAGAGAATGTCTACAATCGACCCAAGTCATATATCACATTGATAACTGATGTGTTAGATAGGAACTTGTTTTATAATTAACTGTGTTTTCTGAGTTCTGTTGCTATAGAATTTGTTGCTCCAAAAGTAAGGCAATGATTTGAGCTCTGCCCAATAATTTCTTCACCCTTCTAAAATATACCCCTAAGTAGAATTATCTCACCATCTGAGGTTTTAATTAAAGTTCCCATGATAATAAAACAGGCTCTAGTGTTAAGTGTCAAATTACTTTGTTAATTAAGGATTAACAACATTGTAGACAAGTTTAGCTGCACACACAATAAATTATATTTAAAATACAGGATATTATTAATGCATAAAATCTGAAGTTGTATCTTTGGTAAACACATAGCAACAGTGCAGGGGTATTTAGAAGGTTCATGGATAAATGGAATCAAGAGTGAACCAGCAGAAGGAAAATTCTATCTCTCTTTCTGTTCTTCTCTCCATAACTGTGCCATACAAATAAATAAATAAATCTTTAAAAAAGCTTTTATGAGATCAGCACTTTTTTATAATAAACATTTTCCATTAATTTTTAAGAGCTCTCCCCATGCAGCATTAATACAAATCCTAGATAGTCAAAGTCAGTTATCGTAATATAAAATTTATTTCTAGAGTTCAAATGACTTGGTAAATACATATATAAATATATAATGAATACATACATGCAAGATTACATAATTACAAACACATATACACTTACCCATATATTTATGCAAACACAACACCCCCTCCCACACACACACACAGACGTGTATGTGTGTGTGAGATGGAAAGAGACAGGAAGAGAAAAGAGAGGCACAGATACGAACCTCTAGGATTCAAGTTCTTGGAAAGACTTTCAGAAAATCCTTTTGTAAAATAATCATTTTGGTGGCACCCACTATGTGCCAGATATAGTTTTAGAAAGAAACCCTTTCCTCTGTGGGATCTGGATGCTACTACATTAAATAAATATGGCACATAAATGACTTGGCAATATAACCCAGAATACTGTGCCAGGAGATTCAAAATTTTCTTATGAATTTCAACAGGTAAATGGAATAGCAGGAATCTTATCTTTTTTATGGAAATCTCTGGCTATGAGCTAACTTTTCCCAATTATTTCCCTTACTTCACTTAATTACTAAAATAAAAGGAAAAACTTCTGCTTTCCTAAGGCTTCCTCTACTGTGGCCATCAAAGAGTTCACATTTCGAGTCGCAAGTTCTGTGAGGCAAAGATGCAGACATCTGAGCATGTCATGTGTCTCCTTCCTGAATGAATTCAGGACAGAGCTGGATGCTAAGCCCCTCCACATCTCACAGCCCTGGAATCTTGGGCAGTGGTCCTAAAACCAGCCACTCCTGCATTAGGACCAGAGAGATTTATGGGTCCTTTTTTGTTTCCCTTTCATCATGTAACCTGATTTATCCTGATTCTCCTGTATGAGGCTTATTTAATCTCCTGCTACTGTCTGCCATTACCTTAAACAATACCACATGTATACCAATGTCTGTGTGACCTGGTATTCCCTAGCAAGTTCAAGTCCACAGTTTAATTTCTGTATTCATCTAAGATTAAATGGTAATAATTTTCTCTCAACCTCAGATAGAGTTTAGCTGGTCACATGGATATGAGAAAGATTGACCTCGGGGCCAAAGCATTTATAGAAAAGATGAGATAGCACCTCTGTTTGCTGTCCTCCCCACTGACTCCCCCAGAGCTTGGTAGAGCTTCCCTACCTCTTCTCTCTTGCTTATCAAGATATTTCAAATAATAGAGCACACTGAATTTCTTATAGGGGTCTGCAGGAAAAGAAGTTTTTGTCTTTTTATGAGAGTAAGGTAAGTCTAGGAAGCATTTATGAAAACAAGCATAAACAATTAAGATTATCTCTTGATGTTTTATTTAATTCAGAGTCCATCTTGCACAAAAGCAGTATGAGTTTTTTCAGGACTCCTTAGAAGAGCAAACCCCAGAAGAGCTGTCAAGATGTGATTTCTGCTTTTGTACTAGATTTGAAAGGACCTTGAGACCAAGTGGACCACCAGGACTGACCAGTGTTTTTCCGTAGTGGAATGGTGTTGGTAACAGTTGAATCAAGAGTTCAAAAACTGTACATATTACCTAGGAAAAACAAGGAATGGGAGTTCATCTGGCAACAAGAATGCTTAGCCTGACAAAAACACAATAATGGGATAGGTTGCTAGAATTCTATGCACCACTGTTCATCCTGACTCTCTCTCCAGTCAGCTGTGGTCAAGGAGAAAGAGGGACTGCATTAAGGTTCTACTACTTCATCTTGATTCCTTTTTTTTTTTTTAACAAGTTCAGTTCAACACTATTTTTTTAAAGATTTATTTATTTGAAAGGCAGAGTTACACAGAGAGAGAAGGAGAGGCAGAGAGAGAGAGAGAGAGAGAGAGAGAGAGAGAGAGAGAGAGGTCTTCCATCCACTGGTTTACTCCCTAGATGGCTGCAACGGCCGGAGCTGTGCCCATTGAAGCCAGGAGCCAGGAACTTCTTCTGGGTCTTCCACGTGAGTGCAGGGGCCCAAGGACTTGGGCCATCTTCTACTACTTTCCCAGGCCATAGCAATGAGCTGGATGGGAAGTGGAGCAGCCGAGACTTGAACTGGTGCCCATATGGGATGCTGGCACTGCAGGCAGCAGCTTTACCCGCTACGCCACAGCACCGGTCCCATCAGTTAAACAATTTAATGAGCTTCTGTATGTGAAATGCTAGTACATCTTAGGGGTGTTCTGAAGGTAAACAGAATTCTATCCCTTGGGGGAGCTCTCAGGCCAAAGTGGTGGGACTAGGTGAGGATACAGGAGTCATCAAGGAACTCAGGTGATAACCAGGTGATGAAGGGAGGGAAGTGAAGTCATCACACCCATAGTAGGTGACTATTGAGTTGGTCTGGAAGTTTCAATAGCAGTTCACCAGTGGAAAAACTAAATAATTGGCAACAGCATGTAATTTCCAAGAAAGAAGCAGAGGTTTTTAAGTATCATATTCACTAATGTAAACTCAGTGCCTAGAGGGAGAGTTGACACAAAGGAGGAAGTGGGTGATTATTTGTTGAATGAATGATTTCAAGGTAAGGGAATGAATGGGGAAAAAAGGCAGAGGCACCAAGGAACATGGCAGGGTGTAGGCATCTGGTCTGTATCCAGAGTGATGTTTTTGAAATTTTAAGTCTGATGGAGTCACTTCTCTTCTCGGAAGTCATGGAGGGTTGTCCATTATCTTTCGGATAGACTCAAAACTCATTGAATGGCTTACAACTTTCCATACTGACCACTGATCTGGGGCCCTATTGTTGGCTCCTGTGACCTGACCACCATTCTCTGATGTGCTGGTTCCTTCCTGCCCCTGGATCTTTACGTCTGCTTTCCTTTCTCATTTAGAAGACACAAACTTCTAAGTATCTTTCAGGTCTCAGCCTAGGTGTCAGTTCTTACAGCCAACCTTCCTTCAAGCTGCCAGTTAGGTTAGATCTCCAAACTACTTACTATATTGGTCCTGTATAATTTTTCCTCTCACTATACTTTATATAATAAATATTAATGAAAATGGCACTCATTGTTTAATATCGTTCCCTTCCGCTTTCATTAAGACAGACAATAGAAGTATGTGTGTGCACACATACATAAATACAAGGAAGACTCTGTGTATTTTGTTGTTAGGGTGAATTGTTAAATTAATGAATAAGTGAATGAACAGGGTGAATCCCAAGACTCTTACCTGTGTTGATGTGACTTCTTTGATCTCCATAGCTCCAGCATGTTAGGCAGTTGATTATGGAGAGTCTGAAGCACTATTATCAGAACCCAGGAGGTTGGGAGCTAGGTGGCCATGAGAGCAGGCCGTGTCTCCATGCAGAGGTGTGCATGTAGTGTGTCTACAGCACAAGACACAACGGCAGGTGGGCATGAAAGGGCGGCTAGAGAATGAGGGCCCTCCTGGAAATGATTTCTGATTTCCTCCTTGCAGAGCATCTGCCCGCTTCACACTGTAGCTCCGGGGAGTTGCCTGGGAGAGAAAGTCCCCAGCTTGGAGGCCGGAGATTTGCTTACTTTTATTGCCCCTTTTTCTTCTGTCTTTTCAAATGTTATTATTTCAGCGTCTCCCTGGTAACCTTGACAGAAACTATCTAGTCTAGCCTGATTCACAATGAAATGTGACCGTTCTTATTACTTGGGGCTAAGAACAGGACTGGATGATTGACAGCCTGGTGGTCCTATTGCGGGCTCAGGCAGTGGCTCTCCAGCTGATGAGATGCCTGTGGCTGTTAGAACACAGGGGCCTTTTCGGTGCACTATTTCTTAGAAGGTTGCATACCCCAAAATAGCACTTTAAGAAGAGAACTTTGTTGTTGTTGTTCTTGTGGCTTGGCTCAGATGTGGAATCAGATGGAAATCCTTGATTTCCTACCGTCAAAGCTACATTAGAAATTCTTTTCTAATAGGAAATGTTTGAACCAATTGACTGTGATTTAGCTGATCTTTTACAGGAGCCAGGGAGAACCTAGCAATGTCCCAAGTGACAAAAAAAAAAAAAAAAAAAAAAAAAAAAATCCCCGAAGGAACGAGGAGAGAGGCACAGTTTTCTGGAAGAAAGCAGATACTTCTTACTCAAATTGAGCCACAAAAACCCTAGGGAGTGTTCAGTCTGATCTGGGAGAATCCAGCAGAGGCTTTACAGCCAGTTTGTGTCTATTTGCTACTTTCTTTGTCCCGGGGGTCACACTGAGCACCTTCTCTAACTCTCAACAACACCACGGGGTAGACATTTTTAGGGTCACTGGGTACATGAGGGTGCTGAGGTTCAGAGAAATGGAATGTTCAACTCACCTATTCAGAAAGACGCAAAGTAAGAGCAAGGAATCTGAATTTCAAATCCAGGCTTGAAGCTAAAATTTGAGGAAAGCTTCTAGAATTTTTTTTTTTTTTTTTGACAGGCAGAGTGGACAGTGAGAGAGAGAGACAGGGAGAAAGGTCTTCCTTTGCTGTTGGTTCACCCTCCAATGGCCGCTGCGGCTAGCACGCTGCAGCCGGCGCACTGCGCTGATCTGAAGCCAGGAACCAGGTACTTCTCCTGGTCTCCCATGGGGTGCAGGGCCCAAGCACTTGGGCCATCCTCCACTGCACTCTTGGGCCACAGCAGAGAGCTGGCCTGGAAGAGGGGCAACCGGGACAGAATCCGGCGCCCCGATCGGGACTAGAACCCGGTGTGCTGGCGCCGCAGGTGGAGGATTAGCCTAGTGAGCCACGGCGCCGGCAGCTTCTAGAATTTTTTAAAGTTGGTTTTGTAAGGACCAAGAAAGTATGTGCGGAAAGAGTGGGAGGGGTATTAGCTATTCAGCAAGTATTGATGAGTACCCACTGTGCTGCCTGAAGCCAAGTTACAGCAGACTCATTCCTGAATTTTATTATTGTTTCTAATTTATTTATTTACTTGAGAGACAGAGGTACAGAGAGGGTGGGGGAGACAGAGAATTCTTCCTTCTACTGGTTCACTCCCCAGATGGCCACAAGAGCCAGGGCTGGGCCAGGAGCCAGGAACTTCCTCTGGGTCTCCCCTGTGGATGCAGGGGCCCAAGCACTCAGACCATCTTCAGCTGCTTTCCTAGGTGCATTAACAGGGATCAGAAAAGGAACAGCCAAGACTCGAACCAGTGCCCATATAGGATGCCAGTGCTGCAGGAAGCAGCTTAACCTGCTACATCAAAATGCTGGTCCCCCATTCCTGAATTTTAACTGACAGTCTTTTGTTAAAAAAAAATACACATTAAGAACATGAAAGAATTAGGGAGCAATTAAATAGTAACTTATGGGGTAAATTGTAGTGACTACTGGTTATCAAAGAAATGATTAAAGACACACGCAAAGGGCTTCATGACTATATAGAGAAGATGGGGAGAGGGCATTGCAGTATGAGCAGAACACAAGTGGAACGAATCTTCCTGGCGGTAGAAAGGAGAGAATTGACAGGAGCTAGAAGTGTCTTCAGTAAATTGGCTAAGGCCAACTGCCTTGCTGAATACATTTCTAATGGGCAGACAGTCTGATCCATTGTTTCACCAACAGAACTAATAGGCAAAGTGAAGGGGAGAGATAACGTTTTTACCTAAAAAATTACACAAACCTCAAATTTGCAGAGGTTTAAAAAAATGTAAACACCTTCTTTCCACTTAAGAAACTGTGACCACCTGCTAATGGAGAACACACTTTAAAATATGGCCTCCGCACTGCCCGGGGGCCCAGCCCTGAGCTCAAATGCATTGTTTAGCTTCTAGTAACTGCCTCCGATAAAGTCGTTGGAAATGAACCAGAGCTGCTTCCATTGATCTGTTTTTCAATTCTCTCTTGTTTGCTGGAGGAGCCTGATTTTACTTTGCCCAGAGTAAGTCATTCGAGTAATCAGTAAATCCAGTGGAACTGCCAAGCCGCTGCCTCTCAGGCAGCCTGCTTGACTCAGAACCCTCAGCCCATCCCCAGGGAGGCCATCAACTCAGAGGACCGCTCCTGTTTGTGCCACAGAACACGGAAACAGAATGCCCGCCTGCAGAGGGGCTTCTGCATGATACTGGGGTGTTCGGGGAACTGATAGCAGCCTAGCAGGAAAGACGTATTTTGATGAACAAATTGCTGTGTGAGCTCAGGAGGGGGTAGTATGGTGGCTGAGAGCAGTGGCTTTGGAGGCCCCCTCTCCAAGGGCGGACTTCACCAGCCCCTTCCATCCACGCGACTGCAGCTGCCATGCTTCACTTCCCTCTGAGCTCCTGCGCCCTCACCCGGGTATAGGAGTAAGTGCAATGTCTTTTACCAGGGAATGCTGGAGATGTTTTTGGTCCCCACTCTCTAATGATAAAGAAATGGACCACCTACAGGGAGGGGTTTCTGCAAACTACGCCAAAGCCAGGTGTCAGAAGCTTCTTCCGGGTCTCCCCATGTCCAGGACTTAGGCCACCTTCCACTGCTTTCCCAGGCCATAGCAGAGAGCTGGATCAGAAGAAGAGTAGCTGGGTCTTGAACTGGCTCCTGTATGGGATGCCGGCACTGCAGGCCATGGCTTTACCTGCTGCATCACAGTGCCAGCACCCTTGGAACTGTTTCTTACTCATCATCCCCAACAGCATTGACTATAATTGTGCTTGTGTGTAGTTGGTGCTAAGCAAATTAATATGGTGAGTGAATAATGCCATTGTACTGGACTGCAATGTTGAAGAACAAGTATTGATTTTTGTAGTTCTTCTGATTTTGTTTTTTTTTTTTTTTGGTTCAAGATTTGACACAAAGAGAGATGAAATATAAGTGTTGAAATATAATATTATAGGGGCCGGTGCTGTGGCATAGTAGGTAAAGCCTCTGCCTGCAGTGCCAGCATCCCATACAGGTGCCAGTTCAAGACCCTGCTGCTCCATTTCTGATCCAGCTCTCTGCTATGGCCTGAGAAGCAGTAGAAGATTGCCCAAGTCCTTGGGCCCCTGCACCCACATGGGAGACCTGGAAGAAGCTCCTGGCTCCTGACTTTGTATCAGTGCAGCTCCGGCTGTTTTGGCCAATTGGGGAGTGAACCAGCAGCTAGAAGACCTCTCTCTTTCTCTCTCTCTCTGCCTCTCCTTCTCTCTCTGTGTAACTCTGAATTTTAAATAAATAAATATTTTAAAAAAGAAATAAAAATATTATGACATAAAGAAGATATCCCCTCTTACTTCCTATCTTATAGTTCTTTCAATTTACCTAACTTTTCTCCTCTTTTCAGTCCCACCTTGAATGTTCATCCTCTCCTTCCCCTCATTCCTATCTCTTAGGGTTTCCATCATCATTAAACTCTGACTTATCTTTTACAGGTTCACACAACACATTTTCTCATTCATCTTTAGAGACTTTCAACTTTCAAATCCATAGAAGGGGCCTAATTAGTTATGAAAAAATAAAGCACTCTGGATATGTGATGATTTCTTACCATTCTTTTTGAAAAAAATCAGCTTTCTTTAGCCTCTTCAGTTCCAATACTTTCTCATCTCTTTCTCAGTCTTCCTTTTACCCCCCTCAACTCCCTGTATATATTTTCCTTTGATTCCTGTCTCCTTCTACCATCTCACTGAGCATTGTATCGTATAACTAGCAGAGTCTCTGCTTTCAGGTTCTTGCTGTTGATCCCCTGCCTGTTTCTATTAAGGTCTGGTTCATGTCTTTCTTTCATTCACTGCAGTTTCTCCTGCAGCCACTGACCTCCTTTTATCCTTAATCCCATCTGCACCCTAATGGGAAAACAATCAGGTGGCACGGATGCAGAGGCCTGAATTTCTGGGGACCAGCGCCTGCTTCTGCTGATGAGCGACCTGCCCCGAACACGGCCCTTTCTGCTGGGATTTGAAATCAGTCCTCAGCAGCTTCTACCATGGGAGCACAGGAGGAGGGTTAGGGAACCAGGCCTTTCAGAGAATTGGACTCTTGTGAGAACATTAGACAAAAAAAATCACAGGTTCTCACTTATCAAGTTGCTATTACAAGAACATTTAGTGTTTCTTTATTCAACAGTACGTATTGATGACCCACTCCATGGTAGGAAGCCCTAGGAGCCAGATTAGAACATAAACAAAATGGTCTAGATCTGTGTTAAGAAGATATTTATATTCCAAAAGCCTCTTCTGTTCCATGCAGATGAAATATCTGCTTTGTATGAGATTAATTTCATCTCTAGTGTTCACGGGATCTATTCTGCTATCCAGTTTGGCCTTTTTAAAAAATATTTGTTCCATAGATAAAGAGACAGAGAGATCACCATGCACTGGTTCCCCTACCAGATGCCCAAGATAGCCAGGGCCAACCCAGTCCATAGCCAGCAGCTCTGGGAACTCAGTCCAGGTCTCCCACGTGGATCATCAGCTGCTGCCTTCCAGGGTGTGCATTAAGAGGAAGTTGGAATGAGGAGCAGAGCTGGGCGATCTGATGTGAGATGTGGGTGTCCCAACTGGAGGCTTAACCTTTAGGTCAAATGTGCACCTACAATTTTGAGCTTTTCTTAAAATGAAAGTGATGATGGGGTGTGTGTGTGTGTGTGTGTGTGAGAGAGAGAGAGAGAGAGAGAGAGAGAGGGAGGGAGAGGAAGAGGGAAAGGAAGGTTGCCCTAAATTTTGAGTTACCTCTAACTTCCAAAGATTCTAACCCTGGTGATGGTTTCAGATTTTTGTGTCTCTCCTAGTCAGAGAAAGCAAAACAATGTCAATGGACGGGAACATCACAGATTATTAACTTCTATTGGGACTTTTATTTTCATATCTATAGATTTGTTATTTTTAAATTTTTGTAATGAGAATGCATTCTTTTTATAATAAAAAAGGAACTCATTTATCAAAATGTCCATATAAAGATGATCCCCCAGATAAGGGGAGGGAGGGACTGCCTGCCACTTTGTGTTGGCAATTGTGTGGGTCACTCTTATTTCACCTTTGAGCCTGTGACCTACAGAAAGGAGAGTCTTAACTACCCACCCTCATTATCCCATGCTAACCAATGCCCTGAGTAAATTAATACTAAATCATCTGAATGAAACATATGACTAGGAACCAATAAAAGATAAGAATAGAAAATAGACAAATCCTACTCATAAATTAAAAATTCAGGAAATTGCTAGATAGTGGCTTCTGTTGAAACAGTGCTCTAAATAATTTCTTCAAGGTCATCTGGTTAATTTATGCTGCATTTGTAAGTTATTGTGTATTTTAAAAATTAATGAAAGATTTAATTATAGTAGTGTTGCCTGTGACCTTTTGTGAAATGACTTCATCATAAATCTGCAGGCATTTCAGAACTGTTTTCCAGTTTTCTAATAATTTGTTCTCAAATTAATGACATTCAGCCAGTGAAAGGAGTTGAGGCTGGGTAAAAGGATTGAGTTGGGATTTGTGGTTTCCTAGCAATGGCTAATTCTGAGTCGTGGACAGAGGTGGCAGAGAAGATGGTGTGTGACTCACCAGAATCCGCAGCAGGTTTAACTATTTACTTAGAGGAATGAGAAATAAATCCAAAGTGTCAATAGAGAGAAATTGCAAGTAGACAGACTGGGTCATTGCAGAGCAGCTGATTTGGGGCACATTTATATAAATGTAAATTGGGACTAACACCTGAACCAATGGAAGATTTTATCTTCCTTCTTGGCATTCACAGAAATTCTCTTTTAAATTTTTCAAACTATTTTCAGTTTTTTATTAGAAAGGCAAAGGGGTGGGGGGAGAAGGAGAGAGAGAGAAAAAAAGGGGTTCTTCCATCCACTGGTTTGCATCCCCAAATGCCATTAACAGCCATGGCTGGGCTGTACTGAAGCAAGGAGCCTGGAACTCAATCTGAGTCACCTACATGGGAAGCAAGCACCCGAGTACTTGAGTCGTCACCACTGTTTCCCAAGGAGCGCATTAGCAAGAAGCCAGAATTGGAAGCAGAGCTGAGACTTGAATCTAGGCATGTGGGCATCCTGGACCAAACAGCCACACTAGCTGTTCTATTTTATCTGTCAGTTGAGAGTCTATGCCTACTCTCTAGATTGGTGGCCACTTTTGAAGTCTGAGTTAGACTCCATCAGCCTCGTTATCTCTGGCTTCCATATACTCCAGGGGCTCAATGAGAACAGCAAAGCTTTTTCTGGAAGGGAGAGGCTCATTTCTCTAGAGTCCAGGGTGTGACCTATCTATATCATTCTGATCCAGCAGAGTGAGGGAAAGGCTATGTAGAGGAAGGATGAATCATAGCACATCAAAGAAGAGCCTCTGTCTTAGAAGAAACTCGTAATAAACATCGGTAGTTCCATAGTGGGCAAACCCTGGGATAAAAGCCAGAAAAGTCTGGAAAGTTTGTCTTGACTGAGCCTTTGCTATTCAACCAAGGCCTTGGATATGATCATGTCTCTGCCCTGTGTTTCTCAAACCAGTAGTCCCATGCAAGTGTGTAGTCACATCTGGTGGCACGGTGTGACGACTTGCAAGCTGAAATAGTTCCCCATGGAAAGCTGTCAGCATAGAGAAAAAAGGGTATTTGGAGACCTGGGTTCTAGTTCTTATTGCTCTTGCATAGTCAACTTCCTTATCTGAGTCTTAATTTTTTTCAGCTAACCTATGAGCAGGTTATGCTAAAGGATCATTCCTCAAAACCCTTCCAGCATAAGACTTTATAATTCTGGTTGTCCTTTTTCACGCCTCAGGGATTCCCAACTAGAGGCCAACCCAGTAAAGAGTGGCATAGGTCAAGATCACTCACCCAATTCTCTATTCAGTAGATGTTGTAGACCTTGAAACAATAGGACCATAATTAGGACTGTCTAGGTACATGTTCTGTCCATATTTCCCCCTTCTACTTTCCCCCATTCATGCTTTTAGTTTTATATATATCATGGTGTTTTTTTTCCTTTTGTGCACACAGGTTATTTATAGCTGCAGGTAAGAGGGCCCCCGTGCCCATACTTCAATATCAAACCATGTAGTCAAATGGTTGTTAGTGAGTCTTGAAGCACCTAAACAAGAATACGTGCCTTGCTGAAAGTACAGTGCTAAGGATTATGTTACAACAGTTGCTGCAAATGCCCAAGTTCTACTCTTTACTCTGTTATTTTCTTGTTACATAACCTTGTTTGATGAGTTATTTAACTTCTTTGAGCCTTAGTTTCCTCATCTGTTAAGTAGGAGTACTAGATGAAATAGGGTACTCCATGCAGTGTAGTTAGCACAGTCGATGTTCAATAATTTCTATTATTGGTATTGTTAATTACTATTGTGGTTACTTGATTTACTTCCACTGAGGACCTACTGTTTGCAAGTGTTGCAGCAGGGATCACAGGAATATTAAAGCACAAGGGATATTATCTTCCTCCCAAATTTTCAGGCATCTGGGGATGTCTTTGTGTTGCAGTGGGTTAAGCCCCAATGGAGGCATCTTATATCAGAACGCTGGTTCTTGTCCTAGCTGTTCGACTTCTGATCCATCTCCCTGCTAATGTACCTGGGAAAGCAGCAGGAGTTGGCCCAAGAGTTTGGGCCCTACTACCCATGTGGGAAATGGATTTCCAGCTCCCTACCTTTGGCCTGGCCCAGCCCAGGCCATTGTGGTCATTTCAGCAGGAAACAACTGAATGGTAGATCTCTCTCTCTCTCTCTCTCTCTCATGGTAGATTCTCTCCCTCTCTCCCTCTCTCCCTCCCTTCCCACCTCCATTTCTCCCTCTCTTATTACTCTTTCTAATGAATAAAAATAAATTTTAAAAACTGACCAGGCATCTAACTAAAGCAGATACTAATAGCTAAGTACCAGTATATAACACAGTTTAAAAGTATTAATTGCTTAAGCTAAGAGCACTGTATATATAATGCTTATTTTAATCTCAGAACTCTGTTAGATATTGTTGTTCCCATCATTTTGCACATGAGGAAACTAGAATGTAGTGTCTGATGAGCTCTCCGTAGGTCAGGATTGGGGCTCACATCTTGACCTATCTGCTGTCAACGCCTCTGTGCTCAACCACTACACTCTGCTGCCTCTGCAAATCCGTGGCAAGCACTTATTTGTCAGGCAGAGCTTGTGTGAGTTGCAAACTCTCAAGAGTTTGAAATCTAGCAAAGAGGATAAGACTGTTATTTGCATAGTCTAAGAATTTCGACACATTGGAAGTACAAAGGGTCATACCCAACATATAGGTTAAGTGATACTGAAATTCAGAAAAGATTTTTTATTTTTTTGGAAGGAAAGGAATTGAGGAGGAGGAAAAATCATGGAGGACATAATAGAAAGATTACTATTTGGATAAAAACTAGATATAATGATGTACCAAAAATATGGAAGAGTACCATGCTTTTATGGTTTTATGATTATGTTATCCAAAAACTTATAAAAAACACAGAATTGGGAGATTTTTAATCATAAGAAATATTTTAATACACCTCACTTAGAAACCAGTAGTCCAATTGGTCCAAAAGTTGGTATGATTTTGAATATTAATCACATTATTAGAAAGCCTGATTTAAAGGATCTGTACAGAAACATCCACCCAACAAATGGAGAACACCTATTCTTTGTACACAAATATTTAGTATTTTTTAAAGTTTACTATACAGTGAGCCACATAAAAAGTCTATACTGCTTCCAAAAAGCTGACACAATTGAGATCATATTTCTCTAAACATAAAAATCAAATGAGAAACTTAGAATAAAATGTAAGTAAGGAAAATAAAAAGAAAACCTCATGTGTTTGTTAACAAAACCATGAGTTATTTAGGAGTAGGTCTGTTCCTCAAAAAAGAAATCAAAATGCCAGAATGAAATATTTAAATTTGAAGAGATTTCCTCCTCCTGCTCTCGCTGCCATCCACAATGCGCTGCTTCTGATGTGACCTGAGATTTGGAGAAAGAAAACGAGTTGGACAAGCAAGTTGTGTGGAAGGCCCCCCAAGCAGAGGAAGATCAGACACAAGGAAATCATGCTTCTGTGAGTGGAACAACATATGACTCGGTTTCAGCACAATAAATACTGTGTACAAAGGTACTTGGAGGCCAATGTGCAGGAGTAGAGATTCAATATTGTTAGCATCATTTTGCACACGAGGAAACCAAAATGCAGTGTCTGATGAGCTCTCCTTAGGTCAGGATTGGGGCTCACATCTTGACCTGTCTGCTGTCAACACCTTTGCTTCACCACTTCACTCTGCTGCCTCTGCAAATCCATGACAAGTGTTTTGTCATCCTATCTATGACAAGGTTACATGAGTGTTCGAGAACAAGGAAAAGTACCTTGAAAGTCTTCTACGTGGAGTTTGGAGTTGCTGAAATGAAAAGGTTGGTAGCTGCTGGTACTATCAGAATATGGAAGTGGGAGTCAAATGCAGTTGGTGAAGTGAGAGATTTTGTAGATGTGCAATGAAAAGGATGGGGAGATAGTGTGGAAGTTAAGAGAGAAGACCAGGTTGAAGACTGGGTTTCTGCTAATGTGGAAGTTCCTAGCCCGATGACTAAAATTCAGTCTCAAAAATTACAGAAGAAGAAAGGCAGGAAGAAGCTGACAGAGTCAACTTTGAACTTGCTCTGTTTCTGAAAAAGTTAAATAAAAATGAGAGTTGGTGGTTGAAAGAGCTCAAGAAGCAAGTGCTGAAGTCACCAAGGAAGAGAAAGGAGGACATCCTGGTTGCCAGGGAGTGAGTGACCCACACATTACCCCCTTTAACTTGAGTTAGGTTCCCTTAGAAATCAGTCTTCAGTGAAGTCCATCTACTCCAACTCCCAAGGGACTGTTTCTGGTTCTTGCTGGCATTTCTAGAGGCTTCTTAGTGACAAATCCATAACCTTTCTCTCTCTGAAGAATTGTGGCTCACCGCTGTCGTCTTAAACTTCTCAGCCTTGATCACTATGTAAAAAATCTGATGTAACTGGAGTTTGGAAAAAGAATCAAATGACTTTGCAGGGAGAGTCAGGTGACCCAGAGCTGCTCTCCAGTAAAGAGGTAAACAGCTTTACAGTGCCAGCTTCTCTAATTACATTTAGTGTGCATTGTTTCCACCTAAATTACAGCAATTATATATCGAGATCCCATTTGAAATCATTTAATTAATGAGTAGCTAACCCACTCTGTGTGCAGAATTCTAATGAAGCCTTTTATTTTTGTGAACCATCTCCCTCCCTCAAATTAATGACTCCCCTTGCAGAAAGACTTACTCAGTTCTGGAGGGTGGATTAAGAAGATGTGTTATTTAGAGTCCTAGGAAATCTCATTTGTCGAAATCCTAGCGCAGTCCAGGATTACAGGGGGCAGAGCAGCCACTGCCACTTTTCCCAGAAAAATGTTTTTAGTCTTCTAAATTCCAAAGACTACCCCACTCAGCCATGTTCTTTGACCCAGAAATAAAGGCATATGAAGTTATAACCCCAATTTTGGAAAAAAGTGAATGATTGTGTTAGATTAATTCTGTCTATTAATCAACCTAAAATTATTTGAGTATCTGTTGTATAAAAGAAGGGCCAATAGAGACAGAGATGAATGACTATAATAGATAAATTTTCAGGTATATTGTCACCAGAAGATAGATCTTAACCCTGTGGGTAGATATGGGGACTAAAAGAAAATAAACTCTGGAAAGTTGTCTTTCAGGGGCCACATTCCATCTAGACTTTTGTTGTATCCTGTTCTTAAGTATGCATCACTAATTGAAAACCATCTTTTCAAGGAAGTTGTAGACTTAAGAGATGAGATGGATTTCTCAAGGCCACCCAGCTAATTTCATGGCAAACTTGGACTTTGAAAAGCCAAATCTTCTGTTTCCTTGACTAGTGCTGTTGCTACCATGTCCAAACCCCTTGTGTGGAAACAACCACCAAAGAGCATAGGAGAGACCATCTGTGTGAACACTTTGGTTGGCTGCCTCAACATTTAGCACTAGAGGGTTTTAAACAAGTAGAATTACCCCCTTGTATTGATAGAATCCAAGCAGAAGATGAATCTAGGGTGGAAAAACATTTCATGAAAAAAGTCCAGGTGGCAAGGGAAAAGGAAAAGAAAAACAGAAGTAATAAATTTTAATTGATTTTTTTTCCTGAAAATCCATTTAGTGAGAAATGGCTTAGAGAATACATTCATTTTGTTCCTGTGTTTGGGAGCAACTTCCTCAGGGGAACAAAGGGTGGGCTACCTGTTTCCATGAAGCCATTTTCATTATGTCAGAGGTGTCAGTTGTCTCCAGGCTCACCAGCAAGATGTCCAAAGAAATAAATGCAGAGAGAGAGTCCTGCATTGGGAGTTACATGAACCTTGGAACAGGAGTTTTGAGCTAGGCCTTTTGAAAGCCTTGGATGAGAAAGTGGTTGGGTGAGTCTGTGAGTTCCAGTCATGAGAATGATGATGGTGATGGTACTGAACATGAGTTGCCCTCAGGAATTTTCTAGACTTTCATATACCTTGTCTTTCACAGTGGCGTTCTGATTACTTTGGTAAAATTACACTTTAGAAAGGGGGCTGGGAGCACATTTCTGAAGAAAAAACCAAGGAAGTAGGGCTCTTGATAACAGTGGATTTGACCATGCTAGAAACCAGATTCTCTTTGCCAAAGATTGAGGAAAAAACTCCACTCTTGTCCCTCAGGGTCAGTCAGCTGTTCTTTATCAAACAACTAGGGTTGAAAAGATTCTGTTCCTTATGGGATACAAAAAAGTATAAGTACTCCCAGATTTAAGGAGTTTCTAACTGGTTGACAAAAATTCAACCAAAGATACAAAGAAATTAAGAAATCTGAATGTGTGATGTAGAGAAGTGTTTGTCAAGTGTGGCCCCTGTGACCAGCAACATCAGTGTTGTCTGAGACTTGACTGGAAATGCAGTGCTGGGGCAGGCTTTCAGCCTACTGGTAAAGACGCTTGTGTCCTACAGTGGCATGTCTCTGATTCCTAGCTCTGGCCCTTGACTCCAGCTTCCTTCCAGTGCCCAGCCAGGGAGACAGCACTGATGGCTCAGGTAGTTGGGTTCCTGCCGACTTCCTGTGGTAGAACTGACCTGAGTTCTGAGCTCCTGGCTTTGGCTCTGGCCCAGCCATTGAGGGCACTGGGGGAGTAAATCAGCAAATGGGATCGCTTCATGTCTGTCTCTCTGCTTCTTAAGTAAAGAAATACATTTTTAAAAATGCAAACACTTAGGAGTTCCAAATGTGCTAGTCAGAAACTCTGGAGGTGGGATAGTCTATGTTTAACAAACCTTCTGGGTAATTCTGGTGCAGATATTGGAGAATCTCTGATAAAGAGACCATTTCAGCTTTTGAAGAAACAGGACTCCACTGTTGCCAGAAAATGAGTTTGCCAAAAGAAGTAGAACTTGATGTGCTTATGTGGGAATCATATTACCCTTTTAAAGATGCTCCATGACTTTGGATCCTGCTACCCGCCCCCATCTCTTGGATTTTCATCTTTAAGTAACACACAAACGGCTCCCCCCTCCTCCACACCAGCAAAGGTGCTTCAAGTGTGAGGAGTGTGCTGCACCTAGTTTGTGGGTAATAGGCTCCTTAACTTTAGAGAAATATTTCCAGAGGATGAGAATTTTTTTATCTAGAGACTTGATATTTGTTATTATTATTATTAAACAGAATCAACCTGGGATTTCTCTTTTCCCAATTCAGGATCAAGTTAACATTTTCAGTGTTTATTACCCCAAAAAGATGGGTGGTCATGATTTCTGTTGATGGTTGCTCTGATTTATCTGTTGGATCCTTACTTCCCCAGCTTTTCTCAAGAATTTTAACACATTTTCTATAGATATTAATGGAAAGAGTAGAGAAATGCCTGGATATGAATGAGTGTTTATTTCCTGCTTATTTTGTGTGTTGTTACTTTAACTTCCATAGCTCCAATCAGAAGAACAATGACTGAACTGTAATGTTGAACAGAATCAGAGAATCCAGCTGTATGCCCTAGAAACACTGTGTATCTGAGTAACTAATGTGAGGGGGCCCATAATGAACTTGAGACTTCCCAGAACTGAAAATGGATATAAGTATGGGGAGAACATTGATGCCTGGAAGCTGCTAAGGGGCTTTACACCACTGATCTTAGTTGGGACCTGTTGAGAAATTGAGCAAAGCTCATAATCCTAACAGCATTTAAGTGATTAAAATTTTGTGTGTGGCATATGAAAGCAACCTCATGAGACAGCAAACTAGCACACTCTTGAGTAAAAATATTAGTATATCAATTTACAGTTCAAGGAAATCCCTGGGAAACACAATATAAGGAAATCTGGGATATAAGCCAAAGAAACGTAGATAAAAGGGATGTACCTGCCAAGACTACAAAAGAGAAGGATGTGAGGTAGTCCACATGTTCTGACCAACTACCTGCTTTTCTTTTGAGTCTCACATGACACTCTAAGATCAGAAACAAATATCCCAAAGAGTTGGGAAGATCCATAGCAAGGATACCCTTAGAGACATCAGGGTCAGTTAGGCTGAGCACCTGAAATAATGCCTACTTCCTGTTTAAAATCTGTCCTGGAAAGTGATCGAGTTTTAGCTTGAAGTCTGTGCTTCTAACTCGTGAGCATCTCTTGCTGCATGGGTAACTTTTATTAGAAAGTTCTCTTGCATTTTGTATACTTTCATCTTTTTTTTTTTTTTTTTTATTTTTTGATAGGCAGATTTAGATAGTGAGAGAGAGAGACGAGAGAAAGGTCTTCCTTTTTCCATTGGTTCACCCCCCACAGCCGCTATGGCTGGCACGCTGTGGCTGGCGCGTTGCGCCGATCTGAAGCCATAAGAGATCACTCTTGAATGTCCAGCTGTTTCTCTTCCCTTCCATACCTCTTCCTAACTCATGTCCAGTTAACCAACCATAGCTCTTCAAATGTTACTTAGATAGATAGAAAGTGCTATTGTCATCCATGGTAGTTTCTGTGACTGCTATAACAAATTACTACAAATTGGATGACTTAAAAGAACAGACATTTATTCTGACCCAGGTTTTGGAGGCCAAAGTCCAAAATAAATGGATCCAGGGGCTGCACCCCTGCACCCCCTCTGCATCTCTGGAGGGAATGTGCACTTTGCCTCTTTCATCTTCTGGTCGCACCAGAGATTCTTTAGCTTGTGGCTGCATCTTTGTAACTTTTGCCCTGTCTTTACGTGATCTTCTCATCAAGGCGTACTTCTCTTTGTGTGTCTTGCAAGGATACTTATCATTTGATCTGGAACCCACCCTGTTAAGCCAGAATGATCATCTCTTGAGATGCTTAATTTACATCTGCAGAAGCCTTTTCCCCAAATAAAGTGACACTCATGGTTCCAGGGAATGGGATGTGTTCCTGTCTTAACGGAGACTACCATTCAACCTAAGATGCCATTTGAATCATTTTTTTTTTTTTTTTGACAGGCAGAGTGGATAGTGAGAGAGAGACAGAGAGAAAGGTCTTCCTTTTTGCCGTTGGTTCACCCTCCAATGGCTGCCATGGCTGGCATGCTGCAGCTGGCGCACCGTGCTGATCCGAAGGCAGGAGCCAGATGCTTCTCCTGGTCTCCCATGGGGTGCAGGGCCCAAGCACTTGGGCCATCCTCCACTGCACTCCCTGGCCACAGCAGAGAGCTGGTCTGGAAGAGGGGCAACTGGGACAGAATCTGGCACCCCGACCGAGACTAGAACCCGGTGTGCCGGCGCCGCTAGGTGGAGGATTAGCCTATTGAGCCACGGCGCCGGCCTTGAATCACTCTTAAACATTGGCAACTGTGAACCTTTTTGAGTAATGTGATAAAATATATGTGAATTGTCCATATATAAATACACATACTCCAATTAGCACATGTTTTAGTTTAACATTTCAAGAAATCCAAAATCTACCACTACCACCAAAACCCAAACTTATACTATTGATTGAGAAACTTAGTCTCTGTCCTTCTTGAATGGTAGCTTCCAAAACTAACCACAACTTCTTTGTGATATGCTTAATGTAACTTAGGCCAGAATAGGGCCTCTTTGGTTCTAGATAATGTGTAGAATCCTGTTCATTTATTTAAAGATCATCTTAAATGTTTTAAGCATTCCTGAAGTGTTTACTTATATTGATTACATTGTATGTGGATACTCTTAAGCGGCTATTTTTTTGATTAATTTATTTGAGAGGCAGAGTTACAGAAAGAGTGACAGAGGGAAGTCATCCACCTGCTGGTTCACTCCCCAGATGGCTGCAACAGCCGGAGCTGAGCTGATCCAAAGCCAGTAGCCAGGAGCCTCTTCTGGGTCTCTCATACTGGTGCAGGGGCCTAAACACTGGGACCATCTTCCCAGGCCATCAGCAGGGAGCTGGATCAGAAATGGAGCACCCAGGACTCGAGCTGGTGCTGCAGGCGGAGGCTTAACCTACTATTCTTCGGCACTGCCCCCGAACTGCTATTATTATTTATCCTGAGATATAGTAAGCCTGTTTCATTTATCCAATGCTTATGTAATTACCAGGGGATGGTTTTGACCTTTCTCCTTGTTAATCATATCTTATTAAATTCTGCCCATCTCTTTAGACTGTCAGGACCATATTGGGTCCTGATTCTGCCTTTAAGCATATTGACTGTTTCTTCCAGTTTTGTGTCACCAGAAAGTTCAATTTCCATTGATGACCATTATTTTCATGTCTACAAGTCATTAATAAAAATGATTAACAAAAAAGACCAGACAGCAGTACCTTTGAGCTCACTATTCTACCTCCCTCCTGGTTGATTTTAATAACTTAATTAGGCACTGTTCAGTGACATAATTTTACAAGCACCTGGCCCATATTTCTAAATCTTTTCTTTGAGAATGCAATGGAAGGCCCTGTCAAATGCCTTGTTTCCATCCAGGTAAATTGTATGCCTCCTATTTTTCTCTTCTGTGTGCCTAAAATGTTTTTATGGAAAGGAATGGGATTAATCCAACACGATGTACTTTGTGATCCATGAAAAAGCTATAAATTACAGGGAATAGGCAGAAGTGTTTGCCTTTGCATCACTAATGCCCTGCTGCTCAGAAGACTCCAATCAGGGAGTGCTTCCTAGAGGAAGTGGCGTATTAATACATGGGTTTTGATGGGCAAGAGATAGAGGAAAGGATACATTTGTCAAGGTCTTCTCCTACTGGTTTGTTTTGTTTTGTTCCCAATGAGCTTATCAGCTTAACTCCCCTCTCTTCAAGCAAGTGGTAATTTATGGTAAGAGATAACCATTTCATTAAAGATTTAAAATGAACTGACTATTGGCCACTGCATGAAATGAGTTCAGACCTGAAAATGGAAATACTTTAGTGGGGAACTGGGCTTCAAGGTATTGGATTCAGAAACCACTGGACTTAGCAAGAATGCAAGAGATAGAGAGAAGTCAGGGGAGAAACAATATGAAGTCCACCCTTCTCCACACACTGTCTACCACATACGTAGAGTACCCTAAGCTCTGGGCTTCCACCACCAGTGCTGAACTAAGAATCATATACAGATGGTGCCAGTTTCCTACAGGTGAGGTCTCAAAGTTTGTTTAATATTTTTTAGAAGGCTCTAACAAGTTGTATTTTATCTGCTAACACATTCAAAGTTGTTATTTGAGGTGTGCTTTAAGTTGGATCATCTATAGGAAAATCCTTTTCATTTACCATTTCACAAGTTTTGTCAGTCCCACCCCTCCCATATGCATCCTCATCTTTCTGAAAGCAGAAGGAAATGTCCCATGAGACATAGTGTCCTAATTGTCACCATAAGAATAGGTACACTTGAGCAGAGAGGCATCGGGGTTGGTAGTGTGAGAGAGTCTTGCTGAAATGGAGGGCATCCAATTCCTTGCAAGACTTCAATTCTTTTAAGCTCTCTGTGGGAACAGTCCCCCTTTCACATCACTGTGATAGATGTCTTGCATTGTAATTGCAAGACGTGCTGCCCGAGTGGAGTATGGATGATCAGTCTTTTTTTTTTCTATTTTTCTAGAAACGATTGATCATTCATATTTATAGGGCTATCAACTGCTGGGCTTTGCAAAGGTCAGTATTGATTATCTAAGTCATGCAGATAGTGTGCTTCTTTAGTATTCATAAATATGGGTTTCTTTTTGTGAGACTACTGTTATTTTTCAAGGAAGAAGAGAAAAGATTGTATATTCATATGAATTAAGCCATGGGGATTTCAAACAAAACACATTTAGATTCTCAAAATTGGCAGACTCAAACTATAGATTAGCTGATCCACTTTCCCTTCCCCAACACACACATGTGTATAGTACAACTTATAGATGAGGAAATTGAGTCATGTCAGTGGTTATGGATAGGTAAAATGCCACTGTTGGTATTAAGGAGACATGGAAGGCTGTTCGTCCAAATATTAACACTGGTTTATTCGGGGTGGTAGAATTTGACTATTAAGTGAATTCTTCTGTCTCTATGCTTTGTATATTTTAAATGTTTACTATAAAGTACATATGAAGGTACTTCAAAAGGTTCATGGAAAATGCAGATAAATTTTAAATGCAATTAATTGGCCAAAGGTGGGGTGGGGGCAATGTTTGGCCTAGGGGCTGGCATGGCCACATCAGTTATTGGAATGCCTAGGCTCAATTCCTGCCTCTAGCTCCTGGCTCCAGCCTCTTGCAGATGCAGGCCTGGGAGTCAGAAATGGTGGCTAAGTAACTGAGTTCCTGCTGCCCACATGAGAAGCCTGGATTGAGCTCCTGGCACCTGTTTGTGCCTGCGGTCAGGTCTGCTGAGGGCATTCATTCGGCAGAACCCAGTGGAACTCTTTTCCTGTCTCTCTCTCTCTCTTTATCTGTCTCTTCAGCCTTCAAAGAACAACAAAATGATAAGCTTGTTTGGGTAAAAAATTTTGGAAATTCAAACCTGTAAGGGATCTTCAAAGAGTTCACAAAAAAATGCCTACTATGAAAAAACTATTCATGGATTTAAAGATCTTTTGCAACAAAATAAATTTATCTTTTTAATGTCATGCTCCATGAGCTTTTTGGAATACCATCTAATATTATTTTTATAATTAAAAAAAGGTTCGTTTCAAACAAACCATGTGTGTCATGACAATTGCCTGGAGTTGTGTGAACAGTGGACTTCCTCCTTGGATGCCCTTCAAGGGACTCTGTTGGAGGAAGAGGTCAAGTCCAGGCTACAGTGAAATCCTCATCTCCTTCCCTGCGTTTGTGTGTTGGTGACTAATTATGAGGTCTTCTTCACTTGTCTTTCCCATCCCTTCCCTAACCACTTAGAGTTTTTGGCCACTTCAGCCTCCGCTCTGAATGGCAGTTGGTGAAAGTGGACTACAAATCTATCTTCAGCCGGCACTGCACTAAGGAGGACTATCAGACCTGGCACCTGCTCAATCAGGTACACCCCAGGGTTGGGGAGGGCTGCCTTCAGAGAAAGGGGACTGTTACAAGCCTGATTTAGTTTCATCTGGGTCGTCCTTTTTTGGAGAAGGAAATTGGGCCATGTAGGTTTGGCTTTGGGATAGAGGATTGCACACACCCAGGTCCAGCATGAGCAGGTGGTATTTTGTGCCCATTTTGTACCCTGGGATCCTGTATACTCATTGTGGCTAATGAGGTTCAAAGAGGTGATGACAATAATGTGGGGTTTTAGCTCTATCTATAGCTAAATGAGCACCGGTAGCTAGGAGACACTCCAATAGTTTGTTCATCTCAACCTGCCAATGTGGAAGGTGAGAGTATGTCTCAAGCCAGCATGAAATAGGACCACTGAGAAAGGATGCAAGGACGGATTGGTCTAATGATGGCAGTTATTTATTGCTATGAAACCTAGGTAGGCTTCTACAGTCATCAGAACTATTGGCTCATTGGGCTTTGTATGAATTTCTCCCCCTATTTTTGTTCTTGAGTAGGAATTAGGACTTAGGCATGACCCTCTGTCATAGAAAGGAAATTTTGTAGGTGAAAATCAGTTTCACTATGATGAAGGTGTGAAAACTATCCCAGAACTGGGTTCACTTTCACTAGAATTGCAACTGGAGCCATTTAGGCAATTTCCTGGTAGAAACTTTGCATTTTTTGTGGAGATGGAGAAGAAACAGGATGATCTGGACATCACTGGCCTGGGTGGGTGGAGGATATCAGAGGGCCACCCTCCTAGTACCCCTTTTGTGGAGTGGTGAAAGATGAACACTTTTATTCTTGGGTGCCCTAGTGGATGAGATTGCCACATAGAGTAACTACGAGAGAATGGAAGGCTGATGCTTCCTGCTGAGAAACCTGCTCCCTTCATCTCCTTTGTGTTGTTTCTGCCTCACTCACTGTGGACTTTCTCTTGAAGGGAGAGCCTTGTGTTATGGGCGAAAGGAAAATATTCAAGAAACGCAAGCCAGGAGCTCAGTGTGCCTTGGGCCGAGAGAGCTCAGGGTCTGTGGTCTCAGAACCCTGTGTCTGTGCCGACTGGGATTTCGAGTGGTGAGTCCTTTGGCGTTTCATCACCAGTTCCAACCAGATGTGTACCTGTTGATGGCGTGGGGGTAGGGGATGGAGGTAGGGGAGGAAGGTATAATCCTGAAGTGAGAAGTCTGGGTGCTGGCCCAAGGACCCAGCCATCTGGGTTATGAGCCAGCTGGAATTCTGCATCCCTGGAAGAAGAACAGGCTGAGGCAGATCCCTGACTGTTAGAACAGCATTTCCAAGAGGGCTTCTCCTTGTCTTCAGTGAGGGATTGGGTTGGGACCTGGCAGCACCTGGAGAGATGGGGACCTGACAGTCGTTTACAGACACCTGCACTCAAGTTGTGCTGCCATGGGAATCCTCTGTTGTTTCCTTTATTCTCCCTCCAACAACAACAAAGAGCAACTGTAAATCTCACCTACAGACACTAACTCCCAAATCTCCAAATGTTTGTTAAAGATGTATTTATTTATTTGAGAGGCAGTTAGAGAGAGAGAGAGAGAGAGAGAAAGAGAGAAATGGAAATCTTGTGTCAGCTGGTTCATTTCAAAGCCAGGAGCCAGAAAGTCCATCCAGATCTCCTACATGACAGACAGGAATCCAAGCACTTGGGCCACCTTTTACTGCATTCCCTGGCTCATAAGTAGGGAGCTGGATCAGAAGCAAAGCAGGCAGTACTCGGAACGAGCACTGAGGTGTGGGATGCCGGAGTCACAAGTAACAGCTTAACCCGCTATAAGCTAACCTCGGCCCCTAAATTTCCAGTATATTTCCCCCTTTTCCCTTGAATGGGATGCATCTCCCCTTGATGTGCAAACAGAGATGTCAAACTTAATGTGGCCAAAGCAAAGCTCTTCTTGAATGCTCCCGCTAGAAGCAGTCCCTGGCCTTGTTTTTTCCAAGTGCCACAAAATACACAGCCCTCTGCTCAGTTGCTAAATCAAAGACCCCGGACGGCTCGGTTTCTCTTTTCATCTTCCTGCCAGATCAAGACCCTGAGTGTGTCCTTGCGGTTTCTACCTCAGAGCACAGGCTACCGCAGAGTGCTCGTCTGCATCTCTACGGCTGTCTGGATCTATTCTCCAGTGCCTCCAGTCTTGCCATTCCTCTCACAGCAAAAACAGCAGCCACAACAATAACACATAGATGTATACATAATAAAATCTCACATTAGACCTTATGTCTACTGTGCTTACAATATCCCATCAACTTTCCTTCTGTCCTGAATACAGTCTCGCTTCATCACCATCTCCTGTGCTGTAACAAATCCAGTCTCACTCCTAGCAGAGGCAACAGAAAGTACCCAGCTTTCTCCTCAGCCTCAGCCTGGCTGCCACCTTGGGATCACTGATGCCCGGCACAAAAACCGCTTTCTCAGAAATGCCTTTCAAGGCCACCTAATTTACCTACACCAGGGCACTCTAGCGCCATGTTTCACGGTTTTCTTAGTGTTAATCACCACAGGAAGCAATTAGGATGTTCAGTTTGTGAATTCTCATCTCTCTCTCCCTAGTCCAATGTGAGTGCTTGAGTGCAGAAGCTTTAAACTTGTCTCACTGTTGAATCCCTAGGGCCTAGCCCATGGTGAATTTGCTGAACAGTTCTAGTGTGTTTCTGAATTTTCCTCCTTTCAGAAGGGTCAGAAACCTCCTGAATTCTAGGAATGGGTGCCTGTTACTCTGATCCTAGTTGGATCAATTCTTCCCTTCATCTCAATCAAATGTTCAGTCTGATTATTTTCATAATCCATCCGAGATTAAAAGACAGAACTTTTAAGACAAGGCATCAGCCTGTAAGCACGGGGTAGGTTGGGCATTGACAGAAGTGCATTTGCACTTTTGGGGTGGTGAGTAGCGAGGGAAGTTCAGATGGGAACAGAGCAGCTGCCCTGTCCTGCATCCCTACGCCTTTCACCTGCATTTCATGCAGCTCGTTTCGTGAGCTTGGTTTGTACCAGAAGCCATTTCTTTGTTTCGCACTCTCTTCTAGTAATATGATTTGGTTACTGCAAACCAGCTGGGGTATACTTCCTACCTGCTCTTCATCCCTGGTCTTATGCCTCGGAAAGCTAGGCTTCAGTAAAGATCCTTAAACTGGGATGTACTAAATGGAATTTAAATTTCAACAGCAGAGTCCCTTCTGTGGCAATTTTAACCCTTTGGGATAAAAGGATATTTTCTTTTTAAAAAAATATTTATTTATTTGAAAACTGTGAGTTACAGAGAGAGAGAGAGAGAAGGAGAGAGAGAGAAGGAGATCTTCCTGCCACTGATTTACTCTCCAAGTGATCTCAATGGCCAGGGCTGAACCAGGCCAAAGCTAAGAGCCAGGAGCTTGGTCTGGGACACCCACATGGCTGGCAGGCTTGAGTCATCTCCTCTGCTTTCCCCCAACCAGTAGCATGGAGCTGGATGAAAGTGGAGCAGCCAGGACTTGAATCGGCACTCATATGGGATGCTGGCATCAAAGGCAGTGTCTTTTTGCCTGCTATGCCAAAATGCCATGCCCTAAAAGGGTATTTCAACACTTGGGGAAAACAGTTTTCAATTATTAACCAGAATCCAACAAAACAGACATAGCAGTATGCACAGTGGCCCACTTGGAATTATGGCTTGTGACATTTTGATGTCAACCTGAATATTCATAATGTGAATGGCAGTCTGCCTATGTCCTGCAGACTGACTCCATGGGGGCACCCTGCTTGTGAACATGTCGTGCTCCATATTCTCCTGTGTCCCTCACCCAATGTCGAGAGGCCTCACAATGAGAAGGAATGAGAGCTGCAACATAAATATTTCTCCTTAAGCAATTCCATTAGCATATACTGATCAGGACAAAAATCTGAGTGCTGATATTTGGTTTTTGACCTTGGGAAATTTTCTTAATATCTGTGACTTCACTTTCTCAGCTACGAAATAAAAATACATGACATGTATCTCAAAGAGTCCTAGGGAGGAATGCATGAATTAATAAATGAATGAATATACATCATTAATATAGATAAGGCACTTATCCTGGTGCTGTACAGCACAGACATCCAGCATATGGTAGCTGTCACTACTGCAGTTGTTCCTCTTGTACCCCAGGGTTAAGTGGTCCCTATCATGTTTTTAGCAAGTAAACCAGAGCTTACATATCCAAATAAGGGCAGTCTTCAAAGTAGTATCTTTGGGTGCTATCCATTTTCTTCAGCGATGTTGGCATTACTTAAAATATTTCTGAACCCTTATTTGGGAACTGTTAGCAGAGTTAATCTGAAGAGGTAGGGTAGGCCTAGCAAGCATGCTCTGATTCTCACGCTTGCACTGGTGGAGGTGCCACCTGTGATGTCATGCCTGTTGTGTTTTAATGGAAAGAAAGTGAGCATTTTAGACGCAATTACTTGACCAAGATTACAAAACAGAGAAAAGAAGTTGGTGTTCAAATGTAGAACTAAACTAAATCCCTGTTCTCTCCCCTCTACTTCACCGTGTCTCAAGAATTCAACCTATGATTTATGATCTTAGGATTTCAGATTTACTGTGCATTTCAAAGAACAGGTTCTCCAAGTTTAGTGGTTCTAAAATTAAAACTCATCCTCAAATGATGTAGGTTTACTGTTGGTGATAAAACTTAATATGGAATGTTTCATGAACTCTGAAATAATATCAAATGAAGTACTTTTGACCATTTTACTAGAATGGTAATAGGGATATGACTTCCAAGATTTTATAGATATTTTTTAATATATAAGGTATTGCATTTCTTTACCCAATCACATTTCATTTTAAAAAGAAGGTAGAAGACTCACTTGAGTCTGAAGCAAACAAGAAGACACAGCTTGATGCTTATAGTCATAATCTCAAAACAGCAACAAAAGCACTCCTATGGCCTAAAAAATATTTTTTCACTACTTCTAAATATGGGAGAAGCAGTTGTTGATTTCTGAAATTTCTCAGTTATTTACAGTGGATTTGGGAGACAATGGAACTGACCATTTGAACGTTTCTTTGTTTTGAAATCTGCTTCCACGAGCATAGCTATTATTTGAAAAATGGAGATTTTTATCAGATTGATTTTATCTGTGTGTCTTTAATGCTAATATTAGAAGTCAGTGTATGGCAAGTTTCTTAGCTCTGGCTCCATCTCAGTGGTCTTTCCAGCCAGGTAGTGCTGTTAGCTAAGGAATCTGGAATACCAGCTCAGTTAGCACAGGCCCTCATCATGCACATTCTATGTGGTGGCTTCCCTAAGCCAAATAGAGCATGCTCATTTGGTTGATTCAGGCAAAGTTTGCCTCAGAGACAGCAAGGAAAGGAGCTACCCTAGTTTAATCTGTTTGTGGAGGGAGAAGAGGCTGGAGAGAATGCCTTCTCTTTGGTGGAAGAGTTGAGCAATTCAACATGACTTTTCAAATGGAGGGTATTTTCCACCTGTATCCCTCTAATACTTGGGGGGGAAAGAGGTTTTATGGATTCTCAGAAGCATTCACGTAGAGAATGCCATTGGCTTTCACTACTGTCACTGGAGTGTTGAAATAAATATGAATTTGATGTTTCCACTTAAGAGCCTCATAAATCTCCAACCTCAAGCTTACGCTAGAGAGATCCTGTGCAGCAACCCCCATCGTAGTGTGGGTGAGAGGGCCAAGATGAAATCGTGCTGAGAGCTGAGGTTGTCAGAGACTAGCAAGTTGTCATAAAAGGGACCGTAAGGGTCTGAAGTCATATGAGGTCTCCTGGAAAGGAATCACCTTCTGGGAACCCCAAATGCATTCATGAAAGAGAAAGTGGCTCAGAGCACTTGTCTTCCTTACTCACCCAGCCATTCACTCGGCAGTCACTTTTACTGAGTACCTACTATACACCAGATGTCCCACCAGGTCTTCCAGGAGGTGTCTTGTCTTCTCAACCAACTACTGGAAGGACAGTCTGTTACTGCAGGCATTTTACAGATGGATAAAAGGAGAGGATAAATCATTCATTCAAGATGATGATAATCTGAGCCTTAGACTCCTCAGATTTAACATGCCTTAGTTCTCACCATCCCTGTCTGGCATGGTGCCAGAGCCACTGAGCAAACTGGAGGGAACAGATGGTGGGGTGCCACAGCACATGAATTCAAGTGTGTCTAAAGTCCATTCAGTCTAGAATGCCAGGAAGAATTTTTTTTCTATAGTGGACAAGTCAAATATGTATAAACCAGAGTTATTACACTCAAAGAAGGCATAACAGAAAATAATGGAGTATAATTAAGTGCTGAATTTTATGGTCCAGAACTACACTGTCTATTACAGTAGGCTCTAGAGGCATGTGGTTATTTGCATTAAGGTGAAAGAAAATTTAAAATGCAGCCCTTCAGTGGCAGTGATGAGAAGCTAGCACATTAAACAGCATGGTTAGAAAGCATTTCCATTATCATGGGAAGTTTTCTTGGACAATGCTAGTGCTGGGAGGAAGTACTAGAGATGGTCAGAACAGAGAGATCACAGAGAGCTGCAGCAGTCCAGGAAGCCTTCCTGTGGGAGGTGGTGACAGAGCAATGCAGACCTGCTGCTTAGCACAAGGGAAATAGGCAGCCCTTCAGAGAAATGGACAAGGGACCTAGAGATACATGAGAAAGTTCTTGGTGACTAGAGGGATGAGGTAGATGGATACAAGGGGTTAGGTTAGGAGAAGCGTTTGAGGGCTGATTGTTGGGTTTCCCAGTGATACCTTTCACTGTGGCTGTGTACAAGTTTGTAAATGGCTAAAGTGGTAAGGATGTGAATCATTCATCCAATGCTGTGGCTCTCAGGACTGCTTCTGTTTTTAGAGTGCTTGCTCTCTGCCTGCCAAGAGCCTACATTTGCTGGTGTTAAATCTATCATCATGCTGTACTGCCTTCTAAGATGGGGACAGTGTCACCTGTAGAGCCACCTTCCTGGAATCCCAGCTGCCAGACAGCAGGATGGAGGATTGAGGGGGTCAGGGAGGCTGTGAGAGGGCTGTGCATGGCCTGAGGTTTGGACAGCCCCTGCAGCTTGTCAGAAGAAATATACTTCTTTCTCGACTCCATGAGTCTCTGAATGTCATTCCTGGAGTCCAGGGGGCCATCGTGATGACCAAATGTCCTGCGGGATGCACTAATGCTGAGCAGGGATTATCACCTCTGCGATAACATAGTGAGCTATGTGCCTTCTTGGCAAGACACACCTGCTCCTTCTGCTTTTCCTTCCCGGCCTACCAACTGAGTGAATTAGACTGGGGAGGATGTGCATTGCTTCCTTTTCTGATGTACAGAGACTTCTGGGTTTCCAAACCATGCTGGCTCTTCCTCTTTTAGGATCTAAGGATTTTCCCTGAATTAAATCTGGAAGACATACAGATTTCTGGAAATGAATATATTTTTGCCTAAGCTTCTAGAAATTCTGAAGCATTATAGTCAAAAAAGCCAGAGAGGTGACTTATTTCTTATAAGAAACTGCTTGTGTGTTTGCAGAATCAATGACAGCACACTTCCCTGAGGCAAATCAAACTTTGTGGTACATTCTGTCCTCACAATTCACAGAAAAAAGCCCTTTTCCCGGGAAGCTGGATCAGCTGCTGGAGCTCCTGGTTCGTCTTGATCATGGAGCGGGGAGGGAGGTTGAGCAATAGGAAAGATTTTAATAGACACTTAGCAGAAATTAATGGCTAGAACTGCAGTTTGGGGGCAGCCAGTTTCTGCTAATGTCGTTAAGTATTAACGGGGTGGTTTTACTCTTTGGGGGCAAAGCAGCGTGCCTGATTCACCCTTTGAATGACTGCATCTTCCAACAGCTATCAGGGCCGAACAGAGCTGCTGAAGATGGTTGCATTCACCAAAGAGCTTGAAGACGTTTCTGTCCTTCCCAACACTGCTTAAGAGAACATCTGGCCTTCACAGAGTATGAGGGCACAGAACATTAAACAGGTTGACCTAGGGTGCAGAGGGTTCACCAGATCCACCTCATAGACCAGTGGGGGAATTTTCTAGAAGTTGTGCAAACACGCCATAGCCCAGTGTTTCTGAGGATAAATAATACTTAGAAATAAGATGTTCAGTGGTGGTGTGAACCACCAGCTCTCTGAGGACAAATAAATACTAATTGCTGGACATGTACCCAATCTGACAGATTTCAAGTGGCTAATCTAACCTCAGGGAAAGCAGAACTGGGAAGAGATGAGTGGTAGCACATAGCATAGTATTTCCACCATACAGATACATAGATGTAAGTAATATCAAAAGCATAAAATGTATAATAATATAATATAATATTGATATGTAACATAGTATATATTATATACGGTAATAATAAAATGCAGTAATTAGCAATTAATGTGTTTTAGGTATTCATTACCTTTTTAATATAATTTTATAATTGAATTTTCATGTAATTTAATTTTAATAATGGTTTTAACAGCCATTAATTAACTTGCAAAATTCCTGAAATTGCACCAGTCAGCTCTCAAAGGCAATTGCAGGCTGGCGCAGCACTGAGTCCATATGAACTGTCGGGACGGGAGATCTGCTGCAGTCGATTAAATGGCTTGGCCAAAGATGGGCTTCGCCAGAATGTCTGTTTATCTTCTTCATTCCGCTTTTATTTAAGCATGATCATATCAGTGCTGGTCTTAGCATTCCGTGTATCCATCCGCAACCCTATTCACACTCACTCCATAGCTGTCTGATGAGTTCCAGGGGATGCTGACTGTGGTGCTCACTGGACTGCTAATTATGAGACCATGGTCTTCCTTCAGATACATACCCAATGCAGTGGATTAATTAGTATAATTGCTTTTTAAAAATTTTTATTTACAGCATACAAATTTCATGTATTTAATGTATACAGATTTAGAAATATTGGTGATACTTCCCACCCTACCCTCCCTCCCACCCATGCCCACACACTTCCTCTTCCTTCCTCTCTTATTCCCTGTCTTAATTTGTACAGTGGCCTTTTTGATGTAGTTGGGATGTTCATTCATTCAATAATCATTTACTTAACACCTGAAGTGGCCTTGGTACTGTCTGAAACTGGTGTAGTGACGGGAAACAGCCAAAGATCCCCCCTCTTTTGTAGCCTCCAAGTCTGTGTGGTCCCAAAGATTTGCCTGGGGCATCAGGAATGGCACCGTATGATCTTGATGTTAAAGAAGAATAAGTTGGAGACTATCAAACACAGGAAAGGGTGGAGTGTCTCAAGCCCAGAACACAATATATGAAAAGACTGGAATATATGAAGAGGTTGGAAGAGCTGTCCAGGAACACTCAGTTGGGAGTTTTGTTGGAGCAAGGTAGTTGGGAAGATGGAGTGGGAATTAAACTGGGCAGAAAGCATATATGGTCTCCTGAAACCCTTGGCACTGTACTGTGCTGTTTAGTGCTCTGCTTCCTGCTGTATTATTCCACTATAGTTGGGTTTGTGGTGTGCCATCCTCAGCTCTTCCAAAAACTGAAAAGCCCTTGAGGACAGCTCTTGTCATACTTCTTTTCACTGGAAAGAGCAATCATTAAATGATAAATAAACTCAGAATTAAAATTTTATCTCTATCTACCCTCCCTACCTATCCTAGATTTATATCTAAATAATTGTCTTGCATTTTTATTCAACTGTCAGAAAATCTTGGCTCAGCAGATACGGGAGCAGAAAAAGAAAGGAAGGATAGGTGTTGATGGCGTGGTTTTCCTTGCTGTTTTGTGTGTCGTTAACACTCAGTGGATCAATATCCAAATAGCTAGACTGTGCTGCCCAGTCTGTGGGTTTCAAGGAACCCTAGTGTTCTTGACTTGGAAGCATGAATTCTCTTGCCACAGAAGTGACCCTCAATGACCTCTCAGCAGTTACAAGCGCAATCATCCCTTTTACCTACTTTATTGCTCTTCTACTCCGACATTTGTACACTTGGGACTTCTGTAAAGTCCAAACGGGGAAACATCATTTGAACTTCAAATGGGGCCCTTCCTCTCCAACACTGCTCCATTGCTTCCTCTTTTTACAGTGGAGAGGAACAGACAAGGGAATCATATCTGACTTTTTTTTTTCTTCATTGTATTATGCCTTGAATTTTGCAGAAACATAGGGAAGAGCTCCAGTTTAGTTTTATTTTTAGAGAAATAGGGGTCTGTGTTATATAAGGAAACATTTGGATGGCTGAGTGTACACGTGAATGTGCATGCATATTTATGTTTGAGTTTGTAGGAAAAATGTCAATCTTTAAAATCAATTTTGAAATAACATATATTGAATTGTAGCACAGAGTATTTTGACCTTCAAAGATGTCTTCTTGGTTGTCATTTGCTCATTTCAGAAATATTATTGTGCCCAAAATATGCTCTTAAACATTAAGCGTACCTGACCTGCAAGTGAGGTACCTGTCACATTTAAATACATATCTTTTTAAACCTAGAATTTCCACTGCTTTTTTTCAGGTTAGGATCCAGATGATTTTGTATTATTTCTGATTTAGAAATCCAGAGGCAGGGGTTTGTCCTAGTAGTGAAGACACTGGTTAAAGAGTAGCTGGGTTTGATGCCTGACTCCTACTGATTCCCATGTCTTGATAATGACTTGGCTCAAGTAGCTGGGCCCCTGCCATGCATCTGAAAGATCTGGGTTGAGTTCTTAGCTCCTTTGGGACCCTGGGCTTTGCAGGCATTTGGGGAATGAACCAGCAGATGAGAGAGCTTCTCTCTCTCTCTCTCTCTAATGCATAAATAAATATTAAAAATTATTTTCAAGGTAAGAATACTTGCTGCCATTAGGGATATTTCAGTCAATGTGTTGTAACTCTTTGGATGACAACAGGAACATGTGCATTTCTATGTGTCTGGTATTTTAGTATTATACATATATACCATTATTTCTTTTCCTGGCAGTGACTATGGTTATGAGAGACATGGGGAAAGCCAGTGTGTACCAGCTTTCTGGTACAATCCAGCATCTCCATCAAAGGACTGCAGCCTGGGACAAAGCTACCTTAACAGCACTGGGTAAGTAGAACGCCTGAAGGAACTCGACTCATTGTTTTCCTACTGCCCTGATTTGGAATTAAAAGGAGTACACTGCTATTGAGAAAGATATATAGAGAAGTATATAGAGAAAAAGAGGTGTATTACTCTGCTCAGAATCAGCCCTTAAGGCATTCGGATCTGGCTGAAGAGCCCATGAGAGTATTTTAGGCGTGGAAAGGAAGACACTCTGGCCAAAAAAAAAAAAAAAAAAAAAAAAAAAAAAAAAAAAAAAAAAAAAACACCTAAATGAAAGATTTCTGTGAGTGAGATCCCAGTGGAAAGAACGGGCCATCAAGGAAGGAGGTACCTTTCTCTGAAGGGAGGAGAGAACCTCCACTTTGACTATGACCTTGTCTAAATAAGATCGAAGTCGCCGAACTCAAAAGGTTTCCATAGCCTTGGAAACTCATGTCTAGAGCCTAGGGAGATTACTGATGCCATAAACAAGAGTTTAGGTTAAGTCAACAACAGGAGTCACTGTGTACTTACTTCTCATGTGGGATCTGTCCTTAATGTGTTGTCCAATGTGAAGTAATGCTATAACTAGTACTGAAACAGTATTTTACACTTTATGTTCCATGTGAGTGCAAACTGATGAAATCTTTACTTAATAGATACTAAATCGACCTTCTGTATATAAAGATAATTGAAAATGAACCTTGATGTGAATGGAATGGGAGAGGGAGTAGGAGATGGGAGGGTTGTGGGTGGGAGGGAAGTTATGGGGGGGGAAAACCATTGTAATCCATAAGCTGTACTTTGGAAATTTATATTTACTAAATAAAAGTTAAAAAAAAAAGAAAAAGAGGTGTATTAGAGATTATGGGGTATACAGAGAGAGTTTATGACAGGTGACTTATGAGGGAAACCAAGGAGTTCTTTAGCTCAGAATACTCATTTTGGGGAGCATCAGAAGAATTTTCGAATCACGTAGATTTCAGTGCTCTTTGCCATTTGACTCTGGTAGACACTAGTTATTGTTTGGTTAGGAATTTTTATCTTTTTTAAGATTTATTTATTTATTTGAAAGGCAGAATTACAGAGATGTAGAGGCAGAGAGAGAGAGAGAGGGAGGGAGAGGGAGAGAGAGAGAGGTCTTCCATCTGCTAGTTCACTCTCCAAATGGACACAACAGTCAGAGCTATGCCAATCAAAAGCCAGGAGCCAAGAGCTTCTTCCAAGTCTCCCACTTGAGTGTGGGGGCCCAAGCACTTGGATCATCTTCCACTGCTTTACCAGACCATTAGTAGGGAGCTGGATCATACCTGGAACAGCCAGGACTGGAACTGGTGCCCATATGGAATGCTAGCACTTCAGGCAACAGCTTTACCTGCTATGCCACAGTGCCAACCCCAGGAATTTTCTTCTTAAAAGAGATGCTGCCTTGTTTCTTGAGCCTCAGGAGAAGAAAATTAATACAAGTGATATGCATATATTTCCATGCCCTCTGGTGATAGATGACCTGAAGCTCTAAGATACTAATGCTGAAAAATTAACAATTCAGAAGTTAGGAACTCCTAAGATAAGAAGGTCAAGGTGCATCATTGGTAATCCTCCACTCCCATGTATGTTTCTTTCTTGGCTCACTTAACCATCATTCACAAATGCTTGGAAAAATTTTCCCTAGAGATTTGTTGTCTGTCCTTGTCTCTGCTGCCTTTATGATCTACGAGAGAATTGTCAAGTGGATGGGTGGTTTAATAGAGCACTTTTCATGTCTTAATATGCTCATATATCATCTTGGCCTGGTGTTAGAATGCAACTTCTGATTCGGGAGATGTGAGATAGGGATCCCTTTCTTCATTTTAACAAACTTCCACATGATGTCATAATTATTAGAATCCATGAATATGGAGAGCTGACCATGTATGGCAAAAAGATACATGGGAATTTCATCTGAAGCGGTAGCTACATATACACCATTTGTTTCACTTCCCCTTAAGATCTCTAGATGGAGGTGAGTAGCGGGTGCTTCAGCAGGGAAGACCGCAGGAGAAGTGTCAGATTTAATGTGAGACCAGCAACACTCCAGAGGAATTTGTCTTTCTCTGCTCTCAAGGCCAGGAGGAAAAAAGGCAATGTGGGTGGCTTGGTTAATTATTGTTGACATAGAGGGTGAAAGAAAGCAAGATATGATATCAGTGGTGATAAAGATGATGGTGGTTTTGGTGGTGGTGTTACATTTACTTTATGTACTTTTAGCAGAGCATTGATTAGTATAGCTTTTAGATGATGATATGCCTTGAAATAATGTTGGTCACACAGATCAGGACTGTAGGCAGACACTTGGCTTGAATTCCCATGCTAGGATCAGCAGGCAAGGGAGGTGACATGAGATCATTCTGCTGTGGTCACAGAAGTTCATGGTGCTTTATAGGGAGGTTTTACCAGCCAATATCTTCTTCTTCTTTTTTTTTTTTTTTTTTTTTTTTTTTTTTTTTTTTTGACAGGCAGAGTGGACAGTGAGAGAGAGAGACAGAGAGAAAGGTCTTCCTTTGCCGTTGGTTCACCCTCCAGTGGCTGCTGTGGCCCGTGCACCGCGCTGATCCGATGGCAGGAGCCAGGTACTTATCCTGGTCTCCCATGGGGTGCAGGGCCCAAGTACCTGGGCCATCCTCCACTGCACTCCCGGGCCACAGCAGAGAGCTGGCCTGGAAGAGGGGCAACCGGGACAGAATCCGGCACTCCAACGGGGACTAGAACCCGGCGCCCCAACAGGGACTAGAACCCGGTGTGCCAGCGCCACAAGGCGGAGGATTAGCCTAGTGAGCCACGGCGCCGGCCCCAGTATCTTCTGAAGTGTAGTTTTACTTCAGTGGGATTGAATACATGTATCAAACTTGTGCTTCTATACTGGCATTTGAGTTGAGTGGGGAAATGGAATATTAGTGAGAAGAGAAAATATGCTATAAAATAGCCCAGTGGCTCCAGTAAGGGCAATTAGATATTGGAGGAGTAATGACGTCCTGGGATTGGAGAGAAGACAGAAAGAGGCCTGTTAACCAATGAGAGTTGGAAGTCTCATGTTCTAGCTGCTTTCTGGTATTGAAAAAGTCAGAGCTAGCCTCAGGGAAATAGAACAGACCCCTTCCTCACAGAGAAAAGCACTTCTCCTCCTACTTTCCTGGCCCAGTGGTCTGCCATCTCCTCTGTTGTGTGTGAGTCAGACATTGATTTTTCGTGGCTGGCTTAGACACTGATCTGATCCCCGGCTCCCCAGGTAGGATCGATAATGATGTGGAAGGAGCGGCTCTTTCCGAGGCAGAGGGCCTACAGTTCCTCAGCATTTGTTTAGGTTCATGAATGGCTGTCATCTTGGAGATTTGGCTTTTAGGGGCAGCTGGGTGAGTTGCCTCTCTTGTCCTTGCCCTGTTGCACTCTTACACACACACACACACACACACTCAATCCAAGCCACACCACTGTTAATTGTCGATTCTGTCTAGGTACCGGAGGATAGTATCCAACAACTGCACAGATGGGCTAAGGGACAAGTACTCAGCCAAAGCCCAGCTGTGCCCTGGAAAAGCCCCTCGAGGCCTCCACGTGGTGACGACTGATGGACGCCTGGTGGCAGAACAGGGACACAATGCAACCTTCATCATCCTCATGGAGGAGGTAGGTGCCCAGTGGGGTCTCTGAGGTCAGAACTCACATGCAAGCCATTCCCTGCTCCACAGAGGGAAGAAAGGCCTTAGGTTCATACAGGCCACTGTAAGCATCAGTGGTGAGAAGCTAAGACTTTGGGACAGGAAACAGGCAGGGATGAGAGAGGGCCACGGGTATTTAAAAACGTTCGTCCATTCATTCCAGTCTGCAGTGGGGCCCCCTTTGTTTCGGGGCATGCAGTTATGGATAGATTCTTCAGGCTCCTCTTTAGGGTCTCCTCTGCTAAGGAAAAGCTTAACTTCGTGAGACCATGAACTGTAAGCTTTACCAAAAGAAGGAGTTTCAAATTTCATCTGTTGTTTTCAGGAACCTCATTGGCTTTATCCTAACCCTTAGTCCCATTGATTAGAAAAGTCCACAAAGCCTTAAAAAGGTCATGAAAGTGTGAATATGACGGTGGGGAAAGATTATGAAATCCTTTAAATTACCTTTATGAATAATATTCTATTGGTTGCTTTTTCATCAGCTACCTGCTCCATTAGTTTACTCTTTAGTGTCTTTTGCAATCTGGGCAGTAAAATCAGACTGCATACATTCATTTCAGGATGGAAACCGCTCTCTTGTCTGCTTCTTGCTCCCTGTATGAGCAGTTTCATTTCTTCCCCAACCAGGAACATTTCAGAGACTTTTTGCTGAGGTGGTGCAGCAGGAAGGCTTGCCTGATTGACAAAGCCTCCTAAATTTATATGCAAATTGCTCTGTGCTCTTGAGATCTCCAAAAGAGAGCAAAGCAGGGCAGGGAGCCTTTTTTTCACGAATAGGAGCATTCAGAAGCCTTTAAAGTCAAGACTACACTGGACAGGACAGTGAAGTTTCCTTATCCTAGGTTGACAGATTCCTCAGCCTTCACCGACACTGGGTGTTTGAATTAAATGACTTTAAGACTCAGAGAAGGTCATTATCACATTTCCACTAGGGAGTTTCCAGGACCAGAGCTGTAAAAACCTTCTCTTGAATGGATATGAAGAGCCATGATCTTATCCATTTGAATTACTTCTAGTTCATTTTCACTTTAATTTATATTCATAAACTCAAGGGTAGTTGACATTGTGTGGGGGGCAAGAAAACACCTATCAATATTTCATTCACATCTGGGTTGCCATGGAGGAAGAGATGGGAAGTGAAACTCTGATCCATGCACATTCACTGGGCAGAAGGATCAGCTAATAATTCCAAGTGATGTATTTCTCTCTAATCTGTCATCCATCTGTGTACATGAACAGAGACTTCCTTTTCTTCCTCTTCTAGTATCTTTGCTTCAGGATCAAGTTCACTGCATTTATGCAAAATATTGGCCCAATATAGTGGGAAATGAGTGCAGAAAGAATGGGGTTTAGCAATGGCTCTTAAGAAACTTAAATGCCATCCTGGGGTGCTAAGATGCATTCATCTAAACTATTCACATCACATCACCAGCAACACCCAAGGAGCTCTGAGACTTCCAAAAGACAGAGATATCTGTCAGCTGGGATGATCAGAAGAGGCTTCAGGAAAGAAAGGGATTTAGGTAGGCTTAGGAAACTCTTAAGAACAAGAGAACAGAGATATGATTTGCCTGCATGCAGTATTTATAGAATAGGAATAATCGTCCTACTACATATTGCTATTTGGAGATTGAATTATACAATATAAGGAGACTTCAAAATGTTCATGGAAAATGGAATTAAAAGGTAAATCTTATTCTAGAAGAAGCATATTTTGAAATTGATTCATGATGTTCTTGTAGAACATGTTTTCCATGGACTTTTTAAAACCTCTCTTGGATTTCAAAAATTTTTGCCCCCAAATAAATTATCTTTTAATGCTATTTTCTATGAATCTTTTTGAAGCATTCTGGTTGTGTTAAGTGATTGTAGCATAGTTCTTGGGACATAGTAGTGAACATTCAAATATAGGAACAACCATAATGATAACATTGTAGTTTGCAACCATAGAAGGAAAACAGACTACTTATGTCCAAAAGTTGTGTCTTCCACAACTAGCTAGGAGTTTGGTCTGCTGAATTTTTTTTGTCTCCATTTATAAAATGAAAATAATAATATTCTCTGTAATTTAGAATTGTGAGGAGACTAACTGCTATGCACTGTTAAGAAACTAAGTGGTAGCTGTTGCTATTATTTGCTCTTACTATTAAGACATAGAAGAAGAATTCAACCATGTGAGAGAGAGACAGGGAAGCCCATGACTTTCCCACTTCAGAGCTTCATAGAGGCTCCAGCTTACTGTTGCCTGTGTCACACCAACTCAGGCTGCTCCAAACTTGGGCATACAGGGACAATAGGTCCGTAGTACCTGCCAGTAGTACCTGAGAGTATCATATATGAGTTTCAGGATCGTGTAAAGGATATTTTAGCCCTTTGTGCAAAACTGTAAGTCCTGAGAAGGTGATGCTAAAGCTACAGGAAAAAGCATGAGATAAGAGTCAGGTTGAAGCATGTAAAAGAACCCAGGCCAATTGCTATTTCCTGTTGCAGGGTGATCTGCAAAGGACAAACATCCAGCTTGACTTTGGGGATGGGATTGCTGTGTCCTATGCTAACTTCAGCCCCATTGAGGATGGCATCAAGCATGTGTATAAGAGCGCGGGGATCTTCCAGGTGACAGCCTATGCAGAGAACAGCCTTGGCTCAGACACAGCTGTCCTCTTCCTGCACGTAGTTTGTAAGTAGCGTGGGCCAGCTCCTATCTTCCTTTCCTCCCTGGTTGACATCACCCTCTGTCCAAACTTCCTGGAATTGGAAGCTGAGGTCAGGTTCATTGTATCTACTACAGTAACCCAAAGTGAGAGACTGAGATGGATACCCACCTCTGTTTCAGAGCTTAATGATACTGACACAGATAGATTATTGTGAAAGTTTGGCTGATATATTACCAACTAGCTCCTTTTTAGCACTTCTCTGCCACAATGTGTGTACATGCAGACATTCAATCAGGCCAATGTTGCTTCTGCTTGCTTTGGAAAATCCTGAAAATATAAGAAGTAGGAACCCTTTTGGTTGGTGGTCTCAGACTAATTTTCAAACTGTTATGAGTGAAAATAGCACAAATCAAAGTAGACCATTATCTCTGTTGGAGGAGCTAAAGAAGGATTAAAGAAATATATGTTTAGATTTTAGTGTAGCACCAAAAGCACACAAACTTAATTCCTACATCCAAGGTTACTGCAAGTTCATTGTGTTGAAAATAATTCTAAGAACTCTCCAGAATTTTTTGTTGTTATTTTAGAATCTGTTTCATTGCTTTTGACCATTTCTTGACACGAACTGAAATAACAGCTGAAGTTCTGAAATATATTGCTTTTGTTGAGTGTATTTTTAAATATTTATTTTTATCTACTTGAAAGACAGAGAAAGACACAGTGTAAGAGATAGATCTTCCTTCTACTGGTTCACTCCCCACAGGCCTGCAACAGCCAGAGCTGGACTAGGCCAAATCCAGGAGCTCAAAGCTCCATCAGGGTCTCTCATATGGGTGGCAGGGACCTAGATATAAGCCATCATTAGCTGCCTCCCAGGATGAATGAGTAAGAAGCTGTCCATTGTGCCACAATGCTTGCCCCTCATTTTATATGTTAACTATCTTGATAATTAACAGGGACTTAAATCTTGTTTTTAAATATCTATTTATTTGAAAGGCAGAGTTACAGGGGCAAAGGGAAGACAGAGAGAGGCAGGTGAGGGGAATGGATCTTCCATGCACTGGTTCACTCTGAAAATGGCTGCAGTGACCATGGATGGACTGAAAGCCAGGAGCCAGGAGCTTCTTCTGAGTGTCCACATGAGTGCTGGTGCCAAGTACTTGAGTCATCTGCTGCTGCCTTCCCAGGCACATTAGCAGGGAGCTGGATCGGAAGTAGAGTAGCCAGGACTTGAACTAGTGCCCAAATGGGATGTCGGCATTACAAGCAGCAGCTTTACTTGCCAAGCCACAGCGGTGGCCTCTAAATCTTGTTTTTAGGATGTTAGATATCAAAAACATGTTCTGATAGAGATGATAGGGATGATACTTAGTTAAGACTTTTATTGGTGATACCTGTGGATCTCAGGATTTCCAAGATTCCTACTTGTACAGTTGTCTTCCCTATCTTGGGATGTTTCAACACCTCCAGTGCATGCCTGTAACTAGAGATAACACCAAATCTTACAATTTTTCCCCTAAAGTTAGGGGCAGGTAATACATACATCATGGATACACTGGATCAAGTGTCCTGGGTGGTATAACATGAGATTATATAACACAACTAAGAATAGCATGCAGTTAAGTTTATGGGCTGTTACTTGGATTTTCTATTTAAAGTTTTCTGTGTTTGACTAGATTTGTGAGTAATATGCTACATATGGTGAATTTCAGTGAAAACAAGGAGCATCTTTGATATTAACAACCCAGTGATGCCTTCAGCTCCACTAAGGAAACAGCCCATTCCTAAGAGGTCCTGGCAAGCAGTAGGCACTGTGCTAGCTCCCTGATCACAGTAGTAGTACAGGGACCAGCAGTGATGGTTCAGGTGTATGGGAGGAGATCTGGATTGTGCATCAATTGTATACCTAAAAACAACAATCTACATGACCTTGAGGTAAATTCGTTCTCTATTTTGTTTGAATTCCAACTTCAAATGATTTTATTCTGTTACTTTGCCTCAGGAGGCTGCTGTAACAGTAAAGAAAAAATACACACACACACACACAAACCACTTATTTACTAACTCAGCAAATATATAGAGACTTCTTAATGTGTGCAAGACAGGCGTCTGGGCACGGGGAGGTGACAATATAGCTATAGTCCTACCCTTGCAGAATTTACATTGTGAGGGACAAGGGGAGGTACTGCTAAAATGGGCCATAAATAGAAAAAATGGTGATAACCACACTGACCAACTACAATCATTCTATGCCCAAAGCACCAGGTCACCAACCCAGTTGGGGAGTATGCTAATTTTTTACAGCCCAGATTTCAGAATAACAGAGACCTATGTTCAAATTCCTATCATATCCCTATGTTAAATGTCTGAAATTGATCAAATTCCTCAATCTTTATAAACTTCTGATTCTCCATCTTTGCTACTATAATAGGGAGTCTGTGAGTGTCACATTGGGTAAGTCTTTGTGTCATGGAGTCCCCAAAACTACACCCAGGCCTGGGAATTCACCAGGAGGACGAATGGGGCTCAGTGTGTGGCTTCTTTCATGGCCAAGATCAGTTCTACTAAAAACATACAAAGAAAAATCAGCAGAAAAGTTCAGGGCACAAATCTGAGGGATAGTCAGGCATGAATATCCAAGAGCTCTCCTCCTGGAAGTTACACAGGATGTGCTCATTCCTCCGGGAATGATTGCTAATATCATGTGTGAAGGACTGCCTACCAGAGGAGCTCACTGGAGACTCAGTGTCCATAGTTTTGATGGGGGATTGGATACGTAAGGACCTGTGATTTGTATATATGAAAACTCCAGGTGCTTATGCAGGCATTCAGAATACACCATATTTCTTGCAAAAATAGTTTAGATGGAGTGAACCACTCTTGTGACTTAGCTATTGACTGGAAACACTCCCAGGGCAGATTCCCAGATGCCAACCAAGGGCCAGCCTTGCACGTAGACCTTCCTAAGGATAGTAATCTCAGGTCTGTGTTAACGTTTTTCTGCACCATGTGCAAAATGTTGCTTAGCACCCAGCTTAGCTTGTGATGAATGCTACCTGTTACTATAGTAATTACTGGTACTTCCTATGAACTGTCTGCCTGACACTTCTGCTTCATTTAAAAATGAAGACAAAGAAAGTAAAAGAACTTTACAAGGGGCTACCCCACTGAGGGGCTACCCTACCTGCATTGCCCACTCTGCAGTGAGCCTTGCCTACAGCACATGAAGACCAACATGTCTCAGTGGCAAAAAAAAAAAAAAAAAAAAAAAAGAAAAAACACAACAGCAAAGAGCAGGTTTACATTGTGGGTTATGTGCATGAAGGAGGAAATGTTCCTTGAAACTTTTATCGTGCTCATAATTCCCTCCGAATCAATCATGGCTGCATTTACCAGACAGTTATTGTCGTGGAAACTGCTCTTGGCCTCACCTTGGGCCATTAGCTAACAAAAGTAGTTGTTAGCTGCCTGTAATAACCAATATTGCACAGATTATTAGATTTTTATCAAAAAGGCCAGTATCTGACACCGAGGATTTTGGGAGATCGCTGGGTTCCTCCCGAGTCCTCTCAGCTCGCTCTCACTCATCTACGTTTGTCTCCATGTTGAAGGCTGGAGCTTCTGGCTCTGTTTTTCCCTTAAGAAGCTGCTACATGGTGTTGTTTCTAATGATTATTTTTTAACCAAACATGCTTTCTCTGAAGCCTGAGTAGAAGTGACTGTGTTTGATGGTGCTCCAATTCCTGGAACTCCTTTTGTGTTTGGCATGAGTTTAGGGAATGGCCTTCTTTGCTCTTGGGGGCAACAGAGCACCTGCCAATGTCAATGCTGGCTGAACCAAGGCCCCTGGGAGACAGATGGCTGAAGAGAACTTCTAGAGCCACAAGCCGTAGGTGAAGCCTCACTTACCTGTACAAAAGCCCAGAATTCCTGTGGAATGGCTTGAGAAATCAGAGAAATCAGCTTCATGCCTTTTTTTTAAGCTTTATTTATTTATTGTGAAAGAGTCACAGAGAGAAAGAAAGAGTTTCCATCTGCTGGTTCACTCCCCAGATGGCCATTGGCTTCATGTGTTTTGGGGGATAGCAGTAAGAACAGAAGTAATGGCTTTGATGGTAAAGGGAGGGTCCTTTCCCATCAAATGAAGAAAGAACCTTGCAATGGAGAAAAATTATAAATTTTATTTAAGAAATAAGGCTCCGCATATTCCTCCTGGGACACAGGCTAGCGAGAAGCCCTTTTCCATAGCCTCTTTCTCTTACTCATCAGTAAAACACAGTAAAGACAGAGAAATCTGGTAAACTTGTAAAAATGGGCAAATAATTCAACTGAAGTAGTCATTGTTTTCTCATACCTGTGGTGTTTTACTCTCATTGACATCAAAAGAATCATCCAAAAATAACACAGATTTGCTTATTTAAAATAAATTTTAAACCAACTGTATATATGAAGTGATGCTAGTGCCGATGTTGTTAGTATACTTGGGTTAAGCCAGCCTGTGATGCCAGCATCCCATATGGGCACTGGGTGGAGTCCCAGCTGCTCTACTTCCAATCTAGCTCTCTGCTAATGTGCCTGGGAAAGCAATGGAAGATGGCCCAAGTGCATGAACTCCTACACCCACGTGGGAGACCCAGAAGAAGCTTCTGGCTCCTGGCTTCAGTCTGGCCCAGCTCCTGGCGTTGTGGCCATTTGTGGGGTAACCAGTGGATGGAAGATCTTTCTGTGTCTCTCCTTCTCTCTCTCTCTGTTTCTCTCTCTCTCTGTAACTCTGCCTTTCAAGTTAAATATATATTTAAAAATATAATTTGCTTTAAAAAATCTTGAGGTACCATATATCTGAAGCCAGGGCAGAAATCCATAAGCAAGAAACATTTTCAAACTCTATATAGATTTTTTAATCAATTTTTAATGGACAGAAATTATATATTTTTATTGTGTCCTCACCACAAGATGGTAAGTATGTGAGATAATGTAGTGCACAAGTTAGTTAGTTGTATTGATACAGTATGTATGTATGTATTCCACAATATATACACACATATATATATATGTGTGTGTATGTGTATATTTGTATGTACATACATACATATATTTATATGTATTTCAAAGCAACATTGATAAATGAGGTCATCCAGTATTTGTCTGTCTTTGTTTATTTCACTTCAGATAATATTGTAAATACATACATTCTTGAACATATGTTGATCGTTCAGGAAAATGCAGTCTGTCTTAGCTAGACTCACTACCTAAACAGCAATTGCTATCCAAACATCTCACCTAATATGAAGTCTCCTATTGCACAGAATATGCCCATTGAGACTCAAAATAATGTAATCTGTCTTCAGAAGCAATTTTGTCCATTGATAGAAACAGTAAATTTGTGTTGGGGATGTATTAAGTGGTAGAAAGATACCTATAATTAGTAATATGATACTTTACCCATCTACACAGCACATTCAGAGATTCTATGGCTATAATGAAGGCAGAGCAAGTATTGTCCCTTATTTTCAAGCACATAATATGTGTAGAATTGAAGTTCTATAGGATAAAGGAAAAGATCAGACAACTGTGGCAGGCATTTGGCCTACTAGTTAATACTCACCTGGGGCCCCTTCACATCCTATGTTGGAGTACCTGGGTTCAAATCTTGGCCCCATTTCATATTCTGGATTCTTGCTAATGTGCACCCTGGGAGCCTGCAACGCAATCTGGGTCTCCCACATGGGTGGCAAGAACTCAAGTCCTTCAGCCTGGCCCAACCCCAGCTTTTGCTACCATTTGGGGAGTGAAACGGTGAACACATGATCTCTTTGTTTCTGTCTCTGCCTCTCTGCCTTTCAAATTAAAAAAAAAAGAGAATAAAAATTATTTGAAAGACTATAAAGTCAAATTTGTGTCAGACTTCAAATGAGAAATGTCCATCTGTTTTCTTCCTTTTTACTTTTAATTATTGGTATATCCTAATTGTGTTTATGGGGTATAGTGTGATACTTAATTACATGTATTTGTCATTTCTTTGCATTGGGAACCTTCAGATTCCTTTTGCCTAGGTGTTTATAAAATATCTAATAAGTTGTGAACTGCAGTCATTGTACTGTACAAACTGAGCGGTCTCCAAAGCCAGCTAGGATGCAGACAGTGAAGGGTAAATGGCCTGAAAAGTGTACCCTCCCCGCCTCCAGGAGGGAGAATATGGACTCCAGAAGAGGGGTGCCCTTGTGCCAGCCGTGGCCTTAGATCTTCATACAGAATCTCTTCAGTCATCTGCACCTGTCAAAATGATGGTGAAAATGAGAAGTTGTCCTCTAACATGGTGCCAATAAAAATATTCTAATTGGACTTTGTTCAGCAGGAAATATTTGAGGAAGGGAAATAAGGAATAAGAAAAGGTAAAGAACTAAAGAAAGGAGGAAGGAAAAAAAGAAGGAGTAGGGAGATGGGAGAAAATCCCACAGAAAGAGTTGGCTCTCACACCCTAAATGCATTCTGGATGCAATAACAAGTTTTCATCAGCATTTTCCTCTTCTCATTTTATTTTGGAGGTGGAATAAATTAAAATTCTGACTTTTTAGAGCTAGGATGTGTTCATATTTGTACTTTTACCTGCCAGTTTGGAACTTGATGCTGCTTATACCAGTATTCCAAAGAAAGGAAAGAGAAGCAGCTTTTTTTATTATGTAGGAGCTGGCATTTGTTTCTCCTTCCCTTTTGTTCAGATGGCCTTTTCAGACTCTGAGTGATCCCCACTGTGTACTGAGGGTGACAAGGCACAATGGCCCATTGTTAGAGAGGATGCAAACCAATTAACAATTGAGGATAATGGAAGAGCCCTCCATACAATGCACTGACCCCCAAATCACAATACAGGCTAATCATCAGAAGTGGAATAGGCTGCTGTATGTCTTCCTATTTGTTGGCCAAGTGTCCTGTAAACTAGTTTTATCCTTGGACTGGAAGTTCATTAGCATTCCTGGTTGGGCTTATCAAATGTAAATTAAGTTCAGATGTCACTCAAAAAATCTGAACCCTGATTTGAGTTTCCTGTTGAACCTGGTGCTTCATTTCAAGTGTGTGTATCCACACACACACACACACACCTTCCTAACATTTGTGAGTTTGTGATCCGCACTTTCACATGGTAGATGGTGACAAGGATTCAGATTAATAATCTGGGAGTGTGGTGAAGTTTGACGTTTTGCTCTGGGAATGTGAGCATTGACAATATTTTTCCTGTTCCTTTAGGTCCAGTGGAGCATGTTCATCTCCGAGTTCCATTTGTTGCCATAAGAAATAAAGAGGTCAACATCAGTGCCGTTGTGTGGCCCAGTCAGCTGGGGACTCTGACCTATTTCTGGTGGTTTGGTAATAGTACAAAGGTTCGACCCTTTCTTTAGATCTACATGGAATTCTCCTGTTGTCCAACTTCTGTGTTGATGTTGGGGACCCTGGGGTTGAGGCAATGAGGAATGAAACTATGAGCCATAGTATTGAATCAAGCAAACCTCCCAACTCCAAGTTCAGTACTTTAATAGGGAAAGTTTAAATGATGCTAAGGAAGAAGAAATAGTTTGAGAAAGTATACAAACCTGTATGTTCTTGCTCCTCAAATCAAAATTGCAATTGCTTCATTTATTTTAATCCTGGCCTTCCACTCATTAATTCCATAATATCAAGGAAATTACTTAGCAGCTCTGAGATTAAATGACCCCATCTGTCAAATGTAAAATAGATACCTAAGTGTGGGGTTGTGAAAATTAAATGGGATAACACAGGTAAATGGAGTAAGACATGTGATGAGCTAACATGAGTAAAGAAACCTTTTCAACACTTGCTAATATTCTATAAATGTCAATGTTTTTAGACAAAATACTGAGGTTGTCATGTTTCCAGGAAAAATAACTAACTAGGTCAAATTCTAGACTTTGCACATATTCCCAGGACATGGTGATGGTGATGCCTGTGTTGAGAATGACAGCAGTTGTATGATAGAATCAGGGGAAAAAATTGAGTGCCTCAATTTAATTATTGTTAATATTCTTCTGTTTGGACAAATATATAATGGCATATACCTGCCATTATAACCTAACATAGAAGTTTCACTGCCCTAAAAATGCTCTGTGATTCACTGATTCATCCGTCATCACACGAAATCTCTGGCAACCACTGATCTTACTGTCTCTGTGGTTTTGCCTTTTCCAGAATGCTGTACTTGAAGTTGAGGTCATATAGTATGTTGCATTTTTAGACTGGATTCTTTCACTTAGAAATATGCATGCACATATATGTCATGTGTTTTCATGAATTGAGAGCTTATTCATTTTTAATGCTGAATAAGAATCTGTTGTCACCGGTGCCGCGGCTCAATGGGCTAATCCTCTGCCTTGCGGCGCCAGCACACCAGGTTCTAGTCCCGGACAGGGCGCTGGATTCTGTCCCAGTTGCCCCTCTTCCAGGCCAGCTCTCTGCTGTGGCCAGGGAAGGAAGTGGAGGATGGCCCAAGTGCTTGGGCCCTGCACCCCATGGGAGACCAGGAGAAGCACCTGGCTCCTGCCTTCAGATCAGCGCGGTGCAGCGGCCATTGGAGAGTGAACCAATGGCAAAAGACCTTTCTCTCTGTCTCTCTCTCTCACTGTCCACTCTGCCTGTCAAAAAAAAAAAAAAAAAAAAAAAAAGAGAGAGAATCTGTTGTCTGGATTACCAGTGTATTCACTCAGTTACTAAAGGACATCTTAGTTACCTCCAAGTTTAGGCAATTATAAATAAAACTGCTGTAAACGTGTGTGTTCAGATTTCTGTGTGAAGTATGTTCTCAATCTTTGATAAATAATAAGACTGAAATTGCTTGGTTGTATTGAAACAGAATGTTTGTTTTGTAAGACACCACCAATCTGTCTCCCAACATGGTGGACGGTTTTACATTTCCACCAGCAATGAATGAGAGTTCCTGTTACTCCACATGATCACCATCATTGGGTGGTGTCATGTTCCAGATGTTGGCCATTCTAATCAGCTTAGTAATATCTCATTGTTGTTTGCATTTGCATTTCTCTGATAACATATCATGTGGCACATTTTCTGTGTGCTTATTTGCCAACTATATATCAAATTTGATGAGATGTCTATTGAGATCTTTTGTTTGTTTTTTAGTCTGGTTGCTTTTTTGTCATTGTTGTTGAGCTTTAAGAGTTCTTTGTGTATATTAGGTAACAATTCTGGTATATCTTTTGCTAATATTTTCTGCAAGCATATGGCTTGACTTTTCATTCTCTGGACAGTGTCTTTTGTATTTTTAATGAAGGCCAGTTTATCAATTATTTCTACAATGGGTCATATGATTGGTGTTTTATCTAAAATGTAATTGCCATCATAATGTCATCTAGGTGTTCTCCTAAGTTATCTTCTAGAGTTCTATGGCTTTGCATTTTATATTTAGATCTTGGATTCATTTTTAGATTCATTTTTTGGTGGGTATGTCTATACCTAGATTCATGTTATTTTTGCAACTGCTTGTCTAGTTGTACAAGTACCATATTTTGAAAAGAGTATCTTCACTCTGTGATATTGCCTTTGCTGTTTCCTCAAATATGAAATGGATTTATTTCCGGCTTTCTATTAAGCTACATTGATTTATTTGTTCTTTTACCAGTGCCACTCTGCCTCAATTAATATACATTTACTATTGGTCTTCAAGTCAGGTGGGGTCAGTCATTCAACTTTCTCTTCTTCGATATTATGTTTGTTAATCTGAGTCTTTTCCCTTTCAATATAAACTTTAAAATTCTACTGTTAACTAAAGAATAACTTGCTTGGAGTTTGGGGTTCCAATGAATCTACATCAAATTGCTAAGAACTGACATCTCGACAGTATTGAATCTTCCTAGCCATAAATAAGAGGGTTTCAAAAAATTCACGGAAAATTCACATTATCACTTAATTCCATTTTCCACAAACTTTTTCGAAACTCTCTTATTTCTTTTCATTTATTTAGTTGTTGTTTAATTTCTTTGAGTAGAGTTTTGTAGTTTTCTTTACATATGAGAGTACCTCAAAAAGTTCAAAGAAAGTGGAATTAAAAGTTTATATTTGTCAAAATATTTGAAATCCATATTTAATGTTTATAATCATTTTCCATGAACTTTTGTAGGTCTGGCACATATTTTATTAAATTTATCATAATTATTTCATTTTGATAGTACTCATATAAATGGTATTGTATTTTTAATTCAAATTTTTCTTGATCATTACTGGTATATGGAAAGTGATCAACTTTTGTACATTAACTTTATATTCTGCAACATTGCTATAATCACTTTTTATTCCCAGGAATTTATTTATTGTTGTTAATTATTTTGGATTTTGTTGGATTTTAAAAAAAATCATTGATAGTTGATATGGTTTTTCACTTCTTAAATGTTTGGTAGAATTCACTAGTAAAACCATTTGGGCCTGGTGCTTTCTGTTTGGAAAGATTATTAATGACTGGTTCAATTTCAGAAAGTTATGGGCCTGTTAAGATTTTATTTCTTTTATGTGAAGTTTGGCAAGTTCTATCTTTCAAGGAATTGATCCATTTCATCTAGGTTATCAAATTTGTGGTAATGAAATTGTCCATTGTATTTATTTATTATCTTTTTAATATGCATAGGATCTGTAGTGATGCCTTCATTGATTTCTGATATTAGTAAATTATGTCCCCTCTCTCTTTTTAAATTAACCTGGCATGAGGCTTATCAGTTTTATTGTTATTTTCACAACAGCAGCTTTTGGCTTCATTTATTTTCTCTATTGATTTCCTGTTTTCAGTATCATTGCTTTATGTTCTAATTTTTATTGTTTCTTCTGCTTATTTTGGATTGAATTTGTTTTTCCTTTTTTAGTTTTCTAAAGTGGAAGAATAGGTGCTTGTTTTTAGATTTTTCTCTTTCACTACATGTGTACCCAGTGCTATAAAGGTCATTCCAAACTCTGCTTTTGCTATTTCCTACCAATTTTGATAGGCAGTGTTTCCATTTTTATTTAGTTAAAATATTTTCAAATTTTCTCTTGTGATTTCTTCTTTGATGATCTATGTATTGTTTAAAAGTGTGTTGATTAATCTCCACATATTTTTCTATTTTCCAGTTATCTTTCTATTATTGATTTATAGTTTAACTCTGTTGTAGTCTGAGTTAGGGCATTATATAGTTTCTCTCCTTTTAAACTTGTTAAAGTGTATTTTAGGTCCAGAATGTGTTCTGTGTTGGTAAACATCTGTATGAGTTTGAGAATTATGTTACTCTGCTATTGTTGATGACACAATCTATAGATGTCTATTATATGCAGTTGATTGACATAGTTCAACTATGTCCTTACTGATTTTCCTCTCCTTGCCTAGCATATCACTTGTATCTTCAAAATTACTTTATTTAGTGGTTGTCCTAGAATTTGCAATGCACATTTACAATGAATCCAAGCCCATTTTCTGTGACTCTATCCTACTTCTAAGGTAATAGGGTAATACAACTACCTAATAAGATAATCATAATTCTTCCCTATTACCTCCTGTATCTTGTTGTCACTTAATTCACTTATATATAAGAATCCATTAGATATATACAGAAGCATGCATAATCAATTCATTGTTACAATTATTGTTTTAAATAAAATATTGTTAGGTCAACTAAAAAGAAGAGGAAATGTGTTTTATTTTACTGTTACTTATGTCTTCTTCTGTGCTCCTTGTTTCTTTATGTGGTTCAGAATTTCTGACCAGTATTTACCCTCCCTTCTTTATAAAGAATTTAACAGTTCTGGAAGGCACATCTGCTGACAACAAATTCCCTCAATTTTTATTTATCTGAAAACATCATTTTTTCTTCTTCATTTTTGAAGAATAATTTTATGAGGTACAGAGTTGGTGATTTGGTGCTTTTGATCTCAACACTTTAAATGCATGACTCCACTTCTTCACTGCCTGGTTTCTATGGAGAAGTTGGAAGTAATTCTTGTCTTCTCTAGAAGTAAATTGTTTCTTTCCTCTGGCTTCTTACAAGCTTTTTTCATAATCTTTTATTTGCAATGGCATGAAAATGATATACTGAGGTGTAGGCTTTTCAGCATTTATCCTGTGCGATGTTCTCTGAGTTTCATGTGTCTGTTTTTTGGTATTTGTTGTTATGTTGAGGGAGATTATGGGTCATCACATTGTTTCATATATTTCTCCTTTTCCCTCCCTCTTTTCCCTCTGGGTTTAACTTTACATATATTTATACATTTTTATTTGTCTTGAACCCTGTTTATATATTCTGCTTCTTTTGCAAAAATTTGTTCTCTTTGATTTGCAGTTCGAATGTTTTTATTGTAATATCTTCTAGCTGAGAGATTCTTTCCTCAGTTGTGTTCTTCTTTCTATAATTTTTATTTAATGTATTTGAAAGGTGGAGTGACACAGAGAGACATAAAGGGAGAAACAGAGATCTTCCATCCCTTGGTTTACTCCTCAAATGGCTGCAGTAGCCAGGGCTGGGCCAGGCTCAAAGTGAGAAGGCTGGAGCTCCATCCAGGTCTCCCATGTGGGTGGCAGGGGCCCTAGTACTTGGACCATCTTCTGCTGCTTTTCCAGGTGCACATGAGGAAGTTGGATCAGGAGCAGGGGAGCTAAGCCTTGAACTGGCACTCTGATGTGAATGGCAGCATTGCAGGCAGTAGCTTAACCTGCTGCACCACAGAGCAGGCCCCTCAACTGTGATCTAACAAGCCAATCAATGACATTCTTCATTTCTGTTACATTTTGATCTCTATAATTTCTTTTTGGTTCCTTCTTAGGATTTCCATATTTCTACTTACACTGCCATCTTTTCTAGCATGGCATCTACTTTATCAGAGGCCTTAGTATATTAATCATAGTTGTTTTATCCCAGTCTATATTTTAGCAAACTTGCTGTGTCCAGTTCTGTATCTTCAAACTGTTGTTTTGCCTTTTGGTATGGCTTGTAATTATTTTTCTTTATGGTTAGACAAAATTAATGCATAAAAGGAAGTGCTGTTACTAGGCCTTTGGTGAAGTGGTGGTGACATATGAGGAACCAGAAGCTTTCTGTAGGCCTGTCATTAGGCCTGCATCTTTTAGTGGGCCTGTACCTCTGGACTAAGTACTTTTCAGGTGTTTATTAGTGCCTCCTCCAAGGTGGGCAAGCACAGCTAGGGTGTGTATTTCCCTTCCCCAGAGTCGTTAGTCTGTGATAAAATCTTAGCAGGTTAGGCTCTGATTTACCAGTTTCTTCTGGAGGTAGATCTCATTTATTTATTTGTTTAAAGAGTGCTCTGATATGTTACAAAAATCATTCCTTTTTCTTTCTCCCTGCTGGAAACAAGAAAGTTTTTTACCTCTCTCTCTCTCTTTTTAAAATTTAATTTAATTTATTTATTTTCTGGAGAGGCTTTTAAGGTCTTAGTTACAAAATTTACAAAATCATGAGGACTTTCCTATGACTGGACTCCCGGAATTTTCAATTCTGACTTGTGTTTTTCTTGGAAACTCGTGATGTAATTGACATTGCTCATCCTGGAAAGAGGTTTAATTTAAAAAAAAAATTAAAGAAAAATATCCCATCAGAGTTTGGAATACAGAATATCAAAAGATAGTGAAATAAGTATCTGGTTACTGATTAGTGATGACCAAAGGGAACTTCACCCTTACACTCAAACCTTGTCTTGTATGAGTGGACAGTAACTCATCTCTGGTCTTTCCTAGGGAAGCGAACTGATCCTGTGGTCAGAATATAGACCTTGGATTTGTAAAATTGTAGGTTAGGTTTCCAGTACTGCCACCTCTTGTCTGTGTGAGCTTGGTCAAATTATTTGACCTAAGATGCAATCTACTCCCTGAACACTGAAGGGAATGTCAGTCTTATCCTGATTGTGTGAAGGTGAAGATCATATATATTTACATGGCGTATTGTATTTACTCAATAAATGGATGCTTTTTATTATGTCATTGAAACTGCTTTTAGGATGTATTGGTAAACAATAGAGCAGATAACTATTCTGTTTTGACACATATCTTTTCTTTTTGTATTTTTATGCCTCAGGCTTCCAAATTCATTTCTTGGTTTAGGTGACTAAAGCTTTTGCACCTCTACCATTATAATTCAACAGGATAATAGCAAAGCAAGATACTTAGTGAACTCTCTGGTACATTAGAAAAGTACACTCCCTTTGTGAGATGAGCATCCCAAGTTCAAGCAGTTAGTTGCAGATCTAGACCTACAACCTAGGGCTCCTAATTCCCATCCAGCAAACCTTAATTCTGCCCACAGCACCAAGATAGTTTAGCTGCACCATAGACGTGTTTGTATCCTAGAGGTTGCACACTCAAAATCTTGGTTCAAAGCTCAGCAGACACATGTGGTGAAAGGATTGAGAAAAGACTTTATTGAAAAAATGTAGAAAGAGGAGAATTTTAAGTTAATTTCTCATCTGCATATATGAGATGTTAGCTGTCAATTCAGGGAGCTTTCTTTCTATAAATGTCCATTTACCTGGTGGGCTCTACTGAGAACTCCTGTGCACAAGAAGAGTAATTCTTGGCCATTATCAACACAAGAGTTTACTCAGCAGCCTGCAAGAACTGAAGACACAATAAGTACAATCTTTTTTTTTTTTTTGAGTTCCTCTACAATATCATTTTTTTTGAGTGCTGATGCTGAGATCTGAAAGGCCATGCAGTGTCTAATTAGTAATTAGGTTTTTTTTTTTTTTTTTTTTTTTTTGACAGGCAGAGTGGACAGTGAGAGAGAGAGAGACAGAGAGAAAGGTCTTCCTTTGCCGTTGGTTCACCCTCCAATGGCCGCCGCGGCCGGCGCGCTGCGGCCGGCGCACCGCGCTGATCCGATGGCAGGAGCCAGGAGCCAGGTGCTTTTTCCTGGTCTCCCATGGGGTGCAGGGCCCAAGCACCTGGGCCATCCTCCACTGCACTCCCTGGCCACAGCAGAGGGCTGGCCTGGAAGAGGGGCAACCGGGACAGAATCCGGCGCCCCGACCGGGACTAGAACCCGGTGTGCCGGCGCCGCTAGGCAGAGGATTAGCCTAGTGAGCCGCGGCGCCGGCCTTTTTTTTTTTTTTTTTTTTTTTTTTTTGACAGGCAGAGTGGACAGTGAGAGAGAGAGAGACAGAGAGAAAGGAGTAATTAGGTTTTAAAAACCATCCATTTGGGCCGGCGCCGCGGCTCACTAGGCTAATCCTCCACCTAGCGGCGCCGGCACACCGGGTTCTAGTCCCGGTCGGGGCGCCGGATTCTGTCCCGGTTGCCCCTCTTCCAGGCCAGCTCTCTGCTGTGGCCAGGGAAGGCAGTGGAGGATGGCCCAAGTGCTTGGGCCCTGCACTCCATGGGAGACCAGAAGAAGCACCTGGCTCCTGCCTTCGGATCAGCGCGGTGCGCCAGCCGCAAGGCGCTGGCCGCGGCGGCCATTGGAGGGTGAACCAATGGCAAAAGGAAGACCTTTCTCTCTGTCTCTCTCTCTCACTGTCCACTCTGCCTGTAAAAAAAAAAAAAGAAAAGAAAAGAAAAACCATCCATTCATTCATTTAAAAGGAAGAGAGGCAGAGAGAGAGAGAGAGAGATCTCTTATACCATGGTTCATTCCCCAGATGACCACAATACCCATGTCTGGGCCAAGCCAAAGCCAGGGACTCCATCCAGGTCCTCCATTTGGGTGGCAGGGTCCCAAGTACTTTGGTCATCATCTGCTGCCTTCCAGCACATTAACAGGGAGCTGGATCAAAAGCAGAGCAGCTGGAACTGAAACCAACACTCTGAGGTGGAATACCAGTATTGTATGCAGTGGCTTGATGGCTCCTTTAACTGGCTTGAGAGAGAGAGAGAGAGAGAGAGAGAGAGAGAAGGACAAAAAGGAAAGAAGAAAGGAGAGAGGGAGTGAGGAAAGAGAGAGAGAAGGTGATTGGGAATTCAAGTTTATATTTCTCTAAGAATTGTCTATATTATCTTGAACAAATCACTTAATCTGAGTCTTTCCTTTGGTCTTAAACACAGATCCTAATATCTAACACATGATCAGCACAGTACTGAGTTATTATTTGAAATCCATCGTGGTTCTCTCTCTCTCTACCTACCTAATCTCTATTATGCCATATTGTGAAAATTTTATTTTATATTACATATTGGTATTATAGTTGTATTATTTGAATTAGTGATAACCAGAAATTATCCTGTGTTAGAAATTTTTCATCTGTTACCTTGAACATGAAGTGGTGCACACTTGCCCAAATCGCAAAGAACTGACAACTGGTTTTGTCTTCAAAAAATCTAAAGAATGTTCATACACGAAAGACTTCATTTCAGAATAAAACAACCTAGGTTGAAGCCTAGACATATTTTTCTTTGCTGTAGGCCTTTACTCTAAGTCCTTTGGGTCTCAGTTTTATTGATCAAAATATTTAAGTGAGAATAGTAGAAGATTAAGTAGTGAAGGGTGTATATAGGGTTTAGAACACATCTAACCATTAGTTGTGCAAAAATGGTTATGTGGTCCATTTGCATGAGTTACATTTTCAGTGCTTTCTACTAGTACCATCCCAGAAATATGTCAAGATGGCCACAGTGTCCAATAATTGATCTAATTATCACCATAGTTGACTGGAAAATGAATGGGTGTTTTTGGGTGTGATGATGAGTGCTGTGATTTTAGAGTGCTTTGCTCCCTTTGATAGCAAACTGATCTGTTAAAGGAGTTAATCCTGATTTGGGGCATTTATTCCTGTATTTGTTTTGTGCAAGGGATATACAAGGTTAAGCATCAGAAAATCAGTGAAATCAACCATGGCTTTCGTATGTTTAGAAGTAGCAGAACACATACAACATTCTCCATAAATTCTTTGAGATTTTTTTGCCAAATTAGAAGGCAAGTTGAATCCACAATAACTGGCGAGCAAATGTGATGTACATATAAGTAAATAGATGAGTGCATGCATTCTTGAAACCCAACTCATACACCTATAAACCTATAAGCATGAGATGTTAAGTTGTAATAGTACTGCTATGGGTCTTTTGGAAGATTCTGTGTTTTGTGCTAGATATCCTGAGGAATACAAAAGAGCATAAAACTCAGTTGTTATCTTAAAGAAACATAATCTATTTGAGAAAATGAGGTTAACATCCAAGAAAATATAGAAGAAGTGAAGTCAATAGGAATGTAATATTACTGGTCAAATCAAGTAGCTTAGAGGGCAATGGATGCAGACGTTGTTGGTCACGGAGTGAAATTAGTCCGGCACTGACACTGAAGAACCAGTAAAACAGAGGCAGTGAAGAGAGAGGGATTTGTGAGTGAAGGTGAGGCTTTGGGAATGCTTGTGTTATGTGAAGCCACTCTAAAAGGTTCATCTGGGCAGAAGCTGGAGAAGAAGCTGAAATTTGGAGCGGATAGTTGATGGATGGCTGTGAAAGACACAAATGTAAGGTTTGAATTTTTTCATGGAAACTCAAATTTAGGACAGAAAGATGGAAGATAGAGCCAGATGTGTGGACAGTGATGCTTTAGCAGGTACTTTCAATGAGTTTTTGGATGTATTTGAGCATGTGTATGCGTGTGCACACATTTTAGCAAAATTATTTTTTCTGTGAATTTTCATATTAATTCCATAGTCATAACAGAACTATAGGAATTACTTTGCTGTGTTTCTTTCTTGCCTTTGGGTGTATTTAATATTTTACACAGTTCTGAACATAGCACATCTACAATTATATATGCTGCCTTTCCACTTCATGTGATAAGCACTTTCCATATATTACTGTATAATCTACTGAAGGTCTTAAATAAGGCAAGCACAGTGATTGCATAGTCTGTTCAATCTGGAAATGGCAGCTTTTATCAAGATATGCATTTTAAACAGTGGGCATTTTCTAATATGCAATGTTAACTTCCTGTGTCTGTGAGGCTGATGTAGCCTTCATCCTGAGATTTCCCTGCAGCTCGTTGTACCATTAGGCAGGTGGAAATCTCATAACCAAGTACTCAGAGCTTTGTTGCCTCCCTGCTGTGCTCAGTGGATAATATGTGACCTGTCGCACGGGCGAGATGCTCAGTGGGGAGGGATGTAACCCCCAGCCTAAGCAGGGCGTGCGGTATTATTCCAAGGAGCTGATTGTGGGCCGGCCCTGCAGCTTGGAGCAAGCACAGAGACAGAAAAGTAATCGGCTGCCTGTTGGATTTGTGGGGCTCTGAACGGCCAATTTGCTGGGATTAACAGAGGTCTGGCTTAATAAATGTGTCTGCTTGCCTAATAGATTTGAGTAAATGAACCTTAAAATACTTGATTTAATTTAGCATTGGGCACTAGATATCAATGACCAATGAAGAACTCAAGAATCCTGGTGAGTGTTCCAGCTTTGCAAGGAAGTGAAATCAGCCATGATGCCATAACAGCTGATGGAAAACAAAAGCAATTTGGAAAACAAAATTAGCTTCTGCTATTTTCCTAGCAGGGACGTCTGTGGCCTGCTATCAGGGGAACAAGTGTTTCCATTCAGCACAGTTTGTTTGTTGTGGCTCAGTGCCCTGACCGGCTGGCAGGAAGCCCTTGCTCTCCCACCTTAGACGGCAGGCCTTGTCCTGCAGCCCTGCGCTCTTACTTGGTCCTAGGTCTTCTAGGGAATCAGCTAGATGGAGACAAGATCAAATCTGCTAGAACGGGAGGAATTCTGCTCTTCTCAGAAGAGACGCCGTTACTCAGCACTGGCTCTAACCACCAGAGCCTTGCGACAAGAGCTGAAGAAGATGACATACAACCAGTGAAGGTTTCCTGAGGAGAAGACTAGTAAAGGAGAAAAATGCCTGGTGGCAAGAGGTGGGAGGAGGCGAGAGAAAGCCAAGGGCCGTAACAAAACACAAGGACAGTGAACATAGCCGAAGAGAGTCATTCATGGAACCAGATAAAGTAAATGCACATTTATAATTTTTCTATTTTAGCCTACTAGTTCAACAGTAGAGTTAGAAACATACCAGGGGATTCAAATTCAATCCCATTGAGGTGGCATGTACCAATGCCATCTCACTAGTCCCAGTGATCAATTTCTGTTCACAATTGATCGTAATGATAGGACTAAGAACCAAAAGGATCACATAAACAAGAATAGTGTCTGCAAATACTAGCTGATAGAATCAAAAAGGGAGAGAATGGTCCAACATGGGAAGTGAGATACACAGCAGACCCATAGAATGGCAAATGTCCTAACAGCACTCTGGCCTCATAATCAGCCCTTAAGGCATGAGGATCCGGCTGAAATGCCCATGAGAGTATTTCAGGCATGGAAAGCCAAGACACTCTGGGGGGGGAAAAAAACCTAAATGAAAGATCTCCACGAGTGAGATCCCAGTGGAAAGAATGGGTCATCAAAGAAGGAGGTACCTTTCTCTGAAGGGAGGAGAGAACTTCCACTTTGACCATGGCCTTGTCTAAAAATGATCAGAGTCAGTGAACTCAGGGGGCTTCCATAGCCTTGGCAGCTCATGACAAGAGCCTAGGGTGATTACTGATGCCATAAACAAGAGTGTCAATTTGTTAAGTCAACAACAGGAGTCACTGTGCACTTACTCCTCATGTAGTATCTTTGTCCTCAGTGTGCTGTACATTGAGATTTAATGCTATAACTAGTACTCACACAGTATTTTTCACTTTATGTTTCTGTGTGGGAGCAAACTGTTGAAATCTTGACTTAATGTATGCTAAACTGATCTTCTGTATATAAAGAGAATCGAAAATGAATCTTGATGTGAATGGAAGGGGAGAGGGAGTGGATAAGGGGAGGGTTGTGGGTTGGAGGGATGTTATGGGGGGGAAGCCATTGTAATCAAAATTCTGTACTTTGGAAATTTATATTCATTAAATAAAAGTTAAAAAAATTTCAAACATGCACTTCAGTTGCAAGAATTTTGCAGTGAGCATCCACATAGCTGCCACCTGTAGTCTACCATTAACATTGTACTGTACTTATTGTATAACACATCTCTCTATCCACCCCACCTGAATCACTGTTTCCGATTACCATGATGAAATATCTGAGGCAGGCTACTTTATAAGGAAAGCAGGTTTGTTTTGGCTCACTGTTCTGGAGGTACAAGCTCCAGGGGCCTCAGCAGTTGATGACCTTCTTATTGGCAGGGAACCAAGGTGATGCAGAGCATCACAGGCAAGAGATGTGGGGCACTTGTGTGTGTGTGTGTATGTGTGTGTGTGTGCCTGTCTGATCCCTCTCTCCATGCCTCCTTATAAAGCCACCAAGATTCCATCATGGGGGCTATCCCTTAATGACTTTAACCCTGATAACTTCCCAGAGCCCACACCTATGAACACCACAGTCAGCCTAACTTTCCACCCCCTTAATGCCTCCCAGTGGGGATTAAATTTCAACACGTGGAACCTTGGGAGCCACTCAGGCTATGTCCAACCACAGTACTGGCCATGACATTTAAGAAATTTATAGACTTTGTCCTAAATGACACAGCTTTCAAATCATTAACTTTAGTTCAAGATTCTTGCTACTCTTCTCCAAGCAGGTTTATAAAATGCATCAACAATGGAAAGTTCAAATCTGCAGTGTGTACTTACTGAGTTTTGACAGAGGCATTTGCTGTATAATTCAAACTCCTATCAAGATATAAAACATTACCATCATTCCAGAAAGTTCTCTCATACTGCTTCTCAATCAGTATTTTGTTTTTTTTTCCACTATAGATTAGATTTCTCTGTTATAGAACTTCATGAAAATGTAATCACACAGTATGAATTTTTTCACCATGTGTGGTTTTGGAATTTATCCATATATATATATATATAATTAAAATTCATGGGAAAATGAAATTAAAATATAAGTTTATTTTGGTGCAAAATCACTTTTGAAATCTATGTATAGTCTTTTTCATTATATGCATTTTTCATGAACCTTTTGCAATCCCCTTGTGTATCAGAATTGGCTCTTTTCTAGTCATTGTGTGAATATATTGTGTCTCATTTATTCATTTACCTGTTGATGAACTCCTGGGCTGTTTCTGATTTCTAACTGTTTTGAATCATCTGCTATGAACTTTTTTTTTTGTATTGTTGTTAGTGGACTTGAGTTTTCCTTTCTTTTGACTAACTTCCTTAGATTGCAATTGCCAATTTGTGAAATGTAAAATGGCACAATCACTTTGAAACAAAGTTCTTGCAATTTCTTGCAAAACTAAACTTCCTTCCAAGGTAGTTTTGCTGTTTCACATTTCCACAAGAATTAGAGCATTCCAGTTGCTCTACGTGTTCAATATTATTTGGTGTTATTTTAAAACCTGTTTTAGCCATTCTGTTGGAAATAGAGGTGTCTTTATTTGTTTCCAAGAATGTGACTAAGGTAGTAAAGTTGTTGGAGTTCTTCTGGCAGTAAGTCCTAATGCGCTGACTGGTAGAAATTAGAAATTTTGCCTAAAGCCATTCATAAATATGTAGATTCTAATTACTGAATGAGTTCCTAAAGATCTTCTATCCCAAACCCTTCATTTAAAGGGTAAAGAACTAAGACTCAGAACTGGAAAGATTCAACCTTCAACCGTGGTCATTCATTAAAATAGTAACAAAGACACAGTTCTTATTCTAGAAAATGGCAAGAATGTGATACACATGTTGTGATTCCCTTATGCTATGGCCATGGCCAGTATCGCTATACTGAGCCCAACTTGACTTCAGATTTCTTCTCAGGACAGTAAGCAGCCACTATCGATCCATGGGATATATTGTTCACAATAGAACCTATGTGTACCTCACCCCTTGTTAATTTCAGAAGCCCACAATTTGGGTGCACCATCACCAAGCCATAAGTGTGGGAAGGGATGCCTGAACCTGAGGGCTTGCCCTCAGTTAAGGGAAAAGGTGTATCTTTTTATATATCTACTTCCTCCTTTCATTTGGCAGAGAAGAAAGGGTGTCTGAAGCTTAGAGCAATATCTCTAATCCTGTCCGAGCTCCAGCCATCAGCCTGATCATAAAATAGAACTATAGAATTTTAAAGCAGAAGAAATTGAATTATTTTTTCAGAAGCTCAGTTGAAGATTGCTATCTGGAAAGAAATTTCAGTCCAGCAGTGGAGCCTCTGAGAGTTCTGTGTCATGCATCCATGCCATGTGTGGGTGTGCTGTGGGAGTCCTGGTCCACGCCTACTCCTTAAAAGGTCAAACCTATGCTCCCCACCTGGCTCATCATGACTCTATCCTGTTCTTATCCTGACACAGAGAGGAGAGGGAGTCTACTATCTGTGCTCATGAAATCTCTGTCAGCTGCCTCAGATAAGCCTCCTACTATTATGTCTTACCTTCCCAGTCACAGAGAGCCTGAGAGGACAAAAGCTTGATAATGGTTCTTCAGTGTCAACATTGGCACTCTCTTCTTCCTGATAGAAAAACCAGCTTTTATCAAGATCCTAATTCCCAGTAGAAAAATAGAATTCTATTTCTCTATTTTTATAATTCCTATCTATTATGATCAGGGATGAAAAAAAGGAACAGAGCTTAAAAAGTAGTTACAGATATATTTTTGTTTATTTCCAACCTATTAAAAATGGGAAAAAAAAAGCCTTGCAATAGAAAACACAGATAAAATATAATGAAAAGTGAGCAGTGTGACCATACATCTACCTTACACATATTTTCTGTTATTTTTGGTGAGTGATGCAGAAATAAGCAAAATATGATAAATTTTCTAAAAGATCTGACAGTGTGGGTAGAATACACAGTGACCCCAAGTATTAAGGGGAGGACAGAAATGATCTTCTATTCCCAGAGCCAAAAGGAACAGACTGTTTCTATTTGCTGCAAGGGAAGGGGCAGAATGCCATGGGATACGTAGGTTGCACAGTCTTACCCTACCTTGAGATTAACACTTCCCAATGTGTTTCAAATGTATTAATATTCTTCCTAGATACTAGGAGAAAAATCAGTCTTAAGAAGCTGTTAAAGTTATTTTTTTCCCTTTTCAAGTTAGAATCCCTAGGGATCTAATCTGCTATGCACATTTGTGGCATTTTGAGATTTACAGGAAAGGAGGAAAATCTGATATCCTACATAAGACTAAATGGGTGTTGTCATCTCTCCTTCTTACAGCCCCTCATCACCTTGGACAGCAGCATTTCTTTCACTTTCCCTGCTGAAGGAACCAACACCATCACAGTGCAAGTGGCTGCCGGGAATGCCCTTATCCAGGACACGAAAGATATTGCCGTTCACGGTAAGCTCTGCAAGTTGTCCTATGATGCTCCCTCCTACCTGGCCCATTCCTCCCATCTACCCTCTACCCCCAATGCCAATCACAGATAATTTGTAAATTCCCCAGGAGGGATCCACGCCTACCTCCTATCTTGTTCTGGGGTAGAGAGGTTGAGTTTAGAAGAGAAGCAGATCACACATAGGTGTTGTCCCCTGCAGTGTATCTGGACCACTACCCTTTTGGGGTTCTCATTAAATAGAGATGCACACCCTAAGTTGAAGGAAGGCTAAGCAAGAAGTAGAAGGAGTCAGATCTGATGTCCTGCCAAGCTATTCACAACACTTTTTGTTAGATGGAGACGAGAGGTTTCAAAAGCTGAAGAGTCATGGTCCCTCCCCTTGTAGAACAGATAGCTCAAGTAATCAGAAGACCTGCATAGAACAGATGCATTTTTGTGGTTGTCAGAGTTTCTAACATCATTGCCTGCTAATGCTTGGTGATGAGGCTAAGAATATAAGCTTGGAGAAGGGCAGGAGCACAGTCAAGAGGGTCCCCACCCTGTTCTCTACGGTGGATTATAAATTTGTTTTTAAGGCAATCAGCTATGCTTCTACTGCTACCTCACACAACCTGCCAGGTTCCTAGACATAGCCACTATCACTGTGGGTTTTTTGGAGGGTTAAATTCAGATCATATTTATTCATCAATATCCTTTCCCTACAACTCTGCAAACCTTTAATTCAGGTTCTACGTGGGCACCTGGAAGGTATTTTTTTAATGGATGTTTAGTGTAATTTTTACAAGAAAAATGTAACAATCATGAGTTAAGCTTTATGTGTTTCCACCTAGTGAATAAACTGTGACCTCACCAACCGGGTTAAGAAGCTGAACACTATCCATACCCCAGACAACAACATTTTAGCCTCCTTTCGAATCCTCTGATGTGATTTCTATCAGGATGGACACAGGCACTGAGGGAAGGAGAAGTGAAAAGACTCCATTGCAACCAAGCCCAGATTGTTAACACATTTGTCGCTCAGCAGGACACCACAGACAGCAGCAGAAATCTCCTTCTGGGGGTTCATACGTATCTTTCACTTCAGACAATATTATTCAAAAGAAAAAAAAGCTGAAGATCTTAGGAACTAGCCAAACGAGCACAAATGTACTTTCAGTCACCAAATTCTACTTTCAGAAGCCAAGAATTAAGCTGAAAATAAGGAATTAAAGTCATGTAACAGAGCAGACTCCCCAAGACACAGCAATTATAGAGTCCCTCGCCTGTCACTCCTCCTTTCAATTCACTGATTCACTCTCTCTTCTGCAGAATACTTCCAGTCCCAGCTCTTGTCATTCTCTCCTAATCTGGATCACCACAATCCTGACATTCCTGAGTGGAGGCAAGACATTGGCAATGTCATAAAGAGAGCTCTTATTAAAGTGAGTTGGCTTTCTCTTTGCTTAAATATTTGCAAATAAGGAAAGAACTAGATAATGACAATAATGACATGTGGAATATGTTTTCGTGGATTAACACCAGCATTCTGTAGTTAGAGGAGGATGACGTCTCTGTAAAATTAAAGGTATGGGGAGAGAATAGAGGCTGAGAAGTCAGGAAGCAGGGAAAGGAAGGAGGGAGGGAAAAAGAGGAAGGGGAGAGAAGATGGAATAGAGAAGGAGGGTAGGAGAGGGTGAGAGAGAGAGAACAGTCTAGAACTGGATGATGGAAATTGGCCCAATGTTTTTCCCAAACTTTTTCTGAGATAGGGACTTGATTCCCTTAATGAACTAATGCTTAGGCCGTTCACTGAGTTTGTATAAATATAATGCACATAGCTGGACCTTTGTCTACCAAGGAGCTCTTATTAACCTGAAGGCTACAGGCCAGAAAGTAGAGCACTCCAGCAGGGTAATAGAGTTATTGAGTTAACCCAAGGTCAGATTTGCCTTAGAGGAAGTGTAAGGATTTTGTTAACCATTTTATCAGAGCTAGACATTGGAATATAATGATGAATAAAACACAGTCTATTTGATTGTAGAAACAAGTCCAATATGCAATTAGATATATGGCAGAGGCATGGCCAGAATCTCCAAGGAGTATGGGAAAAATTGTGATTTGTTCTATTTAGGGAAGTATAGGCTTAGCCAAGAGTTGTGACTCAAGAAATACTTACTGAACTATCAGAATGAATTTGGGAGGAATATCTGAACTGTGCTGGAAAGGCGAAATGTTAATTAACAGGTGGGGATGGTATCTTTCAGGTAGAATGAACAGTACATGCAGAGCCATATATTGAAAGAGTACAATATATTCAGGAAATGGAGGAAGTACAGTACAGCAATACATAGGTTACACAGGCAAGTGTGGCTGGAGCAGAGCTAGGATGGTTAGGTCATACTATGGGTGGTGTGAGAAGCTAAATGACAGTTGGCATATATGCTATAGGGAAGTGAATAGTGTGGACGCATAATTTTTATTTAATAAGACAATGCTGCTCAGTTACCCATAAAGGGAATCATTCAGAGGCCTGGAAGTTGGACTGGGAAGAGAATAGGGTTGAGGAGAAATTTTGGGAAAAAGAAATGCCAGTCTAAAGACCACTGCAGGGACAGGTTATCAGCCTAGTGGTTAAGATACCCACTTGCTGCATTGGAGTACCTGAGTTCATACTTGACCCTGTCCTTTTGACTCTACCTTCTTGCTAATGCAGACCCAGGGAGGTAGCAGTGATGGATCAAGTAATTGGGCTCCTGTCACGCATGTGGGAGACCTGGATTTGTTACCGGAGAAATGGAGGGTTCTTGTCTTCACGCAAGAAAGAATTCAGGCATGAGACAGAGTAGTGGAAAGTAAAACGTAGCAAAGTTTATTAAGGTAGGGACATCCGCAAAGATGGATGGGCACCTCTCCAGGGCCTGAGAGAGAGTGCAGTCACTCAGGCGGGGGGAAGGAGCGAGGTTACATGGTTAAGTGGAGAATACACCTGGCCAGACCAGGCAGGCTGCTCAGCAGAGAGGCAGAGGGCTGAGTGCGCAGTCCGGTTGAGGCCAGGGGTTTTTAAGGAGATGGGTCTTTGTCTTCACACATCTCCTCCTGAAACAAAGGATTTTATGGCTGTAAATGTTAAGAAGCTTCTATCTGAGTTTTCCCTTGAAGGTATCAGACAGGAGGAAGCCTAGCTGGCACAACCCTGGGTTCAGAGGAAGGGTGAGCAGGACCCCCTAGAGAATGGGGATCCAGAGCAGGGTGTTTGAAATGCAGATACTGGGCTGCACCTGGGAGATTGTGGAAGATTTGTCAGGCAGAAGGGACAGGGCGGGGACCCCCACCTGGCAGGTTATCAGGTAGAAGGGGGAAGGGCAGGATGCGAATGCCAGGCTGCCCCTGAAACATTATGGGGATGACTTTGAGATGTAGATGCATATGCTGGATATAGATGTCTTATCTCTTTAGTTAGATAAGCTCATATCTAACTTCCCACCTAACAGATTGAGTTCCTGGTCCTCACATTTGGCCCAGACCCAGTCCAATCCCAGCTGTTGCAGGCATTTGGGTAGTGGACCACTGAATGGGCGCTCTTTCTCTCTCTCCTTCTCTCCCTCTCTCCCTCCCTCCCTCTCTCCCTCCCTCTCCCTCTTTCTCTCTCCCTCTCTCCTTCCCTCTCTCTCTCCCTCTTTCTCTCTCCCTCTCTCCCCCTCTCTCTTTCTCCCTCTCTCTCTCTCTCTCGCCCTCCCTCCCTCCCTCTTTCCCTCTCTCCCTCCCTCTCTCCCTCTTATTCTCCCTTTCCGTCCCCCACCCCATGTCTTTCTGCCTCTCTAAATAATAAACAGCTACATTAAAAAAAAGACCACTGCAGTTGTCTACCTAGACATAATAAGATTCTGAAGAAGAGTAGTAAAGTCTACTTTCCCTGCTAAACAACAGAATTGCTGACTTTAAAAAATGTAGTGTGGCTAAGAGGGAGGGGGCGGCTTCCTGACTGCAGCGGTAGGTGGGAAATGGTGTTGCCATTAATCAAGTTGGTGACTGTGTGGAAGAAACTTGCTTCAGGAACAATAATGCTTTGATCTATTTTATATGCCTTTGGAGCACATGAGAAATGAGTGGATGCAGGTAACCAGGAATGTGGGAAATGTGGTCTGGATATCACACAGAAGGTTCTGCTGGAGGAAGAGGTTTAAGAGCTGAGGCTGTGGAGGTTGTTAGGCTCCCTCCAGGAGGCATGGAGGCATGGAGGCAGGGCAGACAGGACGCTGATCCTACCCAAGATGGAGAAGAAAGACCCTGAGAAGATAGAGTCTACAGGGTTGATGGAAAGGAAGCAGAATAAAGAAATAAAGGAGCACCCTAGAAGAGCATATCTGTGGGGTAGAGGTCGGGAGGTTAGTTGTGTAGGAGAGAAACTTCAGTGCCAAGCTTTTTATAAAGGGATTGTTCATAGAGGATGAAACTGTGAGTGCAGAAGATGCTGTCTTGGTCTACTCAGGGTGCTGCACCCGAGGTCAGAGGCCAAGTGAGTTACAAACAACATTCATTCCTCCCAGTTCTGGAGGCTGGAAAGTCCAACATCAAAGGCCTGGTGTCTGATGAAGGCTGGTTTCCTGATTGATGCGTGGAAACTTCTTGCTGAATCCTGACATGGTAGAAGGGGCAGGCAGCTTTCCTGGGCCTCTTTTAGAATGGCACTGATCCCCTTCAGAAGGGTCTACCCTCGTGTCCTAACCACGGCCCACACATCCCACCTCCTGATACCATCACATTGCTGATTGGATTTAAACATATGCATCCAAGGGACACAAATCTTGAGACCCTAGCATAGGTCTTTGCAAGTCATCCAGGCTGGTGTTGCATTTTGTATGGTTATACTGTTAAACTTGTACTAGCTTTTTGGGAAATTATTTGGTAATGATAAAAGGCACTACTGCTAAATAATACTAATGAGCCAAGTCAGATAAAGTGTATGCCCAAAGTCTCACATAGACCAACCATAGTCCTACCCCTTTGGAAGGACTAAGTGAATCTAGATACACAACTCCAAAGTCCCTCCCAAGTGCTTGATTGATAATCTCTGCAATCACTTTTCCCTGGGACAGAGGGACACACCAGCCAAGACACTGATAGGCTTGCCCTTTCTTCTCTCCATTGGGTGATTCTCTGTACTTTGCTTCTTTGTCTGGTCTTTGAGACGTGCTATCCCCAGACAGTTAGGATAAGGCTTTCTTGCCCATGGACTTAGGCATCGAGACTTCCAGCTACCCTAGGATCAACTTTCTAGGCCTCTGATTGCTAGTTTTCATTCTTTCAGCTGGCTCTCTCACTTTCCTTTTTCATATCCCTGAGAATCAAATCTATAAGTCTAGGTCCAAATAGGAATCAAAGCTGAGCAAATGGGAAACAGCCAACTCCTCTGTTTCCATTCAGTGCAGAAACTACTTCCTGAGTTTCTACTGTGCAGAGCATCTTTGGGAACAGCAAGGTAGCCACAAAGGCTCCCAGGACTGTCTCGGGAAACACGCAGTGGGAACCTATTAGAGGAAGGACTACACTGTGTAGACAGATGTGATCATGTGTCACAGCAGACTTGATCGAGGTCTCTGGACATGGTGTGGGTGGGAAGCTCACTGTGGGCAGAGTCAAGGAGGGCATCTTGGAGGAGGCAGGTATTTCAGCTGACGCACAAATTCCATGTAATATTTGGATGGGCAAGAGAGGTGTTGTTGGGTAAAATACCTTCAGGAGGCACCTGGGGGAACAGATGAGCCAACTGCAGGAAGAGAAGTCAAGGTGTGTCTGTCTGCTTCAGGAATTTGCTTTCTGATGATGGCTTACTTTTCAAGTTTTTCTCACAAAAGCAAAACAGTCCTTTTACTCAGCACTCAGGGATAGAACAATTCACTCATACTCTCAGCCTTGTAACAATGATGAGTGTATATTTTTAATTCTAGGCCATTTGTTTGTATAGAGTTGTAAGGAGGACTGTAAGGAAATTGAGCACAATGCAGGTGTCATGTTGCCTCTGGGTATGCATGATCATCTTCATGGCAGACTCGTTTTTTTTCTAGCTGGTGTTAGTAATCTCTACTTAACTCTTTTGAATGTTTGAGTTTTTTCATTTATTTGCTACTATAAATACTTTTCCATTTTTTCTGTCATATGGTTTTCCTGTATTTTGATTGGTGTTTTGGGACAAATGCACCAAGTCGGAATGACTGAATGAAAGGCGTCAGTATTTTTCTGGCCTTTTGGAGAGCAAATGAACAGCATGCATTGACTCTTGAGTGCTGCCAGCAGCAAATGAGGGAACTTCCTCACTTCAGCCTCTTTTTAAAAATACACCTTCAATAAGTAGAAATGTTACTTTGCTTTTTCATTTGCTATTCCCATGTTTGCTTATACCTGCTTGTTCTGCATTTGTAACCAGTCTGCTTCAGGTTTAGCCAGAAGGTCTTATCCTCTTGGTGCAGAAAAATGGGAAATAGGGGAGGGACTTTCACAAGTGTTCCCAGCAAGGAGTGTTTTGAAAACAAGTTGTAGTGCTACTTTAATTTCAGTAAAAATGTGAGAATAGAGGAGGTAGTGAAGTTTACAGGTCTTTACCTAACAGTTCTCAGCCAAAGCTGAAAGAAAGCCTAAATGTAAATGATAGGACTTCCAAGAGTTCATAACAATGTTGAGTTAAAAGATAATATTAATTTTGTGCAAAATATTTCTTAAATCCATGCATATAAGAAGACTTCAAACAGTGTATGGAAAATGTGTATTATGAATAAACTATGCATGGATTTGAAAAATGTTTTTTGCATCAAAATAAACATTTTTAAACTTCTGTTTTGTATGAACTTTCAGAAGTATACTCAGAGGGGAGCCTAAAATGCTGCATTTGTAAAAACTCACATGAGCCTGGTAGCTGGAAATGCTTTGCTCCTTGATGCAGATTTGGGGAGGGCCGGCTCCCAGGACCTCCCTCTCGCATCTAAACATTTCTTAGGTAACCAGCGTCCCGGAAGACCAGATCCTCGTTGCTGTCTTCCCTGGCCTCCCTACATCAGCAGAGCTCTTCATTCTCCCACCTAAGAACTTGACAGAGAGGAGGAAAGGCAATGAAGGGGACCTGGAACAAGTAAGTGCGAGCAAAGGTGAATGAGACTCTCTCCTGCTCCCTGCATTCCCAGCGCACGGTTGTCACCAGCTAGAAGGGGAGCCAGGTTCTCCCCCACTGACCCATCCGCCTGTCCTTCTGCCCAGCACCAGCGTTGTGAAGAACCAACAGCCGTTCCCAGAGTAAACACAAATGCAGGTAGGCTGCAGTGTTTGCCAGAGAGGAAGACACAGCGCCCCTGCCCCCTGCAGCCGTGGGATGGCATCTCTGCACCTTGCCCTGGGAGAGAAAGGGAATGAAATCTGTGTCCTTATCTATTTCTGGGAATATGTGCTTCTTGTTTTTAAACCGCACTGTTCCTAGAGAGCCTGGTCAATTTAAGTTCTGCTCCTGGCGAGAAAATGAACTGTGTTTAACCGTGTTTCTTTGGAGAGAGATGAATTGCCTCATCTTGCTTTGACTAAGGAGGCAGTATTTCTGAAAGGGGTTGTGATTTACTGTCCTTATCAAATGCGCATATAGCTCCTGTGAGCCCCACCCCTCCCTGGAACTGCAGGAGGTGGCCAGCCAGTGTTTCTCCGGCTAGCTTCTGCTTCTGGGCCTCACTGGCTGTGCCGTCTCACTCCTTGTCTGCCCATGGTGCTACATTAGAAGTGAGAACAAAGCTGCCAAAAATTGGCATGAATCAAATACATTTGATTCACTGTAGGAGGTTATCATCGTACTGTCCTCCCTGTTCTCTGAGCACTCATCCAGTTGTCACCGTGTACCTGTGTCCATCTATGGCCCTCAGGCAGCGTAGATGCCACAGTGGTTGGTTTCTCTGGAAAATGAACTAGTTCCTTGTATTGCAGATATGCATATTGAATGTGGTCAGATATAAATTGAGCTTCTCAATGCACACATCAGTTTTACAAGACCTCTTTATTCTGCAATAGCAAGTGGCATGTGTGAACTATATTTGGAAGCCACAATATCCATCCATTTAGATAAATAGGTAATTAGGGTGATGAATAGCAGCTGTGGTATTTAGGCACGTACCCGAGATAAGAGTTAGGGACAACAGCCCATGTCTGCTGCAGCTTTCATGTGGGAATTACAGAGTGATTAAATCGATGTTATATGTTCTGAGACTTGCTGGGGGAAAAGTAAAGAGGAAGAATTAGCGTATAAAAGGAAACAGCTTCTGCTTTGATGTTTGCCTCCCATTGTCTCTAAGATAGAAAAAGCTGAGGGATGGGTTGGGGGTACATGTGTGCTTCCTTTCATCCTGGCAGGGGCCTCATACCCTGTATGTTACTTGATCAGATTAAAGAACTAATGATGGGGTGGCTTGCTGTCATTGGTCCCAATGATAAAGGCTTGGATGAAAGAGCCCTGGACTAGGAGTTGAATAAAACAATTCACCAGGTGATTGTAGACATGCCTTTTTGTGTCTCACTCTCCTCCCCAGTATAAGCAAGCAATACTAACTACTTGCTTGGTTTCACAGAGCTCCAAGGGCTGTAGGCACCAAATTAATAAAGATGTTCCAATCTCCTCTTCCCTGACTGAACATGGTTAGGTTTTGGCGGTTGCTCTCCTTGGTTTTTTACCAGTGAACGAACATCTTCCCATGCAGGCTCTCTCTCTCTCCCTCTATTTTCCAGATTGCAGAGACACTATTTAATGCTCTAAACCAAAACTTGGTCCAGTTTGAGCTGAAGCCAGGGGTCCAAGTCATTGTGTACGTCACACAGCTAACATTAGGTGAGTGTCTATTGGGAGTCAGGGGCAAAGGGTTATGCTGCTCTGTTATCTTGGAGAGAAAGGGGAGGGGGGAGATCATCAAACACTTCCCCATCAGTACATGAAAATGGTTTGTAACAGGGCACTTCCGTGTAGTGATAGATCTGAAAGATGATTCCTGTCTCTGTGGAGCCCTCCTCTCGGTAGCACCAAGACTTTCTAAGCCTTGGTCATTTAATCCTTGGATATTCTTGGAGAAAAACTATGTTAAATATCCCTTCCTCCCTCTCTCCCTTCCTTCCTTCTTTCCTCCATCCATCTGCCCTTTTGAACTTCAACTATGGAGTTGCATCAGATAGCCAGTCCTCAGGCTCTCCAATCTCTGTGACTAACTAATTCTGTGAGTCCAGTTGGGAGGTCAGATCACGTACCTTTAAAACCACCTTCCAACTTCCAGTGTGTGACTCTATGTAGAAACAGGGACCAGCTCTAGTTAATGTATAAAGGAGATTTTCAAAAAAGTATGTCATATAGGGCATCCCCTCTGGCTCTCCAGGAGAGCCGACTTATTAATGGTCCACTTTCCAAATATGGAGGGTCCAGAAGTGCCTGTCCAGTGAGCTTTCAGAAGAGCAGTGTAGAGCAAGAGAAGGAAACCTGGCATTAGTGTTTAACACAAAGTTCCCAATGGGTGACTCATCATGCTGCCAGGCAAGCCAGGTGGCTGAGAAAAAGAGCACCCCAGTCCTCCCTCTACTCCCCCAAGTAGGATGGACGCTTTTCGCCTTATACTAAGACAGGCATGTTTCTCCAGGCGGGACAGAGGACTTCTTTTCCCTAAGGAGCTGTGATGTAGGATACCATTCTCATCAAGGAAGCCAATCTCCCTATGCTCAGCTAGCTTGCAAGTCAAGACATAAAGATGGCGACCAGTCAGCCCCCCTTTTTCCACTGGGCGCTCCCTGCCACTGATAGCAGCCAGTGGACATGCCTGTTCTTTCTCTGCAGCTCCACTGGTAGACTCCAGCACTGGGCACAGCAGCTCAGCCATGCTTATGCTCCTGTCCGTGGTGTTTGTCGGCTTGGCCGTGTTTTTGATCTACAAATTCAAGAGGTATGTGTTGTTACTGCTCAGATTTTATCTCAGGACTACATTCATTGCAGATAAATGTTCTCATAAGCCACATCGCTAAACTTGTCCCAGGAATGTTGTATTAATCCTCCCTGATGCTCTTCTTGGCACTGGGGGAAAGCAGGAATGGTGGTGGAGTGTCAGGGAAAAAATGCATGTTAGAATCAGAACCCCCACAAGATACAGGTGAAATAAGGAAATAAGAGCTAGCCTGTGAAATCTGTGTTTTCCTCAAGAGAAGGACAAGAGGTTTTCACACTTCACCCAGATTTCTGAAGTAAGTTCTCAAACATTCCAGTCTTGTTTTTTGCAGATCAATACCCATTCTTTGTGGTTAAATAGTTGAAATCTGATAAACGGATGGATGGATGGACACACATACACACACACACACACACACACACACACACCTTCCTATCTGGTGTTTCAGCTGTCCCATATCTGTTTAAATTTGTATGCTAAACATATTCAACCTTTGTGCCTCTCCCTCCTTTTCCTGTGTCTAAAAGGGAAATTGACCAGGAAAACTGAACTGCACATGTATTCAGAAATTACTTTTGAAGTTGGTGGAAGGGGTGATATAAAAGAATAGCTAATAAACACAAAAAAACTGAATGATTCCATACCAATATTAAAATTAGGTAGCCCTTTTCCCAGGAAGTGTACTGAATAAATTTGTAAACTCTGAACTCGGGTCCAGTTTTAATTTTTAGCATTTGTAAACTTGGGCAATTGTAATTGCTTCTCTAAGGCTCAGTTTTCACATGTGGAAAATCATAACACCTTGCATGTTTGCTGTGTAGTTTCAATGTAATAATTGGCATATACTTAATAATCAGCAAAGCTCAACTAATATAAATGACAAAGAACAAGCCTCCTAGAGATGGCTTCTGGGTCATAAGCTGGCACATAGTAGACTTCAGTATACTTGTGGCATAGAAATATGCTTCTTAGGAAGCTCAAGTAAAGTAAAATGTTGGTTGATTAAATTAATCATTGCCAGATGAGTTTTGGTAGCATCAGCTTAGTCCTTGGAGTCTTGCTAGGCCCTGAAGATAGCACTGTTAGGTTCTGGAGGAGATTCATTGTAAAGGTGCTTTACTCTCCCCTTCCCGCCGTGCTGTCAACCTGTCCTCCAGTGATCCTTTCAGTTACTTAAAATACCAGGTTCTGCACTGGTATTAAGTCTCCAACATCTGTACTAATATGTGGCCTGTGATGTGACTTTGGGACTGAATTTTTTATTTACATTCAACTTAAATAACCACACTCAGTCCAGAGTCCACAATTTAACAAGGACCCTGGGTGATGCCTAAACCCATTAACGTTTGAGAAGCATTGGATTACACACTGTATTGAATGTTACAGACTAAGTGAAGGAACATTCTGTTTTTTATTTCCAGATTATTGGTCACACTACATTTTCAAAACCCAAACTACTGTCTTTAATCACCAGCATCAATTGATTAAAATGTTCATTCATTCAACAAGCATTTATTGAGGGCCTACTATGTGCCAGCCACTGAAAATATCTCCAGATCCCAAGTGGTGACTTAAGGAGAGTTACCCCAAGCCCAGGCTTCTTGCAGTAAATTTTGCCCTGCCTCTCGTGCCATCTTGCTCTTGAATGCTGACTGATATCCCTGGCGGTATAATTATGACATGGCTTTTATTTTCTGAAAATTGCCTAACAGATTTTCTGTGATTGTAGATCTGATTTTCTTGGTTATCCAGGAAAACATTTGAGCTCTTATATTTCTCCTATCTTTTTTTTTTGGTACAATGTTCATTATAGTTTCAAAGCCCATTTTGCTCTCTCTAAATTTCTTCCCCCAGGTTTTTTTATACTCATCCTAGCTAGAGAAAATAAGTACAAATGGCATTTGTTTTCTGTTTGCTTGCTTATGTATTAGGTGAAGGGCATCTCCATCTTACTGCTCTCATTTAAACCTGTATGGTTGTACAGCCCAAGACACATCCCTTGATCTCTTTGCTTCCCTCCATTTTCAAAGCCAAACGTGAAGTTCAGATTTGACTTACATTCCAACACTTCTGCAAGCAGGCATGTTAAGAAATGAAAAGCAACTTGGCAATTTTTTAAAATGCTGCAAACTGCGGTATAAAATTTATTCCCTCCCAACTACCTATTTAAAAAAAGATGAAAATATGCCTGAGTTTAAATGGTTTTCTGTGAGACTGAAATAAAGTGAATGATCTTCATAAGGGCAAATTTATCCAAATCCTCACAGGCCTCATTAGCAACTCAGGAAAACGGAAGTGATGGACTCTGATTAGAACTCTCAAGTACACAGACTGCTCTGATTAGGAATGGCTTGACCACCCCCCAGCACCTGATAAATATGACAGTTGATCCCAGCATTCGTGAGTAATATGTGGTTTTATGACCAGCAGCAATCTAAGTCATAGGCTTAGGTAAGTTTAGGTAAAAATAAAGGAAGAGGCAGCATGCATTTTTAAATTATGCACATTTAGAAAGCTGCTGGTTCACTGCCTTACACAGATTCAGTGCATGTAGGATTCTTATAAATTATATTAAGCTGGTTTAGGACAGCAGGAGTCATGGGGTACCTTCTTTAATGTGTAGAAAGCAAACATTTAGGGATCTGACAGATAGAAACACTGCATGTTTCTGAAGTAACTGTAGGGAAAGGTTAGTAAATGCCCCCACATTCTAGCTTACTGGGATTGGATCATAGAGGGAAATATAGGAACTTAAAAATATCACTAGTTTGTACAAGGATGGCACAGTGATTCTGCTTTGGAAATGCATTGAATGTTCTGGATTGGTGTGGGCATCAGATGTGCCAAGTTTTAATGGTACCTGTACCAGTTTTAATGGTACCTATGAAGTGTCTGGCTTTCGTTCTATTTCCCCATCATTTGGTGAGGTGAGAGGAATCACTTCTAGATAAAATGTAAAATTCATTGAAGAATATAGTACAGAATAAACAGAAAGAGAATAGGCATTGAATTCATTCATCCATCCATTCATTCATTCATGAAATGCTTAATGAATGCAAACCATGTGTCAAGCACTGTGCTAAGTCAAGTGTGCAGCAATGATGACAGAAAATACAGACCTTTAGCATCAGGGGCTTTTGGTCTAGTGGGAGAGAAAGGCAGAAAAAACCTCAGTAAGCATCATCTATTACATCGCCCTATATCCTTTCTTTCTTTCATAGATGTTGTCCCATAGTTGCATATTTATGACAGTGGAGAGCAGAGCTTGGTGTATTAGAGTCTTGCAGCTCCCACTGGCAGCACTGGGGAGCTTGGCAGCAGGCCAGAATCTCAATCCACCCAGTCCAGACCCTACAGTCACAGTCTGCAATTTAACAAGGACCCTGAGTGATGCCTAAACCAATTAAAGTTTGAGAAGCCCTGGATTAGACAACTTCAATGGAGACTACAAAGGCTGGAATAGTCAGGAGTTTGTGGAGATAATCAGGATATGATTGTCCCAAGAAGATTTCAATCAAAACTTGCCTTCTGCTTCAACCCCAAGCCAGTCTGCTTCGTGCTTCCAAACCCTGATGTCTTTAAAGAAAGGCATTTAGCTTCTCTTAATCCTCTTCACAATCCCAAACAGAACTTATTATTATTCCCCTTGAACAGATGAGGAAACTTGCCATAAAAGCATTTGAAACAGTTGGCCTGCAGATGGTGCTGTAAAAAAATTTTTTTTTTAAAGATCTGTTTATTTATTTGAAAGTCAGAGTTACACACAGATAGAAGGAGAAGCAGAGAAAGAGAGAGAGGTCTTCCATCTACTCGTTTGCTCCCCAGATGGCCGTAATGGCTGGAGCTGCGGTGATCCGAAGCCAGGAGCCAGGAGCTTCTTCTGGGTATCCCATGTGGGTGCAGGGACCCAAGCACTGGGGCCATCTTCCACTGTTTTCCCAGGCCATAGAAGAGAGCTGGATTGGAAGTGGAGCAGCTGGGACTTGAACCGGCGCCCATATGGGATGCTGGCACTGCAAGCAGTGGCTTTACCTGTTACGCCACAGCGCCGGCCTCAAGTGCTGTAAAAATTGCAATAGTGGCTAAGTCTGTTATTTCTTTTCTTTTTGTAAAAGAAGCCAATGTGAGTTGATTAAATTGATGCAACTACAAAATAAGATGTATTTTCACTAGAAACAACTTGGTGAATCTCAGTGTCCAGCTCTTTTACAAACTTAATATCGTAAACATTTTAGTGGATCAACAATCAACAACATAGCAGTACCTTTTATAGACCTACTTGTTTTTCCATCCCAGTGTAAGGTGCATAGCCAGATGTTCTGTGGTTTGATTCATCCTGTGCTCACCTTGGGCCCATGCCCTTATGATCACAGTGTTCTGGGTGAGCAGTACCTTTCCCTGACATTGGCTCTTCCTGTTAACAGCATGTTCTCTCCTTGTCACGTAGCATTTCCAGCTGCCGAAGTTTGGCATGCCTTGCGATCTTATTCTGATTTTGCTCCCACCCCATGTAGGAAAATCCCCTGGATTAACATCTATGCTCAAGTCCAACACGACAAGGAGCAGGAGATGATTGGGTCAGTGAGCCAAAGTGAGAATGCCCCCAAAATCACTCTCAGTGACTTCACCGAGCCTGAGGAACTGCTGGACAAAGAGCTGGACACGCGGGTCATAGGTATGTGTGCCTGTGCCACCATGCTCCTGGGTCCTCTTCCTCCAAACACGGTCAGCCATCCCACTTTGCTCTCCAGACAGCACTGCACTAACGGGTGGAGAAGGTAACCGGTTCCAGTGACATCACCATGCTTTGAAATTTGTTTGTCACCTTGGACCATGTGAAAGTGACAGTTTTTCCCTTATAAGTCAATGAAGATTGGAAGCACTGGGATTGGGGTGGAGGAGGGATGAAGCCAGGTAACCATTACAACTGGGATTTTTTTGATTTTTTTTTTCAGTAAAGCAAAAGCATTCTGAGTCCTTATAGACAATCACATGGTGGCAGGCACTTAGCCTAGCAGTGATGACTCCCGCATCCGAGTGCCTGGATTCAATTCCCTGCTCCCACTCATGATGCCAGCTCTAGCCAATGCAGGCCCTGCGAAGTAGCAGTGAGTTTTGAGTAGTTGGGTTCCTGTGACCCATTTGGGAGGCCTGGATTGAGTTCCTGACTCCTGGCTTTGGCCTGGCCTACCCATGAACTGTTTTGGTATTTGGGGAGTGAACCAGCCGACAGGAGCTCTCTCTCCACCTCCCCAGCCCACTCCTCCCTCTCTCTCTCTCTCTCAAATAAGTTAATTATATATTTTTTTAAATCACACAAATGTGGAACTTGCATCAGATAGCCTTGAGTCTATTTTTTTGCTTTCCATCCTGCTAGCTTTGTTTCTTCTGTGTGCCTCGTATCCCTCATCTGTGAAAAGGAATAATAATATCTAAGAGACTACCCTATTTCTGTGTAGTACCTGAGAACCTAGTCTAAGATTGCTTTAATAATTGAATGGCATATTGTTAGCATAGTGCCTGCCACATCGAAGGTGTTCAGTGCATGTTGGTTATTACTGTTGTTGTCAGTAGAGTATACGATGGCGATGCATTGGTCCTGCCTGTGTGCAAGTGTGGGAGGTGACATATTTTAAACATTGATGAGATAAGCCAATGAGCTCATAGTCGAGACTATTCCTTTGCCTTTTGAAACAAATTCCTAGTGAGCAGCCATTGTAGGTGATTGGATAGTTTGCAGTGAAGAAACAAAGATCCCTGTCTTTGTAGAACTTACGTAGCTTTTCCCTGTGTCTTCTCTACTCTGCAGGAGGCATCGCCACCATCGCAAACAGCGAAAGCACAAAGGAGATTCCCAACTGCACTAGTGTTTAATACCAAGGAGCTACCTGGCCAACCACCTTTCTGATGTTTTATTTTTGATGACTATTATTACTATTATTATGGAAAAAAGAAAATGTCTTTTCTACCTTTTGTTTACCAAGGGCCCCTTCATAAACAGCAGGCAGATACTTAGCTTGGGAGAAAAAGGCATTCTTAGCTGAGGAAATGAGACAAAAAATAAATAAATGACTGTCTTTCTGCTAAGGGAGAAGGATGCATCTTCTCACAGCCTCCTTGCTTTATTCTGTCATTGCCAGTGCGAAGACTCTGCTTGTGGTCGCTTTCTTTTTATTTAAGTTGGGTTGGCTTTTCATGACTATCCCATCACCTCCTGACCCCAGCCCCCCCTACACATACGCATACAACACACACCATTTCCCAGTTAGAGCCTCAGGAGGTAGGTTAGTGGGGAGTGGACATAGCTACAGAAAGCGTGTACACCTTTGTGAAAGAGGCCCTGCCTCGTGCATGTCAATAGCGAGGCTACAGGTGGCATATTGTATATAATTACAATGTAAATAGCTTTTTATTTCCTAAGAAATAATTTAATGTTTAGTAAAAAAGAAAACAGAAAAAAGATGCGTGTGTTGGCTTACGTACTCACCCTCAGAGCTGACCAAGCCCCAGGCCTGCCTGGTATGTTAGGTTCTGGATGCACTCCAGCTATCTGTCACATTCAACTCTGACATCTCTGTCCACACTGTGGCTGGTTTCTGATTATGTATATAGAGGGGTGGGGGAGGGCTTATTGAGGGCAATTGATTAAGGAAGGACTTTAGTGACATCATAGTACATGAGGGTCATTTTAGTTCTGATGGGAGAACCTAGCAGGTGAAGCCCCCTAGGGACTTCAAACTGAGACCAAGATGAAGAGATTCTTCTCTAAAAAGAAAAGGTTGAGGATATTTATCAGCCTGAGAAAAATCACTGTCTCTAAAGAAAGCAGGCAATGGACCTGAAGATCCTGTTCTATTCTGGTCTTTTGACTGGATTTCACAGACATGTAAATGCATATGGTGAATTCTCGGGCTGTTCTTAGCTGAGAAATGTCTCCTGGGCTCCAGGTATAGCCCTGCGAGTGCCTTTTGGCATGAGAAGAGTTAGGTTGGAAGGCAGGTGGCATCGATGGAATCATGAGTCCATGCACACCATGCAGGCCAAATAGAGGTCTAGCCTTTAATGATATTAGTCCAAGATGATTGTAGCAAAGCTGTGCTATTTGCTTGTCAGACGTACACAAGTACACAACTTCCTTAAAGTCCAATGTCTGCCTTCAGTTCCCTTAAGGTAGTTTTCGCCTCTGGGGTGAATGGCTTTCAAAGCCATTGTTTGCTTTTCAAGCACCTCAGCCCCTTCACACACTTAACCAGTTATTTTCAGTAGGGTCACTGTAAGCCATCCTCTAAGCATTGTTTTTATTTTCAGGCTCAGCCTGAGTACACTTGTTTTACAGGATGATATACTGTATATATATATGAGAAGAAAGGCCACATTTTGTACCTGTTAATTTTTGTGGGATGTTGTTCACATTCTTCTTTGTGAGACACAGAGAGAATGTGTTATTGAGAAAACTGGCTGGCTACAGCATAGATCAGTATTAGGAATATTTCTAAAGATTTTGGTTTTTTTTTTTGTTTGTTTGTTTCAAGGGTTAAGGGGGCAGACAATTGCAATACTTGTACTAAACACTGGAATACAAATGCATGAATCATATCTATATATACAGTATATGTACATATACTGTTCTTGGTTTTATTGTTCCATTTGAATATTTCTACTGTAAAAAAAAGACAGTGGTTTTGAAATTGTTGAAAATAAATGTATTTTTGTACATCAAAGCTACAATCTTGGCTGGGCTTTCACTTTTGGGGCAGTTTTTTCCTTACCTATTGTATCAGTCAACTATTGCCACAATAATGCTAAGTGGCAAAAAAATGGTTTATAGTAGATATTTATTTTTGCTCCTGGGTCTTCAAATTGCTTGTAGTTTGGCTCAACACCATTGAAATGGGCCAGGTCCTGTTGGGCTAATCTAGATCCAGCCTCCTGTAAGTGTGAATCTGTTCAATGAGTCATTATCATATGGGACCAGCAGCTTCCTGGGGCAAGCATTTTTCTTATGGATTGCTGAATCCAAGTGAGGCTGGCAGAACACAGTATGCCTGTAAGGTCTTGGCTCTGAATGGTCACTCTGTTTAACATCACACAAAGTCCAGTGTCTAAAGAAAATCACATGGCCAAGTAAAATATCAACAACTAGGGAAATAGACTTTTCCTACTCTGGTGCAAGGGCGCAAGGAACTATCAAACTATATCACAAAAAAATGTGTGGATGAATAATCTCTCAGCATAGGAAGGCCTGAAGAACTGAGAATAATATCCTGATTTGCTATCCATAGGCATATTTTTTTACAATCCCTGTGAGGAGCTTCATTAGATGATCCATTTGAACAAATATCCAAGTTTCCTATCCAAATGTATATGGCTAGGATTTCTGAGCAGAAGTCACTACATTGCCTTTGAACTTATCAGTTTCTATGAGTGGCTGAAATGGAGCTTTAAGTCATGTGTGGAAGATTTAAGCAGAAGAAATGAAAGAGGAGAGGACGGCAACAAGACCGATGTTCCTTCCCTGCTTCTTCCTGCTGTTTGCTGCATGAAACCAAGAGCGGATCTCCTCCTTTGGCCCGTGCTGAATGGGTGTCTCTTCCCTGTGCTCGTAAGGTGATGTGAACAGGGACTGTGAGTTGGATGGATTTGCTTTTTCAGTCTTTGAAATGTATGAGAAATTTTCATGGATCCAAGAAACCAGAAAGCTTTGTTCAAAAATTTTGGAAACTAACTGACTATTATCATGTTTTCTAAGTTCATATTGATGATGCAGGCTTAAACAAAGGTGAGTTATTTAGGAATGTATTTTTTAAATTACATACAATTCTTGGTATAGCTTTTCATCAGTTATACATGGAATCTTCAAAAGTTAATAGAAAGTGTATACTTTGAAAAATCTGTGTGTATTTCAATGAATTTTTGCACTAAAGTAAATTTATCTCTGAATTCTATGTTTCCATGACCATTTTGAAATACCCTCATATAAGTACCTTCCTCAAATGTGGAGAATGTCATTTAGAAATCTGTTAAAAAGTAGTGGGCTTTTTCAAACAAATAGTTCAAAAACATTTAGCTTATATTTCCCTAAGGGATTTTTAATGCTTTAGAGCTTCCCAAATAATGGAAAGCATCTGTAATATTCCTACCCCAATGGAAAGGTGAATTTTCCGAAATGTATCAGTTTTGCTTTCCAGTGTGGTCTGAATTCTTCTCACGTTAATTTTGTGTCCAAGTGGGCATAGTCACTCCACTAGACTAAAAGGTTGAAACCAAAAAAAAAAGCCAGAATGAGTCAGTTGGTCATGTGAGCTAAGCCATGGCTAAAAATATCTGCTGCATTCGCCACCAACACAAGATTTTTCCATTGTAGATTGCTGTAAAGACAGATGGCAGAGAATGTGGTTGACTTTGTAGTTTATTTCTGGGCTGAGTTACTCACTAGTGGTGAGGGAACTCTCTTACCAGAAGTTCTAGAGCTGGTAATTAAGCCTACAGGAGCTCTATGGGGCTAGCTGGAACCCAGCTATGAGCACCGTATGCATAAACTCCCATGGTTCTCATGTGCATTGAAGTTTGGGGCTAATTGCTTTATCTGCCACTAAAGTATCTGAAGGAGAGGGGTTGGATGAAGGTCACCTCCCCTGGCCCTTGTTACCATGACACAAGGCACTAAAGGTATAGAAAGGAAAACAGGATTTAAATGTCCTTGTGTCATCCTGGGCGACAACTACAACACTGAGAGTCACCTAATTGTGTTACATAGGATAGAAACACACTGTACGTTAAGGTAGTAACCGGTTGTGCCATGGAAAGAATAATCAGCCAGGAGTTAGAAGATCTCTGAATTTCAGCAAGTCATTCTGGACAACAAGTTCTCAGTTTGTAAAAGGAAAACACTTCATGCCCTGCCTTGCTGGCTTGTTTAATTCCCAGAGATGTGAGAAGCACATTTCCAATTACAAAACTGTTGAGACATTACTAGTGCGGGCAATCCTAGAAGAGCTCCATTTTTCTGTAGAGGGATAAACTGATACCTAGAGAAGAAAGTGACTTTCCTAACTTCACACAGCAGGTTAGTGCACAGCTAAAGGTAGAATCCACGTCTTTATAATAAAGTGAGATTCTTTCTACCACCCCCTGCCAAAATTCAAAACTGGTTGAACTGTAGACCACTGAAAGTCAGTAGGGCCCTGAGGGTGTTACCGGTATGGCTCCTGTGTGGATTATGTCCAGAATGATTTAGAATCTAACTTACCAGGTAGGCTCGTCATTCAGGAGCTCACAGCTCTTTTCCTGTCATTGCCCTACTGACCCACTTGTTCAGCAGTCCACGGCCCAATGTCCTGTCTTCTCCTACTGGACTGAAATGAGGCTGCTTAATAGACAGCTGCTCAGCCCTAGCTTTACACACCATGATACTCACCCTTTAAAGTGGTTGGCCCTGTTCAGAGGAAATAAGGCCAGATAGCAAACATAAGCAGTGGGCATGCCTCAACCCACTGCACCAGCTCCTGCCAAATTCTCTTGCCTGCTCCAACAGAATTGCCAAAGGGAGCAGATACAGCACAACCATTAACTCCCAAAGTTCTACTGCATCTCAATGTCCCTTAAACCTACTTCAATAGATTTTTTTTTCTAGAGTAGCAGTGTTTTTAAAATGCTCTTTGCTTCTGTATTTTCAGAATATACATCATACTGACGTATAGGTTCATTCAGAGAGGAAACAATGGAATGCTGTGTATTAAAAAATGCAAGAATTTCAGCCACAGTTCAATCTATTTGGAGACTAGAAGTTGCAGTAAAACCTGGATCCTTCATTGTTTTAATTATCTGAGGCCCAGAAAGGTAAAATGACTTAATAAGTGTCAATTTTTCTACCTATGAATTCCTCACAGGATTGGAACATAGATTGAGACAATTTAGGTAAACACAAATCATGAATAGATTCTGAGAAAATTAGTCCTGTTGTGCTGAGTCCTTGTTCATACAACTTCGTGTCTTCCTTCAAATTATAAAAATTATTCAACCAATCTTTCAATTACGGCTGCATCCCCATGGGGAAAATATCAGAATTACCTGGAGAGAAATGTCATTTCCCATAGCTCTCCCTTAGCAGAAAAAGAATTTTGGTTAAAATTCCTTACATATTGATCCCCAATGTTGCTGCTTTTCCTACTTTTTCCCCATAGTATAACTAGTTTTGTTTGGGTCATATGGAAGGGACTAGAGATGAACTTAGGGCTGCCAGGAATGCCTCATAAAACTAAAGACCGAGAATCTTGGGTTCTGGAATGCGCACTCTTCTCATGTGCAGGAGTCTTGCTTCTGGTCTCTCCCTCCATGTATGTACCCTGCTTTTGTGATGGCGTGCAGGTCCAGATCCTCTCTGAGGGTCACCTATGGGTTCTTTCATCCATACTCATTAATGAATAATCAGAGAAAACAATTAGTTGTAAAAATATACCTAGAGAGGCTAAGGTCACTATGGCTGCAACTTGATCTCAGCTCAAGGAGGGCTGTTCCAAAGAGTGCATGCAAGATGCAGATTCTCCTCAAAATGCCAGTGAAGACAGATGAAAATAGATTGTGACAGCACACATGCCGTCTGTCATTATAGCTTACTCTCTGGGGAGTGATGCTGTTCACAGCTATTAGAAATGAACCATATAAAGTGGGGCCCTCAGTGATTTGCTCCTGAGAGAGGGTTGGGGTCTGGTCTCCAAAGAATAGACTACATCAGCTGGAATGTCTGCCCAAGGTGTCCCACCTGTCGAAGCTCCAGGGCTCCAGGGACGTCTTACCTCAAGCAGACCCTACTTGTCCCTGGGGACTCTCCAACAGGACTTTTATTACAGTGCAGCATCTTCTGCTGCTTCCTGTCACAAAGGATTATTGCTGTCAGTATCCCCAAAACTGGCTACACTTTGCTCAACCATAGTGGATGGGAAGAGAAAGGGAGCCACTATAGCAGCAAACAGAGAGAATGATAATGTTTTTCTTGTCATCAATGTCTTTCTTAGTTTCTACATAGAATCAGCTGGGAAGCACTTAATTGTCTCCCAAAACAATGTACCTGGCCCTTGGAGTGCCAGAATGGTTTTCGTTCATTGTCCTTTTGGTTCAATTGAACCTTTAGGTTCAATTAGAGAATTGCTGGGTTTCTTCTATTGTCAGCTGGGAATTTTTGAGTCAGGGGCACCAAGAGAAGAAGGGAGAAAGGAGCCTAGAGAAAAAAGTTCATCTTTGTCAGTTACAAAGCTTTACTTGACACTTTCTCATTTCAGCATGTCAATTTCAGATGCAGGTGCTCCCCAGATTTCTAATCTATTTATAATGGTAACAAGGCAACTCTCGGCAGCATGTGCTCATCATGAGCTAATCATCCCCCGCTAGGCCTTGTGCCTCCTAATTAGTGGCATGTTGGTTGCCTACTGATTGAGTTGGAGTCTCATCCAGGCAATAGGCATGGGGAGGGCAGGTAGGTGGAAAAAGATCTTTGAGCCCAGTAGAGCTCAGATCTTGGCAGAATTTCTAACAACAGGTGGGTTTCACACCTTGCCTGGAAATGCATCCTTTTTAAAGATCCAGCCACCACTTCCATGGGCACTAACAGGAAAGTGGCAAATCTCCAAACACATGTCTCCTGTCTGTCAGAGGCACTCTCCATAACGAGATGCTGTTCTTCTGAAACCAGGTGGCTCAATGATAAAGACCAGCAGAAGGCATCAAACAGAAGAAAAAGAGCTATATTGCTTCTACAGTTTATAATGGAGCAAGGACTCTTTCATTCATCTGTTCCTTTGTTACTTAAACAATTAGTTGTTGAACATCTACTGGTTGCCAGGCTCTATTCTGGGCACAGTATACATTAATGATCAAGACACACTTAAAATAGGGTGACTATATAATTTGTTATCCAAACCTGGACACACTTGGTGGTATATTGGATACACTTGGAGGTAAATACTCTGGGGAAAATAACATGAACCAGGACTGTCTGAAGGAAACTAAGAAACTTAGAAACTAAGAAACTATGTGCATAGTACTAAGGTACTATGTTGTGTATTGGAATTTTAGCTCTAAATATGAGACATTATTTTAAGTTATTGTTCAATATTCTTTCAGAATCTTTCAGGAGACAAAGGGATTTGATAACACAGGGAAAGTTAACAGAGGGGGATACAGGTACTTCTTTATTTCCAAGAGAAATGATAGTGATGAAAGTTAGGGAAGAATCCTTAAAGATAAAATACATTTACACTAGTCATTTAAAAATGGTCTTTTTTTCTATCTAGAATGTCCCTTTATCTTCTCCCTTTAGCAAAATGATGGAGTTTTAAAAATTTGGAAGTGACAGAATTGGAGGTTGAATAAGAATGGGAGCATGACTGGAAATGAACTAGAAAGTCAACTATGAAAAAAATTAAAAATTGATTAAGATTTATAAAAGTGTTTATCACCTTCTCTATAATGACAATATTTATATTTTCTGTATTCTAAGTTTTCACAATGAGCATGTATGCATTTCATAATTATTTTAAAAAGTAAAATTGACAGCAGGTGTCCACAATAGTTCTGTAGGTGTAATGGATTTCTGGGTATTGCCTTAGAGTCCTAAAAAAATCATAATGAGATTGTTGTGCAATACTGATCATGAATCATAGTTTAAAAAGGAGCATCCATAGGTCAAATAAGGACAGTAACTTCAAAAGAGACTCGTGGTACCATAATATCTGCTGGAAAATGGTTTACTGGTCTCTATAAATGGAAAAAGAAACTGTAATTACTTAGGTGCTTCACGACGCGTATTAAGCATACAGGAAATCATTATTCAAGCTTCTTGGCAAAGGAAGTGGCTCTTGTGTTGCTCTCTGCTACTCTTTTATTCTTTTCATCGGAGTAGAGAAACTTTTGTTTAGTAATGTTGCTGGCAATGTTTCATCCACAAGTAATTTGCCTTGGTGAACAAATGTTGGAACAAGGCAACACCAATTAAGGCTTTAAGTGGTTATTAAACATGGCAAAAGATTCGGCATGAACTGTGAGGTGAAGAACTGAGCTTGGGGAGAGCATTCCCTGGTGCTGAGAACAGAGTTTAAACAGAAGGGAAATGTTAGGCCCAGTTTCTTCACCTGATACTCTGCTGTGAGGGGATAGCTGGAGACTCACTTATGAAGCCCCGGAAGCCCCATATCTGGATGAAACCAGTTAGAGACGACATCTCGTGGAAGGTGAGCCAACTCGAACCAGCCCCATCGGCTTTGGCAATGGATCTGCTCTGTGAACAAGTTTCCATCTACAGCATATGCTTTCTATGAGTACTTATTAGTATATCATGATTTCAAATGAAATCTCTCCCACTATGAGTTCTCAGAATTAACATTATGAATCTCCGCTCCATAGTCATCCAAGGCATTTCTTCTATCTGGGTCAGGAGTATGAATGATGTAACAAGAATTTAGCCTTTGAAAGACTATATAGGCCGGCGCCGCGGCTCACTAGGCTAATCCTCCGCCTTGCGGCGCCGGCACCCCTGGTTCTAGTCCCAGTCGGGGCGCCGGATTCTGTCCCGGTTGCCCCTCTTCCAGACCAGTTCTCTGCTGTGGCCAGGGAATGCAGTGGAGGATGGCCCAAGTGCTTGGGCCCTGCACCCCATGGGAGACCAGGATAAGTACCTGGCTCCTGCCTTCAGATCAGCGTGGTGGGCTGGCCGCAGCACGCCGGCTGTGGCGGCCATTGGAGGGTGAACCAATGGCAAAGGAAGACCTTTCTCTCTGTCTCACTCTCTCACTGTCTACTCTGCCTGTCAAAAAAAAAAAAAAAAAAAGAAAGAAAGAAAGAAAGACTATATAGATCTGCGTTCAGTGCCAGCTTCTGCATTTATTAGCTATGTGGTCTTGGGTTAATCACCCTAAATCTCAACTTTCTCTCTTGGTTTTGTGAAGGAATAAAATAACTAAAAAGCATCTAGACTATAACAGGTTCAGTATAGCTTGTTAAAAATGAGCCTCCCCACATGTTCCCCTCCTCTGTGCCTTTTATGGACACCTGTGTGGCAGAGTACAAGTCCTTTCAAGAGCAGGAGATCCCAAGGCTTCCTCCTTGCTCCCTCTGCCAATGGGCTCTACTTCAACCCATCCCCAAACCCAGTTGTGCCTCCCCTCCCTTCTCTACAAAACAATAAAACCCATTTAGAAACAGCCCTAAACCAGCCCCACCATCCCACTAATGTTTACACCTGTTCTTTTGTCAAGCCTCAGAGAAGAGGCACAATACCAACAATTTTGTAGAGGCCAAATGAGGGCTGGGCCGGCGTCGGAGAGAAGAGGCCAAGCTCATGATGTGACTGATGGGCTGTTAGAGGATGAATGTCCAATTGCTGAACACAGCCCTCCCTGCCAGCTCCACGTCTCCTTTTCTCTACAGCAAATAGGAGACCAAGCAAGGTCAGCCATCTTGAAGAGCCTGTCATTAGCTTCGTGATTATGGTGATTATCAGCACTGTGCCGATTTCCTTGCATCTTTTAGGCTTTTTCAGTTATTACATGCGGAGGGCATTTTTCTTCCCTCCTGTCTTCCAGGTCTCTTCTGCCCTGCTCCTCTTCCACACCTCCCTCCTCCTACCCCAAGTGCCACACTGGGTCTTTTCTTTCTTCTTCCAAGAATGGCAGTGGCTGGGATGGAAACTCAGCGGGATTTGGATCTCTCTGACTGAGAGGAAAGAAATATTTGTGTATAATTCAACATTCTCTGAGTTACTCCCCAGAAGTTTCATTTTTCACTAAAGCCTTTTCCTTATCTTAAAGCACTGACACAAATATATATCACAAAGTTAAAAAGATTGAATTACATTTTGTCGGTGAACTGCTAAGATTCATGGAGGCTCAAAGCCCCAGCTAGTCCCTGTGTGTACCAAGCTACTGCGTTTCAGTTTTTTTGTCTTTTCCTTTCTTTGGCGGTGAACACACGCTAACAGGGTTTGTCTCTTTATTGTGATATGGGAATGATTGAACATATACTCTGTATTACTTGATGAAAGACCTTTCCTAAAAGGAGAGCGGTTCTGTCATTTGAGCACATTTCCCAGGGGCTCTGAGATGTGATTGAATCGGGCTTAATGGGATGTTTTTGAGCTGTGATATTGCATGGAGGGGCCCAGGGCAGAAGCCTCTGTGTGGGGTCCTGGTCCCCAGGAGGCTCTGAAAGCTCCAAGTTTTCAGATTAGAATGCTGGTTGGTGGCTTTGTTCTGTGACAGCTGAGGTATGTGGGTGAGGAGGCGTGTTGCTGGGTGGCCCATCCTTCCCCACTGCTGCTCTCTGACTAACAAGCTCTATTAGCTTCCTAGGGCTGCTGTAACAATGACTGCAAACTGGTGGTTCAAAACAACACAAGTGTATTCTCACACTGCTGAAGAGTCAGGTGCCCCAAATCAAGGAGTTCCTAGGGTTGGTTCCGGCAGACTCAGGGCCGCTCCCTTCAGTGTGCTGCCCCTAGACTATCGTGATGGCTGGCGACTTGTGGCATTTCTTGGCTTGGTGGGTGTGTCCCTCCGATCTCTGCCTCCCTCTCCACATCACCTTGTCCAAACTTCGCTTCTTCTCTCTCATAAAGGGTGTCATGTGTCCCTGGAGTTAGGGTACATCCAGTTAACCCAGAATGATCCCATCTCAAGATCCTTAATTAAATCTGCAAAGATTCCTTGTCCAAGTAAGAAACCAGCTCCCGTTGTACCTCTCAGGACTTGGGTCCTCAGGGGACAGTGAAAACTGGGCCTACTGTGCAGCCTGCAGGAGCCCTGGGGGCAGCCAGGAGACTTCATCTAGTCCTGAGTTGGGGAGGGCGGGAGAGAGAAATCTTCCATATGCTGGTTCACTCCCCAGACAGCCAAAACACCCATGGCTGGGCCAGTCTAAAGCCAGGAGCCAGGAGCTCCTTCTGAGCCTCTTATCGTGCGGGGCCCAAGGACTTGGACCATCCTCCACTGCTCTCCCAGGTGCACAAACAGGGAGCTGGGCGGAGGGTTAGCCTAGTGAGCCACGGCACCAGCCTTACTTAGTCTAGTAATTTAGTCTATCTGGGCACAGATAGACTCTATAAGAGTCAGTATTGAAGAGAAATTATGTCTGCCCTGCCTATCTCATCAGGTCATTATATGTAACGTATGAGATACCCTGCTCTGTGAAAAAATGTAATATACTGGCTCAAAGCTGTGCTAACAATGAGCTGAGTATGAAGGCAATTTCCTGGCTTTTGCCTTCATCTAAATATGCTTTTCTTTGACTGCAGTGGTTCACCCATGCTAGTATCTGTAAGTGTTGGTGGTTAATGTCTCACAGCTCCTGTCCCTGAGGAGTCATCACCTCTCCTGCCTTTAACTATTCCTTGTTGGGGCAAGTCTGTGGCTCCCAGGCCCTCCACAAATCAAGTCAAGAATGATCTCAACCTGAGACTGCAACCTTGCTCAGCAATTTCTCCCTTTTCATCCTTCCTCCCTCTTCCCCCAGAGCACCCTCTTAATAAATGCCAAATCCCTGAATAAGGCTCTACTTTTAGGAAACCCTGTTAAAGATACCACCCCTTGGTTGTGAGAGCACAGAACAAGTATCACATCCTCCTCCTTGTGATTCAAATATAAGGGGTCTTTGGAAAGTTCATGGAAGTTGCTATTATTGCTATGAATTTCAATAATACTTTACACTAAAATAAACTCATTTAATTCCATTTTCCATCGACTTTTAAAACAGATTTATTTATTTGAAAGGTAAAGTGACAGAAAGAAAAAAGAGAGATTGAGAGAGAGAGAGAGAGTGAGCAATCTTCCATCTTCTGGTTCATTCCCCAAAGACTTGCAACAGCCAGGACTGGGCTAGGCTGAAGCAAGGAGCCAGGAATTCCATCAGGTCTCCCATGTGAGTGGCAAGGACCCAAGTACTTGAGCCATCATTTGTTGCCTTGCAAGTTCCCTAGCCAGGAGCTGAATCTGAGGTTGGGGTAATCTCAGTTACTCCAACAGGGGATGTGGGGTATTCTAAGCAGTGATTTACCCAGCTGTACCATAGTGAGCCCCTCATGAACTTTTTGAAGTTATCTTATATACTCTCTGAAGAGCAGAGAGATCAGCTTCCCTGAGAGACACCAGTAGTTGAGTATCACAGGCCTAATGTCCAGCCAGCCGTGAGCCAGGGCAGAGGACTTCTGGGAGATGGGAGGGCAGTAGGGATCTTGTAGCCCATAAGATACACAGCATGTGGAATTCCCTCCCACCTTGCCCCCACCCCTACCCATCCACTGTCATACCATGGACAGCTCTACATCCTCCAGGAATTTTCTTCTGTGGCTGTCAAGCCCCCAAACTCAGCAATGATTACCATGTACACTAGCTGAGCTTGCTTGAAAGTCATTGTTTCACAGGAACACCTGGTGTGTGAATGGAAGGCCTTTACTTGTTTTCTCCTTCCTCTGTCAACACTGAGTACATACTTTAAAAGGCTGCCCTGCTTTCCTCCCAGTGACTATAGAACTGCTTCATTATTTAACTCTGTATTTCTATTACTGCATAAATTGTTTTTGTTGAAACCCTTACCAGGTGGGAGTGGGTATGAGGCACAATTCGTGAGATTTGCTTGCTAATTAAAAGTTTCCAACATCTCTGTTTGCTGAAGAAAATGCTGACATTGACCTTGTTCAGTTATTACTAATTAAGTAGCACCAGCTCACTATTTGCAACAATTGCTGTAAGTCCCCTGTTTCATTTTTTCTTTTTCTTTGCATTTATAGGATCTGAATATATATTCTCATACATGCACACCATCCCACATTCAAATATACACACACACATATACACACATTTTTATGTGTGTTTTTGGACAATAGAATTTCTCATACTTTAATGTAGAGATGAGGTTATTGAATATCCTATCATTCATTCATTATATTTTGTTTAACTAAATCCAAGGCTTTTCTAATTTATTCTTTGCCCAGTGGTCCATCCTACCATAGGTACTCTGAATAATTAGTGAATGTGTAACTTAGACTGCCAATTATCTTGCTATTGCCAATTATATGAATTGGGAAAAGAAGTCTTCTGTATGATGCCTTCTACATAGTGAAATAATGAAGACTATGGCAAGAGAACTGGGATGAATCTGTTACTACTAGATGGTGACATTGACAAATGACAACTTTATTAATTCTTATTTTCTTTTCATATCAAGATGAAATACTAATACTAGCTACTTCGTAGTACTACTTAAGGCTAGTATAGAAAATTCTTGCAGTCCACATGACTTCCATTTATCAGATGCTAATCTAGCTGCCTCTGGTCTGCATTATTCTTGTGACTTGGTTTAGGGTTCTGAGTAAAGAAAATGATCACATTTTTTAGGGACTAGCCATGCCAACTCAAGATACCCACCTTGGTCAAACCAAGATAGAGTGGTCTTGTTGGGCTAGAAGACTTATGTTGTCTGAAGCAATGAACCACTAACTCTAAATACAGATAAGTTCCAAGTACCAACTTCTCTGGGACCAACTGTGTAAGCTGCCCTGGATTTGTTGATAGATCAGATTGCCCTTCAATTATTACAGAAATGATCTACCCCTGTGTGTGATTTTAACTGTCATTTCTGATTTTCTTTAAAAACATTTGTTTTGATGAGCCCTTACTTAGCACCAAGGTAATTTTTTCAATTTCCATCTCAGAATGATTTGAGGACAGGGAAGGTAGGGCTTATTATTCCCTATGCATCTGATATAGAGTACATGTTTGTTAGATTTTTGCCAAAGGCATTAAGTTTCAATCATAAGATAATATCTTGGATAAAAATCCATGTCTCTGTTAATTAGTGTTTTTATGTTGTAATGAACTCAGACTTTGAGTTAATTGTCTTTGGATTTTCCTTTCTCCTTGGTTTATGATTTTCCATTTCCAAAATTCTAGTTCTTGTGAGGCTCAGTTGCAGCCTCAAAGGTCTCTCAAGAATCATGTTGTTCTCTCTATTCCCTGACTTCCTGTGTGTACCTGTTCTTTCTTCCATTTTTACCTGTTCTTGCAGCCCATCTTCCCATAACTGGAAGCATTCAGGCTAAATGTCCTAGAAGGGAAGTTTAAGAGGTATGGATCTGAGTATTCTAGCTTGACCTTCAGATCCAGAGAGTCACTGTCTGTGGACACCATGTATTGAGTAGCATCCTTCCTCAGCCCAGTGGGCTGAGATCAGAAAAGTAGAATATCGTGTTTTATACTTGATCATGTTCTGTGGGTGGGATGGGATGATTACTACCAAACAGGCAACGTCAGCTGTATACTCTTTTCTCTTCCTCATCTCCCACAAGCCTGTTCATCTTTTATGAATTAAAAATGAGCAGAGAAAATATTCTCTCTCAGAGCATATGTTCATGGGGTACAGAGCAAGACACTCCCTAAGCATGAAATTTAGATTATCTTCTGAGCAGATAGCTAGGAAAAATTCAACATGTGGGAAATGAAATTAGTCATCTGTAGAAAAACCTATCCTAAGTGATAAGGAGTTGAACTTCCAGATTTGATGATTTGGGTACCATCAATTTCAGGAGAGCATGGTTGTTCAGCAGAGCTAAAGCCATTGCCGTCTTCAACCTCCATGTGGAGAAGGAATGTGAAGAAAGGTTTATTCCGCATGAAGAAAAGAGAATAGGAACCCAAGGTGTGTGGCTTGGAAAACAAATATCCAGCTCTCCCTTTTTCGGAATGGAGGTGATCCTGGTTACCAGTCATGAGTCCCCTGGTCCCGTACTTCTGTTCTTTCCACATCAGTTCCCATCAACTCTGTCCTTCTGCATCGCTTTATCCTTCATTCCCCACCACTCCTGGAAAATGGTCTGCCTAGGTGTATCAACAATTCATCCCCACCTCAACCAAGAAAATTCTCAGACACTCTAAATCTCAGAAAATAATTTTGCAATATTAAGGGGATAAGGAGGGAGGTTGGATAAGGGGCCAAAATAGAAATAGTAGTTTCTAGTGTTTTCACACCACATTGGGGCAAAAATAGTTCACACTAATGTATTATGTATTGTGTAAAGAAAAGAAGGATAGAAGCTGGTAGGTTCCAAACACAAAACAAAAATAAGAAAATTGAAAGGCTGTATATATATATATATATATACTTACTCTGTATATATGCTTTGGAATATTTCACTGTGCCCCATAAAAATGTACAGCTATTACATATTGATCAAAAAGCTCAAAAATTAAAAGATAATTAGCATAAATTTATTATGAAGTGTTTCTTATGAAACCCCTTCCTAATATTTCAATCCTGATTCAGTCAAACCTCTCTCAAGGCTGTTTTTCTTTCCTCTTCAAATAACCATTGGATTTTTTGATTATTACTTTAAAACTATTCTTAATCCTTTGCTTTTATCACTGTTGGCACAGATATCATGCCTATCCCAAGAACCTGATTACCACTTGCATTTTTATAGCCCCTAAACTTAACTACAGGTTCTAGAAGCCAAGGAAGGCAAAGATCTTTCTGAAGCTATACATATCTAGTCTTCTCTACCTAGTGATGTGCTGGCAAATCTTTAATAACCAGCTCTCAAGGAAGAACAGGAGCTCTGACCATGGCTGATTTCCGGGTATCAACTTGACAATAGCCCACTCAGAAAATTCTAGAAAATTTAGCCATGGGCTCTTCAGAGCTAGTGCGAGCCACCTCTGGTACACTGCCTCTTCTGGAAACAACTTCTTATCTAAACGATAGACATTATTACTCTGTAGTCAAAGTTGAATTTCCCTTGGCTTTTGTGTCTATTGTATTCAATTTGAATTGCAGCATTGAAAATGTCAGCACAATGATAGCAGGGACCTTGCTGATCTTATTCACTAGCACATCTCTGGCACCTGGAACCATTCTGGCACCTGGTACACATTAAATGTGGAATGAGTGAAACATTCTGCCCAGTATTTTACTTTGTTTTCTGGGCTTTGTCTTTAAACTAGTAAACTAGAATTTTTATCTATATCAAATTCCTGTGTATTTACTAAATTCATTTTAGATCATGAAGAAAATTGATTTCTGAATCTAAAGGCTAAGAAATCAAAACCAGACTGTGGGTATCACCAATGATCTGTGCAGTCACAGGTCATCCAGTATTGTAATTGTCTATAAACTGTGATACAGATATGAGATGTGAGCATATTTGCTGAAGTGCTACTACAGTAAATTATCACCATACCAAACTCACTGAACAGGCTCGGTCGTCTACTGAGATGCCTGATTGCTATGGATTGAACAGGACTTGTCTCCCCAAACACCTGCAGATGTGTAAACTCTGAGGTCTCATGTTAATGGTTGATGGATGAAGGGAATTGCCCTAATTATGATGTCTGAGAAGTGTGCCTGATGGGAGGGCTTCAGGTCACTGGGGGCGTGCCTTTTGAAGGGAGAGAGTTTTGGTTATTTAAGCCAAGTTGGCCTTGCTTCTCCCTCTCTGCTTTGTGGTTCCCATAGTGACTTGTGTCGCACCCTCCAGCTTCCATGCAATGCTAGACTGATCGTGCTACCTTATCCTGAACTATCAGCCTCCGAACTATAAGTCAAAATAAATCTTTCCTTCCCAAGAAGCTCCTCGAAGGCATTTTAGTTAAAGTAATGAAAAGCTGACTACTGCGCTAACAGAGTAGGAAGCACAGGAGTTTGAAATATTACTGTGATCAGCTCCCAGCTTGAGCAATTATGGAGCTGGTGGTCTTTGGTGAATTGCTTAACCTTTGTTTTGTCAACTATACAAGGCTGCTATAATATCTAACTTGCATTTTGAGGAAAGGATATGTTGTATGAAATACAGCTTGTATTTAATAGCGGTTCACAAAAAGGTGGTTCATATTATTAGCAACATAAGGAAAAGAAAATTGTTCTGGTTCCCAGTAGATCTAGATTTTAGTCTTGATATTGCCAATACAGCATGAGTGACCCATACATAGTCTGTATGTATGAACGATGTGTTGAATAAATGAATGAGTAAATCAGTGGAAAGAGAAGTAATGGGAGATTAAATGACTTGTCCTACTCAACATGCAATGAGATGCTTTTCTGGGGAACAATGATTGGCAGGATGATGTCTTGAGACTAATGGGTACGTTGTGATGGAGGTGTCTGCAGATCTGGCTGCCAGTCACAGAGAAGAGACTAAGTCCTCTCTGCTCCCCGGACTGGCATGGATTCTGCTAGCAGAGGAAGGGTCGAAGCCTGTGCAGCTGGCTGTTCTCTTCGCCAGGGGTGAGGAGGTTCAGGCTGCACTGCTGTCCTGGGTGTGCCTCTTGCAGAAGACAGCAGATTCTTGTCTGTGTCAGCAGCTCCTAGATTTCTGTGCAGTGAAAAGATGTGGTTGCATGGGGGCTCTGGTGTGGGGAACTCATGCTGCAAGGCATGAACACCAGACAGACAGAGCTCTGTTAGATCCCTGGAATAAAACATTTAAAAGATGTAATTAGAACAATCTCCCTACAGTGCCATCTGTGATAAAGTCATCTTGTTACTGCCCAGAAAATTCCTGGGGGAATTTACTTATCTTTAAAAGGAGAGAGTTTTGAGACTTGTCTATAGGTAATCCTCTTGGCTACCACTAGCAAACTCAAATGTAGTGGCTGATAACAGCAGGAATCTAGATAAAAAGTTTTCTAGAATTCTGAGGTTTTTGAGCACTGAACCTGAGAAATCCCCTCACTTGGCAGGTCCCAGTGCTAGAAAATTAATTATGCCTCAATGACTTAGACAGCAGGAGTTAAGCTAGTCAGTCCTGCACACCAGCTCTGCACAAGATTGACTTTCTACAGATCTGAAAAGACAGCACAGGCAAATTCCCCCTTTCCCCATCAGCCTCTCCCAGGTACCCCAATGTGGGCCATTCTGTGACAGAGTCCTAATTATTTGACAATGTCCTTCTGGCTCTTAGGATGATCAGGACATCTGAGAATTCAAACAGCTGGACAACAGCCAGGCCTCTCTGGCTACAAGATGTGCTTTGTGGGGCATATAATTGTTTAAACTCCTTTATGGAGACATAATTGAAATACAATCAACTGTACATATTTAAAGTGTACAATTTGATAAATGTCAACATGGCTGAACACCTAGGAAGCCATCATCACAATTAAGATAACAAATATTTTCATCATGAGTTTCCTCATGCCCATTTATAACCTGTTTTCCCTCTAACCCTCTCCCTAGGCAAGCACTGGCCTGCTTCTGCCAATATAGATTTGTTTGCATCTCATAGAAATTTATGTAAGTTCAGTCTTAAAATATGCATTTTTTTTGGTATGGCTTCTTTCATTTAGCATCATGCTTTTGAGATAACTCATTTTGTTTTACGTGTCAGTAATGCATTCCTTTTTATTTTCTTATTGGTGAGTAGTATTTCATTGCATAGATGTATTCTGTGTGTTTTCACAAAGTTTGTGGAAATGGAATTAAAGGATAAAAGTTTAATTTTTCCTTTTTTTTATTTGACAAGTGGAGTTATAGACAGAGAGACAAAGGTCTTCCTTCCCTTGGTTCACTCCCCAAATGGCCACCATGGCCAGAGCTGCTCCGATCTGAAGCCAGGAGCCAGGTGCTTTTTCCCAGTCTCCCATGCAGATGTAGGGGCCCAAGCACTTGGGCCATCCTCCACTGCCCTCCTGGGCCACAGCAGAGAGCTGGACTGGAAGAAGAGCAACCGGGACCAGAACCGGCACCCATATGGGATGCCAGCACCATAGGTGGAGGATTAACCAAGTGAGCCACAGCACCGGCCTCTAAAAGTTTAATATTTCAACATAAGCTCTAGCAAGTTCAGGACACTTTTGTAAGCGCTGATACCAATCAGGTATCCCATACCTAAAAAACTGAGGTTCTTGGGAATTTAACCATATCAACACAATCTTTTTTACATTTTTAATTAAAGGAAAATGATTGCCCTTTAAGACTGCTTTAAGGTTTGCAATAGCAAAGAAGTCGAAGGAGCCAAATCAAGACCTTAAGGTGGATGCTAAATGCTTTCCCATTGAAATTCTTAAAACTGTGCTGGTTTGATGAAAGGAAGGAGTAGCAGCATTGTCAGGGCAGAGAAGGATTCTCTGAAGCTTTCCTGGATGTTTTTCCACCACAGTTTGGCTAACTATCTCAAAACACTCTCCTACTGATGAAATGCTTCTGTCCTTGGAGAAAGCCAACCAGCAGATGCCTTGGACATCCCTCCAAGTGTCCCCATGACTTTGTTAGTCTGCTTTTGCGTTGGCTGAGCTACTTCCTCCTCCTGAAGGCCGCTGCTTTCTTCAGGATCATACTGGTAAAGCTACGTTCATGTCCTATTACAATTCCTGGAAGAATGGCATCAGGATCTCACTCCTACTTGTCTCATATTTTAGTTGAAAGCTCTGCTCCTGTTGGCTGCCGATCTGGGTATAACAGTTTGGTACCTGTTGAGCACTAACTTTCCTCCCCTTTAGTTTTTCAGTCTGTTTTGTGTAAACGGACCCAGTTGGGATGTCTATGGTGTTGACCATGGTTTATGCCGTTAATCATTGTTCTCTTCAATGAGGGCCCAAAGAAGTTTAAATCTTCCCTTGGAAATTGATGCGTGTGTTCTGGTGCTATGGTCTTCATCTTTAATGTTATCTCATCCCATCTTAAAACCAGGTATCTGTTTTTAAATGGCTGATTGCTTTGAGGCATTGTCCTCAGAAACTTTTCACAAGGCATCAGTGATTTTTGCCATTCTTCTTCCCAAGCATCACCATAAATCTGATGTTTGTACCTGTTTCAATTTTAGCAGAATTCAAGTTACTTTATTAGGGGCACTTTTCAAACTGATGGTCTTGTCTTTCTCTGTACATGAAACTAGATCCTGTTCAGATATGTTATAACAAGTTAGTATGAGTTTATCTTGGTACAAAAAATGAAATACACACATTCTTTTTCATAATATTAATTTTCTGTGAGCTTGTATTTTAACTCTATTTTTCTCCAAACTTTTTGAAGCACATATATGTACATATGAAGACAAATATTCATTGACAGTTGAATGGGTTAAAAATTTATTATTTAATATTCAGCTCTCAGTAAGCATTTTCCCCCTGTTTTTGGCCATCACAAATGAATCTGCCATGAATATGTATGTACAGTCTATTTGAGGACTTGTGTATTCAGTTCTGTTGAGTAATTATCTAAGATTGGAATAGGGTAACATGGTACTTGTATGTTCAAATATTTTTATGTATGTAAATTATATGTGTATGTATATATATGTAACTGCCAAACCATCTTCTCAAGGATATTTTTTACTTTCCTACTAGTAATATATAAAAATTCTACTTGCACGATGATCTCTGACTTCAGGTTTTGGTAGTCTTTTAAATTACAGCCTTTCTACAGGGTGTCCAAAAAAATCTCACTGTGTTTTTAATTTGAATCCTGAAAACTAATTATTTTGAATATCTTCTCATTTCATTAAAATTGGGTTGTTTGTCTTATTATGTAACTTCAGTCGCTTTTTATGGTTTTTTTTTTTTTTTTTTTTGACAGGCAGAGTGGACAGTGAGAGAAAGAGACAGAGAAAAAGGTCTTCCTTTGCCACTGGTTCACCCTCCAATGGCCGCCACAGTCGAGCGCGCCGGCGCACCGCACTGATCCGAAGGCAGGAGCCAGGTACTTATCCTGGTCTCCCATGGGGTGCAGGGCCCAAGCACTTGGGCCATCCTCCACTGCACTCCCTGGCCACAGCAGAGAGCTGGTCTGGAAGAGGGGCAACCAGGACAGAATCCAGCGCCGCTAGGCAGAGGATTAGCCTAGTGAGCCGCGGCACCGGCCTTTTTATGTATTTTTGATACAAATCCTTTGACCTAAGTGTTGCAAACATTTTCTCTTGGTTGGCTGCTTACCTTTTCATGTTCTTAACCATATCTTCATTCATTTGCTATTGCTTATGACAAATCAGCAAGAACTGAGTTGCTTACAGCGGCGCCCATTTACTTCCTGGCAGTCTGCCAGTGATGAGGCTGGCACCTCTAGACGGGGTGATATGTTGAGAGTCCCACAAGACCAGAATCAAGGTGTCAGCAGGCCAGTGTTCCTTTTCAGAGGCTCCAGGAAAGAGTGCATCCAAGCTCAGTAAGGTGTTGGCAGACTTCCGTTTCTTGCAGTTGTAGGATGAAGGTCTCTATGCCTGGACACACAGCCCTCTCCTAGCTGGCGAGGTTAAATCCTCCAGCTTGGAATCCCTCCAGCTTTACCTTCTGTCTTCCTTTTCAGCTTTTAGAGCTCATATAAATTGCCTGGAACTCACTCAGATAATCCAGAGTAATCTGCCTATTTTAAGGTCAGGTGATTAGTATTTAACATATGCAAAGTCTCTTTTGTGCTGTAAAGTTACATTTTCATAATCAAACTGGAGACTTGGGCATGGAATTCTTAGGGGCTGGGAATGGGTCAGGATTCTGCCTCCTGCAGTGCCTTTCAAAGAGAAAAGGATGCTTATTGTGATGAAGCCTAATCTTTGCAGTTTTGTTTGTTCTTTCATGTTCTTAGAAATCTTTGCCTACCTTAAAGTTGCAAATACTTTTCCAAATGTTTTATTCTGGAAGCTTTAGTTTTAGGTTCTACATTTAAGCATATTATTCAAGTTAGTTTTTGCAAATGATGTGGGGTAAGAACCAATCCCTTTTTATTAATAGTTAGTTGATCTAGCACCAGTCAGTTCTGAAAATACTTCCCTTTCCCTCCTGGATTGAGTTGTTTGCTGTTGAGTTGTGAGAGTCCCTTCCAGATCCTGTATAATGGCTATTTATCGGATATATTTTTGAAATATTGTTCTGCCAGTCTGTGACTTTTCATTTTCTTCATAGCATTTTTCAACAAGCATTGATGAAAGGTAATATATCCATTTATTCTCTTATGGTTTCTGCTTTCAGTGTATTGTCTGAAAAAATCAGTGTCCAACATAAGTTAATAAAGTTTTTCTTCTATGTTTTTTTGTGCTTTTTTTTTTTGGTTTTAGGTTTTCTATTTAGCCTTTATTTCACCATGAGTTAAATTTTAACATGAGTTACATGCCCAATTTTTCTATTCTTTTAAAATTGTTCTAGCATCCTTTGTTGGAAAGATTATAATTTTGTTGAATTGCCTTAATCCCTTTGTTGAAAGTCAATTACTGTATTTGTGAGGGACTGTGTTCTGTTCCTTTAATTTTTCTTGATAACTGTGCCTTTATATTAATATCAGAACCAGAGTATGTGTGATTTCCAACTTTTTCTTTATCAAAAGTGTTTGGGTTATTTTAGTTCCTTTTCTTTTCCATATAAAATTGAGCATTCTCACATGTATGTTAGAAGGACACTGATTCTATTTACCTATTACGTAAGAATTGGCATCTTAACAGTATTAACCTTCCAAGCCATCAATATGGTGAATATTTTTAATTTTTAAAGATTGATTTATTTATTTGAAAAACTTACAGAGAAGGGGAGAGACAGAGGTAAGAGAGATGCTCCACTCCCCACAGGGCTGCAGTGGTCAGGGCTGGGCCAAGAGACAGGAACTCCATCCTGCTCTCCCATGTGTGTGCAGGGGCCCAAGCACTTGTGCTATCCTCCGTGGTCTTTCCCAGACCATCAGCAGAGAGTTGGATCAGAAGTGGAGTGGCCTAGATGCAAACCGGTACCCAAATGGGATGCTGGCATTGCAGGTGGCGGCTTTACCCGTCATGCCACACCACCAGCCCTGAGGTGAATCTTTTTAGTTCACTAAGTAGTTTTGTGGTCTTAACAATGCTATAGAATTTTCAGCTTAAATCAATGTGTATATTAAGTTTATTTACACTGTTAGCCTTGTCTTTCATGCTTCTGTAAATGATATTAAAATATTATATAAATGTAGGATTTTTATGATGATTCTTATTTTTCTGCGGTTTTGTAAATGATACTGTCTTCAATTCCAGCTCCCACTTGTTCTTTGCTGATGAAGATTTAATTTTCTGGTAGAATGTTTGAGGGTTCCTTTTTTCCTGGCTCTGCCTTTGTCTCAGATACCCTACGTTATGGATTTCACCATTTTAGGTACCCCAGATTCTACCCTCTGTCCTCTAAACTCACAGGACTGCCATGGCCTATTTGGACTCCAGCTATCTGAGACATGGCAAGGAAATATCTCCAGGTGGATGGCTGAGCAGTTGTGGGCTGCACCTGTTTAGTTTCCCTCTTCTCAGGGATCACAACAACAATGGTATCTGTTGTCCAATGCTGAAAATATTGCCTCATGTATTTTGTGTAGTCTTATAAGTGTTCATGAATAAAGAACAAGTTCATACTAGTTATTGCATCATGGCTGGAATTGGTCTCCCCTATGGTTTTCTTAACTAGACACCTGTGAATAAATATTTATGTGTTTCCTCTTATTTTTTAACCTAAACTGTAACAATGAAGGTCTTTGAAGTGTGCTGTGTTGCACATATATAAGTATAAGAAAAATACAAAGGAGTGGGATTTCTGTGAATGAGCACTTTAAAATTTTACAGGACACTGACAGATTACAGTAAACTTTGAATTCCACAGTCATGTGTGGACATGTTTCATAGCTCACCACAGGAGTTTGTGCATCATTGCTTAATGGAGAGAATATATCGTTCCTGGGAAAGAAGATAGAAATGACTGTCCAACATATGGAAAGATGATCCATCTCACAACATTCACATCCTCCAAAGATACCATTTCTCACTCAACAGATTAGTAACATCTCACTCACCAGATTAGTAACATCTTACTCACCAGATGAGTAATATGAAGATTTCTTATACATGTGAACCTGCACATACATACAGAAAGACTAAGCCAAAAATGGGGAAAAAAATAGAAGTGAAGCCTGGCAGATTGGGAGAGCGAGGCAGTGCTGTTTTCCTGTCAGTCACTGCTAACAGTCATGTGAGATGAACACTACCACAGCCAGAGGGTCCCGAATGCCTCTGTAGGTTGCTGCCAAAACTTGGCTACTCACACGGCACCACTGTCCCTTACTGCCTTCCAAGAACTGGCTTTGTCACTGGCATTGCCAAGCACAAATGATGGATTGCCTGAACTGCTTCCATCAACACAAAAATCTGCAGAGCAAAAACAAAACGAAGTTCTGGGCCAGATTCTCAGCACACTTCTTAATTACCCCATTAAATCTTGTGCAGGACTATGGCGAAATCTCTCTGTTCCTAGCAGCCAGCTGCTGGGAGGAGAAAACCTGTGGGGATTTAGAAATTGAGCCTCATTTCAGTTGAGAAAATTTGGGTTCTTTCCACCTGCGGATTTTCAACTTCTATTTTTGCCGTTCAACATGTTAAACTCGGGAGAACAGTCAAGTTTAAACTCATGATTTGCAGTGTAGACATTCCCTAACATTCTAAATAGAGATAAGCCTTGTTAAATATCCCTACTTAGTTAGGCATCCCATTTTTTTTAAACATATACGTATAGGTTTTCTTTCTGGAGCCCTATAGTGGAAGATCTCTTATATCATCGAAACTCAAGAACCAAGACTAGAAAGCCAAATTTGGGATGTTAGTGATTACAAATATACAAGTTCAGGTTCATTATGGCTGTTTGAATCCCAGATCTATCACAGGTGGATACGGAAGCCTGAATTATCTCTGTACTAATTTCCTATGTATCATCTGGAAGAATAATATGTAGCACATATGATAGTCCTTTAAATGTTTAGTCCCTGTTGTATGTTAGGAATAGCTTATTTATTGTAAGGTATACATATTTTGTGATACATATACTTTGACATATAAGGCATCTCAGGGGATGGGTCTAGGAACAGAAGGAGAATGGCACTTAATAGCAAATGAACCCTATGTTTTAAATGACACTTAGATTCTCAGTATTGTGTTAGCCTGTAATCCTCAGCTTGCTAAGTCCTACTTAAAATGCAATGGGGAACATATGTGAAGTCAAATGAAATAGGGAAAGTACCAGAAGAACGTCAGTTACTATTTTTGTTATGAATAGTTGTCAATTCAAGAACTGGACTCTTAAAACCATCTAGCAGCAAATTAAAATCATGTCCATATAATGGGGTTAGGCTGCCATTTCCTTGTTTCACTTGGACATTCACAATAGAACGTGTAATTGCTTTTGAGGGAGTTAACAGAGTAAGTTTCAGCTCATATCACTGATGTTCTGCTCCAATCTGCCCTGTGATCCAGGCTGACAGATTAATCCTCTAAAAGTTCAGCTCTGATCTTGTCAATTCATGTTAAATACCTTTAAAAACAGAGCAGTGACCACATGACAGATTCAAACTTTCTGGCATATTTTTTACATGTTTATCGCTGCACATTCTTAAGCATCAGAATCACCCACTGCTTTTTAAGTGTTCAATCAAACCACTCAGCATTTCCACAACAAGGCCTTTGTGTGGTGTCATGAGTCTTAGATGAAATTATTTTGTTCTTGTTTGAAGTGCCATAGCACTTTGTGACTTTACTGTGCTATTTGTGACTTTCTTTTTTAGCTTTATTTATTTTTATTTGAAAGGCAGAGAGAGAGAGAGGGAGAAGAGAGATTTTCCATCTAGACCATTCCCCACATTGCTGAAATGGATGGGACTTACCTATTCTGAAGCCAGGAACCCAGAACTCCATCCGGGTCTTCCATGTTGGTGTCAGAAGCCAAAACACTTTGGCCATTCTCTGCAGTCTGCCCCCTCACCCCTCCCCTTCAGCTTCTCCACCCCTTGATGCACATTAACAGGAACCTGAATAGAGTGTAGAGCAGTTGGGATATAGGATGTTGGCAATGCAAGCAGTGGCTTAACCCACTGCCCCTCAATGCCAGCCCCTACTAGTGACATTTGAAATATAAACGTCATCCTACATTTCCTTGATTGACTGTATCTGGATACATGTACATACACAGAAGTGCATCCATAGAATTCAACTGTCCAGCACTATTATGGTCTAATGGCCAAATACTTTGTTTCTAGAGTTAGACAGTTCTGGGTTTATATCCTGTCTCTATTACTTACATGTAATATGTCCTTGGGCAAGTAACCTAACCTTGCAGAGTCCAGCTTCGTTTTCAACAAAGCCTGCTCAGATGGTTGTGAGGAATAAATAAATGAGAAGGTGTGCATAAAGCTCATAGTGCACGGTGGATAGTGGTTTGTTAGTGAATTTTCTCTGAAATATCATTAGCTCTTTTGAGACTGGTTTTATTTCAGCAGGGTAATTTCTAATATTTATGAATGCAAGAGGGTGATGCTTAAAACATTTGAAAGGCAGAGTTTAGAGAGGGAGAGGCAGAAACAGATCTTCCATCTGTTGGTTCACTCTCTGAATGGCTGCAAGGGCTAGAGCTGGGCTGGTCCAAAGCCAGGAGCTTCCTCCAGATCTCCCATGTGGGTGCATGGGTCCAAGCACTTGGGCCATCCCCTGCTGCTTTCCTAGGCACACTAGCAGGGAGTGGGATTGGAAGTGGAGCAGCCGGGGACCCAAACAGGTACTCATAAAGGATGCTGGCTGGAGGCTTTGTCCACTATGCTACAATGCCAACCCCTAAAATATTTTTATGGATGAAAGAATGACTATGATTAACAACTGATAGCAGATGCTTTAGCCTAAAATGCTATGAGTTCATGGTAAGAATGAAATTTTGGGACTAAAATAGAGAAATCAGAGAAGTTGAGAGAACTGAGTTTCCAAGACTGAGGAGGATATGAAGAGTAAGAAGAGGGCAAGGGAAATGCAGACACTGTGTTTTGCTTTAGAAAGGGAGCATCTAAAGGGCTAGATGGCTGTGCATCTTGACTGATGGGGCTAAGCAGAGAAAACCATACTTTACACAGTCACAGAAGACTCCTACTTTGTGCCTACAGAAATAAACTGAGCACAACATCAAACCTGAGTTCAGCTTAAGGCTGCTTGGCTGTCTTGTTGAAACGTGTCCATTGTAATGAAGTCTGATCCCTGAACCTCACTAAGGGTGTTTAGATTGTTAGTGAAACCTTGATGGCAGGAAAGAATAGGAAAGGAGATAAATGGAGTCCTGGACAATGGACATCTGTGAGTGCCCCATAACTCTATTATGAAGACTTTTAGCAAACCACACACTTCCCTATTTCAAGTTCCTAAACAGTGGAATGGAAGGATAATATTTGACCCATCTAGAAAAGTCTTTTTGAGTATCCACGTGTAATTCATTTGGAATGATAGGCAATTCTATTTGAAATAATATTTTTGATAGTCCTATATTCAGAGAAGAAAGAGAAATTAGTGTGGTTGGTACCTTTTAAAAATGCTAATGGTGATGGAGGAAATAATCTGCAGTTTCTGTTTCCAAAGCTATGTGCTTTAGGGCAATGCTAAGGCTAAGAGTTTGCTACTGAATCTGACTCTGTTTCTGTATATTTAATGATAGAGATGCCCCTCATGGGTATCTCAGATCTATTTGAAACTACCATTGATAAGAAAATTATTAATGTGGTGATTTAGAGATGCCCATGATTATGTGACATGCCTCTCATTAAGAGCTAGACCTGGAGAAGCATTGTATAGCAAGTTAAGCCACTGCCTTCAATGCTGCCATCCTAAATGGACACCAGTTTGTGTCCCAGCTGTTCCAATTCTGATCCAGTTTCCTGCTAATGCACCTGGGAAAGCAGTGGAAGATGGCCCAAGTACTGGGCCCCTGCCATCTATAAGGGAGACCTGGATGAAGTTTGAGGCACCTGCCTTTGGCTAGCCCAGCTCTGGTCATGGCAGCCATCTGGGGAGTGAAACACTGAATGGAACATCTCTCTCTGTGTGTCTGTCTCTTATTCTGCCTTTCAAATAAATAAAAATATATTTAAAACGAAAAGGTAGTTCCTTTTGAATCTTGGATGATGTGTGACTGCTCTAACAAAGAAACTGGAAATAAAGTGACACAGTGCCTTTTCCAGGTCCAGGATTTCAGAGAACTGGTAGCTTCTGCTATAGGCTCTTAAAGTTCTGAGCCTCCACATGAAGTCTAATTTCCCTGCCAGAGAGACTGGCGAGATGGCTCAGGTACTACATGATGAGGGAATTGGCTGAGTTCATCCTTCCACCTAACTTTGCTAAGGTATTGGGCGTGTATGTAAAACTATCTTGGACCTTCCAGATCAGTGTGTTTACCAGATGAATACTACCAAGTGACCCCAAGCAATATCAAGTGAGTTAGAAGAATTCTCCTGCTGTTCCCAAATTCCTGACCAGCACAATCGTAAGATGGGATAAAATGACAGTTGTTTTAAGCCATTAGATTTGGGGATAGTATTGTTATGCATATTTTCTAGATCAAGGTACATACATAGAAAGTCATATGCAGTTTTGGTGAAATACTGAACAATAAATATCAACACCTTTGTTGAATTTATAGTTAGTAATGTGAACCCATCAATGAAAAGTTTGATAATGAAGTTCTAGGTAGAACATGTATTCACTAGTGCTGAATATCATTTGGAGTGGCAAAGATAGATATCATTGTATAATCCTAAATTCAGCTGCTACCAGTTACTAAGAACTTGGTACATTTAAATGTATGTATCATAGCATCCAAGTTTCTTTTAAAAAATGCTTAATAGAGGGCCGGCATTGTTGCATGGCAACTAAAACTGCTGCCTATGACACTAGCATCCCATGTGGAAACTGGTTTGTGTCCCGGCTGCTCCACTTCCAATGCAGCTCCCTGCCAATGTGTCGGGGAAAACACTGGAAGATGGCCCAAGTACTTCATTGTCACCTACATGAGAGACCTGGATGAAGATCCTGGCTTGGCCTGGCTCAGCACTGGCCATTTCCACTACTTGGGCAGTGAACCAGCAGTTGGAAGATCTGTCTGTCTCTCCCTCTTTTTCCATAACTCTGACTTCCAAATAAATAATTTTTTAAAAAAGCTTAATTATTAATTCCTGCTATCTTTATCACAATTTGCAGCTCAGAAATTGTGCACATTTTAATTAAGGCTCAAAATACCTCTGATGGAATAGAAAGAATAGCAAGGAATCATTTTACTTGCTATTAAAACCATGTCACCTCTTGGGCTGAACACCGCAGCTGTTTAGCACCTGTAAGGGAATCCTAAACTATCATTTCGGGCAGCCATGCTAAGGAGGATAACATATCTGATTGAAATTGCAGAGGAAATTTGAGCAGACAGGATGCAATTACCTGAACTGGAGCCCAGCTGGCTCACCGGGGCTAAGTGGCAAGCAGCTCGATCCAGTCTGCATATTTCACAGATGACTGGGGCTGCTCAGTGCCCAGAGTGGACAATAGTCGCAGGTTGTATGAGGCTGCGATCTTTGACCTGCCTTGTATCTCCCTGGAGCAGGTCTTGTCTAGGATGTTATGGGCGTTCTGTTACACCTGTTTGGGAACTTAGTCTCAGGTGGACTCAGACCATGAATGTGGTCTGCCAAGATGAAGTAATTTGACGTTAAACCTTCAAACAACCCATCCTAACACAGATCCAAGACACATTTTTTTTTAGTGTCTGGAAGACATTAAGGAGGCTATCACAAGTAGGTGCATGTGTCGCTCCCCCTCTTCATGGAGGAACGACACTAAGCCCTGCCTAGGCTTCACATCCGAGTCACGGCACCATTATGTCGCTCCCCCTCTTCGTGGAGGAACGACACAGGACCCTGCGCTGTTCTTTCGTCTGCTCGGCCCTCCCCGGGTTTGCTGCTGGTTCTTCCCGGGTTGGCTACTATCCCTTCCACCTCCGTGGAAGGGCGGTTCCCCCTGGCCGCTTTCCCCACTTCCGCAGGGGAGCTGCACACCGCCGGCCGGCTCTTCTCGGGGGCTGCACAGGTGTTCCTTCAGCTAGATGTTCCCCATAGATGTTCCCGGTGCATGCCGTCTCTCTCCTCCTTTATAGTCCTCCTCCGCCAATCCCAACTCGGCTGCCCACACGCCGAGCACGCTGCTCTCCTCCAATCAGGAGCAAGTCCTACAGTTTATTAGTTGAACTGGAGGCAGCTGTGCGGAAGCTGTTTACTTCTCTCCCAGCGCCATATTGTGGGAGAGCAGATGCATAGAATAAGTCCTAATTCGAGTAACTCAGTCTAGTCCGGATTGCTCCCCACATGCATGAAATTTATGTGTTCTACACTGATAATATAATTGAGACTTTTAAGTCAAAAGTACAAGAGCTAGGCAGTATTTCAGTTGCAGTTCAAGGCACTCAGGCTCACCCTTTTCATTAAAAGTTCAAAAAAAAAAAAAAAAAACCCACAAAGGTGTGGGTCATGAAGGCGAGTGTTTGGCTTAGCAGTTAAGTCCTTGGTTAGGATGCCCATCTCCCACATTGGAGTCCTGGCTCCCTTCCAGACCCTACCTTTCTGCTCCTGCACACATCAGTGATGGCTGAAGAAACTGGGTTCCTACCACTCATTAGAAGACCTGGATTAAGTTGGGCTCTCAGATTCAGCTTGGCCCAGCCTTGACAGTTTCTAGCATTTCGGGAGTGAAATAGCGGATAGGACGTCTTTTTCTCACCCTCTCCCTCCTCACTGTCTGCTCTCCTCAAAATCAACAGGACACGGCAACTAATCCTGGCATTCTGACTCTGTTGGGTTTTCCTTTCTGACATTGGGCCCATGGCACATGATTTCACTAGGTTCTCTAGCTGCTTACCTGAAAACCAAGAATTTTAGATGATACACATATGACAACCTGCTCAACCTAAAATTGTAGGAGGATATGAATGTAAAGAGCAATTTCTGGATTTCTTTGTTTTTAAAAACCATGGTGTTTATTGGAATTCCAAGTATCTACAGATTTTCATATTGATTAAAAAGAGATATGGATTCACCAAAGTTGAAAAGTAACATATCTCCCTATTTTGTGTAGAAGCAACTCATTTTGTGGAAGCATGTTTAGGTAAAGTCACTAGCTAGACAATTTATTTTACTGCAATAAACTTACGAGAAAAAAATTTCATTAACTGTAGAGATAATTGTAGAGTCCTCATGCCAACATCAGGTATTTGGGTTACAGAATTCCATACTAAATCTCTGTGTAATATATTTAATATTCTATAATGAAATCCCTTTACTAAGTGCTTAAGTGGAGAATGGATGAGAAAACAGACCAGAGACTGAAATTAAAGGCTTATCCTATGTAATAAAGATAAACCATATGCCAAAGTTGTGTAGTAAAATATTAAAGTCTTCCTCTTTCCCACAAAAGGTGTATGTGGGGTCAGAAATGCTACACTCTAAGTCCATGGACTTGTAGTAGTGATATTATGTGGGCAACTCAGAGTCCTAAGTCCCACCCTTGAACTTGGAATCAGAATCTGCATTCTAGCATGACCCCTAGGTGACTTGTAATCACTTTCAAGTTTGCTAGGCTCTGCTTTACATTATTAAATTTTAAAAAATGATTTATTTATTTGAAAGGTGGAGTTGAGAGAGAAAATCTTCTATCCACTGATTCACTCCCTAATGTGCACAGTGGCTGGAGCTGTGCCAGTCAGAAACCAGAAGCTTCTTTCAGGTCTCCCATGTGGATGCAGAGGCCCAAGGACTTGGGCCATCTTCAGCTGCTTTCCCAGGTGCATTAGCAGAGAGCTGGATTGGAAGTAGAGCAGCCGGGTCTCCAACTGGTGCCCATGTGGGATGCTGGCATTGCAGGCAATGGCTTTACCTGCTACACCAGAGGGCTAGCCCCTAGATTATTAAATTTTTAAGAGGCTCTGCATTTAAATAAATTATCTGGATGTAATTAAGTCAACATCTGTCAATTTTGCTTTTATGCCTGTGTTAGAAATTCACCAAATGGGGCCAATTCCCTGCTAATGCACAGAGGATGGCCCAAGTGGTTGGACCCCTGCCACCCACATGGGAGACCCAGATGGAGTTCCAGGTTCCTGGCTTCCTAGTTGCAACTATTTTCATAGTGAACCAGCAGACAGAAGACCTCCCTCCCTCCCTCCTTCCCTCCCTCTCTCCTTCCCTCTCTCTCTCTCCCTCTCTGTCTCTAACTCTGCCTTTCAAATAAATTTAAAAAAATTTTTTAAATATCAACAAAGACTCAGGCCTAAATATACAAACGTCTTTTATTATCTCCCACCCTATTCACTAGTGTTAGTAATTTGTATACTTTGTTTTCCAAATGTTGAAATAATTTCTGTTCCTTTGATTTTTCTAGGTCTTTTATTTAAAGGAGAGTAGCTTTGAAAACCAAGGACTCAATAAATTAACAGTCCTTTAATTTCTGCCTTCAATTTCTCAACCACAGCAATTAATTCTCTTATGCTTAAGGATTTACATGTTTGTGATACATCATTGTGCTATGTAGGCCTATTGTGAGTTGTAATTTTACATAAACTTATTCCATTTAGCTTAATAATATCCATTTATTGCTGAGTCTATAATATATTCTCTACTTGAGAATAATAAAATTGCATTTTGTTAACAAAATGTCTGTAATTTTGTTTGGTTACTGAATCATATTAACCTCATTATTCAAAATTAGTGAGGCTTTGCCACATGTCATGGCTGCAGACATTAGCAAGAAGAGTGTGAATAACATCAGTGCTGAATATGTGCTGAGGAATTTGTACAGAGATCACGCTGAGCAGGGTTATGGAAAGCATGCCTCTCCAGTCTCCCCAAGGGTCTGAGAAGTTCTCCCTAAAATCTTGGTGTAGAGAATTATCAGTGAGTCTGCTGTGTGCTCCTCTTTGTGTAGGCCTTTATGTGCGCTCTCCTTTGAAGAAAGGGTTCTATTGCTGAGCATGTGAAACTCAGCTTTTCCAGTGTCTCCACCACTAGGGACATGGCTCAGAAAAGGGAGGGAGTTACTAAGGCGATGTGTGCTGTCATCACCCCTTAGACTTGTGAGCTAGGACGCCCCTCAGCAGCAGAGCCACTCCCATCATGTCCTAGCACAGCGTTCTAAGAGGGCCCTTGGCTGCCTCTGTGCTTCTCATGCTCCCTCAGCATCCAGAACCAGTAGATGTCCAACTTGGCCTGCTTTCTATCCTCCACAAGAGATGTCCAGAGTCAACCCAGTCATGCCTCACATCTGTGTTCCCTTTGGTCCTCATCATACCCAAACTGTTCGTTGCAAGGTCTCTCGTTTTCATACTGCTGTCTGTGGTTATTTTGATTACCCATGGAAATTTCCACTGTGCCTTCTGGATTCGGGGTCTATTACCTTTGACCTACACTATGTCCCTCCCCTTTCTCTAAACTTGCCCTTTCACCTTCTTAACAGAAATTGGGATGTCTCCTTAGAAACTGTCTCCAAGAGAAATGGGAGGTTTTACTTCTGTTTAGCTCCAAACACCTCAGAACATGAGGAGCTACAAGCCACCATTCCCCTCCTCCTTCAAAACCATTGTTTCTCAGGCCACCAGATCTTGTCTGATCTTAGTTCAGTCACCCCACTCTTTGACCAATAATTCCTTAATGTCTGGGTCACTGCTGTCTTTTCCATATGTATTCCTGAGGCCCTGATTCATGATTCCATTGTAACTTGCATGGACTTCCTCTGCATCTGCAGCTCTCCAGCAGTCTCTATCCTACTCCAGTCATCTATTTGCATCTCTGTTCTCTTCAGGAGCTGCAATAAAACTGACGGTATTCTTCCTTTGTCTTGAGTCTTCATCATCTCTGGGCTCAGTCCTTCCCAACACAAGCTCGTTGATTCCAGCCTCTACTTTGCTCTTACCTGAAGCCCCATCTGTGCGCCACTCAAAGCAAATCTTCTAGTATACATTGTGTATGTTAGGTGGGTTATTTTTGCTTTCTGTTATGTTTTGTTAATTACTCTTCTTTGTTACCATTCTACACATTTCTTTGGTTTATACTCTTCTTTTTCTAGTTTCCTTCCTGTTCATGTCTTGTTTGCAATTGGACCTCTTTATCACCTTGGATTTCTGTGTAACTGTATATTCCAGACTTTTGAGTCAACTGTTTCCCAGCTTGGCTCAGCCAATGGAAGGCATGAGCGCAGGTGAGGGGCCAGAGAAAGGGGCAGCTGTGATGTTTTGCTCCACCTGTGTGCCTCAGCCAGTATCACTGGCAGTGACTGCATCCACTTCCTGTTCCAGCTATTATTGTTAAAGGCCCTCTGTCCCATGGTTTCCACTGGGTAACTCCAACCCTGGCACAGAACACTGGTTCTCCTATTTTCCTTTGCACCTTTGGAATGGCAATGGCTATTTTTCCTATGGCTAGAATGCAAGTGGCTCTACCATTCCATGTTTTCTTAGTTGCTCTGAAAGTTGTTCATCAACTGCCTCTATTAAAGCTCAGAATACATAGATTGACTCCTGTTTGCAAGGAAGGACTTTGATACACAGGAATAATAAGGCATTGCAAGCTCTTCATATTTCTGGAAATGCCTTTCATTTTAGGTTACTGACAGAGCTTTCACATTAGATTATTGAATCTCTGTAGGTAAAACTTGAGTGTAGTAGTTCGGAGTGTCATGAATTATTGAGCTCCACAGGATGTTACAGATGCGAAGATGATTTAACACTGATGACTACCTTCAATAAGCCTATTATGGCCAAATTGTAGAGGAAGGGAGGGTGCCAGAACACCGAGGCAAATATTTTACTACTTTAAAGAAAAAAAATAGAGGGAGAATAGATTTTGTCAAGGGACAAATGGATGTAGCAATTCTTAAAGTATGTTCTGCAGGCCTGAGGGGTGGACTGAGAGCCCATTTCCTAACAAGTGTCCATGTGGTGTCAGTGCTGCTGGCCCATGTCACAGGCGTCCGGGTTTCCGGGTAATTGAACTGACAGTGTTTCCCGATTTTGCTCAGTTATTAGAATCACCAGGCATCCTTATTAATCTAACTCTTGAGATTCCTCTGGGGTTTTGACTTAGTTGCTATTGGGAGGAGATTGAGAAAATGTGTGTTTAACAAATACATTCTTATGGTTAGGTAAATTTGGGAGACACTCGTTAGATGATCCATGATGTTGTTTCTCTGTATTTCCTATAGGGCTAGCTATTTTTTCCCTGAAAGGTATTTTTGGTTAGTTTTACCTTTTTTCTTTCTTTTTTTAATCCTAGTGACAGTAAGACTGAAAGTGGAAGCAATAACTTATTTTTAATAAGAATAAGCACTCAATATGTGAACCTGTGATTATCAGTTGGTGGTTAAGTGATTCGGTGAAGTGATGTAATTTTTTTAGTGCAACTTACTAAAATTTGTATTAGTTTCCTCACTGTGAGGATTAGAAAGCTGAGGTCGATCAAGGTCAAATAACTTGCTCCAGATGACAGATAGAGGAAGTTGTGGAGTCTGGATTTGACTCTTCTCTCAGTCTAATTCTTGCTTCCTTAACTTCTAGAAACTGGGTCACTCTTGGTACCATCTTCTCTTGTCTACTGGTGAGGCACAATACCTGTGCATTGTTAATATCTTCTGCTATTCTCTCCTTACCTTCATTTCTCCTCTCACCATGGCTTTATGTCTCTAGCTAAGGACTCTACACTGAGTTTTGCACCTGCTCCCCCCAGGTCTTCTGGCACTGAAGATCAGCCCTCATTCAGACCAGCAGCAGGTTCAGAGTGGCTCTGTGCAATATCTCTGGCCTTTATGAACATCCACATTCATTTTAGTCTGGAGGAGAAACTAAACTGTGCTACATTGTGGTTTCTGATTTTAGGCTTTTCAGAATGGCAGTAAAATATATTCTCTTAACTTTTCTTCCATCAGAGCCAGCTGTTCAGTACAGAGCCATGTGGCAGGATTGGTCGGGTGGGGAAATTAGTCTTCCCTGATGGTTTAATAATGCTTTTCACTGACACTTCTAGTGTCTGAGCAATTATTAGTACAAATTTCCTGGAGATAATGTGCTTAGTTATTTAACAGATATGCCTTGAATCCCTGTCCAGTACTCTGTCTCTGTGGGGTCCTAGAAATTCAGTTCTGAGCAAAGCTCTACAGGGATGCTGTCTTCATGGAGCTTGTGATTGAATTAAAAAGGCAATTCAATCATATAAGCACAAAATGAGTGTATAATAACAAATGGAGATCATAACCATGAAAGAGCGGAGCATAGACAGTAAAGTAGCAAGCATGGGACAGAAACCAGCAAATATCTGGTCAATTTCATTTTTTCTTTTATCTTTAACAGGGTTGAAATGTTTGTAGATGTACAAAGAGTTAATATTTATCAAATCTTTGTTATGTGTAAGTGGTTTCTTGTGATCACTTATTATGTTTTATCATACTCACATTATGTCTTCATAGAAAACATTCTAGCCCAGTATAGTTATAGTTCAGTATATGTTATAGTTCAGTTGTTATAATTTAGTTTCTTCATTTGTGAATTATTGACAAAGTGTGGATATAACCTGTCCAGGGTCATATGGCTTCTGGGCCGTAGATGACAAGTGAAACACAGGTCTGACACCAGCTCTCAAGTGGATTACTGCCTTAGAGAAATGTCGTGTATGAAGAGTCAATAGGATCTAAAACAATTCGTGCTTGGGCCTCTAAGATAAAGAAGTAGTGACGATAGAAAAGGACAATTAGATAGACTGAAAATTGGTTGAACCAATGGACTTAGAAGGGATTGTTTGATGGATCATAAGTGGGAACAATGTTCCTAACATCATGACATGGGGGCTCTGTCCATGGTCCTGCCTATGTATTCTGTTAATGGACCTGGATAAATGTTTGAAAGAGGTTTCGTCCCAATTGTGGATGTAAATGCTAAAGATGACGGTGATATATTGGTTGGAAAAAAATACTATTCACAAAAGTCAACATACTGATCTTATTTTGTACCAGCTACTCCTATTATATGTTTTATATATCATGTCTTACTTAATCTCTTGTAGTCCTTTTCCCTTTTTAAAGATGAGAAGACTGAGGCTGGAGGAAATTTTGTAACTGGTTATACACAGCAGAACTGGAACTCATCCATATTGGGATTAGACTCCAGAGCCTACACTTACAGCCAGCCTTCTTTTGTATAGTACTATACAGCAGACGAAAACCAAGAGATTGGAGTAGGATGGAGGGGCAACAGACTCTTGGGTTAGAAAAAGAGTGGTGTTTGCCTAAGGAGAAATATTGACAGTACCTAGTAAGGCATTGGGCTGTATATCCATGTGGTCTGGATGAAGTCACTAGAATAATCAAGAGTGTGAGCAGTCCCTGGAAGAAATGGCTGAAAGCACAGCAGCTAATAACAACTTTATCTGTGAGTGGGTCTTTAGCCACAACATATCCAGCTTCTTAAACCAAACATCCAGGATGTCCTCACATCCATCTGCTCTGAGTGCAATATCCCTTTAAGTGCAGTTTTCACCTTATTTTGCTAAAAATAAGTTGTCTGCTTTCAGTTTTTAATAAAAACAAAAATCTTTAAGGATGAACAGGACACCAACAAAGTGCTTTAAACAGCAGGGTTATTGTAGCAACATTGTAATTTGTATTGATGTAGTGTCTCCTTACCGGCTTTACATATTTACTCTATGTAGCTTTGATGCATATAGCATGACAGACCTTAACTTTCTTCCCAGGTACTAGGGACAAAAGGGCATCATGCAATCTAATTTTTGACTTAGTTCTGCGGAACTGAGGCTGGCAGGATATTATCTGAATTTTAGTGTCAAAGACCAAACCACAAAGGACAAACCTAGGTTAAGGTCTTTTCTATCTCCTCTCCCCACTTCTTGCTACCTCTCCTACTAAAGACAAATGCATCATTTCATTTAAGAAGTCTTCATTTGGAATGTAATATCCCTACGTCTGGAACTAGACAGGACCTGCTGCTGCAATGATACTTCCTCAGTATCTCAAACTTACCCTTTTCCATTCTTGTGGCTGGAGGTCTCTCTTCTCTGCTAAGCAACAACTGCTTCATGAGTTAATTTCTTGTTCCCTGGCATCTTGCTGTGCACTGCTTTATTAAGAGGAATTTACTCTTCAATTTCCTGTAGTGATTTCAAATTCCCAAGGTTATTGCAGAGCCTTACTTTATAGCAACAATTATACACCATTCCCTAAGGTCATAATGGACTTGGAAATACACCCTCAGCAGAACCTTTGGATGTCAGATGACACGAGCTTGCAACAACATTAATTCCCTCATTGGATCCTGTGCTGTGAGATTCTTGGGGGAATGGCATAGGAGATGGAGCTCAAAGAGAACAAGGAGAAGGCCTTGTAAATGTCTTAGCCTGGTCTCAACCCTCCGGGAGGACTTAAGAGAGGGGATTGCAGATGTGATAACAAATTTTAGTTTTCTCTTGCAGAGAGCAGTTGCAAGTTTGCTTTTCTTTCTTTCAGCCTCAATGCATATAGTCACATAATTCTCATCACAAGACTGGTCATTGTAAATGTGCCACATTTTCAAGGAAAGTTACTGCTGAGGCTCCCTGAATCTTCAGAGTCAGTTGGTGAGAGGCCGTGTGTTGTGCTTATTTTATTGGATTCTAACAGTTAGTTTAAGGTGGCATATGGAAGGATTAGCCACTTTCAAGTGGAGTTAGGCAAGATGGCATAGAACATTACGTACAACCTGTGCATTTTCAAAAGAGGGAAACTGAGGACCAGGAAGTTAATTCAGCTAACTTACTTTCACATTGTTGAGAATCAAGAGATGCATTTCTTATTTCCTCTAGTTGCCTTTAAATGACTCATTTACCATAGAGTACATTGATGTACTGGTTCACCCATAGCTTTTTTTTTTTTTTTTAATTTGCTATCTTCTTCGATTCAGTTTGCCTTTCTAATAGCCCAAATTCAGAGGACTTATGAAAACAATATATCAGAAGTGAACTGCAGCCCTTGGTTCTTGAATTAACCTGTTTAATGGTAAAACAAGGTGGGCAATCCTCATCCAACAAGGAAGCTGGGAAATGGCTAAGGCTTTCTGAAGGGCTCACAGGCAGCATCTGCAACAAGCATGAGATGGAAAGTTACACCATGAAATCGCACCCTCACCAGGCCTTTCGTGGGCAGGAGGTGGAAGAAGATGGCATTCACTCCTGATGAGATGACCCTACACCCCTCTACCTGTGTGTCTCATTCTGTATTATCAACCCCTGGTTCAATTTGTTTATAAAATAGTGCTTTGTAAACATATGTATTAGTGGATGAATAAATTTGTATTCAGATGACTGTTTTGTGAAGAGAAGAACATGAGGGTACAGCAAAAATTTGTGGAAACACATTTTCATGCATATTTTGAAATATCTGCACAGACTTCAAAATTTTATTGCAAAAATAAAACTGTCTTTTAATTGCATTTGCCAGGAAGTTTTTGAAGTACCTTCATATAATGTTCGGTGTTTCTCCTCCTTACAGTGCTGGTAGTGTGGATGTCCAGAGACGAAATACAAGTTCAGGAGAATGTATTAGCGACCTTTGTTTGAAAAACGTACCTTCTGAAATAGCAGAAACCTAAAAAAATTTTGAAATCAACATCCTGATCAGAAACCATGCTCCAAGAATCATGTTATTTATTCAGTAAGTTGTGTTGGGAAATTAGTAGGTGCAAAGTATATGTCTCAAAAATTGTTTTCAGTTGGGAAATACAGAGATCCCAATTTGAGAATGCAAAGGGGATGTGGTGACAGCATGGAAATGCAGGAAGATATTCTGGAATGAAACTTTAGGAGACAAGAAGGGAACTTAATATCTGTTGATATCAGCTTTGTCCAAGGCATAGTGCTAGATGCTTTGCTAGTGCCATGGGATTTCCACTTGTGAAAAGAATTTCAACTGCATGATGCTTGATGTGGAAAAACCTACCCATGTTAATTGACTTTCCCAAGATCTTACTGCCAGGTTGTGGGTTTCAGGTGGGGACCCCAAGTTTATGTGATTCCAAAGCCTGGCTCTGTATGCTATGCTGCACTAATTACTCATTGATGCAGGACTTTATATAGGTGGGATCTAACACAATCCCTAGAAATAGAAAAATGTCTTTGTATATGATCTGTCAGAGCAGAGCTTAGTCTACGGGATGTGATTTAAAGTTGTTTCAGTATCAAGTTCTCACTGTTTGTAAAGCCACACAACGGAGGGCTTACCAGCTTAGGCTCTTCAGTCCTCCCTTGCTTTGAATCCTGCTGCTTTCAGCTGAGTGTTGTGAACATTGTTTTTGATCACTCTGAATCTCAGTTTCTCCATTGTAGTGAGCATCCTCCTAGAGAAAATACTGGATGAATTAATTGCAAGTTTAATAAATGGATTGTTTGGTACAAGGTTAGAGGCAGATTTTGGGAAACCATAAGGAAAGATCCCATATCCCCAGAGGTAAGAGTGCCAGAAACTGTTTACTCCCTAAGGCTGAAGAGGCTAAAGAGGACCAAAGAGGCTAAGGGAGGGAGAATGTTGGACTCCAGAGGGAGGAGGATGCTGAGCTGCATGTCAGAGGCACAGGCTTCAGTCAAGAGATCCATCCATTCCCAGGGCACCCCACACCAAGGGAACTGGAAACTCAGGACCACAACTTCACCTTTAACTCTTCCTCCAATTTCCTGCACCCCATTGGCATAACTGAAACAGAGCCAGAAAAGGGGTATAACTTTCTTAAAGGTTGACTTCCCAAATGTTCTGGCAGGATGAGGAATAATAAAAAGGGGATCTAGGATGACAAACACATCTATCAAAGCGGGGAGATGCTGATATCTACCTCTGAGACTCATTGCAAGGGTTGCATGAATTAAAACAAGCGAAGCAGTGAGGTTAATACCAGTGACATGAAAAATTCTTAGGAAAGCCTAGAGTTGAAGTGAACTAAAAATGATTGCCAACACGTTCATTTGACTAACGAAGACACAGATGCTCAGAGATGAGTGACTTGCCACAAGTTGTACAAATAGAGACAGATGGGCTGGCGTTGTGGCACAATGGGTTAAGCTGCTGGTTTTTTAAAAATCAATTTATTTATTTGAAAGGCAGAGTTACAGAGACGCAGAGCGAGAGATCAATCTTTCATCCACTGGTTTACTCCCCAAATGGACGCAACAGCTGGAGCTGCTCTGATCCAAAGCCAGGAGCCAGGAGCTTCCTCTGGGTCTTCCAACATGGGTGCAGGCGCCCAAGGACTTGGGCCGACTTTTACCTCTTTATCAGGCCATAGCAGAGAGCTGGATCAGAACTGGAGCAGCTGGGACTCGAACCAGTGCCCATATGGGATGCTGGCACTGCAGGCAGGGCTTTTCCCACTATGCCACAGCGTTGGCCCCTAAGCTGCTGCTTCTTACTGCATCATCCCATAAAAAAGTATGAGTTTGATTCCTGGCTGCTTCACTTCTGATCCAGCTCCCTGCTAATGCACCTGGAAAAATAGTAGATGATGGCCCAAGTGTTTGGTCTCCTGCTACCTATGTGGGAAACCAGGATGGAGTTCTTAGATTCTAGCATCTCTCTCCCTTTCCCTCTCCCTCTCTCAGTTTCACATAAATAAATATATAAGTAATTTTTAAAAGAGAGATGTAGTCAAGGTTAAAACTCAGATTCACTGTTGCTAGAGTCCTAAATATGAAGCTTTTCTACTTAAGTAAGATGGAGAGTCCATTTAAAGTCCCTGGTGAGTAAAATGGAGCACATTATTTGCAGATTTCACATCTCTCCACACCTCCAGTCACACACTGAGACTCCCAGCATGAGCACTTTAATAATCTGTATTCCACACAGTGGGCCGTACTCTCCTAGGCTGGTAGGACCCTAGCTCCTTGTATCACTCCTTTGTATGAATTTCTGTTGCAAATGAGAATGTACCTTGTAAACATTCAGGACCAATAAGCAGCAAGTGAGAGTCTCTATTTAGGCCCACGTGTTTTGAGAACAGATCATTTTCTGGCCCATGGTAATCATGCAAGGTTAGGAAGCTCAGCCAGGATATTTTAGAAAGCAGCTTCTCTTTCCCAAGAACATGAATGCTATTCAGGAGCAGCAAAGGAAGCAGGTTGCTTCAGGACAGCTACAGTAAATCATATGGTGACCAAACACATCAGCTTACCTAACATGGCCACAATGTCACTGTAGAAGCCTCACCCCACAGCCCAGATAAGACCAGGAGGGCTGATCACCCAAGACAATTTACAGAAGGAAGCCCAAGTGCTACCCCTTTGCTCAGACTCTTGCCTGATGATTAATTGTGGCCCTTTGGAATTTACACAGTTGCATTTCCAAGCGGTAGTCAGCATTCTGCTCTAGGAATACTGATACACATAATGTTAGTACTTGAAAAACTAATCACAAGGTTAGAAACTAAAATTAAGTAGCCTAAATAAAACAGAGATCAGAGGCAACAACTACTTGTAGTTCACAAAACACTAAATTCCTACAACAGAATATTAAAAGCACAAGTATATATAGTGAACAAAAACTGCAGTTGTAGCCACTGGACGATGAGATGGGAAATAGAGGATCTCAGATCCACTGCTAAGTAGGGCCATGGAAAGCCAGGATTAAACATGAAGGCATTCCCTGTAGTGTCTTATAAAGAACTTAGACCTTACTGTGCTACACAGGGCTTTCCTGGTGAATTAATGAGTGAACAGTAAGTGAGACAGATTCCATAGAAGCTACAAACTGTTGAGAACAAGGATTTTTTTAAAAAGATTTATTTATTTATTTGCAAGTCAGAGTTACACAGAGAGAGGACAGAGAGAGAGAGAAAGGTCTTCCTTCTGCTGGTTCACTCTACAGATGGCCGCAACAGCCAAAACTGTGCCAATCCGAAGCCAGGAGCTTCCCCTGGGTCTCCCATGTGGGTGCAGGGGCCCAAGGACTTGGGCCATCCTCCACTGCTTTCCCAGGCCACAGCAAAGAGCTGGACAGGAAGTGGAGCAGCTGGGTCTCAATTCGGCGCCCATATGGGATGCCAGTGCTTCAGGCCAGGGCATCAACCCGCTGCACCACAGTGCCAGCCCCGAGAACAAGGATTTTCAATATCACTATTTCTAGATGTTTCTGAATTTAGATATAAATAAGCCGCCTTAGCCAACCTTCTCTCATCTAGTTCCCATGGAGAGCCTTGTCCAATGCGTTGATGCATTGGTGATGCATCAGATAGAGCTATATGCACTCTCAGCCTTGGATACCCAACACAGGTCATTTTATTTGTGATGCAGAAAAATGAGATACCATCTATGTTATTCTTACCCTTTGCTATTTTCTGAATTAGGTCTGGCTTGCTTAGTCTTTGGCTTTTTAAATTTGAGCGTCTGAAAGAGGACTCTCTTATACCAGATCAATTCTTGGGGTTTTTATGGTGGAAAATTAGGAGAAAGGGCAAGAGGGTTAGTTTTATGGAGAGTGATAAAGTAGAAAATAGGTGAAATAGGAAGTTTTCAGAGACATAAATGGTCCTATAATTCACTTCTATAATAAAATTCTAGGAATGTAACTATGAAAACTGAATGCTGTTGCTGTTTTAAACATGCTACAACTATGAGACAAGAGTACATGGATCACGAATCTATAAGTTTAAAATCCTGTATAACATTATTTTACACTACTGATATTAATCTGACATTTCAAAATCAATGCATAACTCTTACTTTGTAACAGTAAACATGACATTCCCTGCCACATATTCAGATGTGTATAACAGCAGACAGTATTTTGTTGACATTCTACCATCTAAAATTTTACAATAATTGCATTATCAAGTAAGTTCATAGTATAAGCTAACCCAGATTAAAAAGTAGTCTCATTCATTTAAAGCAAATTATAGCAACTCTGTGTGGTAAGAAGTACATAAGATAAAAAAATCAGAAAGCTTGGGTGGTATCTGAGCTGAACCATCGAATTTGTGAGTTAGGAAACTTTGATCTGCATATTTTAGGCCTCAGAAAGTCAGCTTTACATAAATATGTAGGGTCATATGATTTTGGGGATCAGCCTTGATCTATGTGAATCCATTGAGAGAACTCTCAAAGTTCTATGTAAATGAGCCGGCGCTGCAGCTCAACAGGCTAATCCTCCGCCTAGCGGCGCCGGCACACCGGGTTATAGTCCCGGTCGGGGTACCGGATTCTGTCCTGGTTGCCCCTCTTCCAGGCCAGCTCTCTGCTGTGGCCCGGGAGTGCAGTGGAGGATGGCCCAAGTGCTTGGGCTCAGCACCCCATGGGAGACCAGGAGAAGCACCTGGCTCCTGCCTTCGGATCAGCACGGTGTGCCGGCCGCGGCGGCCATTGGAGGGTAAACCAAAAGCAAAGGAAGACCTTTCTCTCTCTCTCTCTCTCTCACTGTCCACTCTGCCTGTCAAAAAAATAATAAAAAATAAAATAAGAATAGACTAAGTAAGCCAGATTGTATGAGAGGAGATGGAACTAGGACCTCAGACATCTGACAACAAGTTATTTGTTCCTTCTGCTACATCTCTACATGGTAAAAAATGGGCAATATGGTTCAGTGGAAGGGCTCCCGTTTTAGATACGTCAAGCATTTATCATGTGCATTTGAACTTCCTTGAGGCTTGCCCTATACTGATTCCACAACATTTCCCAAACCTTTTGCAGACACACACTGGTCCAACTGGACTAGTTTCTCAATACATTTGTTAAAGTAGCAAGCAAGCATTGCCCCCAGTGTCAAGCCAGAGCCGTAGCCTTCCCCTCCTTGTTTCTACCCTTAGATGCCACCTTTCTAAGCATGTGTAGAACCCGGCAGAAAATTCCAACTGCTGGCAAGATGGAGTGGTCTCCTCTGTGCTGAGTCTGATGGCAGGACGTGACTCCACACGGCAAGATGCCATGGCCAGCAGGAAGTTTTGGTGGTCAGGGGAAGTACATTTTGTATGGTTGAGCTTCAATTTTTTTTTTTTCACTTATGAAATAATTCCACTGGGGGCAGGCATTTGACAAAGCAGTTTCAGTGCTGCTTGAGTGCCTGCATCCCATATCTGAGTGCCTCAGTGTAAGTCCCAGTTTTATTTCCAATTCCAGGTTCAGGGAGGAATCCCTGGGCGGCAGGGGTGGTAGCTCTAGTGTTTGAGTCCTTGCCACTCATGTGGGAGACTCAGATTGAACTCTGGGCTCCTTACTTCAGTCTGGGCCTGCCCTAGCAGTTGTGGGTATTTGGGTAATAAACCAGCAGATGGAAGATCTTGACACATTCTCACACTCCCTCCCTCTCCTTCTGTCTTGCTCTCTAATAAGTATAACTTTAAAAAATAAATAAAATGATGGAACTAAATTATATTGCTCTTTTTCAAATACACGAGATCACTCATGTTGAGTATTTAACATAGCACAAGTTAAAAACAGTTTCTGGGACCAGCACTGTGGCCTAGTGGGCTAAGCCTCCACCTGCAGAAGCCAGCATCCCATATGGGTGCTGGTTCCAGTCCTGGATGCTCCTCTTGTGATCTAGCCCTCTGCTGTGGCCTGGGAAAGCAGTGAAAGATGGCCCAAGTGCTTGGGACCCTGCACCCATGTTGGAGACCTGCAGGAAGCTCCTGTCTTCTGGCTTCGGATAGGCCCACTCTGGCCATTGTGACCATTTGAGGAGTGAGCCAGCAGCTGGAAGTCCTTTCTTTCTGTCTCTCCCTCGCGGTGTAACTCTCCCTCTCGAATAAAATAAAATAAATCTTCAGAAAAAAAGGACCAAACTGAGATTGCAGGCTTCTACTGAGAAACAATTAAGGCATGATCCCTAGGACAGGGGCTAGAAACTGTCATTAGCATGAATGCTACATGATTCTTTTGACCAGGTCAAACTGGCAAGCACCACACAGTTAGCCCAGATTTTTCTAATTCCTCAAATATATTTAAGCTCTTGCTGTTTAAAGTATGGTTTTTGAGACAGAAGTATTAACCTCAACTTGGAAGAGTGTTAAAACTGTAGACTCTCAGCTGCCACCAAAGACTTACTACACTCAGGCCTACAGCTGTGCAAGACCCCAGGAGATTCTTACCGTGTTTAATTTTGAGAAGCGCCAGTCTGCGCTGTGTCCAGCTCTTCCTGGACACCACTGGTAGCAGGAAAATCTCTTATCTAGGACAGCTTTTTCTAGTTGTTTGCATTTCTAGTAATTTCAGATATTAGATCCATTCCCTTTGCTGAAGGCTCTACATTTTTAGGTGCACAGTATTATATGACTGAACTACTGGTTGTAGCAGAGACTGGTGAGAGCTAACATTTCCAGGCTTCCTAGTACATGTTGGTATTTAATCAGGTCTACAATACCAACCCTCAAAATCAAACAACATTTGGTGTTTCCTCCTTTTTTGTTTTTTCAAAGAGTGTTGGTAAGCAGTAATGTAGATTTCAGCATCTTAAGCATTTCTAGAGGTACAGTTCAGAGGCAGTCACTATATTCACGTAGTTGGGCAATAGATCCCTAGAACACTTGTGTCTCGCAAAAACTGAAACACTGTACCGATTACACAACAACTTCCCCTCTTGCCCTCCCCATGGCCTTTTGGTGTCATTGGAGAAGCCGGCACTGCTGTGAGAGGCCCTGAGAGCCCTTCGTGCAAGGGGCTGCCAGAGCAACCACAGAGCTTGGCCGACCTCCTGATCATGAGCTTGGGAGACCCTGTGGTGTCTATCATTAATGCCAATAGGTTTATGTTAATTTGTTGTGTACAAATGAAAGCAAATACATTTGGGAGTGTGACTTCAAAACTGTGCCAAAATCCTGTTCCCCATCAATATTTTATGAAATGCTTTTGTTATCTCATTTCCTGTACATGATTCTACATTGGTTTAATAGTCACCCCCCAATGGTGGCAAATGTGTTTTCCCCACTTGGTTATCATTATGTGCTCATGAATTTTGATTTATTAAGTATATTGCAAATAATTATGGCCTTTTTTTTTCCTTTGTGCTTTGAAACATATCATTTACTTGAAAAATGTGTTCTGAGAGACAGAATTTGTTCTTAGATTGTGAAAAAGGTCCCAGTCCTTGGAAGAGGTCTGCTGAAGATAAAATGTATATTTACTGTTATTTAGTGACCCCAGGAGACTGGGTTCCATTTGATTTGCAGGCCTCTTTCAAAGGCAAGCAGACTTCTAGAAGGCTGAGATATGAAGTAGGCCTTCTTGAATTGGCTAGTGCTGTTCTTCCTGTTAGTTTTTGAGAACCTTTGAGTAGCTGCTTTCAGAACTTGGAGAGCAAATCAGTCATTCAAGGTTTCTATAGACAGCCTTTTCTTAAGCAAAAACACTCTTATCCAGTTTGATCAAGTGTTATTAGTCCACTTTAAAACATGTGATACAGAGTTGCAGGGTAACTCCTGTAGCACAAAACTTTTCCATGTTTTCTTCTCTTGAGAGAGTCTGATTCTGAGCCTTAGCTCTCTCTATGTGAGGATTCTACAGTTGTCTTTGAACATCTTATAATACTACCTTCCTGAACACAGTCTGGGTCTGCTTGTTCATGCAACTGAGCTGTGAGTCCTTTTGAATCCTACCCAAGTAACTTCTCCAGGCTGGGAAAGGGATGTGCTCTGAGTTTTTTTTGGAAAATAGGAAATGTGATATTCACCTGAATAACAGCAGATGGGGAAGCGTCAATGGCCGGCAATTTAGCACCAAACACAGACTGTGTCTTGACTCAAGCTTACTCTCCCAGTAACTAAGAAACCACTTCCAGTTTTGGTGTCTGTAAGTAAATATATGAAAAACTCAAAGGAGAGAAGTCTGTTTCCAAGGGATCTGATAAATGCTTATGGAAGAGAGAAAAATATACACTATTGCTGCAAAAGGCAAAATCATTCAGAAAACAGATTTTGAGAAGCTCAAGATTTGTTTCTTTTTTTTGTTTGTTTGTTTTCTCTTGTTTTTGTTTTTCTTGTTTTGTTGTTGTTGTTTTTATTATTTTGAGTGAAAAAGATTTGGAGACTCAAAGACCTCAGCAGTGCCTTCATCTAGGAGATGGGGTTAAGCACTCATAGCCCTAGGCTGTAACCTAGGAGATCTGAGCTGGAGAGCAGGGTTCTTCTCTCTAGTTTTGTATTCATTATAGAATACCACTTTTCATATGATTACATAGGAATTGCTTATTATATCTGCTGAAGTGGTGAATCAAATACATTGAATTTTTAGTAAAAATTAAAGTGTTAGAACTAAAAGAAGTCTAATGAACCCATTAGTCAAATACTTCTGCTCAATGGGTATTTATTTAAAAATTGAATGAAGCAGACTGGGTTGATTTTGTAGTGGGGGCTTCAATTCTATTATTTCCTTACCTGCATGTGCACAAAGAAAAATGTTCTTTATTTCAACAAACACCTCTATTCTCACACTTTGCTTGAATCCCCTGGCTGCTCAGTGCTTCTTTAGTTTAATTTCTTTAAAGAGAGTGTGGGGACAAGAGCCAAAACATTTCCTCTTAACAGTAAAATAAGACAAACAAAAGAAAGCATCTGGTATTATCACTGGTCTGCAGTCTCAGTGTCTTTGACAGAGTGGAAACATAGAATTAGGGAAACCACAGAATATACGAACACTCAGGGAAACAATTTTAATTCAGAAAATTGTCACATAGCCTTATAAATCTCTTGAACTTTTAAGGTAAAGCCAGAAATGCCAAAACCAATGTAAAGATAGCAGATTTTAAAAAGTTGACAGGGATTCCATGGTAACATTTTAATTGTTTTATTTTTCTTAATCTAAAATACTAACTATACTAATAAAAGGAATTTGGAAAATATAAAATATTAAAATCATTAGTACATCTACCACTTTGAAATAAACTCAGTTAACTTAGATATTTTCTTAAAAGCACCAGTTTCTTGGAAATGCCAACTAGTCCAATAATCTGCAAAGTGCATATTATCCAGGGGTAACTAGCCGGTCAGCAGTTTCAGTTTACCACATTTTGCCCATTTCTGAGACTTAAATGTCTGGAAGTCATGTAGCTATCAGCCCTAGAGCAGAACTTTTTTCCCCCGAACTCTCAGTGAAAGGAAACAGTCCACAGGCCACCACCCCAAAAGAACCAAGGTACAATGTGCCCCCTCCCCATGGACTCTACATCTTGATAAATGGTCTGTTCTTCCATTTATTTGTCCTGAGAGATAATCTGGTCGATCACAGAGCAAGCTTTTATTCAGTTTTTAAACTTTAATGTTGGTTAAAAAATAATAATGCATCTTTAAGGCATGGATTATGGTGGTAAATATTTAAAGTCTCATAAATCTGATATGACAGAGATTCACAAGTCAATAAAAGAAAAAAGGCAGCAAAACCAAAAAGTGCACCATTTCCCTTTGGAGCATGAGTTAAGAGAAGACTGCAACTCCTGCTCCAGATCCTTCGTTCCCTTTTGCCTTAATCTAGGTAGGATTCCTCAGTTTTCAAGACAGAAGAAATCACAGATATTCAGGGGCGGGGTGGGGGGAGGGTTCCAATCTTCTTAAATTCTACGCAGCCTAGAGACTGCTGTTCAGGATGACATATGTTAGATGAGGGACTCACACACTGCTCATAGGAAAGATGAGTAATCATTAGCTGTGCTTCTCCTTAGCCTTCTTGTCTGGGCCCGGGGGTACTCACATCGACTTTTCTGGCTCTTTCCAGAATATTCATCAACTGTTTCATAGTATACTCTCTATCAGGTTTGGACTTATATATATACACAAATAATATAAAAATATATCATGTATATAAGTAGTTTATATAAAATATCATAGAGATGGTTTCTTGTATATGACTGTATCAGGATTTCTTCTTAACACCTTTGTTTTTTTTTAAACTATTCCTCAAGGACCAGTGTGTGTTGTGGTGGGGACTGGGTATGTATTTTTAAGACATATTGCTTATTGGTTTCTTGATTAGTCCTACATGGTGCTATACAAACATCTAGTTTTCCTGAGAGCTGAAATCATTAGAATATACAACAAAAGACATTGCAGTTCTTGGAGCAACTTTTGAGGCATTCATATCCATTATGCTAACCACTTTTTTTTTTTTCTGGAATCATCCCCTTAAGCCTCATGCCCAACCCACTATAAACAGGGCTGGACAGATGCAGCCACATGTGTGGATCACGGTTGGGTGTGAGGGCCACACTGAACCACCTGGAATTTCTCCTCTTGGGACTCAGAAGCGTGGTGGCTTCAGCTGTGGTTATATATAATTGGGAGCTCTGAGGCATTATCTTCCAGCAGAGGTACCCAGAAGAGAAGAATGAAACAGATGTGTGGAGAGAAGCAGTGGCCAGAGGCCCAAGAGCAAAGCTGTGAGACCTTGGGCTGGTTTTTAGACTTTTCCTTCTCGGTTTTAGTCTTTTGCCAAGCCCTGCCGTTGTCACTGCCCTTGGGCTTTGTGAGACACTCAATTTATCCTTAGCACATAGACACACAAACACATACTTATTTGCTTTAACTCTTTTGAAATATTTTTTTGTTTTGCTCACAAACTAAGATAGGCAAGAATTACATGTTGCATTTTGTTTTTCATCTTCACTCTGAGGGTCCAAAATCATTGTTCCCATTTTATACAGGAGAAAACTATGACTCAAGGGTGTTAGGTGAATCTCATTGCATCACAACTGCTCTGCTCAGGGCCCCAAACCTGGAGTAGTCAACATGCACAAGCAAATGTGTAGCACTTTGTATAATCATGGACTTCATTGCTTCTTTGTTGGAGTTAAGATGATGTTCAGGATTTGTTGGCTGGAAGTCAGATGCAGGCAAGCAATAGTGGAAATGGCAGAGGGAGGCTTCTGTCCTGTGCACCAATCAACTAGTTCAGGTAAGAAACAGAAGATGAAATGGAAAGTGTAGAAAATGGTGTTTTCAGTTCTTTGGGCACTGTCTTACGCACAGAAGGCAAGTTTTATACTCACACACTCAAAAATAATAACTGCTGAAAGCAACATAGGTTAAGTACTAAATAAGCAATGAAGTTGGAGACAACAAGTCTTAAAAAATAACCCAGTCAGGCACAAACATATCTTTCAGCACACAGAATTAAAAGCATAAACTTGTGTCTGCACAGCAAAAGTTTTCAAAGTGGCATAAGCCTGTCCATTGCACATGCTTAGATGTTTTTTATGACCATCTGTGATGGAGTAGGCCAGCAAGTGTTTGCACCCATGCTGGGAACCCAAATGTTTACTCATTTCCTCACCTTGTTTCTTCATAAGGAACAAATAAACATCTGTGTGTGTGACAGAAGGCAGGTGGGCCTTCTCTGGCAATGCGGCTCTGACTCCAAATACCCATGTGAGCTTTGGAGAAGTCTCCTTTTTGTTGCCTACTCTGCCACAATCAGTCATTCATTCATGCGTCTAAAATGCTGAAAAAGAATGTACAGCTTATCTGGCTATGTTTTAATGAGGCTGGGCACACAGGGTTTTTAAGTATTCAGTGTTTAAAGGTAACAGGAAATCAGCAAGGAGGAAAAAGATTCAGAGAGAGAAGTAAGTGAGGGAACACCACGAGTACTATGTTGTTGGTCAAATGCTAAACAGAGATTGAAGTTAGTGATCACTGCTCCCAAAATACTACAGATAACACTAAAACAATACTGGAGACTTTGTGCATTTGCCTGTGTTCCCTTTGAAACAAGGGTAGCACCATAAATTGCAGAGACTTTGATTTTGGAAGACCCAGGGTAACATTTAGGAGTAATTCCCGAAGCTTCCATCATGCCAGCGAGGTAAGTCTGAGAAATGGAAGGAGGAAGAGAATGATAGCAGGTGCCAAGTCAGAGAAGCTCCATTTCCTGGGCAAACATAAGCTGCTCTGACATGGTAGAGTCTGAATAGGAAACTTTTTTCCCCTTTAAAGATGTTTTTCTAAAACCAAAGTCTGTCCACATAGTATTGCACATTTTAGTAAAGTTTGGCTTCTATCTATGATGGTGGTGGCCCTGTGAAATATTGTGCAGTCTTGTGGCAGGTACCTTATCTCACATAAGTCTACTCACACAACAGTGAAATTGCCTAGTGATGCATTTCTCAAAGTGTGCCCCAATCATTAAGGTACGCACAAGTATATTTGAAATTGAGGGATTCATGGACACTATATAAATGAAATTAAGTGATTTTCTTTTTTAAAAGAAGCAAACAGATACGAGTCCTAGGAAATATAATATAGAGCCTAGTTTTAAAACATGTCTCAGGGTTAATCTGTTCTACATGGGCCTGTGAAACTTGCTACGATCTTAGTACTCTGTAGACTGAACAGGAACTTGTGTTTGTTAAAAGACCATGATATGCATGTACTTTCTTATATTGTGTATTTTAAGACACACATAAAACAGGATATCTGGGATAAACTCAATCTCCCTGTTTTGCAGAGAAAGCAACTGAAGTTCAAGATGGGAGGTGAGTTTTGGTGCCAAGATTTGATCGCAGATTGTAGGCATTTCTCTGCGAGGTTCTGTGAATGAATAAGCAAATAGAGGGGGACCCTATGGTGTTTTCCTCAGCCAAAATGACCGACTGCACTCAGTAGATCTGTGGTAAAGTCTTACTCAGTGGTCTGTAGCACATACAGCATCGTGAAGATACAATAAACTGTATTCATGTTATGACATGAGTGTTGGTCTTCAGATTGTGATCAGCTCTCTTTGTGGACTCTCCCTGAAAATCATGAGAGAAACAATTGTCCAGAACTTCTCAATCATTAAATCATTAGTAGAGATTTCTTAGAGGAAAGTAGGATAGGCATTATCTGTTTCTAGTCATTTTGATAAATTCTGAAATGTCTTTGTGTCGTAGTTGTTTACATAGTTCCCTAATACCAATGATATGTCCTAAAGAGGAAGTTGACTATATAAAATTATAATCATCCAAAAAACTCAAATTACTCATCTACTCTAGGGGTAATTAACATAAACCTCCATCATCACAGTAGCACACAGACATATACCTACACACATATCAAGAGATTAATGTTAGCTAAACCAGACTGTGGAAATTCTACATGAAGATTTGAAGGGAGCAGGGATGAAAGGGTTAAGTACCAAAAGGGTAGTCAAGCTGGAAATGTTGCCCAAGGCTGGTTCTGAATCAGAAGCCCATTTACCAAGACATGACAAAGTAGACTCTAAATCACTGCGACTTTTAATATAAATGGTGTTTTTGCCTCCTCTGTCAGACTGCTAAACTTGGCGACTCTCCAGGGCCTGAAGGCCTGTTGGGTTCCTAAGTTATCTTTGGGCCAAGAGTCCATTGGGAAATAAAGTGTTGGTGGCCAGTAGTGCCAGAGCCAGAAATGCTGTTGCATTTAGCAAGTCTGCTGAATAGCTGGTGTTCTGACAAAGATTTCAAAGAAGAAAAATTGTGAATGTTATGGGAGAGGGAAAAAAAGGGAAGGGATGAAATGGCCCCTGATGTGAAAAACCATGCAGTGTAATTCACAATTGATTATGCAGATTAGGCTGGGGGAGGGGGAGGAAGGGGGGGTTATGAATGAATGAATGAGAGCAATCAAAAATATCGGGACAGTGCCTTTAAGTTATAAAGTCCTTTCATGATTTTTCATTGAACCTTCCTAATAACTTTAAGAAAACATTTTATTTTATTTTATTTGTGCAGGAAACTAGGCCCAGAGAAGTTAGGTTACTCCAAGAGAAATAGCAGGATAGTGACATTCTAAAAATAAACCTTGATCTCCTGGGCTCCTGTTGTAGAATAGACTATGCTCTCTGCTGAATAGGAATACAGAAAACAATTACAGAATTTAGGTTCTACATTATGTCAGGGGATATAGAAAGTCCTTGTATCATCAAGGATGGCCTCCTCTAAGATGTGAGGTGTGAGGTGACCTGTGTCACTCTTCAGACATGTGACCTAGGCAAGTTCAATACCTGTTTTGTAACTCAGATATCTGTAAGATGTGGCTGACTTTTGTGAGCATAAATGTGTTAAGATTTGTAGAGCAGGTCAGCAGTTTCTGGCAATCCTCCATAAATGATAGCATCCTTGTGAATTCCTAGGGAAGAATCAGCTTCAGGAGGGAGGTGTTTGTTTATCCACCCACCAGGTCTTTGAGCCTTTGTTGACAGTCCCCAGGAAGACTGTGAAACACTGTCCATGATACTAAAAAAATGACTTACTCTGAGTTCTGCAGGCAGATTAGAGACCAGTGCAGATATATGGCTGTCACCACCTGAACCCATGGATTAATCTTAGTATCACTAAAAGTAATGAAGAACCTTAAAAATCAAGCCAAGATGGAGTGACTTAAGCTAACACTATTAAAAACAAGAAGTCACCTTTGCCCCAAATAAAAAATTAAAGTTTAAAATTACAGCCCTAAACTTTTTTCCCCAAAACTAAAATTAGGTGCAGCTATAAAAATAAGGGACCCTATGCTTAGCTAGCTGTGACACTTGTACCTGGCTGTGCTAAGACCTAACCCAGTTTGTATGCCTCCTCATACTCAAATAACGGTGTGGGAAGTGGGACGCTGCTCTCCCACAAGGGGAACAAAGGGAGTGAGACGTCGCCTCCCCCCCAGGGTGAACAAGATGGCGCTGGCAGAGAAAGGAACTACTAAAGAAGTAAACAACAAAATGGCGATGAGGTGCATGCCTCCCATGTGATCCCGTAGCTGATTGGATAGAAGACGCATGCCCTTCACATGAACAACTCACGGATTGGACTGCTGTGTGCATGGACTCTATAGTGCTTTTGATTGGTCACTGCGGGTATATAAACCGTGTGGCTTGTACTGGGGGGTGCTCTCCGGACTCCCGAGTTCAGGAGGTCCATCTGCGCAGACGCTGAATAAATCCTCTTGCTTTTGCATCAGCTGGTCTGGAGTCTGAGTCTCTGGGGTGTGCCTCTCGACGTGTTAGCATCCTCACTCTGAGGGTCTAACATTTTGGGGGCTCGTCCGGGATTGGTGTGCCCCCAGACTCAATTCCAGGTTCGGTTGGAGGTAAGAGCTAGCTCGGTTTTCATTTTGTGTTGCTGTTGTGTGTGTGTATGTCTTCGGTATTTCGAAAAATTGTACCTGTACAGGGCAGGTTTCTCTTGGGCCAGTGGGGGAGGCAGATGTGCCCTGAGACCCCTGGTCCCGCTCTGGAGGACAATCCAAGAGTTTTGTGGGGGAAAGAGAGATCAGGTCTCTCTCCTCCCCGGGGAACCCGGCCGTGGTCGGCCGCTCCCCTCTCGATTCGCACTTTCGGTTTGTTGCCGATCAGTTGCTGCGTGGCTTGTGTGGTTTGTTCTGTTCATCTGTCTAGTCGGTGTCCTGTACATTGTCAATTCAATTGTTTTACCCATGGGTCAACAACTAACTACTCCTTTAAGTCTGACTTTAGGACACTGGAAAGAGGTCACGAAACGGGCACATAACCAGTCAGTGGAAGTGCGCAAGAAAAAGTGGCTGGCTTTCTGTACCTCTGAGTGTCCCTCCCTCAAGGTCAGATGGCCACGGGATGGCACTTTTAACCTTACTACTATTTTACAGGTCAAAGAGAAGGTTTTCCAACCAGGACTGCATGGACATCCGGACCAAGTGCCCTATATTGTCACCTGGGAGAGTCTCTCCCGAGATCCCCCAACATGGGTTAAGCCTTTTCTTTCCTCTTTAGGGGCACCGACCCCGAAACCTGGCCCCGGGCCTTCTTCAACACCACTCGTGCCCTTACCTTCGGCGCCGCCCACTTCTTCTTCCCTTCTTACCCTGAATGAACCACCTAAGCCTATGCCTAAAACTCCACCAGTTCTCCCAGACACTCAGGAAAATCTTCTACTTCTAGACCTTCCTCCTCCATACCCTCCTCAGGTCCCACCACAGTTGGTTCAGGAACCCCAGGACCCTGAGCCACCCTCCACCGACTCCACCAAAATGGGAGGGTTAGAGCCTGCCTCTTCCCTACCCTCTACTCGCTTTTGGCTGTGGAGGGAACGTGCCGGTGGCCCGGAGGGTGTCTGGTCCTCTCAAGCATTTCCTTTAAGGTCGGTGGCCGGCCAGATTCAGTATTGGCCATTCTCCACCTCCGACCTATACAACTGGAAGACCCACAATCCCTCCTTTTCCCAAGACCCCCAAGCTTTGACCGGATTAATTGAATCCATTCTACTCACTCACCAACCTACTTGGGATGATTGTCAGCAACTTTTACAGGCCCTCGTCACCATGGAGGAAAAACAGCGAGTCATATTAGAAGCTCATAAAAATGTGCTGGAAGCAGATGGCAGGCCAACTCAACTGCCTAACAAGATCAAGGATGTCTTCCCTCTGACTCACCCAGAGTGGGACTACAACACTGTGGCCGGTAGGGAGTGACTCCGTCTCTATCGCCAGACTCTGTTGGCGGGTCTCAAAGGGGCAGGGAAGCACCCCACCAATTTGGCCAAGGTATGTGCAATTATCCAGGGTCAGGAAGAGACGCTGGCAGGGTTCTTAAAACGTTTAATGAAAGGTTATCGCATGTATACCCCTTTTGACCCTTTGGCCACTGAACGTCAGTCGGATGTAATTATGGCGTTTATCGGACAGTCGGCTCCCGATATCCGAAACAAATTACAACGACTGGATGGGCTGCAAGGGTATACATTACAGGACCTGCTAAAGGAGGCAGATACAATTTTCAATAAAAGGGAGACACAGGAGGAAAAGGAAGAAAGATTATGCAAAGAGCAAGAGCAGAGGGAGGACATCCAGGACAAAAAGCGGAATTGAGAATTAACCAAAATTTTGGCCACCGTAGTGCAGGGTGCAGGGCAAGGTAGACCAGGACAGAATAAGACCCTGAGAGACAAAAGAAGGCCCTGAGTAGAACGAGACCAATGTGCCTACTGCAAAGAAAGGGGACACTGGGTTAAGGACTGCCCTAAGCTGCCTCAGGAAACTAAGAAAAAGACAGTTCCAGTCCTGCCCTTCGGGGAAGACAACTAGGAAAGTCAGGGTCAGGAGCCTCCCCCCCCCCCCCGAGCCCAGGGTAACTCTTGACGTAGGGGGGCACCCGGTGACCTTCCTGGTAGATACGGGAGCACAACATTCAGTGCTGACCAAGGCCAGGGGGCCTCTGAGTTCTAAAACTTCTTGGGTCCAGGGAGCTACTGGGGGAAAATTGTACAGGTGGACAACTGAATGAAAGGTCCATTTAAACACCGGACAGGTAACTCACTCATTCCTACTGGTGCCAGATTGCCCATACCCCCTTTTGGGCTGGGATTTGCTTTCAAAAGTGGGGGCCCAAATTCACTTTCATGATAAGGGGATTTCAACCACCAGCCCGGAAGGGCAGCCCCTTCAAATACTTACAATACGCCTAGAGGATGAACATCGATTGCTCAAAAAAAAAAAAAAACCCCAGCTAATATAACCTCTCTGGACCCCAAGTGGTTAATGACTTTCCCCAAGCTTGGGCAGTAATGGCTGGAGTAGGATTGGCTGTCAACCAACCACCCCTAATAATTGACTTAAAACCCTCAGCCACCCCAGTGTCAATCTGGCAGTATCCTATGAGCAAAGAGGCCAAGGAGGGCATCAGGCCCCATATAGAGAGACTGTTGCGGTTGGGCATCTTAAAACCATGCCGCTTGCCTTGGAATACCCCCCACTCCTCCCAGTAAAAAAACAAGGCACGGGGGACTACAGGCCAGTGCAGGACCTACGGGAAGTTAACCGAAGGACGGGAGACCTGCACCCTACTGTGCCCAATCCTTACAACCTGCTAAGTACCCTACCACCAAGCCATCGATGGTATACTGTACTAGACCTTAAAGATGCGTTCTTTTGTTAAAGACTGAGTCCTCAAAGTCAACCCCTGTTCGCCTTCGAGTGGAAAGACCTGGAGGCCGGACTTTCCGGACAACTCACTTGGACGAGATTGACACAGGGGTTTAAAAATTCGCCTACCCTGTTCGATGAGGCCCTGCACCAGGATCTGGCAGACTTCCGAGTCAACAACCCCAGCATAGTCCTCCTTCAATATGTGGATGACCTGCTTTTGGTGGCAGAGACCAAACAGGACTGTCTAAAAGGTACAGGGGCCCTGCTAAAAAAATTGGGGGAATTGGGATACAGAGCCTCCGCAAAAAAGGCGCAAGTGTGCAAAAGACAGGTGACCTACCTGGGATACCTGCTAGAAGGTGGTCAGCGGTGGCTAACAGAGGGCCGGAAACAGACAGTCGCCCTAATTCCACCGCCCAAGAGTGCCCAACAAATTCGAGAATTTCTTGGCAGTGCAGGCTTCTGCTGACTATGGATACCAGGATTTGCGGAATTAGCAGCACTTCTGTAGCCCCTCATTAAACCCAATGCCCCCTTTATATGGGAAAAAGAACATCAAATGGCATTTGATCAAATCAAAAGGGCTCTATTGTCAGCCCCTGCCCTAAGCCTCCCTGATGTGACTAAGCCCTTCACATTGTATATTGATGAATGAATAGGAATAGTGAAGGGTGTCCTGGTTCAGAAGCTGGGACCTTGGAAAAAGCCGGTGGCTTACTTTTCAAAAAAATTGGATAATGTGGCCACTGGTTGGCCCCCGTGTCTGAGCATGGTGGCCGCAGTGGCAGTCCTTGTCCAAGATGCAGATAAATTGACTCTAGGACAATCCCTCACCGTGGTGGCCCCCCCATGCCATCGACACCATCATCCGGCAGCCTCCAGATAGGTGGCTCTCCAATGCCCGAGTGACTCACTACCAAGCTATGTTGCTCAACCCGGAGCGGATTCCGTTGGGACCTGCCACCCCCCTGAACCCGGCTACCCTGCTCCTGGACATGGAGCCCGGCACCTGGGTACCTCATGACTGTCATCAAATCCTGGCTGAGGCTCATGGCACCCGGGAGGACCTGACGGATCAGCCGTTACCGGACACGGAACATACCTGGTACACCGACGGGAGCAGTTTTCTACAAAACGGTGAGCGGAGGGCGGGAGCGGCCGTGGTGGATGGACACTCCATAATATGGGCAAGCGCCTTGCCTGCGGGAACCTCGGCTCAGAAAGCCGAGCTTGTGGCCCTCACACAGGCCCTCAAACAAGCTAGCGGGAAAAAAGTTAACATCTATACTGATAGCCGCTATGCGTTTGCTACTGCCCATATACATGGAAGACATACAGAACAAGACTGAAATTTTAGACCTCTTACAGGCGCTTTTCCTACCTAAAAAGTTGAGCATAATCCACTGTCCTGGACACCAGCGGGGAAGTGACCCTATAGCAAGAGGAAATAGGATGGCGGACGAGGTTGCCAGAACGGCTGCGGTGGGCCCACAGACTTTACACCTGAGTACCGTGGTGGCCCACCATATGCCAGACCGCGGGGACCTCCCCTCCCCCTATTTAGATCAATATTTGGACGAAATCCAGTGGCTTGGGGCGGATTACGATGAACAAAAGGGAGTTTGAACGCTCCAGGACAAAGTTGTCCTGCCCCATAAAATGGCCCGTGAACTAATAACTCAACTCCATAAGTGGACTCATTTAGGACATAAAAAACTAAAAATGCTGCTGCAACAAAAAGATCAACCTTACTTTATCCCAAGGCTTAACTCTCTAGTTCAACAGGTCACCAAGTCCTGAGTTCCCTGCGCTAAGGTCAATGCGGTGCGCCTCAAGCTGCCGGAAGGAACAAGGTTCCGGGGAGATCGACCCAGAATCAATTGGGAGGTAGACTTCACCGAGGTTAAGCCAGGAAAATATGGTAACAAGTATCTCCTAGTTTTTGTAGACACCTTCTCTGGGTGGGTGGAAGCCTTCCCCACCAAACGAGAAACTGCTCAAGTGGTCATCAAAAAAAATCATTGAGGACATCTTCCCGCGATTTGGTCTCCCTCAGGTAATTAGGTCTGATAATGGGCCTGCCTTCGTCTCCCAGGTAAGTCAGCTGGTGGCCAAAACACTGGGGATAAATTGGAAATTACATTGTGCTTATAGACCCCAAAGTTCAGGACAGGTAGAATGAACAAATAGAACAATTAAAGAGACTTTAAATTAGCTATGGAGACTGGCACTAGAGACTGGGTCTAACTCCTCACTATGGTCTTGTTCTGGGTCCGGAACACCCCCTCACACCATGGGTTAACCCCATATGAAATATTGTATGGGGGATTCCTTCCTGCCACAAATCTGCTTGACCCTATGCTTGACCCCTTTATTAATGTGCCTAATTTGCAGGCACAACTAAAGGTGCTCCAGATTATACAGAACCAGATCTGGAAACCTCTAGCTGCGGCCTACCGGACCGGGAACGCGTCAGTCCCTCACTCCTTTCAAATCGGCGACTCTGTCTACGTCCGAAGACACCAGTCTAAGACTCTCGAACCCCGCTGGAAGGGCCCCTACACTGTACTGTTGACCACTCTGACAGCCCTTAAGGTAGACGTAATCACCGCCTGGGTTCACGCGTCTCACGTCAAGCGAGCACCATCGGGAGCTGATAGAGCTTCGGGCGAGCCAGCACAATGGAAATTGCAACACACCCAAAATCCACTCAAGCTAAGACTTTTAAAAACTCCATAATGCTTTTAACTTTGCTTACTTCGACCGTAATAGCCAGGAACCCCCATGTCCCCTGGTTGTTAGCCTGGGAGGTCGTTGGCCAGGTGGGACGAGCAGCCTGGTCGATTAATGAAACCCATACCCTGGGAATGTGGTGGCCCTCCCTCTACCTGGATGTGTGTCAGCTGACTTCAGGGCTAGGCTCCTGGGGGGGGTCTACCTAACCTGGACACCCTCAGGCCCACACGCAGGAGCCCAAAACAGACATGCCTCCTCCACCAGTACGATTTTTACGTGTGCCCTAAGGACGGTAGAAGTGACCTGCTAGTCAAAAATTGTGGAGGACATGAGGATTTCTATTGTATGGCGTGGGGTTGTGAGACCACGGGGGACACCTACTGGAAACCTTCTTCCAGTTGGGATTGGATTACAGTGCAACGTAATTTCACCCCTGAAGGAAATAGCCAGTGTTACCATAAGTCCCCGGCTGGTAGCGGCTATGCCCGTTTGGGCCACCCCCTTAATATCACTTTACCCTGACCCAAGTTTCCGGAAAGGGAACATGCCTAGGAAACCTGTCCCCGTCTCATATACAACTGTGTAATGTTACCATCCAACCAACACCCTAGAAGATTCCTATGATAGACGCCCCACCCGCTTCCATAGAGAGCCAGTTTCTCTGACCCTAGCAGTCCTGTTAGGGCTCGGAGTTGCGGCCGGGGTTGGAACTGGAACAATAGCCTTAATCCAGGGTCCTCGGTATTACAATGACTTAAAAAAACGCCATTGATGAAGACATACAGGCCCTGGAACAATCTATAACTAGGCTGAAGGAATCCCTCACATCCCTGTCCGAGGTAGTCTTACAAATAGAACAGGGCTTGACTTGCTCTTTCTCGAGAAGGGGGGCCTTTGTGCAGCCCTTGGTGAAGAGTGCTGTTTTTATGTCGACCACTCGGGAGTCATAGAAGACTCCATGGCAAAACTAAGGGCTAGGTTGGACAAAAGACGTAGAGATCAAGAGGCCCAACAAGGCTGGTTTGAGGGGTGATTCAACAAGTCCCCCTGGTTAACCACTCTCATTTCCACAGTCATGGGCCCCCTCATTGTCCTCCTCCTAATTTTAACTTTTGGCCCGTGCATCCTCAATCGGTTGCTGCAGTTCATCCGGGACCAGCTGTCCATCACTCAGGCCTTTGTGCTCACCCAACAATACCAGGCGCTCAGGGATGGCGCTGACCTTTAGATTTTAGGATTAAAATCTCTCCAAAAAGAAAAGGGGGGAATGAAGAACCTTAAAAATCAAACCAAGATGGAGTGACTTAAGCTAACACTATTAAAAACAAGAAGTCACCTTTGCCCCAAATAAAAAATTAAAGTTTAATATTACAGCCCTAAACTTTTTCCCCCAAAGCTAAAATTAGGTGCAGCTATAAAAATAAGGGACCCTATGCTTAGCTAGCTGCGACACTTGTGCCTGGCTAAGACCTAACCCAGTTTGTATGCCTCCTCATACTCAAATAACGGTGTGGGAAGACAGGAATTATGAACTGTCTAAACTACGTAGGACAACATGGGAAGCATTTATGCACAGATTGTTTAACCTGAATCTGTGAAGCCTTTGGGAATAATTTATGGTCTACAATCCATATAGTAAGTATATGGGGTAGATGGACAAGTAAATGGCATGTAAGGACATAATTAACCATTGTAGCATGTGGAGCCTTCTACAAGACAGTGAGCTCAGTTTATCCAACAAGTAAAACGTGTCAAAAAAAAGGAAGGGGATAGCTTTTATATCAAAGCAGCTGAGGGAATCTTGATGTCCTAAGAGACAGAGAAACCAATTGAGCTTGTCAAAAGGCATGTTGTATGCTGTTATGGACAATCACAGGCATTAAGCAATATTTTAGAAATACTGCTAATGCTATTAGGTTTAAAAATGGCCTGGTGGTTATGTAACAAAATCTTTCTTTTTGCCAAAAGAAAGCCTGGGATAAAGAATGTTTATTTTCTTGGTTTATGTTTTACTTTTTATTCACATGTTTAAACTTACAGAAGTAAAATTGAGTGGTATAGGAGTTGAGAAGTTATTTTAGATTTAAGCTTCTCTTGCCCTTTCCTCAAGACCCCACAGATGCCCTTCTGAGTATCTTGGGCCTTTATGGGACCCAGGGTCTTATCTATAAACACAATTTATTTGAGAATCTTAAATGCTTTACCTGTGGAGTAGAGCTTATCTCAACATAGGAGCCCAAAGATAAAATGAAAGACCAGAAGGGGATGGGAGGAATGCAGAGAATGCTTGGAGAAGCAAGGGATCAAAAGTAAATGAAGAAAAATATCATGAATGTGGGGGAAGACGGAAGGAATGGGGTGGGGAGTAGAAGGAGGCAAGGTGGTGGCAAATTGAGGTTAGAGTACAGGTGAGGGCAAGGAATCCGAGAGCTCCAGGATAGAACTTCCTAACATTGACTATTTGACAGATACAGAGTAGCAGATTTTACCAAGACAGGAAAAATAACACACACACAGTCAAAAAGCAGATCATGGGAAAAGACCAGGTGCCACTTGAGATGCTTTATTTACTTCACACTACCAATACCATGAATTTCTTATTATTCTTTTTTTAACTTTTATTTAATGAATATAGATTTCCAAAGTACAGCTTATGAGTTACATTGGCTCCCCCCCCCAGTGACTTCCCTCCCACCCGCAACCCTCCCCTTTACCACTCCCTCTCCCCTTCCATTCTTATCAAGATTCATTTTCAATTTTCTTTATATACAGAAGATCAGTTTAGCATACATTAAGTAAAGATTTCAACAGTTTGCACCCAAACAGAAACACAAAGTGAAAAATACTGTTTGAGTACTTGTTATAGCATTAAATCTCGATGTACAGCACATTAAGGACAGAGATCCTACATGAGGAGGAAGTACACAGTGACTCCTGTTGTTGACTTTACAAATTGACACTCCTGTTTATGGCATCAGTAATCTCCCTATGCTCCAGTCATGAGTTTCTAAGGCTATGGAAGCCTTTTGAGTTCACCGACTCTTATCTTATTTAGACAAGGTCATAGTCAAAGTGGAGGTTCTCTCCTCCCTTCAGAGAAAGGTACCCCCTTCTTTGAAGACCTGTTCTTTCCACTGGGATCTGGGATCTCACAGAGATCTTTCATTTAGGTGGTGGTGGTGGTAGTGGTGTTTTTTTTTTTTTTTTCCAGAGTGTCTTGGCTTTCCATGCATGAAATACTGTCATGGGCTTTTCAGCTGGATCCGAATGCCTTTAGGGCTGATTCTGAGGCCAGAGTGCTGTTTAGGACATCCGCCATTCTATGAGTCTGCTGTGTATCTCACTTCCCATGTTGGATCGCTCTCCCCTTTATTTATTCTATCGGTTAGTATTAGCAGGCACTAGACTTGTTTATGTGATCCCTTTGACTCTTAGTCCTTTCCTTATGATCAATTGTGAACAGAAATTGATCACTTGGACTAGTGAGATGGCATTGGTACATGCCACCTTGATGGAATTGAATTGGAATCCCCTGGTATGTTTCTAACTCTACCGTTTGAGGTAAGTCAGCTTGAGCATGTCCCAAATTGCACATCTCTTCCCTCTCTTATTCCCACTCTTATATTTAACAGGAATCACATTTCAGTTAAATTTGAACACTTAAGAATAACTGTGTATTAATTACAGAATTAAACCAGTCATATTAAGTAGAATAGACAAAAAAAAATACTAAGAGGGATAACGTATTAACTTGTTCATTAGCAGTCAGGGCTATGCTGATCAAGTCACCGTTTCTCATAGTGTCCATTTCACTTCAACAGGTTTCCTTTTTGGTGTTCAGTCAGTTGTCACCGATCAGGGAGAACATATGATATTTGTCCATTTGGGACTGGCTTATTTCACTCAGCATGATGTGTTCCAGATTCCTCCATTTTGTTGCAAATGACCGGATTTCATTGTTTCTTACTGTGGTATAGTATTCTAAAGAGTACATATCCCATAATTTCTTTATCCAGTCTACCGTTGATGGGCATTTAGGTTGGTTCCAGGTCTTAGCTATTGTGAATTGAGCTGCAATAAACATTAGGGTGCAGACTGCTTTTTTGTTTGCCAATTTAAATTCCTTTGGGTAAATTCCAAGGAGTGGGATGGTTGGGTTGAACGGTAGGGTTATCTTCAGGTTTCTGAGGAATCTCCAGACTGACTTCCATAGTGGCTTGACCAGTTTGCATTCCCACCAACAGTGGGTTAGTGTCCCTTTTTCCCCACATCCTCGCCAGCATCTGAGTTGGTAGATTTCTGTATGTGAGCCATTCTAACCGGGGTGAGGTGAAACCTCATGTGGTTTTGATTTGCATTTCCCTGATTGCTAGTGACCTTGAACATTTTTTCATGTGCCTGTTGGCCATTTGGATTTCCTCTTTTGAAAAATGTCTATTGAGGTCCTTGGCCCATCTCTTAAGTGGGTTGTTTGTTTTGTTTTTGTGGAGTTTCTTGATCTCTTTGTAGATTCTGGTTATTAACCCTTTATCTGTTGCATAGTTTGCAAATATTTTTTCCCATTTTGTCAGTTGCCTCTTCACTTTCCTGACTGTTTCTTTTGCAGTACAGAAACGTCTCAATTTGATGCAATCCCAATAGTTGATTTTGGCTTTGACTGCCTGTGCCTCCCGGGTCTTTTCTAGAAACTCTTTGCCTGTGCCAATATTTTGAAGGGTTTCTCCAATGTTCTCTAATAACTTGATGGTGTCAGGTCATGGATTTAGGTCTTTAATCCATGTTGAGTGGATTTTTGTGTAAAGTGTAAGGTAGAGGTCTTGCTGCATGCTTTTGCACGTGGAAATCCAGTTTTCTCAGCACCATTTATTGAATAGACTGTCCTTGCTCCAGGGATTGGTTTTAGATCTTTGATCAAGTATAAGTTGGCTGTAGATGTTTGGGTTGATTTCTGGTGTTTCTATTCTGTTCTATTGGTCTACCCATCTGTTTCTTTACCAGTACCATGCTTTTTTGATTACAACTGCCCTGTAGTATGTCCTGAAATCTGGTATTGTGATGCCTCTGGCTTTGTTTTTGTTGTACAAGATTGCTTTAGCTATTTGAGGTCTCTTGTGCCTCCATATGAATTTCAGCATCATTTTTTCCAGATCTGGGAAGAATGTCTTTGGTATCTTGATTGGGATTGAATTGAATCTATAAATTGCTTTTGGGAGAATGGACATTTTGATGATATTGATTCTTCCAATCCATGAGATTGGAAAATTTTTCCATTTTTTGGTATCCTCTTCTATTTCTTTCTTTAAGGTTTTGTATTTTTTATCGTAGAGATCTTTAACTTCCTTGGTTAAGTTTATTGCAAGGTATTTATTTGATTGTTTTTGTAGCTATTGTGAATGGGATTGATCTTAGCAGTTCTTTCTCAGCTGTGGCATTGCTTGTGTATACAAAGGCTGTTGATTTTTGTGCATTGATTTTATATCCTGCCACTTTGCCAAACTCCTCTATGAGTTCTAATAGTCTCTTAGTAGAGTTCCTTGGATCCTCTAAAAAGAATCATATCGTCTGCAAAGAGGGATAGTTTGACTTCTTCCTTCTCAATTTGTATTCCGTTAATTTCTTTTTCTTGTCTGATGGCTCTGCTAAAACTTCCAGAACTATATTGAATAGCAGTGGTGAGAGTGGGCATCCCTGTCTAGTGCCAGATCTCAGTGGAAATGCTTCCAACTTTTCCCCATTCAATAGGATGCTGGCTGTGGGTTTTTCATAGATTGCTTCGATTGTATTGAGGAATGTTCCTTCCATACCCAGTTTGCTTAGAGTTTTCATCATGAAAGGGTGTTGTATTTTATCAAATGCTTTCTCTGCATCTATTGAGATAATCATATGGTTTTTCTTCTGCAGTTTGTTAATGTGGTGTATCACATTGATTGATTTGCGAATGTTGAACCATCCCTGCATACCAGGGATAAATCGCACTTGGTCTCAGTGGATAATTTTTCTGATGTGTTGTTGTATTTTATTGGCGAGAATTTTATTGAGGATTTTTGTGTCTATGTTCATCAGGGATATTGGTCTATAATTTTCTTTCAGTGCTGCATCTTTCTCTGGCTTAGGGATTAAGGTGATGCTGGCTTCATAGAAAGAATTTGGGAGGATTCCATCTTTTTTGATTGTTCTGAATAGTTTGAGAAGAAAGGTAATTAGTTCTTCTTTAAATGTCTGGTAGAATTCAGCAGTGAATCCATCTGGTCCTGGGCTTTTCTTTGTTGGGAGGGCCTTTATTACTGTTTCAATTTCTGTTTCAGTTATGGGTCTATTTAGGTTTTCTATGTCTTCATGGTTCAATTTGTGTAGATTGCATGTGTCCAGGAATCTATCCATTTCTGATAGATTTTCTGTTTGCTGGCATACAAGTCCTTGTAGTAATTTCTGATGATTCTTTTTATTTCTGTGGTGTCTGTTGTTACGTTTCCTTTTTCATCTCTGATTTTATTGATTTGGGTCTTTTCTCTTCTTTTTTTAGTTAGTTGGGCCAATGGGGTGTCAATTTTGTTTATTTTTTCAAAATCCAGCTCTTCGCTTGGCTGATTTTTTGTAATGTTTTTTTGGATTCAATCCTGTTAATTTCTTCTCTGATTTTAATTATTTCTCTTCTACTAGATTTGGGTCTGGTTTTCTGCAGTTTTTCTAGGTCCTTGAGATGCACTGAAAGCTCATTTATTTGGTACCTTTCCAATTTCTTGATATAGGCCCCTATTGCTATAAACTTGGCTCTCAATACTGCTTTTGCTGTATCCCATAAGTTTTGATATGTTGTGTTGTTATCCTCATTTACTTCCAGAAAGTTTTTGATTTCTCTTTTGATTTCTTGAATGACCCAGTGTTCATTCAGGAGCATGTTGTTCAGTCTCCATGTGTTTGCATACTTTCTGGGGTTTCCTGAGTTGCTAATTTCCAGCTTCATCCCGCTGTGGTCTGAGAAGCTGCATGGTATGATTCTAATTCTTTTAAATATGCTGAGACTTTCTTTATGGCCTAGTATGTGATCAATCTTAGAGAAGGTTCCATGCACTGCTGAGAAGAATGTAAAGTCTTTAGATGTAGGATTGAAAGTTCTTTTGATATCTGTTAGATACATTTGGGCAATAGCGTCAATTAAATCTGCTGTTTCCTTGTTGATCTTCTGTCTGGACGATCTGTCTATTTCTGAGAGTGGAGTATTGAAGTCCCCCAGTACTATTGTATTGGAATCTAAATCTCCCTTTAAGTCCCTTAACATATCTTTTAAATAGACCGGTGCCCTGTAATTAGGTGCATATACATTTATAATAGTTATATCTTCCTGTTGAATAGAACCCTTAATCATTATATAGTGCCTCTCTTCATCTCTCTTAACAGTTTTTGTATTAAAGTTTATTTTGTCTGATATTAATATGGCTACACCTGCTTTTTTTGGTTTCTGTTGGCATGGAATATCTTTTTCCAACCTTTCACTTTCAGTCTGCATGCATCTTTGTTAGAGAGATGTGTTTCTTGTAGGCAGCAAATAGTTGGGTTTTGTTCCTTAAGCCAATCAGCCTATCGATATATTTTAACTGAAGAGTTAAGTCCATTAACATTTAATGTGACTATTGATACATAGTAACTTTGCCCTGCCATTTTCCCGAAGATATTTTCTAGTATATGCTTTGAGCTTCCCATGCTCTTTTACTGGTAGGTTTTCTTCCTTTACCTTCTTTCATACTGATGGCTGTGTTTCGGTGTTTCTGAGTGTAGCACATCTTTAAGTATCTTTTGCAGGGCTGGACGAGTGGCAGCAAACTCTTTCAATTTCTGTTTGCTATGAAAGGTCTTTATTTCACCTTCATTCACAAATGAGAGCTTAGCAGGATATAATATTCTGGGCTGGCAATTTTTCTCTCTTAGCACCTGTGCTATGTCTCGCCATTCCCTCCTAGCCTGTAGTGTTTCTGATGAGAAGTCTTCTGTGAGTCTAATTGGAGATCCTCTGAGAGTAATCTGACGTTTCTCTCTTGCACATTTTAGGATCTTTTCTTTATGTTTCACTGTGGTGAGTTTAATTACAACGTGTCGTGATGAGGATCTCTTTTGGTCATGTTTACTGGGGGTTCTATGAGCTTCCTGTACTAGGATGTCTCTGTCCTTCTCCAAACCTGTAAAGTTCTCTGCTAGTATCTCACTAAAAAGGCCTTCTAATCCTTTCTCCCTCTCCATGCCTTCAGGAACTCCTGGAACTCAAATGTTGGTTTTTTTTAATAGTATCCTGTAGATTCCCAACAATATTTTTTAGATTTCTAATTTCCTCTTCTTTTCTTTGGTTTGACTGTATGTTTTCCTGTTCTCTGTCTTCTAAGTCTGATATTCTCTCTTCTGTTTCATTGACTCTGTTTTTTAGACTTTCTTTTTTTTAACTTTTATTTAATGAATATAAATTTCCAAAGTACAGCTTATGGATTACAATGGCTTCCCCCCAATAACGTCCCTCCCACCCACAACCCTCCCCTTTCCCACTCCCTCTCCCCTTCCATTCACATCAAGATTCATTTTCAATTCTCTTTATATACAGAAGATCAGTTTAGCATACATTAAGTAGAGATTTCAACAGTTTGCTCCCACACAGAAACATAAAGTGAAAAATAATAGATGATTTTTTAAATGATGATGAAATCAGATGAGACCTATTGTCATTTGATCTATTGAGCTCTTCATTTCATTTTGATTTCACTATCACACTTTCCTGTTCTACTAGTTTCTGCATTTCATTTTGATTCTTCCTTAAAATTTCATTTTCACGAGAGAGATTTTCAATCCTGTCCAATAAGGATTTCTGTAGTTCAAGGATTTGCTTTTGAAAACTTCTAAATGTTCTTATCATAAATTTTTTGAGATCTGCTTCTTTTATTTATTCTATCTCATCATCTTCATAATCTTGGCTTGGGGTGTTTTGTTTATTTGGAGGTGTCATAGTGTCATCGTTGCTCTTGTTCCCTCGTTCCCTCGATTTTTGTGTTTGTTGCTTGGCATTGTTAATTCTTCTTCCCTCACTGTGAGTTTTTTTTTTTATATACTATGTCTGTGTTAAGTGGACTGTCTGCTGTTGGAGGAGCCTTGGAGGCTTGAGATGGATGTGGCCTGAGAGCTCTGCTTGGTTCTTCCGGGTTACGGGAGTGCAAAGGTGACACCCTCAGGTTATGTTTGGTAAACCTTATTTATTTATTTATTTATTTATTTATTTATTTATTCAGGAGGTAAGTAATACCGCACGGCTGAGCAGAATTGATGGTATTTAGCTTCCGAACTCTGGCTTCTACCCAAAGAGTCTGTGCGGGCTCAGTTTCTCCTGCAGACTCCCACTGGGTTGCCTAGGCTACTGAATTGTAGCGCCTCAGTTCCTTAGCTCTCCCCTGTTGTTATGTATATCCAGAGTGGGGCCTGCTCTTTGTCTCTTGCTGGCCTTTGCAAGGTTGGTGGAGAGAGAAACTTGTCTGTACCAGTACCCCCCCACCTTTTTTTTTTTCCTTCTCTCTTGTAGTCAGTCTGTCCGCCATTTCCCCGCCAATGTCTTGGGTTACTGAGTTCACCTACCCTTCCAGCGCCGATGTGTGGACTCGGAGCCCTGGGCATCCCTGCTCTCCCTGCTGGTCGTCTGTGTTACATTCCGAATTTCTTATTATTCTTACAATCAGGAAACAGGTTTAGAGTGGTTAAACAACTTGCCTGAGGCCACACTGTTGATGTTGTGACTCAAACCCGAGTAGCTTGGCCCCAGAAGCTACCCTCTGAACCAATGCACAGTTATTGCTGCTAGGCCCATAGGACAAAGTAGCTCTGCATAGCCAGTCAGTACAACATGCTGTGATTTAAATTTATTCATTTTAAATTTTAATTCATAAAGTAATTTGGGAAGCAGAGGGAGAAAGATAGAGACAGATACAGAGAAAGAGTGCTCCTATTCCTTGGTTCACTCTCCAAATGCCTGCAGCAAGGCCAGCAGCCAGAATTCAATCCAAGTTTCCCATGCAGGTGGCAGGAGCCCAGTTATCAGGGCCATCACCACTGCCTTCTGAGTCTATATTGGTAGGAAGCTGGAATCTAGAGCTACAGGAGGGCATTGAACCCAGGCTTTCCAATATGGCACATGGGCACCTTAAGTACTAGGCAAAATGCCCACCCACCACCTGATTTAAATTTAAATGCATATTTCACTTTGCATTTCTGAATGGAATGTTCACCATCCATGCCCACCACCCTACCTAGGACAAGACAGAGTGTGGACTTGTCATATGGTCACAGTAGACCAAGTTTAGTTGCCTCAACAGCCCCACAAGCTTAGGACCATGGAATGCCAGCACTAGAATGGATTCATGTCATTTTTAGCCAAGTTTGTCCTCTCATCAAAAGAGGAAGCTTAAGTTCCAGGAGGAAAAGTGACTTTCTCTACAGGCCTTGACAAGTATTGTTCCCTTTAACACACCATGTTGCTTCCTTTCCAAACTCCTGTTTATCCATCAATACTCTTACCAGATTCTTTCAGATGTTTTCTGGGGAGCCAGAAACCTTCATGGTTTCCTGGTCCAGATTGAGATGGTCTCAACCTGCCCCATGCCTTTGTTACTTTTGTTCTTGTCTTGGTATATTTTAGCTTATTTACTGACATGGTCGCATCAACAATTAAACTGGGAACTCTATCCCAATAAATCCTGGCACATCTACATTTCTAACATTACACCTCATAGGAAATTTCTTAGCAAATTAATTGAGTGAATAAATGAAAGGAAAATATTCCAAGACGGGGCATTGCATATCTCTTTCGTGTCTGATTCTCACACCCCTTACAAAAGTTCCTGCCCCAGGAATCAACCCATCAGTGTCAGCCGAAATTGCCTATGACTTCTAATAAACCAAGCATCCTGCCCTGTCTTCACACAAGCTGCCTTCAGATATGTAAAAATGTCACAGGAGACAGCCTGCCCTTCTGCAAGAGTATGATTAAGTGCATAATTAAAAACTGATGTCATTTTTTGATGCAATAGTATTTTTCTGTTTCTTTTCCTGCTGCATAAAAATGGAGGGGAACGGAGGAAATAGATTGGATTCCAAGTTGTTAGTACCTGCCGCTTTCCCCTTCTACTCTGGAGGGAGCAAAGACCTTGGTTTTCTTGTCTGCACATGTGGGAAGAACCGTTCAGTTACTGGTTTGCAGGCTTTCTGCTCATGTGCAGCCTCTGTTGTGTACATGAGTGTGTTTCGAGGCAAATAGTATGCTATTTGCAGCCATACAGGGATAGGCAAGCTTCATGATGGACAAGGTAGAAAGAACTTAGGTTGTTTGGTCCAGGCAGCCCTAATGTTTTGTGACACAAATTATAATTTGAAATTAGTCAGATATTGGGCATCCAAATCATACAAAGCTGTGGTAAAATAATTATTTAGCCATAAATTCTGTTTTTGTTGTCAAAAGACACTTCTTTTGTCACTCATGATCTTCAGTTTCATGTTTTTACCTGCCAATCTCTCATGAAGAACAGATTGGCTATTTTTTGCTCTTGGAATGCTATCAGCTATGTAATAGGGAGGCAGAAGTTTGGAAAGCAGGGGCTGGAGGCAAAGAAATTACAATGAAACAACTATACCAAATCGCTTAGAAAATGTTTTGCCTTATCTGTGGGATTCTGACTGATGAGTAGTTCATTCATTGTCACGGTGGGGTCTCCTGCTTTCCTTTTTTTTTTAATGTAGGGAATTTATGGGCTCTTGATTAACCCATCTCATGCTGTTTGTATAAGACTTCAAATGAAGGTGATAAAGTGGTAGAAAATACAATAGAATTTAGGTCTTAACTCCAAATCTTGTGACATTTTGTGTGACCACAGGAATTGCTTGTAATCCCTTGGAGCCTCCTGTTTCTCTCCTGTCAACTGTTTAAGAACATCATCCTTGCACACATTATGAGCTCTGGTGAGAATTTTGTTCTGCGAGACATTGATGCCAAGGAAGCTATGACAGGACGGACGAATGTGGTCAGGGGAAGGGGCACCACTTGTAGGCCAGGGTCTTAAGAAATGCTTCTTAGGAAGAATAGCTGGGCCTTTGGGCTTCCTTAGGTGGGTCATGTTTAGCAGAATGAGAGGTGGAGATGGGTGTTGGGGGAGCACATTTCAGGGGCTGGCAGAGTAACTTAGAATACCATGCAAAACTGGCAAGCCAAGAGCGTGTTAGGGAGAGTTAGTTGTTAAAAATCAACAAAGTGATACTATACATACATGTGAAGTTTTCTCCTCATCTAGTGAAAAGAAAAGAAAAACTGCTGAAATGAAGGACTGTCTGGCAGCCTTGTTATTAGTTCAACCTACGAGGAGGAAAATAAATACAATTAAACTGCCAATAGAGCTCTGCTTACACTTGGCCTTTCCGGATATCCCTCCCTGGGCTGCCTCTCTCTGCAGCATTGATTGGGTATTGTTAACCTTTATCTACCTCTTGTTTACGTTTCTCTACCAGGGCCAAACATCAATATGAAGCTTTTAGAAAGGACAGAGGCAACCAACAAGGAGACATCGGGAAAAGGTCAAAAATTTCTGAGATGAGGTGCACTGTTCTCAGGCGGGCCTGGGAAAACACTCCAGCTGAGAGAGCAAGGTCAGGCTCAGGGGCTGGTATCCCTGGAGCCTGCCTTTTGGGAAGAAGTAGTATAGGCAGCAATTAGGGGCACCTCCTCTGAACACCTAGTCTATAGGGGAGAGGCCAAGAGGCTGTGTGGGGGATGGGTGGGTATGAAGGCAGCCAGAGGGGGCTGAACTGATTGTCCGGATGAGAAGCCAGGCCTAGGAGGAGGGACAAGGGACAGTGCATGCAGCTGCCTGGCTCTGCACCCCAACACCGTCCTTCTCCTTTCTTGCTTTGTCCTGCAAGGGTGGAGTACATGTTTTCAAGTCAAATGAGAGGAAACTAACGCCGTGAGAGGTTTAGAAATTGTGCAAGGTGCCTTACTGCCAATGCTGCACTGGGTTTCTCAATTTTAAAACCCCACATCTGCATTTGAGAACCAGGAAACGCCTTTCTTTTTTGTGCATTGATTCCCCCAAGCCAGAAACTTTGGCAGAGGGTTTCATTCTGTTGTGCACTCCAAAAATAAATGTTTTCTTTTCCAAATATCAAACTGTGATATAATGTAGTAATAATTCTAAACTGAATATACTGCCTTCTCTCTCTCTTCTTATCATCTGACTATTCAAGTTCACTGTTCTGTAGTCCTGGAACGTTGGGCAGCAGCACCCTGTTTGTCTCCTAGCTGTGAGGAGCAGCTAGTCTCCCCAGATCTCAGCTCTGATGACTATGCTATGCTAATACCGCTATAATTCTTAGAGATCACTCATTCGGATTTTGAGAAACTTTGGAGGCAATCCCAGTTCTGTCTCACTCTAGGCTCCAAATTCACAATTATTTTGCTGAAGTGCCTGGAAGTTTGGACGATGATATTTGTGCTGCCTTCTTGACAGCATGCTTTCAAGAATCTGATGTAAAAATAAAGGCAAATAACATTGTGATGTTTGGGTTGCAATGGAGTCAATTTTCATCTTCTCCACTGAGACCAGAGGAGAAGGAAAAGACCTCAGTGCAACTACAGGGCTGTGAACAGATCCATGGATGATTTTACTGGCAGAGTCTTGCCTCGCCAGAAGCATGAGCAAAGATTTGTGGTAGTCCTTTAAAGGAGGTTAGGAGGCTTCTTAGAGACCCAACCCTTACTTCCTGGAATGCCCAGGATCACCCAGCTGCACCCTGGCAGAGGAGAGCAGGTTCTGCTGAGTCAGCTCATGACTTGCTGATGCATGATACATCCTTCAAAGCCAGAACAGAGGATGTTTTGTGTGCAGTCATGTTCTGAAACAGCCAGCCAACCAACCCACCAAATGAAATATAAAAACCCAAAGAGGCCACCAGATGGGGTGCTGGGATAAGGGTTCTTGTGCTGTGTGACGAAGCCACTCTGATCCTCAGCTTCCTTTTCTGTATAAAGGGAATGATGACTTTGCTGAGCCAAGCATTTAATTGAAAAGAAAAAAAATCCCATGTAATAATTTTTTTTTTAAATTGCTGGTTACAATTTTTAAAGGTATTAACACAGGGCTGCTCTGTCCTAATAGATGGGTGATCTTGCAAAAATCACAGTGTTAACTACAAAAGTAAAATTGCACTAGAAGATTTTCCAATTTTCCATTATTCTCAAATTGCCCTTCATTCTCAAATTCTGTTTCCTTCATTCAACTTCCCTGGGGAGAGAATATGCCTTTGTCATATGACCTTTGTTAAGATATTTTCTGACATCTGCAAGTTGGGATGGTCCCTTTGTGTGTTAGGCCTCTCCATAGGGCCTGTCACCCATGGCCAACTGTGTCTGTACAAGGGCTATTCTGATAGGGCTAAGGCAGCCTTGTAATCTGTATACAGGTGCAGGAGACTCCCATAGTCAGCATTTTACAGAAAAGTCTGAAGTTCAGCTATCCTAGCCCTATGTCCCATGAGTCTGCTCCTCCCTGCAGACCACAAGTCCTGGCCACACTCACAGTTGTATTGAGGGCACTGCCTATGGGCTAAGGACTGGGTGTTTAACTGGAAACAGGCCAAGCTCGCTCTCCAGCTCTCACCTTAAATGGGAAAACATCTAAATACATGTCATAGTTGTATATTGCAAGAGTGCTATGGCTGGGTGACAGATTTCTTCTTGATCAAGGGAGGAATAAGGGAGACTTTTATGGGTGTTCTTATTCAAACCTAGCTTTGTACTTAAATATCGCAGGGAAAGGTGTGTGGGTGATGGTTGTGAATGCTGCACACAAGGGAAAGATACAGCTTCTAAATGCTCCCTGAATCCACAAAAGTCATGTCTATGTACCTATCCATTGATTAAGGCACTGCCACTGATTAAAATGCAACTATCTCTAAATGGGGAAATATATTAAATTGTGTTGGTCAGTTGCAATTTAGTGCTAATGTGGCTATGAGATTGCTTTTTCTTTCTAGCAAGACAGCAAGATGCCATTAGCTTTCTATTAGGAATAAGGTACATATACATTTGATGACTGGAACAGTGAAAGAGAGAAGGACAGAAGGGAGCCTGTCTGAGAAGCTCTGGCACAGTCCTATTGGTGGAGTATCCTGAGGCAGCATTAGAAGGGAAGACAGTATTGCTTCTTTGTGCCAGGCCATATTAAGTGCCCCAAACTTTGTCAGGTCCTCCTCCCTCCCTCCATCCATCCTGTAAGTATATCTAAGTACTTACTATGATGTTGGTCCCTGAGAGTTCAGTCAGGAAAGGGCCAAGATTCCTTTTCTCAAGCAGCTTAATTTCATCAGTACAAGTATATATCCAACAATGATAAAAATTCGAAATAGCTGTCAACAGGGTAGGGGGCTCCTTGAAGGAACACTGGGGGATCATTTGCCATATAGCAGGGAGGGCTAGGAAGAGTCATAAGATTTCATTTGATCTTCATATTAGTCTTGCATTTAAAATTTTTGGTGTATTTTTTACAGATAAAAAAATGGGGGTTCAGGGACAATAGCACATGTAACTATCATGGCAAGAATGAGCAGCTGCAATTCATTAATCACCAAACTCCTTACAGATGCCAATGAGATGTCTGCAAGCACAAAGCCCATCCAGTAGAAAATCTATGTCAGGACTGGATCCCCTGTTTTTCAGTTTTGAGGAAGAGAATGAAAGGGAACAGGTGTATGCTTGTGTGGTGTCTGGCTGTCTGGTGGGGCTTGAATCAAGAGAGGGGTGTCCGTGGCTGTTCTTCAGCCCTAATTACAGTCATAATGGAAAACATGTACCAAGGAGACTTAGCATGAGGCAGCTTCATTGGAGTATTTCTTAAACAGCATGGCATAACCACATTTTCCAAATGTCATAGATTCCCTGGCCACTCTCCCTGCGACAAGAGACTTGCTATTTTCCTTCATTCACAAAGCTGATAGCCTGATTGGATGCTGGCTCCCCTGTTCCTGCATCTCCTCAACTAACAAATCCATGGAAACTGCCCTTTGAAAGTCCTTGAGAGAAGGATTAGAAGGAGGTACAATTTCTGTGCTTTACACACAAGACATTGATTCAAAAAAGAATTAATGAATGTGCACCTATCCCATACACCACCCTGGGCTAGGCACAGGTGGGCTGATGCTAACACGATTGTGCTGAGTTTCACAAATTTTCTTAGACATTCTGAGAACAGAAAGTCTCTGTTGGCTGTCAAGAATTAAGTCTCAGGAGGACAAAGAACACAGAATTGCTGTAAGAGGATTTGTGAGTCTTAAGAGAAGAAAAGCTGACCTCCCTCCTCTCTGGGTTTAGAGGAAGTCCCATCTTTGTAAATAGCCCTTCCCTGATTGGTGTGAAGGGAGTGAGATCATTAAGTCAGTTCCCGCTGACAGTGGCACTTGATTGCTACACTGGCCTTTATGTGACTCACTGGCTGATTTCAGCTCTGTATGTGCTTGCTCCCCCAAGCCAGCATGCTGCCAACGGTACATTTTTTATAAATTTCCAATAAATAAACACAGGCGTTTCATCCAGGAGGCTGAATATGCAGAGTTGAGGCTTCAGTGCAGGGCACAGGAGGGAGAGGAGGGTCGCCAGTCTGCAGAGTACTGAGCCGACCTCATGCTTACAGGAGCAAGGCTGATGCAGGCTGGGGCTTTGCGGGAAGCTGAGGTTCCTCCTCCTAACTCCTTACTGACACACCATGGGCTTGTATTGCTCAGCACTGACCATATCCCAAAGAGTAAGGAAACAAGAACATGAGGCTCCCTCTTGGTACTCCTTTGAGCCTGAGAAGACTCCTTGAATTTGGGGCATATTTAATCATTGGCATTAAATCATGGGCAGGAGGTCTGAGGACTGGGGAAACAATTAAAGGTCAAGGTTGAGGTGTCTCTGAAATTGCAGGTGATGAGGCCCCATTAGCCTTGCCTGCCTGACATGGTTAAACGGAATGTCACCTCCGCCTAGCCCTTTCATTAGAAGCAACGGAACATGTGACATCCCACACAGGGCAGGAACCTCTGACGAGGGGCCAGTGTGTAAAATCATGAGGCCAATGGTAGAAAGGAATCACTGTGCCTGATTTTTATTGCATCTATCTCTCCTAATTCACAAAACCAGTAGATAATTAACAGAGGCAAAGCTAGCTGTAGGGTAGAGTCCCCGGAGGGTAAAGAGCAATGACCAGGAGTACACAGTCATTTTGTGAAGCCGTTTAGAGGTAGACCTGTGTCTGCTTGAGATGGGAAAAAGATAGGAAGATTGACAGTTTGGTAAAAGAGAAAGGAATTGGCTCTGGAGACAATAAACCATGAATGAAGGCTGCCTGGCTCTCCTTTCTCCTGCTCTAACAAAACATCTCACTGGGGGTTGAATACTGGATTCCTCTCCTAATGCAGAATTAGAAAGCAGGAAGCATCTGGGGCTAAACCAATGTTTGTAAAAATCATGAATACAAGCACAATCAGATTCATAATGTAGTGAATATACATGGCCCTTCTATTTCATCTATACAAAGTCACCCAGACTATCTCCTTAATTCTTATTCCTTCTTGGGTGAGATGAGGTGATTAGCAGAAATGGCACAGAGTACTGATGATGAAGCCAGTTAAGTATTTGAGGAACCATCACATTCTTGCCTCTTCTCCAAAAACAATTGGATGTGGCTCCAGAAAAGTGACTATCCTGAGTCTTGAAACTTGGCCTGTAGCAGAGAAAACTCCTGCATTCATGCTTCAGAAGAAATGCATTTCCAGGCATTTTTCTATTGAGTAAAAAATCTTCCTTTATGAGCAATGAAGTTCTAGCATCATATTCATAGGTTATTAAAAATATGCAGCATTTCTATGATAACCAAGAAAAATACCCGACGTGTATTCTTTGCCTAACAGAAGAATGACAAATACACTGTCAGCTTTTCAACCTTTGGGGCTTTCCTTCACCACCCACTAAAACAATTATTTTTTAACAACAGTTTAAATAATTTGAACTGGTATACCCTTAGAGTTGAGATAAAAGGAAGTAGAATTGTTTAGCCTGTGGAAAAGACAGACCAGGAGAAAATTTGTCATGTCGATCATACATGGGGAAAGATTTTACGAAATTAAAGGTGATCAGTAATCCTTCATCCTCCTCCAACAGAGGGGGCAGCAACTCTTTGGCAGCTGTGTTGGGATTTAATGGCTGGAAGCTTTGCCATTTTAAGCTATTAAGATTCTCACAGCTTGGGGCCAGCGCCATGGCTCACTTGGTTAATCCTCCACCCGCAGCGCCGGCATCCCATATGGGCGCCGGGTTCTAGTCCCGGTTGGTCCTCTTCCAGTCCAGCTCTCTGCTGTGGCCTGGGAAGGCAGTGGAGGATGACCCAATTACTTGGGCTCCTGCACCCACATGGGAGACCAGGAGGAAGCACCTGGAATCTGGCTTCAGATTGGCGTAACTCCGGCCGTAGTGGCCATTAAGGGGGTGAACCAACGAAAGGAAGACCTTTCTCTCTGTCGCTCTCTCTCACTGTCTAACTCTGTCAAATAATAAAAAAAAGATTCTCACAGCTCACTGACATCTCTGCCACCTCCTTAAGTCCAAGCTACCATCAGCGCTCTCCTGGATTGCATTAGCCTGCTGACTGGCATCTAGATCGCTGCTCTTTCTCTTTTCAGTTCTCTCTCTAACCAGCTGCTAGAGTTGTCTTTTGAAAAGGAAAACATGACTATTTCTTTCTTAAAAGCCTTCACACATCTGCTAGCTTTCAGTGTCTGGGCAAGAAAATGTTGAGTTGTCAAAGAACCACAAGGTCTGAATATGCCAGTGTATTCACAGCCATCTTCATATGCCAGCCATCTTCACCACCCCTCTCCTCAGTGCTCTGGTTATATTTCTGTTCTTTCAAGTTCAAGTATGTCAAGTGCCTTCCTGTTTCGTGTTCTCAGCATTTGTTTTCTCTTTATATAATGCTTTTTCCATCTTTCTGCCATGACTCATCTTTCACATCTCCATTATATGCTCCAGTGATATCCTGCTTTTATCTTGCCTGACATTTATCATTATGGTAATCATGTGTTCAATATCCTCGTGTTTCTGCACACAGAAGCTCCTTGAGGTATATTTGTCTAATTTATCTCTGTGTTGCCTTAGAATCTGGTTAGTGCCCTGTCTCCTAGTAAGAGTCTCACAATTAATTATTGACTCCACAGGTGATTCTAGTGGATCCTTATTCAACATCTGTGGCCTCAGTGAATGGATTAAGGTGTGTATGATTAACAAGCAGAGAATCACAAAAAATAGATCAATTGGATATCCTCCAACTCTGTGAACTTGAGGTTATTCCTATCTGATTCTTGGGGTCATTTCTGTCCCAAATTATGTATATTAGATAAAAATATACTAGTTAATATACATGATAAATAACTAGCAAACAAATGGATGATAAAACTGCATTACTTTCTAAGTAGCTAGTTCAAACTTTAAGATGATCCCATCTTCTCACCATTTGTACAGGGAGGGTTTCCTGAGCCCCTCCATACAGGGTAGAGGCAGTACAGATATGTGCCACCTTCTTGGACAGTATGCTGGGAATATCAGTAGCCTTAAAGAAGTGGGACCTGATAATCCTATTTTGATGAGGCTTTCCTGGGTAAATATTATAGACAGAAATGCAGACAAAAGCAAAGATGTATTACCATATTCACTCATTTTTACAATGGGTGAAAACTCAAAATCTTTGAAATGTCAAACAATAGTAGGCTGTTTGAGTGAATTATGGCACATCTACATTGTGAATGTCAATGAAATGATGTATTTAAATAAGACAGGGAAAGCTTATGATACAAACATCAAGTGAAAAATGAAGGATGCAGCATTATATTTCAGAAAGTACTTGGAAGGAAGTCAGTCAATCAATATGCTTAAATCCATGCGTAGAGAGGTTTATGGCTGGTTTTGACTTCCTTCTTTTAGATGCCCCATAATCTTGTTTGTCCATTTCCATTTCAGTCATGTCCTAATAGCAACCCAAAGGCAAAAAAACAAAACAAAACAAAACAAAACAAAACAAAAAAAAAACACCACAAAAGCTAAACTAACATTTAAATTCAGGCTTTATTGAACAAGTAACATGGAAAGGAAAATGTTGAAAACAGATGAATGAAAATGCATTTTAAAAATCTTGAGCCCATGTGTATATTGTGCAATTCACATAGAAGAAGGTTTGTGACTACTTGACTGTGTTTGCCATCTACACGGATGTCTCTCTGTGATGCTAGGAAAGCAAAAAAATTGCTTCAGTCTATATCTGATCCTTCCAGAAACTCATGCCTGAAGACAGGTGCCCATTTGTAAGATATGTTCACTGTTGACATTAAACCGAGATAGCATTTTAACTCCCAATAATAAATTCTGCATAGTGAATCCCTTCAAACATTAGAGCAGGCCTTGCATGAGTTTAAGGTGCATTTGCTACACCAGGGAGTCTGTTCCAGTGCTTCTCAAAGTCAGGATTATTCATGCACACCAGTTAGCCACCATCAAGATGAGCACCTTATATCTGTGGTATTTCTTTACAGCGGTGTTTGACATGTGCTATTAACCCATTTTAGAGTAGAACTAAAGAGAGCCAATGTGACTTCATTATAGTCAGAAGATAGAAAGGGGCAGAGTGGGGTTCTAACTCAAGTCTTTTAATTATGTATCCTGTGGAGTGAGCAAGGTGACAAGCATCTACTCTGCCCCGTCTGAAACTTATATGCCACTAAGGATTAAAAAAAAAATGCATTTGCTCTCTGATCTCCCAGACTGCTATGTTGATGATAACCAGTGCTCTCTGTATATTAGAAACCCATGATATGTACTAATGCCCCACATTCTGACCACACCCACACTGGCACACAACAAAGGCTCTAAATGAGGGTTTTGAGCAACACTTTGATGTAGGGTTTCGCAGTTTGTTTGTTTGAGAAATGAGGAAACAGAGACCCAGAACAGAATAAGTAACTGTCCGTGGACACAACACATACATGATAGGTTTTGGCTTCATAAGCCAGTAGTCCAGTTTGAAAAGCCAGACTTAAAACTGTGGCCACTTAAGTGGGTACTTTGTGTTGTCCAGTCTGGGCCTGTGTCATTATTGTTTGGAGAGCTTGCTACTACTATACATCATGTGTCTTAAACACAGGGTTGAGAAGGAGTATGACAGTCTCAGTGTCAAGTGTCTTCAAGTGCTTGGGAAGCAGCCAGTCTGTAAGACCAATACTGGAAACCACAGGTTAGAAGTGCAGGCTTGGATAATAGTTGAAACCACAGGTTAGAAGTGCAGGCTTGGAACTCAGACCAATACAGCCAATACAGATTGGAGCTCTGGCAATCGACTGTGTGATGGGGGAGAATTGCATAAGCCTCCTAGCTTTCAATTTCTCATCCATAACATGGTGATAACAGCAGTTAGTATCACTGCTGCTCTCACAGGGAAGGTATAGGGAATCAAGGGAAGAAAGTGCTTAGGACAGTGCCTTGTAAGTAGTAGTTATTTAATAAATGAATTATAAAAGGAAGTTACCCTTATTGATTAAAACTATTTTCTTGTTAATTAGTATCAAGAATAAGTTATAGATAATGCCAGTATAGCAATAACATTATTGCTGATTTGCTATAGTGATCTTTCATGATGGTTATTACCATGATTGTTGCTCTTGCCATTATAAAATCTAGTAATTATATCCAAATCCTGCCATAGTGACTTGCTCCGGCCTAGCTCGAGGAAAGCACCCCAGGAAACTCAGCTTCTGCAGAAATGATGGAGATGGCCACCTCTTGTTTACCGACAGCCCTTGCAGCAGGCAGCCAGCACAGCCTCAGCATTATCAATATGGATTTTGAAATCACCCACGGCTAATAGCCCAAATTAATAGCCTTGGGGTGACTCCAGAGCAATTGAGAAAGAAAATCCATAACTTCACTAAAGACGCCAGTGACTATTCAGGGAGAGAGGTCTATATTAATTAACAGCTGTGCACACTGTAAGAGCTGGTGCATTCAGGAAAGAGAGAAAGAGGCAATTAAAATGAACCAAACACAAGACTTGCATAAGACTCTGCAGATCGGGAAGCAGAGGGATCCCTTCCTGGAGAGAGGACCACAGAGGCTGCCTGGCCCTGGCTCATGTGGGCACTGCATTGCATGTGATCTTCTATCAGGCCGGTGGCTCCTTCCTCACAGCCACCCCCAGGGCAAGCCTGTCCTTGGGGCATCAGCTATAAAGTTCAGGAACATTGAAGTTTGGTGTGTGTGAAAAACTCCATGGTCCTTCTGTTCTGCAACAAAGTCACTCAGCTCCGGTGGCCTCCTTTCTCAATATCCCTCCTGGATACGACTCCATGTGAAGACCATTCTGCCAATAAAGAGGGCTGAGGATGTTAAAGTAATAGTCATTATCTTGCAGCAGTCTCTCCCAAGTGCTTGGCACACCAGAGGACTCGTGCCTAAGAATGCTTTCAATCTCTGGAAGAGGGAAGGATGTAGATTTTTGCAAAACCTGGGTGACTAGAGCAAAAGTAATCAAGGTGGTAATACTCTAAGTGTACTTTGAAACCAGGTGTCTTGGGTTTGAGACCTGATCTGTAATTTGCTCCTTGAATTAATTTAGAGAAGTTGCTTAAGCTTCCTGTGTTTTCTGTATGTTAAGTTAATATGACCTACAATCAAAAGATATCTGAAGTTAATATGTATTGCGTATCTTATACATTATTCTCATTTTAACTGTATTTTCTTTCTCTGTGTACTTCTCCTTAGGTGATTTCACTCAGTGGCATGGCTTTAAATACCATCAGTATGCAAGAGGCTACAAATATTTTTTTAAAAGATTTATTTATTTTTATTTGACAGGTAGAGTTACAGAGAGTGAGAGAGAGAGAGAAAGGTCTTCCTTACTTTGGTTCACCCCCCAAATGGCTGCTATAGCCGGTACTGCACCGATCCGAAGCCAGGAGCCAGGTGCTTCCTCCTGGTCTCCCTTGTGGGTGCAGGGCCCAAGCACTTGGGCCATCCTCCACTGCACTCCCGGGCCACAGCAGAAAGCTGGACTGGAAGAGGAGCAACTGGCTCTAGAACCTGGCGCCCATATGGGATGCCGGCTCCGCAGGTGGAGGATTAGCCAAGTGAGCCACGGTGCTGTGCCCAAGACAACAAATATTTTAAAAATAATTTTTAAAAATTGTATTTGAAAGGCAGGGAGAGAGAAAGTGAGACAGAGATAAAGAAATATCTCCCCTTTTCTAGTCACTCTCTAAATGCCTGCAATAGCCGGGCCAGGTCAGGCTGAAGTCAGGAGCTTGGAACTCAGTTCAGGTCTCTCAAGTAGGTGGCAGGAACTCAAGCACTTGTGCTGTAACCTGCTGCCCTCACGGTATGTGTTAGCAGAAAACTGGAACTGGGTGTGAATCTGGCTCTCAAATCCAGGCACTGCAAAGTGATCTGCAAGTATCTCCAATGATATCTTAACCACACCGCCAAATGCCTGCACAATAATGACACATTTTTGTGTCAAGCCAGGCCTTCTCTCCTGAACCCAAGCTTTGTGTGAAGCTGTTATGTGGTCTCTCCTTTTCAATATCTAATAGTCATCTCAAACTTAACCTGCCCCAAAATGAGGTCCTGGCATTCCATTCCCAGGAATGGCTTGCCCATCTTTTAATCTTCCCCATCACAGTTGATGGTTTAGGTCCAAATGTTTGGAGTCATCTTCATTCTCGTACACCTCACACTTGTCATCAGATCCTATTGGCTCAATCTTCAAAATATATGCATAGCGGCCCTTTTTTCACCCCCTCCACCACCATTTTTCAAATGGATCATCACCGTCATTTCTTACCTGGATATCCTGTTCTTGGCTTTACCCTTTCCCAGCTCAGTTTGGTCCATTCTCAGCCTAGCAGCTAGAGTGAGCCTGTTAAAATGCAAGTCAAATCATGGACTTTGTTCAAAACGTTCTAATGATTTTCCATCTGACTCTAAGTCCTTGCTTTGACCTTTAAAATCTTATGTGATTTTTCTTCTTCCCCTACCATTGCCGCTCTGGTCTTATTCATCCTCTTTCTCCCCTTGTTCACTCCGCTTCAGCCACAGTGGCCTCCTTGGTGTTCCTTGTACATGGCAAGCAAGTTTGTGCTTTAGGGCCTTTGCTCTTACTGGGACATATCCCATAAGCCACCTTAAAGGCTCCTTGAGTAAGTATATAGAAAACCAGATCCTTTCTAGAAAGGGGCTCCAACATGGGTTTAAGAATCAGAACCCTGAGAAGTTAAATGATTTTCTCAGTGTCACGTGGCTGCCCATAAAGAATAGTTTCCCCATCTATAAAAATGCAGCAGCAGTGACATTCAGGACAGCAGTCAAGTACACATTGAAGTTCAAGGTCCCTTGTTCAAAAAGCAGCACAGAAGTGCCATTTGAGGTCCAAGACATTCAATTTTGGTGAAGTCTTGGGTTGTGTGCTGCTATGCAGTGTCGTATTCTGTCAGCTGTGGAAATCCTTTCACAGGGCACCGGGGTCCTCCCCTGAAGCAGGAGACGGCAGAAGGTCACAGAGCCAGCAGCCCGAGCTCCAGGCCCTAGCCGAGTCATGAACTTCTCTTCCTTGGGGCCTGCCATTCTACTCCTTGGCTGATGGGTGTGCTGCAAGGGCTTTCAACCTCTGTGCCTGGAGGGTCTCGGTGCTTAGATGAAGGCAGGTGAGAGGCTGTCCCTGACAAGTCACCTGCCCAACACATTATCAGGAGATCAGCTCGGGGCAGAGACAGCTGCCCTCAGTCCTCTACTCCTGTGTGCAGAAGCCCCTGCTGGGGACAAAATAGGGGGTGAAACGCAGGCCTCTCCCAGCCTGCTGGACTTGACCAGTGCCTCAGATGGGAGAGGCACAGGTCACAGGGTAGGGCAGGGGGCCAGGGAGCAAGAAGCAGGCAGCTGAGTATCCATTTGAGGGAGAAGCCAGAGGGGACAGGCCTGTGTGTGAGCTGAGGCTCCAAGCCCCCCAGCACATGCTCATGCCCCATTTCACTGGTCTTACCAAGCAGTGGCAGTGGTGAATTTATTAGGAATTTAAAGACAGGACTCACAGCTTTATACCCTCAGGTCAGAGCCCATGAGTCCAGCTACTTTGTGACCGAACTGGTCGCAGCCTGTCTTCGATGTGCTCCCCAGAACAGAGGCAAAAGGGAAAGGGGGTTGATAAAATGCATTGCCTGTCACAGGAGAGGCTCTTGATGCAAGGGCATGGCTACAGCCATCTGTGAATTGTCCCTGAACCTGCTCTTCTGCTAGTGTCTGGATCTCAAAGGTGTCTTCTAAAGAGGCAAATCCTGGTTGCAGCTGTTAGGGTACTGCTTTGGGTACCCACATCCCAAACTGGACTGCCTGAGTTCAGGTCCTGACGCCACTTCCGATTGGACTTCCCATTAAGGTGCACCCTGGGAGGCAGCAATGATGGTACAAGTATTTGGGTCACCGCCATCCACGTGGGAGACCTGGATTGAGTTCCAGGCTCCAGGCTTCAGCCTAGCCCAGGCCTGACTATTGTGGACATTTAGGGAGTGAACCAGAGGTTGGATGATCTCTGTCTCTTTCTGTTTCAAATAAAAGCAAAATGAAACACATACTTGAAAAATACAAATCCAATCATGTCGTTCCCCTTCTTCAAATGTTTCAATGCTTCTCTTGACTCTGAAAACAGATGCAATGCTTCTCTTGACTCTGCGTGAGGCCTGTGAGTGCTTGTCACAATCCTCCTCAACCTCTCTGACCACCTCACTCCGTGCCTTTCTTCTCCTCTTTCTTGCCCTCGAAGCAGTCGCTGTACACTCCGAGCCTCCACTTTTTTTCCCATCCTGATTCTTGGCCAGATGAAGGAAGGGAGAAGGTCTGGGTGGCTGGAACAGGCTACACAAAGCTTTTGTCATTTTTTGGTTTGAAAAGCTTACTTCTTCACAGAGGTCTTCTGTGAGCTTTCGTTTTTAAAGCTTAATATTTTATTATTTTTGAGATAACATTTTTGATTTAAATGATAGCCAAGGGATTAATGTTCCATTGAATAAAGACTTCAACAAATACAAAGTAGAAGACTGGGTGGAATGAGAAGGCTGTACCAAGACCAGAGCTTAGCAGGAAATTAGACAGGGGCTATACACAATAATCAAGTGATAAGATGTTAAACTTCACCCATATACAGTAAATCTCAAGATAGCCACAAAATCATTAAAACCATCTGACTGCTCAAACAACCCCCTGCCTATGCTGCACTCTCACCCTGTATTAATTCCTTATGGTACTTACAACAATTCTAAGTACACTAAGCTATGTTGAAGTTATTTAATGTATATTTGTCTGACAACTCTCAACACTGTCCAGGTAGGTTCCATAACCCTCTTGTGCATGGAGATCTTTCCATGCCTGGTGGAGGGCCTTGTGGTGGAATGAGAAGGCTATGCCAAGATGGCCCCTGGCAACGGAAACTACATGGCAACGGAAACTACATGGCAACAGGCTGATTGGTTAGGGCATAGACCGCCCCTTGACCGGATTGGCTGCCTTGGCTAATTAAGCTGCTGTACCAACTGAAATAAATGAGTCTGCGGGCTGCTCACCTCTGGCCTGCTTTCACCCAGCTCCCAGGGTCTGTGTGGTGACTCTGTGCCTCTTGCCCTCACCATGCTCCCCCTCTCAGGATGAATTCACCGCAACAGGGTCTGACATATGGCTGTTTCTCACTAAGAATCTGTGAATTGGTGAGTTCTCTGTCTCACTGGCATCGTGATAGGTGTTTGCCTATTTACACAAAGCTCAATGTTAGGTTGAGTACATTTCAGTGAAGGTGAATCCTGGCTAGGCTTTTGAAGGAGACTTGCTCAGGCTTCCTTGTGTCCTGGTCTGCTCTAAGAACAGCCTCATCCTCTCTTGCTTCGTGTTGGAAGACAACTCTTGGCCATCAGTTCCCATGAAGCTTTCCCTCTGTCCCTCTGTTGAATGTCCTCACTCCTCAGCAGAAGAGCGGCATACATTCCCCTTCATAGTCTTTGCTTCTCTGCTTCTTCCCCATCCTGACATTCCGAGTCTCCTTATTTATTCAGTTCACTGTGTCTTTACATCACCATCTTCTGTATTTTTCCTATAAGCTGTCTCATTATTTAAAGGTGTGAGAGGCTCAATGATACAGTTTGCAGAAGAAAATGATCTTTTAAATACAGAAAGACCCTTGTTCATCTAAATAACCTTGTCGCAAAAGCAGAGCTGTTCCTTCCTTTGAGGTTCAGCTGTTTGTATCCCACAGTTTGGTGATCCTGAAATGGGTGCATAGGACAGAATCCAGCACACAAAGGCACTGGGATTCAGGCACATTTGGAGATGTCCAATTTATTCATCAGTGTCTACAGCTTAATAAGATTATGCTTTCCTTTTCACCTTTCGTTTTATCACTGTCTATAATGAAGGAATGCATTAATTTAATCCATAAATGCAGATAGATGGTTTTATCCTGTGGCTATGAATGGTAATTTAAAATTAAAGAATCAGAATGATAAACCAGTGTACTAATTTGCCATAATTACAGCAATGAAATATTACTTCGAATTAGTCATGGCAGTAATGCATGGACCAGGAACTTCCGGTTAAAGTCTCCAAGAGGATGAGAACAAAGGCAGTGGGAAAGCACAGTAGGATGATGTGCAAGGTTTTGGCCACTCATCCAGACAGTTGGGACAAATAAATGCAAGCTGGAGGACCTGGGAAAATTCTTCCCTGGGAGGAGGTGGCCTTGTTTTCTCTGGAAAGCCCGCCAAGTGTAGGAGGCTCGCCACAGTTTAATTAAAGTCTGCAGCTGGTGTGAAAGCAAAGGAGAAAAAGAAATTAGGGCAGTGCAAAAACTAATGAAAGGCCAGTATTTCACTTGAAAGCTTTCTCCCTATTATGAAAGAAATATGACTTGTCAGATGTGCCCTTAGTCAGCATGACAAAGGCCTCGAGGAAGGAAGGTTCTGGACTAGGAAAGACCTGGAGTCAGGTGTCTGTCCATTTGACTCCCACTGCCTTTTTCAGTGAAAACCTTTGTTTAACCAAATGGCAAAAGAGTGCAGCATAGACTGAACAGCGTTTTGTGGATTTAAGTGCAAGAAAGTCCACGGAAGCTTCATGGTGATAAAGGAAGGAACTGACCTTTGTGACCTGAGTGACAGGTGCATTGAGGCTCTACCTCCTGACCTAATCAGAGTCTCCAGGAAACAGAATTGATGGACTCAATCCCAGTGTGTGTGTGTGTGTGTGTGTGTGTGGTGCCAACTCCAAAATCCATAGGGCAAGCCAGTAGGCTGCAAACACATCAGAGTTGCTTTTGTTGTCTTTTATTTTCAAAGACTATTTGTTTAAAAAGGCAGAGCATTGTATAAAAAGGAAGAGTGAGAGATGGGTTGGTTGATCTTGCATTTGTTGATTTACTGCTCAAATGGTCCCAACAGCCAGGTCTGGCCAGGTTAGAGCCAGGAGCCAGGGGTTACATCCTGGTTTTCCACGTAAGCGAGGGCCCAGGTACTTTGGCCATCTTCTGCTGCCTTCCCAGGCACAGTAGAAGGGAGCTGGATAGGAAGCAGAGGGGCTGGGCCTCAAACCAGCTCCCTGATAGGGGATGTCGGCATCACAGGTGGCAGCTTAACCTGCTTAACTACAGCACTGGCCCCGCTATTGTAGTCTTGAGTCAAAATCCCACGGTGAAGCCCAGATAGAGGGGACTCTCAGGTAGTTTCTGTGTTGCACTGTTGAAGCTGAGCTTCTTCAGGAAACCTTGGGCTTTTCTCAGAAGGCCTTCAGCTGCTTGGATGAGCCAACCACACTGGGGAGGATGATCTGCTTTCCTCAACATCTACTCACTTCAATGTTAATCACAGCTAAAAAAATACCTAAACCTCCATATCTACCTTGTTGTTTGGCCAAAGAACTGGGCATCATAGTCTAGTCAAGTGAATGCAAAAAATTAGGTATCACAGTAACTAGTATTTTTTTTTAAGGCAAAGGGTTTATTGGGGAAAACCAGCAGGCTGGAGGGAAGGGGTGAAGAGGGAAAAAGAGAGAGAATATAAGGGAGGAGAGGAGCTAGGAAGGAGAGCAGAGAGAAGAGAGGGGGAGAGGGGAGGAGAGCAGAGAGCGCAGAGAAGAGAGAGTGAGAGCGAGCCACGTGTAAAAAGATAGCACGTGTCTGGGAAGCGGGTCTAATATCCTTTTTCCAGGGGGGCGGGCAGGGAAGTAGGAACAGCGAATCCCATTAGAATGGGGGTGAAGCTTGACAATGGCGGTTGGGCCCTGTGGCCACCTGGCTTCCAGCAATGGCTGCGGGGACTAGAGCCTAGGATGGTGTCAGGGTGTAAATTGCGCCATTTTCCTAACATTACCCCCTCCTGTTTTTATAAAGCAGGAGTTGTATGGGATTACATTAGTCCCAAAAGGCCAGGAGGGGTAGAGGGACGATGATCTGTCTTTAGAGCTACTTCCTGCTGACATGGGGCGACGAGGTACTCTTCGCTGGCATGGGGCGATGTTTCAAGCCGCTGTCTCCTGGTTAGGGAGCTGAGTATCTCCCTCTAGCAGCCGGTGGACAGCCAGATTGCTGAAGGCCTTGGTTCATTCCATTATCACCTGCTGTAAACACTTAATCAGACACTGTAGTATAAAAGTCATTGTAAGAATAGCAACCAATGATCCTAAGAGTGGCATTAACCAAGTAATGAGAGGATTTCATAGAGGAGAGGAAATGGGGGGAGGTCTCTGGACCCTTGTAAGGACAGTCTGATGGATGTGGCTTAAAGCTGATCCCAACCAAGACAGGGAGAAAAGCTGCTCAACTTTTGTGAGTTGAGGGGTTTGTCTGTAGAGAAATTCTGAACAATCATACAACGTTAAGTGGAGGAGAGGACCATCAATACATACAGGCTGGGAGTAGAGCCATTGATGTTAGAGTAGAGGCTATGATTACAAAGGAATGAGGCCCCAAGTGGGCTAGACAGGGTCTAGAACAAAGGACAGGGTCATTATTGGAGAACCTAAGAAAGGTGCTATCTAAGCCACAACTTAATTTTCTGATTGAGAGGCAAATAGAACCTGAAGGAAGGGGCTTGATAATAATTGGTGGGCTTTAAAGCCTTGTAAATTATGAGGCCAGACTTATCTATCTCTTCATCCTAAGGGAGGTGTGAATTTCCTTGGGGAAGGCACCCTGTTTAGTTCCATTACCTAGCTGACCTGGGAGGAGAATTGGCCAGGTAAAGGCTAGTATTAAGAATACTCAAGGGGCTCATGCTGTAGTGTAGCAGGTGGGGCTGCTGCCTGTATTGCGGCATCCTTTATGGGTGCCGGTTCAAGTCCCAGCTGCTCTACTTCTGATCCAGCTCTCTGCTATGGCCTGGGAAAGATGGAAGATGGCGCAAGTCCTTGGGACACTGTACTGGCATGGGAGACCTGGAGGAAACTCCTGGCTCCTGGCTTCAGATTGGCGCAGCTCCTGCCATGTGGGCCATCTAGGGAGTGAACCAGCAGATCGAAGACCTTTCTCTGCCTCTGCCTCAGTGTAACTCTGCCTTTCAAATAAATAAATAAAATCTTTTTTTTAAAGAAAAAGAGTACTCTGATGCTTACTATTTATACAACACTTTGTATTCCTCAGATGCAAAGCACTCACTTAATCTCAAAACAAGCCCATGAGATAATATTATCCTCATTTTATTGATGAGAAACTACAAGTGAAAGTTAAATAACCTCCCAAGTTCATGGATAATGTTTCAGGTGTGAGCTTGAACCCAGGTGGCCTAACTCCAGAGACTGGGCTCTGTAGCAGTGTAATAGGGTGAACTTAGGCAATTAACTTCTCCAGGCCTCCATTCGTTTACAGGAAAATGTGCATAACAGAAAAGAAAGTATGATGCATTTCAGGGGAGGATTGAATTAGGAAAAAATTGTATAAAAATCATAGCAGGCTTTGTAATCAATAGTTAAGGGCTGAATAAAATTCACCTCGTTACTGCTTCATTAACATTGCTTGCGTTTATGTTGCCTTATGCTTAGAAGTTCCTTCACTCTATGCCTCAGTAAAACTGAGCTTTTAACAGTGCTAGATAGAATTATTTTTTAAATTACTGTCTGAATCTCCTGATAATCTCTGAGATTCCCTTAGGATACCACCTGTGGTCTAGGCTGTTTCTCAGTACTAAACTCAGTCCTTGGCATGGAATGTGGTCTTCAACTGCTTTCATGAATCAGTGAATAGATTTAAAACTTAAGTTGTTTTTATGCTCAATTGACAGATGAGAATCTGAGGCCCTGCATGATTAATTGGCTTGCCCTAAGTGTGTACACTTGGTGGGCAAGTGCGGATGAAGGTGTGTAGGTCTTCAGAATGCCCCCGTTTTCTTCCAGAAAACAGTATTGGATGTCAGCAGGTGCATATCCAATCTTTACATTCTATCAGTTTCCCCACCCGGTTGGAGTGAGACACATAAAATTCGAGTGTTGTTTAAGTTGGGCCTCCATTTCTGAGAGCTGTTGAACTTCACCAGAAGTGGGAAGTGGGCTTCTGATAAGGCAGATGAATACCTTTGAAGACCCGTCTTTAAGGGGCCAGTGATTCTTGCAAAATGATCCCACATCGATAACTTACATAACCTGTACTGCAAAAGGGCAAGGAAAAAAACCCGCGTACTCTTCTGCAACTTTTACTCCTCCTTCTCTGTCATTTTCCTGGAAACTGATGAGAAGTACCTCTGTAATTGAAGCCTAATGACAATTAAAGTGCAAAGTCATTAACCACTTTTATTGAATTGTCTTCTGTTTTATGGACTAATTGAAGGAATGACACATTGCAACAGAAATGTGTGTGTTCGTCCCAGCCAGCTCTGCCTCCTCCTTCATGAGATTTGCTGTCTTGGCAATAGGAGGTCGATCCTGGACTTAGAGATATAATACGCAGGACCAGTTTTGTCTTAGCTACTTAGGCACAAAAGGCACAAAATGACAATGGGCAAATAATCAAACCTCTCTTTCTCACTTTGTTTAAACATAAAAACTGAGTAATAATTTCTACGCTAACTCCTTCAAAGAAAAATGAAATTTTAATGAGTTGATCTGTGCCAACGTTATTTAAAAAGACAAACAAAAATGAAAAACAAGTCAGTATACAGACATAAGCTACTATCAACATTACTGCATTTTTTAAATAAAGGAAAATATATCTTGTTTGGTGTTGAGTCTCCTTTAGACTTTCAAATTAAAAACCTAGATTTTAGGTACAAGTAACTAATAGATAAATAACTCCCAAAATTCAAGGATTAATTTCTGCTGGTCATTCTGCCTTGTATCTGAAAGTCAGCGTTCCAATCAGTCACCTTTTAACTCTACTTCTCCGTTCCTTTGGTTATACCTTCATTCATATTTCCATGGCCACCACCTCATCTCAAAACTGAATTCTTTTCAAACGGATTTTTCTGTTTCCTGACTCTCTCTTCTAAGAGTTTTGAAAGTCCTCACATACAATTTTCCATTAAAAATGAAACATTACAAAAACAAGAGAAAAACATTGCCTACCACAGTTTTCTGACTTAACAATGATTAGAATCTGAATGTCTTACTTATGCTCTCAGATGGGTCTCTATAATGGCTTTTCACAGCCTCAGGGAAAATTTCTGACCCCTTAGCTCTATACAATTTGGACCTATCACCACATTACTGCTTTATAATTCTAGTTTCTACAAAGAAACCCTTTGCTCTAAAAGCTTGATAGTTTCACCATTTGGAGAAAATAATTTATTTTGTTTTACCTATATATCATTTCTTATGTAATTCTGTTGAATGACATATGTTGCCATTCTCTACTTAAAAATCTGTCCTCTTTATCTTAGAACCTTTCTCCATTACTCTACTGCAAAGTGACTTTTTGTTAGCTGCACTGAATAAACTCTATGCCACCACATTAATTAATGTGTTTGAAAATCAAGGATAGCATTTCATACATCATCACATACAGTATGCTAACCAAGTTACTGCATATAGTAGGTATTTAATTAGTGTCTGTTCTTGGCATTAATTTCCTTAATCCAATTTCCAAATTCTTAATTTAGAAAATAGAGAATAATTTGCTTTAAATATATGAAAGGCAACCTAGCCAATATAATTGCATTTCTTTTTATTTTATTTAAATTTATAAATGATAAAATTCACTTTTTTTTTGGACAGGCAGAGTTAGAGAGAAAGGTCTTCCTTCGGTTGGTTCACCCCCCAAATGGCCGCTACGGCTGGCATGCTGTGTTGATCCGAAGCCAGGAGCCAGGTGCTTCCTCCTGGTCTCCCATGCGGGTGCAGGGCCCAGTCACTTAGGACATCCTCCACTGCCTTCCCAGGCCACAGCAGAGAGCTGGACTGGAAGAGGAGCAACTAGGACAGAACCTGGTGCCCCAACCGGGCCTAGAACCCATGATACTGGTGCCGCAGGTGGAGGATTAGCCAAGTGAGCCACGGCGCCAGCCTAAAATTCACCTTTTAAAAGAGTATAATTCCAAGTGCTTTGACAAGTGTATACAGTTTTAAAATAGTGACCACAATTTACTAATAAAACATTTCCATTTTCCTTCAATCAGCATCCCTTATCAGTAACTGATTTTATTTGCTAAGTAGGATTCCATTGTATGCACATTCCACAAGTTGTTAATCCATTCATCAGTTGATAGACTTGAGTTCTTTTTATTTCTTGGCGAGTTTTGAAAATGAGTAAGTGCTATGAATATTCATGCACAGTTCTTTGTTTAGAAATATATTTTCATTAGATTTGTGCAAATACTAGTGGTACAATTGCTGAGTCATATAGTAAATGCATGTAAGTTTTTAAGAAATTCCATGTGTGAATGCAAAACGCAACATCCATTTGCAAAAAAATCTTTTATGTTTGAGTTCTGGTTGCTTGGCAACCCTGGGACCACTTCACATTGCTGATCTTTTTCATTTTAGCTGTTCTAGTGGGTTTGAAGAAGAATCTCATGGTAATTTTAATTTGCATATTCCTGATGGTAAGATGGTTAGCCTGTTTTCATGTGCTCATTTGCTCTCTGAATATTTTATTGAATGGAACCATTTGTCCTTTTTGTATTTGATTATTTGTCTTAATGAGTTTTATGATTTCATATCTTTTTTCTCCTAATATTAAAGTTCTTTTCTCTCCCAGCATATTACTTCTGATCTGTAACTTGCTGTTTCATTTCCCTAGTATTTTCTTTTGAAGAGCAGAATTTAATTTGATAAAGTCCAATGTAACTTTTTCCTTTTATGGTCATATTCTTTACATACTAGGATTTTTATGAAACCCAACATCTCAGTGATGCTTGTAGTTTTGATGTTTTCAATCTCTATAGTTTTAGGTATATTTGAGCTATGTTTAAATTTTTCTTTTTCAAAAAATTCTTCCCTTTGCATTTTCATATATGATTCACAAACAGCTCATTGATTTTTCTCCTTTCCTCTCTTTCTGTCCTCTCCAACAAAAGTCCAGTGGAGTTTTGACATAGATAGCCCAATTTTGGAATAACTGAAATTTAACAATATGGAGATTTTGATCTATTCATTTAGATCTTCAAATCTATCAAATGCTTTGTAATTTCAGTATCACAGGTTTAGCACATTTTCTGTTAAATCTTCCTCTGTGTACTTAGTGATTTTTGATGCTGTAGGTGACGTTGTGGTTTTTAATCTCATTTTCTTATGTTGATTTGTGATTTGTGACACATTGAAAGGCAATAGATTTTAAAAGTAATGCCTAACCCACCATCTTTTTACTAGAGTCCTTGAGAACTCCAATGCAGATAGCTAGTTTGTGTGTGTGTGTGTGTGTGTGTGTAAAAGCAAGCTTTTGCAAAGAAAAAAAAATTAAGATTGATTAGTTTAGAAAGTCAGTTACAGAGAGAATAGGGAAGAGAAATAGTTTCTGTCAACTGGTTCATCCCCCAGATAGCTGTAATGGCCAGCACTGGGCAGGGAAAAGCCAGAAACTTCATCTGCATCTCCCATTGGGTGGCAAGGATTCAAACACTTGGACCATTTGTGGCTAATTTTTTTTCAGGCCATTAACAGGGAGCTGGATTGGAAATGGAGCAACCAGGACAAGAACTGGCATCTATATAGGATGCTGGCCTTGCAGGTGGAAACTTTACCTGCCATGGCACAATGCCACCTTCCATCCTGTCCCTCTCCCCCCTGTCTCTGTAAAGGCAATCTTATTACTTCCTTTTAATTGTATGCATTTTTATTTTTTCCTATTATAATTGCTTTTATCTCTAATAAATTATTTATTAGCATAGTGAAGGTGAAGTCTTTGCCTTGTCTGCAATCCTACAGGAAAAGCAGCGACAATACTTTTTCTTCTTTCAGGTTATTAGTATGGTGGATGCATTAACCCAATTGGTAGTTGGATTGTGTGTGTGTGTGTGTGTGTGTGTGTGTATAAAAATCCACCACAAATTCCTCTAACACTTTTTTCCAGGAATTTTGTGTCTGTTTACACCCTTCAGTCAAATTAAATCAACTCATGTTTGGAGACAGTTATGGAGACCACAGATTCTAGAAATTTCTAATTTTTTAAAAGATTGTTTTTATTTATCTGAGAGGTAGAAGTACAGAGTGAGAGGAGGAGACAGAAAGGTCTCCCATCTGCTGGTTCACTCCCCAAATGGCTGCAACGGCCAGAGCTGAGCTGATCTGAAGCCAGGAGCCAGGAGCTTATTCCATGTCTTCCATGTGGGTGCAGGGGCCCAAGTGCTTGGGCCATCTTCCACTGCTTTCTCAGGGCATAGTAGAGAGCTGGATTGGAAGAGGAGCAGCTGGGACTAGAACTGGCACCAGTATGGGATGCTGGCGCCACAGGTGGAGGATTGACCCACTGTATCACAGCCTTGGTCTTGTAGGACTTTCTAATATTTAAGAAGCTTTACTTTGAAGCAACCTGTAGACATACTTTTGAGGTCCTACTTAGTCAAATCTTTTCAAGAAACTTTCCTCTTTTTGTTTCTAATGTCCATCTACTTATGCCTTTTGAACTTATATCATTTAAGAACATATTTTAAGTCTATTATATATCATCTTTGCTTCTTTGGTAAAAATTCTTGTTAATGAGAAAGCTTCCAGGTCTCTCTTCTACATGACACATCCTTACGAAGTCAAGTTTGGGTCTCCCACCATCTGTCCTCTTCTCTTCTGCTTGTTCTGTTTGTTTGTGTTCTTCATTCACTTTTTAATACTCTCCACAAAGCTCCAGGCCAGCTTCTTAGAGTGTCTATGTTAACTTTGATCATGCTGTCCTTGCTTCAAACAAAAAATCCTACACTTAAATTAATGATCTTACCTCTCTCAAGCTTTCTGTTGACTAGTTGATTCCAACTCATCTGTTATTGGCTGAACTGTGTCCCTCAAAATGCATGCGTTGAGATCCTAATCATGCGTTCCTCAGAATGTGACTGAATTTGGAGATAGTGTTTAAAGAGGTAATTAAGTTGAAATGAGGTCATTGGAGAGTGTCCTACTCCAATATATCTGCTGCCTAATAAGAGAAGATAAGGACACAGATACATATTGGAGGAAAGCCTTGGGAAGACAGGGAGAAGGGAGCTACCTAACGGCCAAGGAGGAGGCCCTCAGAGGAAACACACTGCCCACAGTCTGACTTCAGACTTCAGCCTCAAACATTTTGAGAAAAAGAAATTTCTGTAGTTTAAGCCACCCAACTTGTTGTACTTTGGTATGGCAGCCCTGGCAAACTAATATACTGTTCTTTAAAAAAGGTATTCAGGTATATTTTCTTGAAAGATTTCAATTGGCCATGTTAGTCCAAGTTGGGTAGCTGCTTTGTCTATGCTTCCATAATGCACTGATACAGATGTGACTATCTCTGTCTCTGCTTGTGTGTACCATAAACTCAATCTTAGGATTTCTGGCACCTACAAGAGTACTTTGTGTACAGGAAACAGTTAAACATATCTATTGAATTAACGAACCTTCTGTCTTCCGCAATGCATGGTAACCCATTTGGATGTATGATCAAAGTCTTGTTCACCACTTTTGTTTGGAGTGAGGAATTGGATTCCAAGAGGTACCAAGGATCAAATAAATTAGTCATCCTCCACAGTTTATGATACAGCATCATTCTCTGTGTAAGACCTTTCTTTAGTTTGTTACCTTTAATGTTCATTCTCTATTTCTATTTTCCCTCTGGAAATCACATCTTTAGCATGATTTATATACAACTTTATCTAACGTCATTCTTGCAAAATGTACACTTAAAATTACATGTATATATAACCTACAAAAGTGAAATATTAAAAATTGAAAGTATCTTTTTCTTTGAGAACCATATTTAAAATCCATTCCTGTTGTTCTCTGTACGTCTACATTTCTACTGTCTCTACCTACTACATACTACATTGTGTATGTGTGTGTGTTTGTGTGTAACTGTGCATTTTTGTCACCTGGCACAGTGCTAGATGCAAGGTACTTAACTGTTGAAGGTATCACATTCACTCAATATTGGTGACACAGTCTTCACAGTTTCTATTCCAGATCTGAACACTCTCATGTACATCTCTTTTTTTTTTTTTCTGTCCTCTGGTTACTGTGTTTCTTGGTTATTCACAGCTTCAAACATGATTCATTAGAAAAATTTACAAATTCTTTCCTTTCTCATTCTACAAACCACCTTCATATTGGAGTCTCATTCATTTTACAAAAACTCTAAGGTCACCACTTCTTCCCTCCCCTGAAAACTTCCATGAGACTACATTGTCCTTTGACCAGTATCTCGGATACCAATTTTTATGTTCCTTCATATTGGCCTTAGCATATCCATCCTATCCCACTCTACTCTCCAAATAATCTCTTGCAATTAACCTAAATACCACCAGGCTTCCTGACTGCTCTCTGATTATTCTCTTACTCTTGGTTCAGTTTCTCTTCCTGTTCCTTCCCCACATGAATCCCAGTCATCGTGATGAAAACCATCCATGTAAACTGCCCGTGAAGCTTTCTTTGTCACTGCAGCTGTCCTTCACTGGCACCCAAGAGTTCTAAGGACATAGGATGGTGTTAGAAAGACTACAAGGCACTGTAGAAATTGCATCACTTTTGAAGTCCCACAGACCTGGACTTGGAATCTCACTTTGGCATTTCGTTATCAGTGACTCTTTAGGAAAATTCATCTAACTCGTTAAGCCTACCTTTTCCTTACCTGTAAAGTATGGAAATTAGTTGTAAACTTACATAGGCAGTAGGCATTCAGTTACTGGTAGTGACCATCATTATGAGTGCCACTCCTGTTGTGCATTTGACATGTAGCATAAGCCACTTAATGTTGCCATTTGACTAATGTCTTTTCTAAAAGCAGCTCCCATGAATGTGCTATGTATTATACTGTACGTCCTGGAGTGGTAAGCACAGTGACAGTGCCTTGCCATTTGTTTAAAAACTTAAGAAGCTCCTTCCTTGAAAGACTGATTTCAATAGTATGTCCTGTACATAAAGTATATATTGCCAACCCTGTTAAATCTACCTAACAATACATTAAGGATCACTTTATGGTTCTACTCTGTCACATTTATGACATCATTGAAACTAAAGGGACTCAGAACACTTCTTTGGGTGATAGTAGATTCTTTGCCTTCCCCCATTTCAACCATACTGAATCAGAATATTTCATAAGCTATGCATGTAATGAGTTGATTCATAGTCACTATGACATCTGAAAGTCCTTGTTACAGGAGAGAAACATTTGTCCTGGATTTTATGCTAAAATTCTCAGCTTTAAGCCATACTCTTCACTCCTATGCACCTCAGTTTATTTTTAAAAATGTTATCAAAGTTCTTCCTCATGATTCTTCTAGAGAAAGCTTTTGCCCATTGTATTGTACGTATTAGTTGCCTAAATCATTGAGCAGAAGTTGTGATTCTTGGTAGATCAGATATAGTGATTATACTTTTAACATATCCATTTTGCTCTTCTGCTCCAAGGAAGATGATTCTTTCTGTATTAGCTAGACCCTTCTAACTCAAATAAGTCTTTGGACCAACAGCTTGGTTAACCCCTGTGTACTCATTAGTATCAGACCCCATGGTTAGGTAACTGAATCTGAATCTGAATTTTGACAAGAACCTTTGGTCACTAAAGTTTGGAAAGCACCATTCTACAGAAAGAACTAGGACTCTGCATTTCTGATTATTTCCAAGATAATACCTATACTGGAACTTAGAAGCTGCAATTTGAGTAGACAGTGTGGGGAGCAACTGGGAGCAACTCGGACTAGACTAAGTTACTGGAATTAAGACTTATTCTATGCATCTGCTTTCGCACAATATGGCGCTGAGAAGGGAGTAACAGCTTCTACGCAGCTGCCTCCAGTTCAACCAAGAAACTGTAGGACCTGCTCCTGATTGGAGGAGAGCAGCGTGCTCGGCGTGTGGGTAGCAGAGTTGGGATTGGCGGAAGAGGACTATAAAAGAGGAGAGAGACAACATGCACCAGGAACATCTAAGGGGAACACCTGTGCAGCCCCCGAGAGAGCTGGCCGGCGGTGTGCCGCTCCCCCGCGGAAGTGGGGAATGTGGCCAGGGGGAACCACCCCTCCACGGAGGTGGAGGGTCGGTAGCCAACCTGGGAAGAACCAGCAGCAAACCCGGGGAGGGCCGAGCAGACAGAAGAACAACGCAGGGTCCTGTGTCGTTCCTCCACGAAGATGGGGAGCGACAGACAGTTTATATCCCAAACGAGGCTAGTCAGTAGAATCAACTTGAGAGGAGATGTCGGAAAACATGAATCACTAGTTTCCATTCTCAAGGATTTAGTTGGATGGCCGGCGCTGCTGCTCACTAGGCTAATCTTCCATCTGCAGCGCCGGTACTCTGGGTTTTAGTCCCTGTTGGGGTGCTGGTTCTGTCCCAATTGCTCCTCTTCCAGTCCAGCTCTCTGCTGTGGCCCCAGGAAGGCAGTGGAGGATGTCCTAAGTGCTTGGGCCCTGCACCTGTATGGGAGACCAGGAGGAGGCACCTGGCTCCTGGCTTTGGATTGGTGCAGCATGCCAGCCGTAGCAGCCATTTGGGGGATGAACCAATGGAAGGAAGACCTTTCTGTCTGTCTCTCTCTCACTGTCTAACTATGTCTGTCCAAAAAAAAAAAAAAAAAAAAAGATTTAGTTGGAGTGGGGTGCAGCACTAGAACCTCTTAGCTGAGTAGTTGATTCTCATACACAGGAAAATCTGAGAACCAATACAAAAGAAGGATTTAATTGGCTTTTCCTTCAGACATAAATCCAAAGTAACATTTCAATGAAGACATGGTATACATCATCATTTTTATAAAATCATCATTGTGATTTTACTAGATATTTTGACAGAAAATGTAAATGTGTATGTACAAACACAGAAACATGTTTATCAACCCAAATTATTTTAAGTCCTGACTTTATCTTACACAATAATAACAACAAATTTGAAAGTCAGTGAAAGATATTATTCCAAGATGGAGTAAGAGCACAGATTGAACTTGAAATAGTTTGGAAAGAAGTGTCTGTTCACTGAGCATTTGAAACATGAAGGAATCTGCACACCATGTTTCTGCATGGTTGAATTTTCACTTGTCAGTATATCAGAATTAAGGTTGCACCAGATAGATTGTTAACAATGTCAAATTTGATTGTTGCAATATGTTCTAAATCGTGGCTGCCAGGGATGGATCTTGCTGACTTTGGCATCTTCTTCCCTAAATCTCAAAAGAATGATAGATGAACATATTCTTGTCGAAATACAAACAAGGAGTTTATTTAGAGACAAGTGACACTTCAGTGCTTAGACATGTGAAGATATTCCACCTGCTGGGAAAACCTGTGAAAAATATTATTGAGAGTTTTATCATCATAAAAGATGGTAGCATCTCATCAGCATAGATGATTTTTTATAGTTTTACATGAAAACAGTTTGAAACAAAAGCACTGGATGATATATCATTGCTTAAAGAAATTCAGTGATTGGCAATACCACAGATATACTCCTTGTGAAAGAAAACCTCAGTTAGAAACAAGTTCTAAAATTGTGTTTATTCACACTGTTAATTCACCAGAAGACAACTTTGAAATGTCTAGCATTTTCCTTTTCTAAGAACTGAATTTATACTCATTTTTATAAAACTATTATAAAATAAATTTTACCCATACTTTCAAAAATATTTATTGAATACCTACTGTGTGCATTTATTAAAAGACCTGAAATGTTCTCTTCTACACATTTTAACTACTTGCATGTAAAATAATTCCATTAAGGACAAAGGATGGTGTTAATAAGAAGAATGAACATTTCCTGAGAACCTAAATATCCAAGGCACTATGCAAGTCCCTTACGGTGACCATCTCTTTGATTGTCATGGCAGCACTGTGTGGGTGGAAGTAGGACAAACCAGGTTGTAGGATGAGATCCCTGAGTGTTTTGGAGATTAAGTCACTTGAGAAATTGTAGGCCGTAGGACCATTTGAAGCTGGAAACTCTGAATCTAAAACCTAAGTTAGTACACATGATGGGAGAAACAAGTGTATCTTAACTGTGTTAGACATATTTTGTGTATGTGTGCTGAAGCACTCAATTTTCAAGTTGTATTTATTACAAGAGAAGCTATTGTTTGTATGGAAATTTGCTTTCTACTCAGCCTAGGACATTGCCATAAACAAAAGAATTCCATAGGGTCAATGAACCCCAAACAAAATTCACTAGGAGCACACTGGTAGTTGAACAAATTTTGATTATTATTCACTTCATCAAGGGAGAATGGACAACATGGGGAACATAAGGGATTTGTGCTTTCCCTGGGCAGTTTTGTAAAACATGTTAAAAATCAAGAATTTATTCTGGATTTGATGTTCTTAGAAATTATAGGCATTTCTGTAAAAAAAAAAAAAAGAAGAAGAAATTATCAATTCCCAACTTGACTCTCACTGGGATTAAACATGACAATAGGTCTGATCTGATTTCATCATCATTTAAAAAATCATCTATTATTTTTCACTTTATGTTTGTGTGGGAGCAAACTGTTGAAATCTTTACTTAATGTATGCTAAACTGATATTCTGTATATAAAAAGAATCGAAAATGAATCCTCATGTGAATGGAAGGTGAGAGGGAGTGGGAAAGGGGAGGGATGCGGGTGGGAGAGATGATATGGGGGGGAAGCCATTGTAATCCATAAGCCGTACTTTGGAAATTTATATTCATTAAATAAAAGTTAAAAAAAAAGAAATTATAGGCATTTCTATGATCTGGTATCTCCATAAATTAAATCTTGAGGAAGCAAAGCAGAGCAAGGGTGAACCTGTAATTGGTTTAAGAAGCAGCTGTCATTTTTCTGCTATCAGCAAGGAGATGGGAATATTTATCATTTTGTGGGTTACACTATGACTTTGTGCTAAGACAGACTTATCAAATGACTTTGCTTGGTCTCACTGTATCTTGGTCTCAAAATGACTTTGTGTGATGTCAGTGTTTTGTGAGATTGCTTATATTCCACAGGAGAAATAATATGGTCTGAGGCATCAGACATACATATCTAAAATATAAATGTGAAGCTCAACTCGAAACGTCAAACCAGTTCCTGGATACCAAGAGCTGGTGTTGATTTTGATTTTTTTTTTCAGTTTTCAGAGTAATAATGTGAGATATCTAATTCTGTGCCTGGAGAATGCAGAAGCATCAGAAGGGGTACTGTGTGTGTGTATGTGTGTGTGTGTGCGTGTGTTTAACCTACTTAGATGAATAACTGAGAGAAAATGTTAAACTCCAAGAAAGGGTCTGTTATTTTAAGAAGGATCTAGTGTTGTGAAATGTTTTGGTTAAAGAATGAGTTCTTTGGTCAAGTAGAAAAGACTAGAAAACCTCTGGGAAGGAAGTTTGGGGAAAGAAGTAACAAATTTAACAGTTGAATTTGGATTATTTAAAAAACATTATTTATCTGTTTGAGAAATAGTGAGTGGGCGCAAGAGGGAGCATGTACCTGTTCAATCTCCCGTAGACTGTTTAACTACTCAAGTGCCCACAATGTGCAGGGTGGGCAGAGCTGAAGTGGGGGGCTGTCAATACCACTTCCTCCCAGCATCCACATTAGCAGGAAGCTAGAGTCAGGAGCCAGAGCTGGGAATCAAACCTAGGTGAGCTGATATATGTGTTGCAGGTGTCCTAAATGCTAGGTTGATTCTTAACATTGCTTCCTTCCTCATAATGAGAGCCGCCTTCTGTTTTTTGCTTTTTTTAAAAATATTTATTTATTTATTTATTTGCAAATCAGTTACAGAGAAGGAGGGAGAGACAGATCTTCCACCTGCTAGTTCATTTCCCAGATGGTCACAAAGGCAGGGGGCTGGGCCAGGCTCAAGTCAGGATCCAGGGAATACTTCTGGGTCCCACATGGGTGAGTCATCATCTGCTGCCTCCCCAGGTGCATTAGCAGGAAACTGGATCAGAAACAGAGCAACCAGGACACAAACAGGCACCCATATAGGATGCCAGTCTCACAGATGGCAGCTTTCCCTATTGCACTGAAATGCCTTTTTAAACATGGATTGGCTCCCATGTTTCTATGGAACTATCAGCAGTTGTAGATGTGTGCTCTTGTACATTACCTCTTCTTCATGGTATATTAAAGACTTACCAGGCTGGCGCTGCAGCTCACTAGGCTAATCCTCCGCCTTACAGCGCCGGCAAACTGGGTCCTAGTCCCGGTCGGGGCGCTGGATTCTGTCCCGGTTGCCTCTCTTTCAGACCAGCTCTCTGCTGTGGCCAGGGAGTGCAGTGGAGGATGGCCCAAGTCCTTGGGCCCTGCACCCCATGGGAGACTAGGATAAGTACCTGGCTCCTGCCATTGGATCAGCGCGGTGAGCCGGCCACAGCGTGCTGGCCGCGGCGGTCATTGGAGGGTGAACCAATGGCAAAGGAAGACCTTTCTCTCTCTCTCTCTCTCTCTCTCTCTCTCTCTCTCACTGTCCACTCTGCCTGTCAAAAAATTAAAAAAAAGACTTATCATTCTTACGTTTTGCCTCAGCCTTCCTTGCATACCCTCTTTTTTCTCTCCATTTACACAATATAATAGTAATCCAATTTTAGTTTGATTTGTATTTGCATTAGATGACTACATATGCATTGTTCACTTTTAGAGTATTAGGATTACATCTTTGGCATTAGTTAATAATTGGCCTTATATAAAAATTTGCTTAGTTTCACAGTATCCTCATTTTCCTCAAACTCTACACATGTAGTACAGAATCCTTTAGGATAAGTTTTCCTATAGTAGATGAGCTGTCATATTTCTTTTTTCCTCTTTGTAATAATCCCACACCCTACAATCCTTAATTCTCCATGTCTTCTCCAGACTGGTTGCTTTCTGAATTGCATATCTAACCTGTTCATGTTTTTCTTCATTTCTCTCCTGGATGATCCAATGGTTCCTAAATGAAGTGCCTTTGTATTTCTTTTGTGTATGACCTTCTCTCCTTGTCTATTTTTGTGGATATTTTAGGACCAAATTTTTTCTCTGATGTCAGAAAACTTATAGTAGAGAACAGGCACTAAATTTCTTTTGGAAGGTGCCATACGTGTGTGCAAATTCCTGAGTGATTGATAAGGCAGTTAGTTGCACTGAGGGAAATCCAAATATCTCAATTTCTGAATCTTTCTTTCTTGAAAAGATGAAATACCAGGCTTAATCTTTAGTCTGGGGTCTTCAGTGAGTAGTGATTGCTGAAGGAGTCACTCTCAGGATTTCTTGGAAAATATTTGTGGGTGGTGGTTCAGGTGACCTCATCTTGACCACCTTACTTTTACCACCTCATCTCTCTTCCACCAGGTACTGTGACTTGAGTTCCCTAGAATGGACCCTCTATAACTTACATTTCTCACAGATAAATCCCATGCTGGAGTGGAGAAAGTGAGGTTGACTGATTGAAAGAGTGCACTAAGTTACTGGCTATGCTGCCAACAATCCCATTTAGTTTTTTTCCAGCCCTTCATTGTGAAGTTCATGGAATTGATGCTTAAATTCTAGAATTCTCATTGACTTGATTCTGACTGACCCCTATACAAGCATTTAGAATTCAGATTTCTTTGAAAAAGGAACCCATTCATTCACTTCCACTGTTGTAAAACTTTGAAATCTCTTCTCCATCTCTGCCCCTTTTATATATTTCTTATTTAATATTTATTCATTCTTATATTCTATTAGGATTTCATGAGGGTATAAAGTTTAATTCAAACTTGTAGCTGGCAATGAACAATCAGAAATCTTTAAATGTCTCATTTCCAAATCTTCAACTGTTACATTATTAACAAGCAACATACCCATTGAATTTATGGAATGTGTTAATTGTATGACATGTAACAGGATATATTTTAAGCTAGTGTTAAGAATGTTCTGGTCACTACCAATAGTGCCTATAATTTTACTATGATAACTTTTTTTTTACTTTGTTGAGAAAAATCTAGTAAGCTTTTCTAATAATAGTCTATCAACAACCTCAAATCCTTTGAGGGATATGTACTAGAGTTCATATAACTGAATGAATAGATGAATAATAAATTAATGTCTGTTTTAGTAATATAATGCAGCAGTAAGAAAAAAAATTCCCAGTCCATTATAGTGTGGTCTTTGGAAATCCATCTGAGCAGTAAGATGTTTTGACTTTAAGAGCTTTTTGGAACCTGTATCATTAAAATGTCAAGCTAGTTTTGAAAGCTGACCAGAGTGAATGATCCATTGTTTTTCACATTTAGCACAGTGAAATTTGTATAGTCTGCATGTCTCAGACTCTGGGCGTTGCTGAGTTTTGACGGTTGCCTGCAAGAAAATGAGGAACAACATGAAAAATTCCCATCCTCCTGGCAAACATTCATCCTCCTCTAATCTGCCACTGTACCTTGGACTTCTCCAGTATCGATGGCCCTCTTTATACAACTGAATTCTGAAAGCTGTCTCATTAACGCACCGAATGGATAGTGGTGTTTAACCGATGCCATTTTCCAGGTCTCCCTTATCAAGGTGTAATAATCCATCATGGAAGTCAATTCATTCCTAGGCATTTCTCACTGCAGAATGTTTCTTCAAGAAACCAAAGCTGCCCTTCCACTTCCCTTTATCATCGCTCTTTCCCTCTCTCACAGAGGAGGTGCACCTGTTTTCTCCTCCTCTCTCTGTGTGTGTCTCCCTCCCTCTCTCTGAATTCTGGCCCTCTGGGCTCATCTTTACACGGCTTATGATGTGTTTGACAGTCATTGATGCCTCGCTAGGTTTCGGCTCATGGAGTAAGCAGTGTAAGGCATGAGTTTTCTTGACAGATTAGAAGGTGCTTTGTAACAAGGGGAAAATCAAATCAAATGCTTGTCACAGAGAATTCCAAGCTATTTTCAAAAGCAGAAAGGGCATGAGAGAAAAAGAATCACCAGGAGAAGGTAAAATGCAGTCTAATAAATAAGATGCAGATATCTGAAAAACAGCATCAACTGTGAAGACAATAGAGACACTGGGGATCTTAAAGGTGTTCCCTGTTTCTTTGTAAACCAGTGAATTTTAACAAGAATGCCAGGCAAATTTAGGAAACACTGAGTAGCAGAATGGTTAACAAAACACAGAACTACCAATCAAGGGAGGTTTATGTAGCCATTAAAAATGTTGCTTATGAAAAACACTTATTAAGTCATTGTAAATGGGAAAATGATACAAAATTACAAAGGCAGTGTGATTAAAGCTGGGAAAATTTACACATGGAGAAAAGGATGACTCTATACAAACAAATTAAGTCGAGGTGTAATTAAGGAGTGGAGCTCCATATATACATACATATAACCTTTTAAAATTATCCCATAGTTTCCACATTTTCTTTAAGAGGTAAACTACCCTAATTCTGCTGGAAATAAAAAATAGAAGAAGCTATGTTCATTTTTTTCAAAAGAAAAAAAAAAACTAAGCAATCTTCAGACCCTAGACAAAAACACTGAAACTACAAAGGTATAAGGGAATATAATCTAGTGAATTAGCTGTCCTGGGCCTTCAGCCTGATGAAAATGGAATCAAAGAAAGAGCCAAGATTAATGAGCAGGGCAAGGACACAATAGGGTGCTTTTTTTGGTCTGTCTTAACAATAAAGTTAGAAATCATAATGGAGTAAGAAACTGTAATTTTATTTTTCCAGTCTTTTTGAATGCCAGGATATATAAACATTTTAAAAGATAATTTTGAAGTTGAAGTGTTGAAGTGAAATGGACACTATGAGAAACAATGACTTCATCAGCCCTTGTCCTGACTATCGAGGAACAACTTAATACTTTATCCCTTTTAGTATTTTTTTTTGTTCTAGTTAATACTATTGGCTGAACTGTGTAATTAACACACAATTATTCTTAGGTGTTTAAATTTAACTTAAAAGTGACCCCTGTTTAATATAAGAGTGGGAATAATATAGGGAGGTGATGTATAGTTTGGCACATGCTCAATTGGACTTTCCCCAAATGGTAGAGTTAGATATGTGCCTGGGGACTCCAATTCAATCCCATCAAGGTGGCATGTACCAATGCCATCTCACTAGTCAAAGTGATCAGTTTCAGTTCACAATTGATCAGAATGATAGGTCTAAGAGCCAAAGGGATCACATAAACAAGACTAGTGTCTGCTAATGCTAACTGATAGAATTCAAAAGGAGAGAATGATCCAATATGGGAAGTGGGATACACAGCAGACCCATAGAATGGCAGATGTCCTAAACAGCACTCTGGCCTCAGAATCAGCCCTTAAGGCATTCAGATCCAGCTAAAAACCCATAAGAGTATTTCAGGTATGGAAAGTACATCTTATGGATTACAATGGCTCCCCCCCCCTCCATAACTTCCCTCCCACCCGCAACCCTTACTCCTCATGTAGGATCTCTGTCCTTAATGTGTTGTACTATGTGAATTAATGCTATAACTAGTACTCAAACAGTACTTTACACTTTGTGTTTCTGTGTGGGTGCAAACTGTTGAAATCTTTACTTAATATATACTAAATTGATCTTCTGTATATAAAGATAATTGAAAATTAATCTTGATGCGAATGGAATGGGAGAGGGAGTGGAAGATGGGAGGGTTGCGGGTGGGAGGGAAGTTATGGGGGGGGGGAAGCCATTGTAATCCATAAGCTGTACTTTAGAAATTTGTATTTATTAAATAAAAGTTTTTTAAAAAAGAGATAATTTTCTCTTAGTTTTAATTTGTATTTGAGAGGATAACTGGATGAGAGGGCATTTGATATCACTTCAGATGACCCCATCCTGTTTTGGGGTCCCTGGGATCAGTCTCATCTTTTTCTGATCCAATTTCTTTCTAACATACAACCTGGTAGGCGGCAGGTGATTGGTTGAATCCTTGTGTCCTTGCCATTCACAAGAGGGACTGGGATGGAGTCTCTGGTTTCTAGGTTTGGCCTGGCACAGCCCTGGCTGTTGCCAGCCTTTGGGGAGTGAACAAACAGAGGGAAGCACATGCTTGCTCTCTCACTCTGCCTTTCAAGTAAAAATAAACAAATGAATAAGCATTTTTAAAAAGTCACAGGAGATTCAGACTCATGAAGTGCAAAGAAATATATTGAGAAAAGTCTAGGAACAAATTTGGAGCAGGAAAATATATGTATATTTCTTTTCAAAGAATTAACTATGGTTCACATACCTGTTAGTAAAATATAGCCATACAACTGGTAAATATCAAAACTATAGAAGCATGAAAAATACCTCCAAATTATACAAATAAAATGCCTTCCAACTACATGTAAACACTGGTTACAACCATGTAAAATTATACGTGTGTATAGCAAAATGTAAATAGTTATGCTAAGGGGGCTGAATCTTTATAAATATTCTTCTGTACAACTGTTTAATATTTAACAGTTTTATTTTATGAGAAAGATTGCTGGTATATAGGCCAGATGCATGCCAGCATTGTAGCTCAAATTATGTGTAAAGTGGAATAGCAAAAGCATCTGAAGATGGCCTTGCATGATCGGGGATGACTTTGAGGGCTCTCTAGTTGGACAGTAGATATCTGAGGTTGGGAATGCAGGCTTCAGATGCGAGTGTGCAGCAAAAACCTTGAAGCAAAATTATTCTGTTGAGGGCTGGGACAGGGGGAGCAGGGTTTGTATATACCTAACATCTCCTTTGTGCTGGATGATGTTCTAGACACTGGGTAGACATGATCTTATTAAATTCATTGTCCATAACCAGCTCTTCATGCCCATGTTAAACATTTCTTTTTTTCTTTATTTTAATAAAAAATTGTCAACACGTGATGCCTAGCCACGTTTACGAGGCACAGTGCATCATTTCAACCAATACCTAAGGTGTCAACTGATTAAATCAGACTCTCAGCTTTGCCACCTCCCTGTTCTTCAGTTGAAGCTTGCCAGTTCCTCTCATCCAGGTTCTTAGTTTTGTAATACACCACTGCACTCTGCATTCACCCCACTTTGCTATGCAACACCATAACCTATAATTTCTCTTGTTTTTGTCCTTTCAAACAGTTTTTTGAATGTTCTGTCATTTCTATAGGGTGCTGTCTTCACCACTTGAGAAACACTAATTTAAATTCCCTTTATTTTAAAAAATATTTTATTTACTTGAAGGGCAGAGTGACAGAGAGCGGAGGTGGGCAGAGACAGGGATTGATCTTCCACCTTCTGGTTCACTCCCCGGATGACCACAACTGCCAGGGCTGATTCAGGCTGAAGCCAGGATTCTGGAACTTCATCTGTGATTCTCTGATGTGGGTGGCAGGGGTGCAAGTACCTGAGCCATTCCAGGCACATGAGCAGAGACCTGGATTGGAAGCAGAGTAGCTGGGACTTGAGCCAGCACTCTGATACGGGGGTTTTGGCTCTGGAGGTGGTAGCCTAACCCTCTGCACTACAACACTGACCTCTAAATTCATTTTATATATCAATGGCTTCTCACAGCTCTTAGAATCACACTCCATACCAGTGCTACTTACAATCCCCAGGGCTGTCTTTCTGGTCCATCTGATGGCCCCTCCCACTGGTTCAGTCTCTTGAAAGGTTTTCCCCAGTTTCTGGGCTTTGGTGTTTGCCCTGTAGGTTTTGGTTCCCCTGACTTTTCAAGGCTGACTCTTTATCCTCCAACTCTCTGTTTAAATGTTGCCTCTTTAGAGAGGCCTTTCCTGTTAGCCTCTTGGGTATGGCTTTAATTATTGAACTAATGAACCATTAATAGTGGTTAGACCTTTGGTATGTGCTCATCTATCCTCTCATCCCCAATATTCCACTCTTCTTGTTCATCTTATGGCACTTATTATAAACAGCACTTATTTAATGAATATGATTACTTTTTTGTATTTAGCTTCTATTTTGAGAAATTGTACCATTTTTGGGGTAGAAGGGATGTTATTATTTTCTGTATAATATTTAACCTAGACATTGGTATGTAGTAGGTATTCAATAAATATTTGTGGAGATGGTGATGTAGTGGGTGGTAGACTGAAAGAACAAAATATTTTCTTCCTTCCTTTCTATGTCATGAAGTGTTAGAGATCATTAAGTCTTCTGAAATCATAGAAATGATGTCTTTTTGCTCCATAAGTCATTTATATTTTTCTGGATATCTGAGAGCCAGTCTGAGGTATGATGATTGTTCTAGGTCAGACAGACTTGTGTTCCCATCTTTCGTAACTTATATGAGTGTAAATTAGTTACTAAGACATCACCTGGTCTCATTTACTGATATGTGAGTGATGTGTGATCAGTAAGTACATGGTATATATGGTGTTATAGTAATTATACCATCGTATGATCAATCTTGTTATTACAACATCCATTTAAAATTATTTCTGATGATGGTTGACATAATTAGTCTACACATGGGTCATTTTTATTTACACAACTTAGCGTAGGCTACAGTTAATTTTTATTAAAACAATATGAACTCTGCTATAGAATGTCAAACTTTAAATTCCCTTCAAAGGGGCTTTATTTGAATTTTCAAAGAGTTTCTTAATAGATTGCTCCCACAACACTATACCCAGTAACAACCTTGTAGAAAAGTAAAAAAAAAAAAATGAAGAACAAAGAAGATAAATCAATACAATGTACTCTACAATGAGCTTGAGTATTTCTAGCTTAGGAAACAGTGAGTACCTCACACACATGGTAACAGTTACACTTAATGTGCAAATAGCACCTAACTAACCTCTTCCTTACATATTCCCTAAGAGGAAAGATCAAATGTTTTTGTCTTACTGCGGGTAGGGAAAGTGAAATGTGGATGCTAGGTTGAGGCTTCCTCATTTCAGTTATCTTTGCAAGAATGCAATGCCGCATCTTATGTGTTTGAAATTTTTGGGTACTTATTAACGAATGGCAGAATACACTGAATTAAGAAAAACCACCTGCCTTGAAATTTTCAAAATGTGTGCTCTGTGGACTGAATGTTTCTTTCTTTCCCAAGTTAACACGCCAAAACCCTGATTTACATGGTGATGGTATTTGGAGATGTGGGTTTTGGAGGGTATCCATGTTTAGATAGGATGATGGTTATGAAACTCTCACACTGTCCTTGGAAAAGACATGAGAAAGCTCTGCTTCCTCTAACTCTGTTTATAGCTGTGTGAGGATACAGTGAGAAGATGGCTGTGTGCTGGGACTTCCCTGTCTCTGGAACTGTGAGAAATAAATGTGTATTATTTAAGCAACCTATAGTAATTTGTTACAGCATCCTGAACTGTCCTAGACACTGTGTCTCAAGTAAAACCAACTCACACATGGATTTCTAAGGGAATGATGTGGACATATGTCACTGGGCATTATTTCCGGAATAGCTGTTGGTGGTGGCTGTCAAGTTGGTTGTTCTTAAGTTACAGCTCTTTAACTTTAGTGTGGTCATATGGAGTTGATGGTAACTGGTTTATGTGAACATAGTGTGACAGTCTGATGACAACCCCAGATTTCAGAAAGTGTAAACAGCAGGTCTGCTTCTTCCCCACAACACTTGTCCACAGAGGATCCTTCACCATTGCATGGTCTGTGTCATCATGCTGAAGCCCAGGCTGACGGATCAGTTGCTATGGAGAAGGGGAAAAAGAGGGCTGAATCATGCACTGGCTCTTGGCATGTCTCATGGTGTTTCCTTACATTTCGCTGGCCAAGCCAAGTGACAGAGCCAAGTCTGCTTTCAAAGGGCCAGGAAAGTAGAATCTTCTGGAAAATACAGGAGTTAGATATGAGTAAAAAGTAACACTGCCTCCCAGTACTTACGTGTCAATTTGGAATACTTACTCTGGGGCTTCACATTTAAAACTGTTGAAATGCGTGCATACATACATTTGTACGTATATACAAACAAGGGTACTTTAAATGATTTGTGGAAAAATTGGAGTAAAAGGTGAGTTTATTTTGGTGCAAAGAATGTTGAAATGCATGCATAGTGTTTTTTGCAAAATGCATTTTTCATGAGCTTCTTGGAGACTTTAAGACGTTTGTACTTTGTTTTTTGAAGTCTGGAAATAATGCACTCATATTTCCTTGACTCAGGACCATTCTGATACCATCTATTTTTTTATATCTGTATTTTACTTTATTATAACTTTTAAGGATTTATTTAATTTATTTGAAAGAATGGCAGAGAGGAAGAAGCAGAGAGAAACATCTTCAATCTTGTGATTCACTCCCTAAATTCCTGCAATGGTTGGGGTTAGGCCAGGCTGAAGCCAAAAGCCTGGAACTCCATTCAGGTCCCTCACATGGGTGCAGGGGCCCAAGCACTTGGTCCATCCTCTGCTGCTTTCCCAGGTGCATTGGCAGGGAGCTGGAGCAGAAGCAGGGCAGCTGGGACTCCAGTGCTCTGGTAGGGAACGCCAACGTCACAAGTGTCAGCTTAACCCCATCACTGTGCCACAGCGCTGGCCCCTGTATCTGTATTGTAAAGCACCTCCTACAATAAAACTTCTCATTTGGTTTCAAGTCTTCATAAAATTTATTTTTTTTATTTGAAAAATGTTTGCAGAATCTGATCACTGTTTCGAGTATCCCAATATCTAAGCCACAGGGTTCATGTAGTACTGCCATTCAGGTGCACTTACTCATTTCCTGATGTGATCAGACATCATACTCCTATGAGCTTGGTTTTCACCATCTCTGAACACAGTTTCAGCCATATGTTCAGCAGGGCAGGGTGGGGTGGGGGAGCTACTGAATAGCTGCTCTGGTTTGGAAGCTTTCCTGTGTAGCACACCAGGGCAACCAAATAAGTATAACCAGGAGAGGACAAGGAAGTAGGACTACTGTGAAGTGCTCTCTGGAGAAAGATGCTCGTGCGAGTGGGAAGTGCTGCCACGTGACTCATTGCAATGTTTAGATGACCGTCTCAGGGTCCTTTCTGGACTGTGCTGTGTGGAATGAATGTTGCAAGTACAATTTACATTACCCACCTTTTACTTATTGTTGAAGACAAACTGGGCTCTTGAAAAATTTTCTCCCACATGATGTACCAAATGCTAATGAACTGGCTAGGGTGAAAGCTCTCTAGTAAAGGAAGTGCATTTATTACTGAACTTGAATCCACCTCGTTTTCATAACAATATTTTGTGGTGCACCTGGAGAGAGGGTGTATAGGAAGTGTTAGAGATGTAGCAGGTTTCTGCCTCCCCCTCTCCATAATGTATAGCATATGTGTACAGTATACAGCAGCAGCAGTAATAACAAACCACATGAGGCCAAAGGAAAAGAAGAGTGAAAAGGTCAGTCATATCCAATAAAAGTTTGACCACATATGTGCCTTGAACTCCCGTGCATCTGTTAGACCATGTATTTGGTTATAGGTGTTTGGGAACCAGTGACAAGGGGGATACACACCCATCTCACAACACAGTGAATGAAATATCAAAAAAAAAAAAAAGACTTCTAGGCATCAAATTATTTCTAATGAAGAAAACCCTGAGGACGCTCTTTAGATAAAAACCTCATATGGTGGTTATAGGCGTGAGCCTGGGAGTGTAGTTTGATTTCAAGTTCTGCAGTGCCTTCACTGTGTTGTCCTGGGCAAGGCTACTTCTACCCCTCTGTCTTCATCACTAATTTAGGATAACATTCCTCACTTTATAGGATTGTTTTGAGGATTACCTTTGATAACCTATAAAAGGAATTTGGAATTATGTCTATTAATAGTCATTGCTAAAAATTGGTGACTTTATTTTATACAAATATAATATTCCCCTATTAATTCAAATTATATTTCAAAGCGCATATAAAGAGGTAGAGAGCCTAAATATGAATATAACTTTAGTAATTACAGTTCTACTGAGTAGCAGGTAGAATGGACAAAGCATCAGAGATTGGGTTAGAATTTTGTTTTTTAGATTAGAGTGAGTGTAAGAGAGAACTGGCACTTAATACCCACAGGTTTACTCTCCAAATGCCAGCTGAGAGCACAATCCACTTTGTCAGTGTGATTGGCAGGGATGCAATCATTTCAGCTATCAATACTGCTGCCCAGGTTCTGCATTATCAGGGTATTGGAATTGGAGTTGGAGCTGGAACTGGGGATTGAACCCAAGTATGCCAATGTGGGACTCGGAATTGTGAGATCAATATTTACTGAATGTTTCACTTTACATAAAATGGCTCTTTACCAAATAGATTTGGGAAATTCTACATAAATTAAGGGCTTTTGCCTTCATGAATTTTCAGAGGTTTCTGAAGCACTAGAGATGTGAAGGAGAGGCTGTAATGTGCAGTACTGGCTCACTTGGTTGACCAATAAATTCTTTTTTCATTAAACATCTTGTGGAATTTATGTCTCAAAAGACACACTTAGAAATGCTGATTGAAGGAGATGGTACCATTGCCATTCCTTCAGGCAATCAGACATAAATAGTGTTTCTATCAGTTGAATTTTTGAATCTGAATTTAGGAGTTGAGGGCCGCTGTGTTCTGACTTCAGTTAAATAATGTCATTATTCAGTGCTTGGAATAAAGGATAAATGTCCTGTAAATAGTGAAGGAGCTGAGGAGGACATGCCATTCACTAGTCTACTTCTTTCTAAACCAACAGACTAGGTTGGACATGTAAATCAAATCCTTCTGAGGGCTAGTTTCTGGGATTTTGATGGGGTCTCTTACATCTGACATTTTTACTCTTTGCCCATTTTGTCCTATTATTTTGAAAGGCAGAGTTAGAAAGAGGAGGGGGAGGGGAGGGAGGGAGAGAGAGAGAGACAGAGAGAGAGATCTCTTCCATCCACTGGTTCACGCTCCAATGGCTGTAACTGCCTGAGCTCGGCCATTCTGAAGCCAGTAACCAGGAGCTTATTCTAGGTCTCCCACATAGGTGCAGGGTCCCAGTGGCTTGGGCTATCTTCTGTTGTTTTCCCAAACACATTAGCATTAGCAGTGAGCTGGATTGGAGGTGATGCAACCAGGACTCGAACTGGTGCCCATTGGGATGCTGGTGCTGCAGGCAGTGGCTTTACCTGCTACACCACAGCACTGGTCTCCACTCATCAGCTTTAACTCATTTGACTAGTGCTTTGAGCAAGCAAAATGCTGAGTTTCTTATGGACCCTCTGAGTCCCATTACATCTCCTGAGTTTTGCTAGCTACTGAGGTACACCTATATAATACATTTATATCATAAACATGAGCAGATGCATGCTAATTATAAAATGTCTCATTCAGAAGTACACAAAGGAAAAAAAAGTGCCTCTTTATTGAGCACGGCTTTCTCTCTATTAACATAATGAATATATAAATATAGTTTTATTATTTTAAGATTTATTTATTTATTTGAAAGGCAGAGTTAAAAAGAGGCAGAGAGAGAGAGAGAGGTCTTCCATCTGCTAGTTCACTCCCCAGATGGCCATAATGGTTGGAGCTGCACCCATCCAAAGTCAGGAGCCAGGAACAACTTCTGGGTCTCCCAGGAAGGTGCAGGGGCCCAAGCACTTGGGCAATCTTCTACTGCTTTCCCAGGCCATAGCAGAGAGCTGGATCGGAAGTAGAGCAGCTGGGGCTTGATCTGATGCCCATATGGGATGCTGGCACTGCAGGCAGAGGCTTTACCTGTTACGCCACAGCACCAGCCCCAAATATTTAGTTTTAAATAAAGAATCACATAGTACATATTGTTCTAACCTTACCTTATAGCCCTTGAGGATCTTTCTTTGTCTTTATAATATATTCTAGGGACTTCAAAAAAGTTAACAGAAAATGGAATTTAAAGATCTGTTTACTATGGTGCAAAAATATTTGAAACACATGCATAGTTTTTATAAAACATATTTTCCATGAACTTTTCGAAGACCTCCAATGAAAAAATGTGTACATATATTCTATTTAAAACTGCATAAAATCATAGAAAATGTCATATTGTAGACCAACAGAGGAGCAATATAAGTACAAGACATGAGAATTTTGCAGGGGTTGAGGATTAAAAGGATCTTAGAGGAAATGGGAGGCACCACTAGTTCCAAGTGTGGGAAAAGCACGAAGCAGCACAGTTTAGATCAGCTCTGACAGTCAAGGGCACGATGAAAGAGTGCCTGTTCAAGCTTTTATGCATTGAGGCTCCGGACTTAAACAAATAAACACAGTTACAGATTATAAAATGATGGCTATCAGGGGCACTCTTAGGTTTTTGTTTGTTGTTTCCATGAATGCTCTTGATTTTTTAAAAAATCATCTGAAGGTTACAGATGTGCTTGTTCTCTGGAGGTCAGCTAAGGTGTCAGTCCTCTCTGCTCAAGAGAGAACCCAGCCTGGGGAGTCTTCTGGGAAGTGTCTTAACTCTTCCTGAACCTCTTGAGATATACATGAGGCTTACAGACACCGTGTGGGCTCGTGCCCCAGGGCAAAAATAAACTTAAACTTTGCCTACTGGTTTCATGTGCTCTAAGCACAGGAGGTTTCTTCCTCCCCGAAGCTGTTGCAGCCAATCATATTTTCCACTTCTCCAGCATCTCCCTGTAACTACCCAGCTGCCAGCCCTGACATGCATTAATGAAGGCAGTGGCTTGTACACCGCTTGTCATGTTTGAAGAGGTGCATGACACTCTACAGTTACAGCTAACTGGAGAAAGAGATGACTTTTGTGCACGCCAGCTAATTGGTGTCAAATCACATCACCTTGCTTTGCCATGACAGGCACAAATCGGAACCGCTGAGGGTTGTTCCAGTCTCTGCTCCCCCAGGGTCCACTGGTATTTCAAAGTCACCACAGTTGTGCATTCCTGATCCTTACCCATTCCCCATCCCAGACCCACAACAAATTGTATTTTAAATTGCTTTAATCTCCAGGTCAAAAAAATTTCAAGGACTCTAGTGCAGAGCCCCTGTGAGTTCTGCAGATGATGAGATTGCCTCTGTCTTTCTGGTAGTCAACCCTAGAAGCAATTGTGCTGAATGGAGGATTTAGGATTAGGGCCGATGATGGCAGGTGGACATGTTCTTCCTCCTGATTCTTCTTCAAATTTTATAGGTGCCTTGATCTTCATGCACTCAGGTTACTCAGGTCTGCGACTTACAAGGAAGAGGTTGAATGATTCACTTTGAAAGCAAGCTCTTCATTCGAAAGGTTTCCTCGCACAGCCCTGTGAAATTTCTGCAGGAAACTCTTAGAAAGGGTGATTTCCCGTTGACAAGGAATGACAAAGCATAGAGACATGTAAGTTCCAGTGAGATCCCCAAGGCACCTGAAGTTCATGAATCATTCACGCCAGGACCACTTTTCCTTAAGCTTATGCTGCATGTCCAAGTTCAGAAGTACCCCCTCATCATCTCCACACCGTCTAAGGTCGTCCTCTTATTCTTGACAACATTGTGCTTTGTCTCTTTATGACATGTGTCCCCATCTGCCATCAGTGTTGCTTAGTCGCTGTTCTAACTACAGATGATCTATTTTCTCCACTACAATGCAAACTCCTTTAAGGGAGAGGGATTTTGCTCATTGTTCACCAGATTTATTGGTGCTGGGCATATGGTTGGTATTCAATGAATGTGTAAGTTACAAAGAAAGGGATTTTTAAAAAGCATAAGAGGGAAAGAGGAAGGAAAAGAGTAAGGAAGAAGGAAAGAAGGCAAAGAGATTAATTTCAGCCATGCATTTTGGCTTAGCAGCTGGGTTTGATGGAATCTCCTAACCCCCTGTACTCTGGGCTTTCTGCTGTCATTGGCCTGAACAATCTACCTTGATCAGGGATTTGGTTGCAGGACCAGCAGGTGCAACTCTTTAGCTTGTGAGTGGGAAATGGTGGAGCTTCTTTTTTTTTTTTTTGTGTTCGTTCTTTTGTCATATTTTATCTCTATAACAAAGAGTGGTGGGACATCAAAAAGTGGTGGGACTCGGGGATGAAACATTCGCCAGAGTCCTGGGCATCCAGCTGTGGGGCTGACGGGGTTGGCCAGGAGGAGCAGAGGGAAAGCAGGCCTGTCCGTCCCAAGCAGCACATCCTTGCCTTTGTTCTCATTGCGCTTGCTGCATGGCCTCCTGTGTCAGGATGGCTGCCAGTTTTAAACATCCGCTTAATTAATTTAGTCAGGGATTTACAAGAAGAAAAATGAAAGAAAACTAAGCCAAGTGCTTAACTTTAATTCAAAACGAATTACCTGATTTCTTTTTAGTGAAAAGCTCCTAAGCTTTGCAGAAGCATTGGCAGTTTTTTTTTTTTTTTCCATGCTACATCTTAATATGTGGTTATTTCCATGTAACTTTTATAAGTTGCTATTGTTTTACATTAGGGTTGGAAAGTGTGCAGGAGGGTTTTTGCTTTGTTTTGGTTTTTAGCTGCTGTGGGAAATACTAATGCACTGACAGAATATTATGACAGAATGATTTTTAACGATAATGCAGCTGTTACAACTTCTGTCTTTGAAATGCCAGAAGGCAGTCAAAATGGAGTACACCATGCACCAACTGGGACCAACCTAGTTCCTTCTATGATGTTCTGGAGACACTTAGGGGAATGTAAGCCTCACTGGAAAAACTTGAGAACAGGCACATCACAGGGCTCCGTCCCCCCAGGGATTCTGGTATGGAGGGGTTTGGGAGGGTGTTCATTTCCAGTATCCCAGGTCATTGTGATGTAATGCCATTTAGAGTTGCTTCTCTGGGGAATTGAAAACAAATAATGATAAGATAAAAATCTCTTCTGCAAGTAAGTGCAGTTGAGTGAATCTCTGAAATTGTCTTTGAACCAGTCTCCAGTCTGGTTCCCAGCAATGTTGATTTTCTCCCAACAGTAGGATTTTGTTCTATGTCAGACCCCTCAATAGCTTTCTGTGTCTTTCAGGATCCCTTTTGAATGTTTTTGTCAGTATTCTAGGCTTTTCATGATCCATAATAATGATTCACAAAGAGAACTTGTTAAAAATGCAGATGATTGACTGCATGTTTTGGGTAGTGGTTAAGATACCACATGGTGGGGGCCAGTGCTGTGGTGCAGTAGGTTAATCCTCTGCCTGCAGTGCCTGCATCCCATATGTGCTGGTTCTAGTCTCCGTTGCTCCTCTTCTGATCCAACTCTCTGCTGTGGCCTAGGAAAGCAGTGGAAGATGGCCCAAGCACTTGGGGTCCTGCACCCACATGGAAGACCCAGAAGAAGCTCCTGGCTTGGATTGGCTCTGCTCTGGCTGTTGAGGCCATTGGGAGAGTGAACCAGCGGACAGAAGACTTCTCTCTCTCTCTCTCTCTCTCTCTCTCTTGCTGTCTGTAACTCTACCTCTCTCTTTGAAAAAAAAAAAAAAAGATAGTATGTCCACATCTCATATGTGAGTGCCAAGGTGCAAGTTTTAGCTCTGTTCCTGATCCAGCTTCCTGGTACTGTGCACCCAGGGAGGAAGCAAGTGATGGCTGAAGTAGTTGAGTTCCTGCAACCTGTATAGGAGATTCTGAATGAGTTCTTGGTTTCTGGTTTTGGTGTGACCTTGCTCCAACTGTTACAGCCCTCCGAAAACTGAATCAGCAGGTGGGAGATCTCTCTGTCTTCTCCCTTTCAAATAGATAAATAAATAATAAAAGAAAATACAATAAAATTAAAATATAGACTATTGGGCCACACTGAATCAGGCTCCTGGACCTGTATAGGAGTCTATATTTATAGATATATCTTACTAAATCCCCTAGGTGATATATTTCAATAATATGAAATTTTGAAATACTTAAAAATTTCAGATCTTCTTCATATTCTCTGGCTTCTTTTTCTCCTGCAACTGTACCAGACAATTAAAAGTTCCTCAGTTTCTCAGGTTGTTTCAGATCTTCTCAAGTGCCCCACCTTTACCTCTCTCCCAGCTAACACTCCTGCCCCTCATAAACTGATCTGTGGCACCATATCTCCCCAGAATCTTCTCTTGGCTATCAAGTATAGAAGTCATATATATAGCATCCTCTGTATATCCCCAGCTAGAATATTTTTGTTGTTTTGGATAGATTTTGATTTGCTCTGTGTCTCTGGCACTAGGCTAGAATATGGATAAGAGAATCAAGGAGCTGGAGGGAGGTATTTTTGGATGACTGGAGCCTTGAAGTTCTTAGCTTTAGCTCTGAGAAAGACATCTGAAGATTAGGCTAATCTTATCCTTGCTGCCTTTTCAGGGATACATCATGTGAGAGATTTGGTGCTCTGTCTCATACACTGGAATCAGTGACAATAATCTGTCATCCAATAACTCTTTTTTTTTCTTATTCACCTATGAGAAGAAACTCAGGTAACTTTACACATGATTTACAGCTTGCCATCTCTGCAGAGTGTCAAAGGTAGATGTCACCTTATGAGAATTTCAGTTGTTTATTCTTTTTTTTTATTTTGACAGACAGAGTTAGACAGTGAGAGAGAGGGAGAGACAGAGAGAAAGGTCTTCCTTCTGTTGGTTCACCCCCCTTAAATGGTTGCTACGGCGGCTGGTGTGCTGCGCTGATCCAGAGCCAGGATCCAGGTGACTTCTCCTGGTCTCCCATGTGGGTGCAGGGCCCAAGCACTTGGGCCATCCTCCACTGCACTCCCTGGCCACAGCAGAGAGCTGGACTGAAAGAGGAGCAACTGGGACAGAATCCAGCGCCCCAACCGGGACTAGAACCCGGGGTGCCGGTGCCGCAGGTGGAGGATTAGCCAAGTGAGCCATGGTGCCAGCCCCAGTTGTTTATGCTTTAAAGGGGGTAAACATCTTTATCAATTATATGCTTTGGGTATAACTTGTCGCCCAAGTTTCATGTGCTGAAAGCTTAGTTCCCAGTGAAATAGCATTGAGGTTGTAGGATCTCTAAAGATGATTAGATCACAAAGAGCACTCCTTGTGCTGCAGCACTGAGTGAGTTCCTGTGAGAGCTGCTGTTGTAAAAGAGGAAGCTTGGCCCTTCCCTGCTCTTCTGCTTCTTTCCTCCGACCTGTGCAACTGTGCATGTGCCTGGATTCCCTTGTTCTGTTGTGACACAGCCAGGTGGCCCCTCATCAGATGCTAAGGCCTTGCTGCTTAGATTTTGCACCTACCAGAATCATGATCTAAATACACCTCTTTTCTTTATAAATTTCTCAGCCTCAGCTATTTTGTTATAGCAACACAGAACAGACTAAGAAAGCCAAGAAGAGTGAGGAGAAGCAGAGGAGAGCCAGGGATAAAAGTGACGGAAGAATCCGAGAGGAAGAAAAGTTGAGTAGAGGAACTGGAGTGTGGTACAGAGGTTAATCGATGCTTGGGGCTGCTGCACCCCATATCAGCTAAGTTTGAGTACTGACTACTTTGCTTTTGATCCAGCATCTTGTAAATGCTCACCATTTGAGGCAGGAGATGATGGCTAAAGTACTTGGGTCTGTGTCACCCATTTGAGAGACCCAGATGGAGTCCTGCGATCCTGGCATCAGCTTTACTCAGCCCTGGCCATTGTGGGTATTTGGGGAGTGAGCCAGTGGATGGAATGTATGTCTCATTCTCTGTTTGTCAAATAAAATGCAAATAATACATTTTTAAAATGAAATGTTCAATGGAGTTTTGGCATCATAATTTTAAGCATTTTTTAAACAGAATTTAATTATATGTTGATGTCTCCTATTAGCTTTTCTTCAGAAACCTGAAGTTTGAGATAAGAAATTCTGAAATCAGAACAAAAAAAAAACCTAAATGAAAAATCTCCACGAGTGAGATCCCAGTGGAAAGAATGGGTCATCAAAGAAGGAGGTACCTTTCTCTGAAGGGAGGAGAGAACTTCCACTTTGACCATGGCCTTGTCTAAATATGATCAGAGTCAGTGAACTCAGGGGGCTTCCATAGCCTTGGCAGCTCATGACAAGAGCCTAGGGTGATTACTGATGCCATAAACAAGAGTGTCAACTTGTTAAGTCAACAACAGGAGTCACTGTGCACTTACTCCTCATGTAGGATCTTTGTCCTTAGTGTGCTATACATTGAGATTTAATGCTATAACTAGTACTCAAACAGTATTTTTCACTTTATGTTTCTGTGTGGGAGCAAACTGTTGAAATCTTTACTTAATGTATGCTAAACTGATCTTCTGTATATAAAGAGAATTGAAAATGAATCTTGATGTGAATGGAAGGGGAGAGGGAGTGGGAAAGGGGAGGGTTGCGGGTGGGAGGGACGTTATGGGGGGGAAGCCCTTGTAATCCATAAACTGTACTTTGGAAATTTATATTCATTAAATAAAAGTTAAAAAAAAAACAAAAAAAAGAAATTCTGAAATCATTGGAAGATCATTTGGGGATAGAGAAATGAGACTCGTGTAAGATAGGAAAGTGAATTAATAAGTAAATTCAGAATTCAAAACTGAGCTGCTTCACATTTTTCTAATTATTCTTTTCAAATTTTTCTTTTTATTTATTTGAGAAGCAGAGACATACAAAGATAGAAGTCTTGGTGTCGGTGCTGTGGCGCAGCAGGTTAAAGCCCTGGGCTGAAGTGCCGTATCCCATATGGGCGCCGGTTCTAGTCCTGGCTGCTCCTCTTTTGATCCAGCTCTGTGCTGTGGCCTGGGATAGCAGTGGAGGATGGCTCGAGTCCTTGGGCCCCTGTACCCCTGTGGGAGGCCCGGAAGAGGCTTCTGGCTCCTGACTGCGGATCGGTCCAGCTCTGGCTGTTGCGGCCATCTGGGGAGTTAACCAGTGGATGGAAGACCTCTCTCTCTGTCTCTACCTCTCTCTGTAACTCTTTCAAATGAATAAAATAAATCTTTAAAAAAAAAAAAAAGAGGTCTCCCATCTGCTGGATCACTCCTCAAATGCCTTCAGCAGTCAGTTTGGCCAAATTGGAAGCCAGAGCTTGGAACTCCACTTGGGTCTCCCATGTGGGTAGCAGTGATTCAACTAGTTGAGCCATCACCTGCTGCCTCCCAGTGTGTGCAATAGCAGGCAGCTGGAATCAGGGATGGCTCTGGGTTTCCAACTAAGGCACTCTGAGATAGAATGTGGGCATCCCACATGGTGTCTTAACCACTACACTAAATGCTCACACCTTCTAATTGCTTTTATAATCCATCAGTGCCATTCTGCATATTTGACTATGCGTCTAATGAAAGTGCTTAGTCTCTTCTGGTGGCTACTTGAATTGTTTCATGTTATGTTTCTTTGCCAGGATCTCTCAGTCAGAAATCTTCATCAGACTCAGTATTAAATCCACATACAGACCACGCTATTTTTGATAATGTTGAGTTTTGATACTAACTGTGGCCTGAGTTGTATATTAAATCATGAGAAATTGGGCTTTTTTTTCTCTCCTCTGGGCCAAAGAGCACTGAATCTCAGTAAATTCAGAAAAGAAAGAAAACATTGGTCATATCAACTACCTTAAATAAGTGGCCTTTGAAACTCTGCTATCTTCAAAGGTCAGCAGGCTTGTAGAGTAGACTTACAGTAAATAATTGGCCAATATTGTTCCTTAAGCAGCCTTTCACAACTTGATTCCGTTCTGCTATCTCCCTGCTCTTCAGGTCATAGACCTGGAAACCAATCTAGGCATTCTCTCACCCCATCCAATTTGACACTCAGTTTTCTTCTGGTGAGCCCCTCAACGGCACCTCCAATCAGGAGCGCTCTCTCCTCATTCTTTTCTCCCTAAACTCTCACTGAAATCAGTGAAGCTGCCTTTTGACAGCTCTCTCTGTCCTTCCAATCACCTCCAGTTGCATTTTTCCACAGTTCCAATATTTGCTTTTTGCTGACTTATAAGCAAAACTGTAAGTTTCAGTGGCTCCCTACCACATGCTGTATTTTGCACAATTAATTTGAGTCTTGAGGATTTCACTTTTGTTCACCTCTCCAGTATTCTCTCTCTCTCTCTTCTCCAGTCTCATGCTCCTTCCTCTTCATCCTCAGAACTATCTATAGATCCTAGACTGCATCATGTTCTCTGTGTTTGAAATATTTTCCTCGTGTTCTCACAATTATTTGCCATTTGCACATCAACCTTCTCTGTTAGGTGAACTCCTGAGCATTCTACAAGACTTGACTCTTCAACTGGTTTGCAGCTGGTTTTCCCGAAACACCCTGAACATATCAAGCAATTGTATTGGAATTAATTTTTGTGTGCTTCCTAATGGGCATATCTTTACCTTTGCATGCCCATTGTTTAATGTAATGATTGGCCCATTAGTAGTTTCTTGCCTAAAATTTTTTCTTTCAGAATCCATAGAGGACTCATTTTACATGTTTCTGATTTAGTTGATCTTGGACCTTATAATCTAGTGATGGGCATAAGAGCAGGTGAGATTAATCAGAAGCGTCCCTAAGACATTTTTGAGAGAGCATTGAGAAAGATGTTTTCATCTGGAGTGCAAGTTTTCAGAAAATACAAGCTGATTTCCAAGCTGATACTCCAACCAAGCAGTCTATAATTATAGGTAGGGAGAGGAAAGGAGAGTAAGATATAGCAAGATGGAGAGAACAAGGAAAAATAATTTCAATTCCCTCTCCAAGGGTCTGGGCTATGCATGTACAAGCCTACATCATACCCCTCTACTTTTGAATTATGTGAGAAAAATACAGAAATACTGTCTCTTAAAAAACAAGACATGAGACGATAAATAAATGCTTATTCAATGAAGGAACGAAAAGCCATATTTCATGAGGTGAAGGAAGAGGGGAGAGAAAGGCAGTTAAGAAGAATGAGAGAGGGGCCAGATTTGTGGTTTAAACAGTTTGCTAAGCCACCGACGGAGACACGAGCATCCCATATGGGCGCTGGTTCGAGTCCCAGTTGTTCTGCTTCAGATCCAGCACCCTGCTAATGCACGGGTGAAAGCAGCAGAAGATGGCCCAAGTGCTTGGGCCTCTGCATCCACGTGGGAGACTGATAAAACTCCTGGTTCCAGCCCTGGCTGGTGCAACCCTTTGGGGAATGAACCAGATGAGAGTTTCTCTTCCTGCACCCCTTTTTCTCTTCCCTCCTTCCCCTCTTCCTCCTTCTCTCTCTGTAACTTAATTTTAATTAATAAATATATAATATAATATTTATATTTATATAAATAAATATATAATAAATATTAATAAATATTAATAAATAAATAAAAGAAGAAGGAGGGGATCAGAAGGCATATGGCAGTCAATTAAGATGGAGTCCTTAGATGGAACAATTTCCAGAAGGAAGAAGGGTGGTGACTACACAGATAGAAAAGCAATGTGTATGTTAGGGTGTGGACAGGGATTTAATTGTTAAGACACCCAGGTCAATCTGAAGGGCATGATGCACTGCTGATAGATGGACAAATCAATGATTCCTATGAATGGGAAACAGAATTTAACATCATAAAATGCATTTTGGGAGTCTATTTTTATTGCTTCATTTCTAACATATGCCTAAATTCAGGTTATATTTTGTGTCTCTGCTGGAGTTTATTCTGACAGATATATTTTCAGGATTGCACTTTTGGTCAAAGCATACGATGACGAAACCCACCAGGAGGGGCTTGAGCATGCAGTGAGGCTGACGGGGGCCCATTTGTCATAGTGAGTGAAATGTCGTCAAGAGAGCACAGAGATTGCACTGAGAAGCTAAATTCAGCATCTGACACTCTGAGATGGCAAATAGTCAAAGGAAAGTCACAGCCAGGATGAAAGGGGTGGCATCAGAGGTGGGAAGTGAGTCTTCTGTTTGTCCTCCACAGGGCGATTTTGGGAATTCAGATCCATTTCCTGATGCTGTCAACTGATACTTTGCACCTACAGAGGATCAGAAGACCCTTTGCCCCTTGTAATAAGGGTGGTGATAGAGGATGAAAAAAAGAGTTGGCTCTCGGTAGATACCTATTCTGTGTGTGGAAGTGAGATGCTATTTTAAGATTAGATGTGAAAATTGCTTACCTGGCATGGGGGGTATGTTTCAAAGGATGATTCCTTTGGTTAAATTGCTAATTACAAGGGAAGAAGAGGTAGATATCTTTTCTGGTATTAACTAACTGTGGAGGAGTTGTCTGTCTGGAGCAATAGGAATGGGTAAAGGTAAGTTGCCAATAAATATATTTTTTGAGCTCACAAAATGCTAACCACTCAATCACTGAAAACTGCAGTCTTTTTTTTTATTTAGTAAATATAAATTTCCAAAGTACAGTTTATGGATTACAATGGCTTCCCCGCCCCCATAACTTCCCTCCCACTCGTACCCTTCCCATCTTCCGCTCCCTCTCCCATTCTATTCACATCAAGATACATTTTCAATTATCTTTATATACAGAAGATCGATTTAGTATATATTAAGATTTCATCAGTTTGCACCCACACAGAAACACAAAGTGTAAAATACTGTTTCAGTACTAGTTATAGCATTACTTCACATTGGACAACACATTAAGGACAGATCCCACATGAGGAGTAAATACACAGTGACTCCTGTTGTTGACTTAACAAATTGACACTCTTGTTTATGGCATCAGTAATCTCCCTAGGCTCTAGTCATGAGTTGCCAAGGCTATGGAAACCTTTTGAAACTTCAGTCTTTTCAACATATGGTGCTAGAAAAACTGGACATTTACAGGAAAAATCATTAATGTAGACACAGATTTTATAACCTTTCAGAAGATGAATTGCAAATGTATTGTATAGCTAAATATGAAACTCAAAACTCTAAAACTCCTATGAGATAACCAGGATGACCTTGGATATGGCAGTGTCATTTTAGACCCAACATGGAAGTCATGATCCATGAAAGATGTAATTGATAATGCTGGACTTCCTTAAAATTAAAAACATCTCTGTGAAAGGTGTTAAGAGAAAGAAACTACAAACGTCCAACTGGGAGATAATGTTTGCATAAAGCATATCTGATAAAGGATTATTACTCAAAATATAGCAAGAACTCATAAAAATAAATAAGAGAATAAATAACCCAATTAAAAATGAGACCTAGGAGTTTAACAACTCTATCAGCAAAGAAGATATGCAAATGTGCAATGAGCATAGGGAACGATGCTCCACACTTTGTGTTAACAAGGAAATGCAAATTAAAACGAGTAAGACTAGGAGATACCTATTAGAATGTCCCAGATCTGGAGTGTTGACAATACCAAATGCTGGCAAGGATGTGGACTAACAGAAACTCAAAATTATTGCTAGTAGGAATGCAAAATGGAATAACCACTTTGGCAAATAATTTGACAGCTTCTTAAGAATCCAAAAATGCTCCTGCCAAATGATCAGCAATTGAACACCTTCCTATTTGCCCCAAGAACTTCAAATCTCATATCCACACAGAAACATGGAGTTGACATTTGTTGCAGTTTTGCTCATTGTTGTCAAAACTTGAAAGCAACTGAGACGTCCTTTACTGAAGGGATTAAAAATAAACTGTGATGCATTCAGACAATATATTATTCAGTAAAGATAAATGAACCTAAACCATGTAAAGGCATTGAGGAAGTTAGACGCTTATTGTGAAGTGAGGTAACCTGAAAAGGCTACGCACTGAATGATTCCGAGTATATGACATTCCAGAAAAAGCAAAACTATGGAGAAAGTAGAGAGATACGTCATTGCCAGGTGCTGGAGGGAGAAGGACATGGAGAGCAAAGTGGATTTTAGGGCAGTGGACATTCTATATGTGATGCTACAAATATGTATACACACCGTGCATGTACATAAGATAGAATGTACATGCAATGGCAAAACTAAATACATGGTTTGCGAGAGATGATGAGGTGTCAGTTAAAACCAATGTAGCAAATGGTAGAGGGTATCGAGGAGGAGGAGGCTATGCTGAATTAGGGAGAGTACAAGGGAAATCTGTGCTTTCCTCTGAAATTTCTTCTGAATTTGTATATTATCCAAAATAATATATAATTGTGCTCTAAAACAAAGTTTTAATTAAAAGAATAAAATTTTAGCATGTAAACTTAAAAAATCATAAAAACTTATTGTAATATATCCTAGGTTTTCCTTGAAGTTAAAATTTCCAGAGAAACGTTAAGTATCTTTCCAGTTTGCAAACTAGAAAAATAAAATGCTTTCCTATTCTTTTAGGAGTTCTTAAGCGTATACAGGTGTGAAGATAAAATTTTATTTTCATGGAGTAATCATCTCATCTTTAACTCTTTTTAAGACCTTTGTGCAAAAAAATAATTTCATCATTAGTACTCATGGGCATAACTGCTTTCATGAAATTGATTATTGTCCCAATGATAATTTATAAGAACTCTAATGTTTAGAATTGGTTTGTGGGTGATGGCAGTGGTGGTGGTGTGGTGTGATGGTAGAATGCCCTAAGGTAATCCAAGTACCAACTCAGATGTTTCCAAATTTCTTCTACCCTCATTACCTGGAATCATTGGATCCTTTCATAGAATATTTTGCATAAGTCTGGTACATTCTTTGCCATCTTCCTGCAGGGAAATTAGGTTTGGAAATTCACTCCTAAGTTTCATGAAGTCTTGCCTTTGCAGATCTCAGTGTTTGGAAAGCTCAAGTCTGTTTTGGCAGTGACTTGCCTCTAATAAAGGTTTTTTGGAAGTGGCTATGCCTTTGGATTACATGGTCTTTTAAGAAGATTAAAAGGAAAATATGAAAGGAAGGAGAAGGGACAGTGATAGCAAGGGATGGTAGGTTGGGAAGTATCATTATATTCTTAAAAGTGTATATATAAAATTTGTTCCCTTTATATAAAAGAATTATTTATAAGGCATAATATTAGAGTTCACAAAACTATATCACAGCAAGGAGCAAATCATCAGTAAGAAATATTTTAGCCCATGTGAATGTGGTTACATATTGACAATAGATGAGTCTGAAATATAATTGAAACTATCAATAATACTTTTTTAAAGATTTATTACTTATTTATTTGAAAATCAGAATTACACATAGAGAGGAGAGACATGGAGACAGAGAGAGAGATACAGAGAGAGAGATAGAGAGAGGGAGAGAGAGGGAGAGGGAGGGAGGTCTTCCATCCGCTGGTTCATTTCCCAATTGGCCACAATGGCCAGAGCTGCGCTGATCCGAAGCCAGGAGCCAGGAGCTTCTTCTGGGTCTGCCACGCAGGTGCAGGGGCCCAAGGACTTGGGCCATCTTCCACTGCTTCCCTAGGCCATAGCAGAGAGCTAGATTGGAAGTGGAGCTGGATTGGAAGTGGAGCAGCCGGGACACTAACTGGTGTCCATATGGGATGCCGGCACCACAGGCAGCAGCTTTACCCGCTATGCCACAACGTCGGCCCCATCAATAATAATTAAACAAAATACCACTCCTTATATTAGTAAAGCTCAGTATGCATATATTTATGCAGGCAATTGTTCATGAATAATCTGAGTGATATAAAATTATGTATAAATCAGAAAGAAAAATTTAAAAATATATATGCAAAAGATTATCACAATATGCCTATTGTTCCCCATATATTGATCACCCTCTCTCTGCCTACAAACTCTACACCGTACTCATCTGATCTTGTGGTCACTCCCCAAAATGGAGCTTTGTTTCTAGTTAATATAACATGTCTAAGTCACCTCCACCCCTCCTACATTTCCCATCCAGCAATATTCTTCCATCTCTCTGCCTATAGATTTCTGTAATCCTTCACTGATGACTTCCCAAACTCTCAAGTCATCTCACATCATAGAAATGCTTACTATGTAATTATGTCCAGATAATTTATTTTATAGTTATTAATTATTTGTGTTTCAGTATTTCCAGATAATGTGTTGCCATATTTACTGTTAGAAACTCAAGAGCGGAGGCCAAATCATAGGGTTCTTCCATATTTGCCCAAGAGCTGGGCACGTACCAGGCAAATACAGCCACGCACTGCCTAAAAACAGTTCAGTCAACCCTGCACTGCATATGCTGTAGAGGTCCAGTATAGCCCAGGTGTGTAAGAGGCTATACCATCTAAGTGTTAAGTGTGAATACATTCTGGTGTTAGTACATTGGTGAAATTCTCGAATGATGTATTCTCAGAATGACTACTAAATCAGGACACATTTAAAGTCCTTGTGCCAATAAGGGTTAAGTGGGAGAAGCATAAACTCTGCCATTCATGGCACATCAACCTTTGCATGGCAGCTACATGTGTAACAGAGGACACAAGACAGGAGTAAGTGCTGAATTACAGTACTTTTTGGGGGGATAGTTACAAGGCACATGGTAAGCATTAGAAACACCATAATGTATAAACATTTTTGTGTGCCAGGAACAAAAGTACACATTGCAGTAGTTTGCCTTTTGCCACTGTTCCGTAGTTATGTGTACTTTGCTTCTGCAGGAGTGCTGAAGGACAAATGTTATAACAAATTTACTAATACTATTTTGACTTATGTTTCAGAACAGAGAACAACCTTCAGAATGTTGAAAAATTTCATCCTGTGTGTGGCAGGTGTTTTAATAATAAGAGATGGTCAGTTTTAAATGCCTGAAGACATACTAAACTTGGAGGAACACTGATGCAATTTTTTCCTTACCACATAAATGGCTACTTTCCCTGCCCAAGGCTCCTTCTCCGCTCACCATCACTTCATCCCAGTGATGGGATAACCCATGGCTGGATAGTCCTCTGGAAGTCTCCATTTGTCATCGTAAGACATTGTTGCATATGTGAATAATCACAGTAAATATGCCATAATAATTAATTTGCATCCATTCACAATAAAACCATAAAACCATACCATTAAAACAAAATTGAATATTTTGCCTTGAATATTGATGGATATCATTACCCCCAAAAATGCAAAATCCCCTTCCAAATAAAATGGTTTGCAGCAATAATTGTGATAATAATTGCACCAAGCCACTTATATTTCTCTCTTATCCTCCTGAACATGTCTCTCATCTTGGCACTGTAGGAAATCTTTGTGTTGGCAGGATATTAGTGAAGCGTGTTGTAGTTAACACTAATTAATTCATGTTGGTTTCCTCACAGTCTAATGAAACAGAATTAAACCTGTACTTTGCTCATTTGGTTCATATTTTCCAAATGAGATACCTAATGGAGTCTTTGGAAAGGGCATGTCAACTCTACATAGTTAGTCTCTTTCAGATTTCTTTAAGCTTTCCAAAAGGAAAACTTTAAACCTTGAATAGCATGCCAGTAATAATGATGATTATATACTAAAAAAGGAAATGAGCTCTACAATGTGGCTAAGCCTCCAATTTATAGCCAGGGAGAAGTTTCTCAGAAATTACACTGAACAAATGACATTAAAGAATAAAAATTCTAATGTTTTCTTGCTTATATGACATAGGAGAGCTTAGATCTGCATCGCTTAAACGATTTTGAAAATGCAGTAATTGTTCAGGTAATTAAAAATGATTTTGAGTTCTAGAAGAAAGGACTTTGAATATTTTTACCATAAAGAGATGATAACTTTTTGAAAATACAGATGTGTTTACCTAGGGGGAGGCATTTGGTACAGCAGTTAAAGATTTGAATATAATGCTGATATATATGTATCAAAACATCACATTGTAACCCACAATATGCAGTTTTAGGTTTCAATTTTAAAATCATTTTATTTCATTTTGAGAATGTATGGAATTAATTATCTAAGTTTTCCAGAAATAATGCCTTATTTGTTAATTTCTAATATTTTTCTTGCTTTTTTCATTTTTATTTGATTAAGAAAGGACTTCCTTCAAAATAGCAATAGCTAAATCAGTTATATTTTCAGGGACTAACAAATGAGGTCAGATAAAATTCATTCAAAAGTTAAAGAAGATTCAATTTTTCTTGGTTTATTAACACTGAATGTAATTGTGTTGTATGTGTGTACTCTGGTATTAGTCAAGTCACTTTTTGATTTTGACTTTCTAGGTTTTTTTTTTTTTTTTCACTTAAAAAGGATGTTGAGCCATGTACTCTCTCAAGCTAATATTCTTAAATTAAGTAATTCAAAATGGAACGTTAACAGCTAAAAACTTATTCAGAAGAATATTCATAGTCTAAATGTTTGCACTTATTACTGAAAAAAGAATATCTAGCACTTTAATATCATTCTATACTAGGCACTCTTGTAAGTATTATACAGAAGCTACCTTTTTTTTTCCCCACAAAGACAAGTATAGCTGTCTTTCTACTATGCCAGAAGCCCAAGTTCCCTGTTGGCCTAAGTGCAGGCTTCTTCCTATGAATTAACATTAGTAGTACAACTACATTTATACACTATCCTTTTGGACTTGATAACAGTTTGATTTATGTGTTCATATACTGTCATTCCTCAATATCTGTAGGGGCTTGGTTTCTTAATCCATAGATACTCAAATTCTTTTCAACAAAAGACATAGCATTTACATATATAATCTCTGTGTATCCTTATGTATACTTTAAATCATTTCTAATCACACAATGTAAATAATATATAAACATTTTATAGTGTTATTTAGAAAGCAATTAGAAGAACAAAATCTGTACAGGTTTAGAAGAGACACAATTTAAAAAATACTTTGAAATATGGTTAGTTGAGTCCTCGGACTTTGAGCAGATGCCTGTGAGGACTGATGGGGTATTTGATTACACTTTTGCTTTTTGTGTCTCTACTCTTCTGTCTGTGTCTGCACATGAAAGCACTTCTAAAAGTTTGTGGAAAGATGCAAATGAAAGGTAACCTTATTTTGATACAAACAAATTGAAATCCATGCACAATATTTCACAATAGGCATTTTCCATGAACTTTTTGAAGACTCTTCTGGTGTGCAGTTTATCCATTATGTTTTATGAAATTTTCATGTAGCCTTTTCAAAGCCACAGAAGTACTCTATCATTGCTTGTTAGATATGTTAAGGAGTGCTCAGTCCCTAGAGAAAGAAGCCTCAGGCAGTCTGGCTTTCCAAAGAGAAAAGTTCCTTTTGAGGTTGTTCTAATTCAATTTTTCAGATAGCACTCTCTAGAATGCCTTTATTTTCCATTACAGATTACAAATAAAAAGTTTGGAGACTCCAGTCTCAGTTGCTTTGTCAACTAGTTGCTATTAATTTTCAGAAGGAAGAAAAGAACTAGTTCTCAATTGCAGCAGCTCTTCACTGGCATGTAGCAGAGCACTTTGATCGATGGGTGAGACAAGCAAGGGCTCCCCTACTCACTCCAGGGGATTATAGTCCAGTCATGGAAACCAGGTTTCAATACAGTGAAAAACAGCAATAAGATGTAATAAATAGAAAATTGTGCTCATATGCTAAATTTTAATTATTTGGACAGGATTAGCAGTATGATTTCAGACACAAGATACTAAAGACTACAGTAATAAAAAGAACTTTTCAGGAGAGAATTTTCCTGGCAGCCGTACTCACTCCTGCTCCTGGATGATATATTGTTTTGCAATCAATGGGTCATTCGTAAGTTATCTACTTGTGCAAGACCTATGCCCACCATGTTTGAGTCCATCTCAGCAAAACCAATACTGTGTTGTCCCATAAAGCAAACACCAATAGGGGAATACTCTATAGCAGTTCCCAAGTCATCAAATGGAACAAGACATGGACCCAAGGCCGGATGATGCTGCTTGAATCCTCTCACAGGTGATCCTCATGAGCCCATGTGTCTAGGAGGGATTCTGCTATACTGGCATCAAATTAGCTTCTCAGCTGATATCCAGATCTCCACCTGTTTTCTGGAGCAACAGAAATGAGGAAGTTCCAGCTAACTTCACCTTATACAGTGACCCCAGGGCCCATGACAGCCACATGGACTGAGTAGACACTAGAATAGGGAGGGAAATCTACTACACAGAGAAAGTGATTCAAGATTCTTTCCGCCAATGGTGCTGCCTCTACCTATCTATGGAGCCCATTTTAGATGCAGAAATAAGACTGACATGAGTACCCCAGCATCTTCAAATAGAATGTTGGTTTGAAGAATATGAAAAGCTTATTCTGTTTCATTTTTACTTTCATACTTTTATTTTTGCTGCATTGCTAATATAACTAAATGGACAACTTACCACCTGATGACATCTTCTTAGAAGTACATAAAGTTTGATCCTACCCCAGACACAAACACTGAAAAGGAATCTGCATTTGAGAAGATCTTCATGGGATTTGTGTGCATGTTAAGGGTAGGGATGGCCTCTGATAATGAACATCCAAATCATGCCTTCCTGTTACTCAGGGTATGGTGGAAAACACAAGCAAGGACACAAACCACGAGGATTCGTAACTAAGACCAGCATTTATCAAACAATGACTATTAGCAAATACTTTTCTTAGCATCAGATTAGTGTTCACTGTGTTAACTCATGAATTTCTCTGGATAAACTAATGGTATAGGACTCTTTACTTCATTTTCCAGGTGAATAAACTGAGGCACAGCAATTTTGTTTACCTCTAACACAATTAAATATAATGTTGAATTTGAACTGAGGATTAGCAAACCCTGGAGTCACATTCTTAAATACTGCCTTCTACTGATAAATTTCTTGGAGTAGGAAATGTTTACTTCTGTTTGAGAAAATTGGAGGAAAAATATCTCAAGCTTTTCAGAAGAGTGATGACTAAGCTGAGATTCTAGAATAAGGAAGAGTTAGCCAAGGCATGGATATCCATTAGGTCAGAGTTGGATCTTGATTTTGCCAGAGGGACTCATTTTGCCAGTCCTATTGCATGTCCCTTGGTTGTATAAAAGTCATTTGTTTTGCAACCTCTCCTTTTTTTCTTAGTCTATGCTAGCAATTGGACTGTCCCTTTTCCTTCCTTATATCTGTCTCCCATGGTAGGATAATGGCTGGATAACTCTTAAACACAGTTGTCCTCATCTGTGAGTTTCCATTTTTACCCTTTCAGATTTTTATGCCTTTGAATGAAAGAACTCTCTCAACCTAAATGGTTGTCCAACAAGAAACGTTTTTATGGAATGTTGCATAAGGTGCTTCCTCCATTCCCTCAAATGGACAAGCTTTCCTTTTGAAATCTGTCCTTCTTGGATCAATCAATAGTGTGTTAAAAAGGAATGAGCAAATTTCATGATATCTGTCCCTGGAAAAGGACTATAGAGTAAAGGAACAGAAAAAGAGAGCTGTGTGCGTGGGTTAGGACCTGGGCTGGGCTGGCTCAGAGGACCATCCTTCGTATGCCAGCTTTTCTTTGACAGGCTTGATTGGCTGATTTTCACAACTAAAGCCTATCTTGCCTTAGAAAGGATTTAGTTCTGTAGAACTGCAAGAATCATCCTTGATCTGATTCAATTAAAATGGAAAGGGCTTGTCTATGTTAGTTTCCCTTATCTACCTAGATCAGGAGAATCTTAAAGTACATTCTACCAATCTCCATCTTTCTATTCCAGCCAGTTAAGCTTGAGATTATAGTCCTTCAGATCTTTGGAAGATAAGCATACAGAATATATGATATGCTCAACTCCACTTAATAAAGGATCAATAAATCAAAGTTGGTATAGTTGTAACTCTCAGGCCAGTAAATAGAGTCAAACTTTGGTTATTGGTGCTGGCATCTTGAAGAACAAACTACTTGCAAGTGATTTCTTTTTGTATATTGACTCAAATATAATATTAATGTTTCTCTATCATTTGAAATAAATTTTACTTTCTCAGAGCATAGGCTGGCCCCAAAATCCTAATAGGAGGGCAAATTGACCTGCGGTTAAAGGTTGCCAATTAAGTCCCTAACAGTGCAGAAGATATTAGGAAGTATTGATAAGATAATTGGTTATTAAATTAAAATTACACATAATAATAGGGTGATACCTAACTCATCATACTCCGGATTTATCTTACAGAGTTGAATATAAAAAGCAGGCCATAAAAAATAGAAAATGTAGATAACTGTTTGTTCTGATATCTGAGTAAGGAATATGTTTATAATGAAATAGGATAAGAAAAAAGGATATATCAGAAAACCCTGGGGACATGGGTTCTGGCCCCAAGCAGGCCTTCTTTGGATACTGCCCCACAACCCCTGGATTAATGGTTTAACGCTCTGACTCTGTTTCCTCATCAGTAAAAGTGTTATATAATAAGTTTCTTGTTGTTAAGATTAAGTAAAGTGTGCTGTTTAGAACATAGTCCCAATGATGCATTTGTTAATATTTTGTTACTTCATCTAATTTCATTAAATGGCTAAAGATCAGTATGTCTTAAATTGGTAGCAATAAAATTCAGAAGCTAACGCCAACTAGGGGAAAATTTGAATCTACAGGATAGGAAAAGCACTGATATACTTAACCTCCAATGTCTCATACAAATAAGTAAGAGAAATATAAATTCTGGTTAAAATAGTGCATAGAACATCACAGACAATTCATTCAAAAATCTGAAATCAGCATATAATGGACAGAGATTATATCTGAATCTACTCAGACTGAGAGGCAATCATATTATAAAATATTTTATTTATAAACATGACAAAAATATTTTAATGGTATGAGGTAGCAAGCAGTCCTACAACATGTGGTTGGGAGTATAGAGATTATTCTTTTCAAGGGTAATTTGCCAAGATCACCTTTAAGCTTGCAATCTCCCATATAAATAGTAATCATACAGAAGTCATCAAAGATGTGTCTAAATACACAGGTATAAAGACATTTAGGCAAAATATTAAATATTCAATAGTAGGTATTGAGTTAATAAACCCAATATTATGCTTACAGGATCAAAATGACTTTGTACATAATGTTAGTAGCAGGAAAGAATATATGTAATACTTGTTGTATGTCTAAAAAGTTAGAAAATGTGGGCATGTTCAGTTATTGCATAGGATGCTCACATGCCATATTGAAGTGCATGCAATCAAGTCCGAGGTCTGCTCCTGACTCCAGCTTCCTTGTGATGTGATCCCTGGGAAGCATCGGGTCATCAGGCAATCTGGTCTCTGCCACCCATGTGGGAGTCTTAGATTGGGTTCCCAGCCCCCAGATGGCATTTGGGGAGTAAACCAACCAATGGAAGAGCTCCATATGTTTGTATGTCTCTGTCTCTTTGCTTTTCAGATAAATTTAAAATAAACATTTAAAACATAGTAGTATTACTTAATAAAGGGAATATAAACAATATGCTGCCAATTTATGTTTTAGTGAATAAAATACACAAAAATATTTGTAGTGATATAGCCAAATTACAATTTAATTTTCAAGATATATGCTTTATATATTTTCTCTTTGCCTTCAATTTGTGGACTTTCCAAATTTAACTCAGTAAACATTCTTTCATATCAAAATAGAAGATTTAAAATTCTAGCATACACATTTTTGCCCTAGAGAAGCTTCATGCAGATAAGAAATAACCTCACAGTAAGAGAACCTTTATCTCAAATGAAATTCATGGATACTGACCTTGTCTAACACAAATATTCTGTTTGAAACATTGTTCTGGTATAGGTCATAGATTTCTAAAAGAGGACAGGTTGTGAATTTTCCAGTTCTTGGAGGTTTACTATGTTTTCCCACTCAATGGAAACATTTTCTTCCCAGGAAGAATTAAAGACTTACATGACCTTAGACTTGGAAGGTGTCTCAGGTCAACTTTCTCATGATTAATTTTATTGTCAGAGAATAATTTTAATACTTTCCATTCTCTATTTTGAAATTGTCCCCTGTACCAAGCACCAAGCAATATGAATGTCACTCAGTGCTTAATGCTCAATGATTTAAGGGATTCCTTTACTGCGATGGTATCTGCGTGTAGGATACTCTTACAATTTTCTCTGAATATGTTGAAATCTTTCTCAAAGATAGAGTATAGGGTTGCCCCACTGCCTTTTTCCTTGTCTGTTTCCCTCTTTCAGTGTTGTCCTCTTTCAAATGCTATGCTCACTTTTGAATACTCAAGTGCTTCTTCTTCAGTCGATTCATTCATTGTGTCAGATAATCCATTCACCAAATGCCCTACTGTGTCACTGCATCTTTCAAGTTGATAATAGATGAGTCTATATATTCAGACTGAGATATCAACTAAATCCATGAAATCAGTAGCATATAGGTGCTAACTGTATCCATTTTAAATGTTTTCATTTTATTGTAGAAGGAACACTTGATGTGGATCTGTCTTTAAGTGTATACAACACAGTGTGTATACTTTAGACACAGTGGTGCACAACACATCTCTAGAACTCACTTTTCCTTCTTAGCTCAATAGCAACTCCTCATTTATCCTCCTTCAAGCCCAAGCAACCGATATTCTGCTCTCTGCTTCTATGAATTTGACTACTTTTGATACTCTAAGTAAAATCATGGGGTAAATTCAGTAAAATTAGAGAAGAGGTGTTCCCAAAGAAGCATATCACAAGAAAAATTAAATACCTGGAAATAGCCATTTTCTGTAGCACTTGGTTTTTAGTCATACAGATGAGAATTGGAAAGATGTCACCTTTTGAAGTTTTCTGCTTTAAACAAGTCATGTGGTTTTCTGCTTTAAACAAGTCATGTGGTCTTGTGATTTTCAGTTTTTTATTTTGCCTTTAATTTTTAAATGTTTTTGTTTTTTCTTTATCATAGGTCTCTTGTTTTATTGTAATCTCAATAAATTATATTATACTATACCTACAATACATTCCCATGAAATAGTAGTGGGTTGATTAGATAGTTGATTTTTATTATGTGTCAAGATGCCTGGCAAATATGGACTATTTCTAACAAAATTTGTCTTTATGTCTTGTATCTTGTGAATTATGTCGGTGAATGGATATTTTTCTTGTATTTTTTAACCATAACTATAGAAATGATTTCTCCAACCAAATGTCTGCCAATGTGTCTACTCCTAAAACCACACCATACAAATATGTGAATCTTATTACTGGATGTGAGTAAATATTTAGCAGAATCTCACATAATTAATAAACTTATAGCACAGCCCTTATGGCATAGCTGATTAAGCTATCCCATACTGAAGTGCTGGCTTGAATCCTAGCTTCTCTGTTTCTCATCCAGCTCACTGGTAATGTACCTGGAAAGCTGCATATTGTGGCTCAAGTACGTGAGTCCCTGCCACTCGCATGGGAGACCCAGATGGAGTTCCTGGATCCTGACTTCAGCCTGATCAAGTCCTGGCTGTTGAAGTCAGTTGGGGAGTTAACAAGAGGATGGGAGATTTCTTTCTCTCTCTTGGTCACTATGCCTTTCAAATAATAAATAAAAAATATTTTTAAAAAATGTAATGGTCTAGATATTAGTTATTAATATTGTGAATATTTCATAAATAGGAGACACTTAGAAAAAATGAGTTCAAGGATCTGAAGTGAAACAGAAAATCAGAAGAAATAATTGGGTTTAAATAAATAAACAAGTGAAAAAGCCAGAAAAAAATTTAGTGTTTTCTTAATCTAACACCATGTTATGCATTTTCCAAAAGCAAAAACAAAGTTTTCAGAGATATTTTTTGAGTGATGTATAAAGCATTTAGTTTTCATCTGTAGCCAGAAGTGCTAATTGGAGTCCATTGGTCTCTCCAGATACAGTGGAATCATCCAAAATTTTTCACTGTTAAATAGAGTGTTACTTAGTGCCATTAAACGCTCTAAAAAAGAAGAGGGGGCCGGCGCCGCGGCTCACTAGGCTAATCCTCCGCCTAGCGGCGCCGGCACACCGGGTTCTAGTCCCGGTCGGGGCGCCAGATTCTGTCCCGGTTGCCCCTCTTCCAGGCCAGCCCTCTGCTGTGGCCAGGGAGTGCAGTGGAGGATGGCCCAGGTGCTTGGGCCCTGCACCCCATGGGAGACCAGGAAAAGCACCTGGCTCCTGCCACCGGATCAGCGCGGTGCGCCGGCCGCGGCGGCCATTGGAGGGTGAACCAACAGCAAAAGGAAGACCTTTCTCTCTGTCTCTCTCTCTCACTGTCCACTCTGCCTGTCAAAAAAAAAAAAAAAAAAAAAAAAAAAAAGAAGAGGTAAAAACACTGTTCAATGAAATGGATTGAACTAGCCTCACAGAATGGCTTGTTCTATTTTAAAAATCTCATATTTTATTTTTATTAATATTTTCTGCATTATCACTTTAAAATCTTTACATGTTTTCTTTATTTTTAAATTTTTTTAACTTTTATTTAATGAATATAAATTTCCAAAGTACAGCTTATGGATTACAATGCCTTCCCCCCCATAACGTCCCTCCCACCCGCAACCCTCCCCTTTCCCACTCCCTCTCCCCTTCCATTCACATCAAGATTCATTTTCAATTCTCTTTATATACAGAAGATCAGTTTAGCATACATTAAGTAAAGATTTCAACAGTTTGCTCCCACACAGAAACATAAAGTGAAAAATACTGTTTGAGTACTAGTTATAGTATTAAATCACAATGTACAGCACACTAAGGACAGAGATCCTGCATGAGGAGTAAGTGCTCAGTGACTCCTGTTGTTGACTTAACAAATTGACACTCTTGTTTATGGCATCAGTAATCACCTTAGGCTCTTGCATGAGCTGCCAAGGCTATGGAAGCCCCCTGAGTTCACTGACTCTGATCATATTTAGACAAGGCCATGGTCAAAGTGGAAGTTCTCTCCTCCCTTCAGAGAAAGGTACCTCCTTCTTTGATGGCCCGTTCTTTCCACTGGGATCTCACTCGCGGAAATCTTTCATTATCTTTCATTTAGTTTTTTTTTTTTTTTTTTTTTTTTTTTTTTTTTCCCAGAGTGTCTTGGCTTTCCATGCCTGAAATACTCTCATGGGCTTTTCAGCTGGATCCGCATGCCTTAAGGGCTGATTCTGAGGCCAGAGTGCTGTTTAGGACATCTGCCATTCTATGGGTCTGCTGTGTATCTCACTTCCCATGTTGGATTGTTCTCTCCCTTTTTGATTCTATCAGCTAGTATTTGCAGACACTATTCTTGTTTATATGATCCCTTTGGTTCTTAGTCCTATCATTATGATCTATTGTGAACAGAAATTGATTACTGGGACTAGTGAGATGGCATTGATACATGCCACCTTGGTGGGATTGAATTGGAATCCCCTGGTATGTTTCTAACTCTACCGTTTGAGGTAAGTCAGCTTGAGCATGTCCCGAATTGCACATCTCTTCCCTCTCTTATTCCCACTCTTATAAACAGCAATCACTTTTCAGTTAAGTTTCAGCACTTAAGAAGAATTGTGTATTGATTACAGTATTCAACCAAAAGTATTAAGTAGAACAAACAAAAAAAAATACTAAGAGGGATAACATATTAAGTTGCTCATCAACAGTCAGGGTGAGGGCTGATCAAGTCACCGTTTCTCATAGTGTTCATTTCACTTTAACAGGTTTCCTTTTTGGTGCTCAGTTAGTTGTCACCGATCAGGGAGAACAAGTGGTATTTGTCCCTTTGGGACTGGCTTAATTCACTCAGCATGATGTTTTCCAAATTCCTCCATCTTGTTGCAAATTACTGGGTTTCGTTGTTTTTGACTGCTGTATAGTATTCGATAGAGTACATGTCCCATAATTTCTATACCCAGTCTACTGTTGATGGGCATTTGGGTTGGTTCCAGGTCTTAGCTATTGTGAATTGAGCTGCAATAAACATTAATGTGCAGACAGCTTGTTTGCCAATTTCATTTCCTTTGGGTAAATTCCAAAGAGTGGGATGGCTGGGTTGAATGGTAGGGTTATATTCAGGTTTCTGAGGATTCTCCAGACTGACTTCCATAGTGGCTTTACCAATTTGCATTTCCACCAGCAGTGAGTTAGTGTCCCTTTTTCCCTACATCCTCTCCAGCATCTATACTTGGTAGATTTCTGTATGTGAGACATTCTAACTGGGGTGAGGTGAAACCTCACTGTGGTTTTGATTTGCATTTCCCTGATTGCTAGTGATCTTGGACATTTGGATTTCCTCTTTTGAAAAATGTCTATTGAGGTCCTTGGCCCATCTCTTAAGTGGGTTGTTTGTTTTGATGTTGTGGAGTTTCTTGATTTCTTTGTAGATTCTGGTTATCAACCCTTTATCGGTTGCATAGTTTGCAAATATATTTCCCATTCTGTTGGTTGTCTCTTCACTTTCCTGACTGTTTTCTTTTGCAGTACAGAAACTTCTCAATTTGATGCAATCCCAATAGTTGATTTTGGCTTTGACTGCCTGTGCTTCTGGGATGTTTTCCAAGAAGTCATTGCCACTACCTATATCTTGCAGGGTTTTTCCAATGATCTCTAATAATTTGATGGTGTTGGGTCATAGATTTAAGTCTTTAATCCATGTTGAGTGAATTTTTGTTTAAGGTTAAAGGTAGGGGTCTTGCTTCATGATTCTGCATGTGGAAATCAAATTTTCCCAGCACCATTTATTGAATAGACTGTCCTTACTCCAGGGATTGGTTTTGGATCCTTGATCAAATATAAGTTGGCTGTAGATGTTTGGATTGATTTCTGGTGTTTCAATTCTGTTCCATTGGTCTATCCATCTGTTTCTGTACCAGTACCATGCTGTTTTGATTACAGCTGCCCTGTAGTATGTCCTGAAATCTGGTATTGTGATGCCTCCAGCTTTGTTTTTGTTGTACAAGATTGCTTTAGCTATTCGAGGTCTCCTGTGTCACCATATGAATTTCAGCACCATTTTTTCCAGATCTGAGAAGAAGGTCTTCAATATCTTGTTTGGGATTGCATTGAATCTATAAATTGCTTTTGGGAGAATGGACATTTTGATGACGTTGATTCTTCCAATCCATGAGCATGGAAGATTTTTCCATTTTTTGGTATCCTCTTCTATTTCTTTCTTTAAGATTCTGTAATTTTCATTGTAGAGAGCACAACGTCCTTGGTTAAATTTATTCCAAGGTATTTGATTGTTTTTGTAGCTATTGTGAATGGGATTGATCTTAGAAGTTCTTCCTCAGCCGTGGCATTGCCTGTGTATACAAAGGCTGTTGATTTTTGTGCATTGATTTTATACCCTGCTACTTTGCCAAAATCTTCTATGAGTTCCAATAATCTCTTAGTAGAGTTCTTTGGGTCCCCTAAATAAAGAATCATATCATCTGCAAAGAGGGATAGTTTGAGTTCTTCCTTCCCAATTTGTATCCCTTTAATTTCTTTTTCTTGCCTAATAGCTCTGGCTAGAACTTCCAGAACTATATTGAATAGCAGTGGCAAGAGTGGGCATCCCTGTTTGGTACCAGATCTCAGTGGAAATGCTTCCAACTTTTCCCCGTTCAATAGGATGTTGGCCGTTGGTTTTTCATAGATTGCTTTGATTGTATTGAGGAATGTTCCTTCCATACCCAGTTTGCTTAGAGTATTCATCATGAAAGGGTGTTGTATTTTATCAAATGCTTTCTCTGCATCTATTGAGATAATCATATGGTTTTTCTTCTGCAGTCTATGGGAGGCAAAGTTGCAGAGAGAAGGAAGACAGAAAGAGGTCTTCCATTTGCTGGTTCACTCCTCAAATGGCTGCAATGATCAGAGCTGGATTGATCCGAAGTTAGAAGCCAGGAGCTCTTCAAACACTTGAGCCATCTTCCACTGCTTTCCCAGGTGCATCATTAGGGAGCTGAATCAGAAGTGGAAAGCCGGGACTTGAAGTGTGCCCACGTGAGATGCCGGCACCACAGAAGATGCTTAGTCTACTATGCCACAGCACCAGTCCCTACATCACTTCAAAATGTCCAAATTTCTGTCTTCCAAGTGCTTTGGGGAGTTGTTATTTTATCAACCACACTGAAGCTGCTAGAAATGAAGGAACTAAATGTCACAACCTTTCAGAGTGGCCAAGAGCTGGAGAAGATACTACCTCCCTCAAGCTCACTCAGAATGGACCAAGAAGCCATAAACTCAGATGTACACTGAAACTAGGTATGGAAACATATTTGTGCATGGAAATTCACCTTCAAAACCAATCCTTGATCTTCCAATTCAACCAACCTTTACTGAGTCCTATACTCTTTCATGAGTTTCAACCATGCTAGCTTCTTGTTTGGTATAAAAACAGAAAGTCACTACAAATACAGGGTTACCTGCTTTATGAATGGCAAGAGATGAAGATCACATAGAATTGTTCATATTTTAAAACAAGACCAAGTATATATAAATCTAAATATTTGAAGAGAAGACTTGCCCTACAGAAAGGAAAGAAACTGTGCCCTAAATAATGAATGTTGCTATGTGGCCACCAGCACCTTCACCTGTTTGAGTGTAAAGAAACCATCAAATGATTAAAGAGGGACAAACGGGGGCATCTGTTTCTTCCCAGTTGATAAAATACACCACCAGGACCAAACTGCTTCAACTTAGCATTAATTAAATTTTATAGTCATGTTTCTCTGACTCTTCCTTCTTAGCTAGAATCTGTTTGGTTCTTCTCCAAATTCAATAAAGACTCACTGTCCATGGTGGCATAACCATCATTTTTGAAGTGTGTTCTGAGGACTCTGGGGTCCTCTTTTAGGGCATATCCAAGGTTCTCTCATCTTTGACTACTTCTCTGTGTGAAAATATATCTTTCTGAGTACATAAGAGAAAACAACACACCAAACAGATTGAATGCATAAGCAAATGGAAGAATCCAGCTGTCTTCCATTAAGCCTGGCAAAGAAGAATTTTTAAAAATATGAATCAGTGCCATTCTTCTCACCAAAATTGTTTTATTGTAGGAAATAATTATCTTTCATTAAAATAGTTTAACATTAAAATAATCTGAATAATGATAGGAGCAGATATGCATTGCTGACTCATCTATACCTTCATAGCCAATGCTACAGATTTTCGGTTTTCTTCTAGGGATTCATCTAGGTAAGAATCTTTTAAAAATCCACATAAAATTAATGTTCAATCTAGAGATATTGAAGCCAAATTGGGCAATAAATATTGAGAATAGAGACAGCTAAAAGTTTGTCCTAGAGAAAAGTGTTTTTGGAATTCATTAATTCCAGCAAAGCATGGAACCTAGTACAATTCCATGAATGTACTATGAACCAACTTGGACATGATATCATAATTCTTGGGTCTATAAAGAAAATCTTCAGAGGTAATGGAAGATTCCTGAGGCAGGCAGAAATCCTGGGTAGCTAGATCATTTTATCAAAAATAGGCAAGAGTGGCTATGAGCCTCTGCTACCAAGAATGGGCAATTTTACAAAGTCTTCAGGTTGCTGTCTGACTTCAAGGATTGGAAGATATCTTAGGATAAGGCTTGTTTTTTGATTACCTGTGTTTAAAGTGTATAAACTCATGGCATCATGAGAGGGTTTCTGGCCAATATATTGATGTGAACTTCTAAGAGTGGTATATCCATAGTGTTCCTTGGTTCAAACACTTAGACACATCCAGAAGCCCAATCACAGAATATCTAAAATAAATGCCACCTAGTGCTCACTCAGCTTGAACTTTGTGTTTTTTCCCCTTCTTTGTCAAATAATCCTCCAAATAAAGGAACCCTGATGTGCTTGTTCCTAATGTTTTTGGTTACTTTCTTGACTTCTCAGTTGATAAGTAGTAGTCATCATTTCAAGGGGTTTCACTTGATTTTATCTCTCTCTATATCTATCTAGTGCTGCTAGCAGTGTTCATGCATATAATGCATTGGTCTAACTTTTTGATTATCATTAGGAACAGGATGGTGAAGCAGTTTTTTTTTTTAACATATAGCATCTATATTTCCATTTGATGAGAGACTTGAGATGACTTCAGATGCTCTTTAGCTACACTAAATAAGAGGAAGTCCACATCCTCAGCCATAACACCATCCTCTTCATACCATCAACTACTATTTTCTCTATCCAAAACATTCTGGTATTTTTATTAGGCTGGCAAATTTCTACTTTTCTTTTAGTTCTAAGCTCAAATATAATCTGTAGGGACCCATTTTGGTTCTCTCTGGAATAAATGGCATGCCCCTGTGGTAGTATGTATCACATTTTGTTATTGATAGTTTAATTTATTTCAATCCTTTTTAGTCTTTAAGATCCTGAAGGCAGCCACATACCCACATTACTGGCTAAACTCTTTATCACTAGAACCTAGACTTTAACCCTTAATAGATATTCAGCAAATACTTATTCAGCAAATAGATGGTTGAACAGACGGATGAATACTAGTTGACCCAAGCTAATTTAACTTAGCACAGAGTATGAACAAAGGCATAAAGTAATGCTTTAATTTGAGTTCCAAATTTTATAATATATACTAATGCACTTGCTAATCCTCTGTTCTCTGCATACTGGAGACTTTCGGATATTTGGTCTTTCTTGTCTTGGTTATATATCTTGAACTCAGCTTTCTGTATCTACTAGGCTTTATTGATTACTGGAAGTTTCACTTAAAATCACTATTAGATTTCCTGGTATTTTTGCCCCATATATTCTAATAGGATAACATAAGCATATACTTTTTTTTTCTTCTAAAACCCAAGACATCCTCAATATATGAGTTCTGTGCTCTGCTTTCATAAGTTAAAATACTCATTTATTTGACTTTTTCTGTAGCTTTTGTTCAGTATATTTTAATCTTCTATTTTGTTAAAGTCACCCTATTAAGAATATATAGTCCATGGGGCCGGCACTGTGGCGCAGCGGGTTAATGCCCTGGCCTGAAAGACCGGCATTTTATGTGGGCACTGGTTCCAGTTCCAACTGCTCCTCTTTCAATTCAGCTCTATGCTATGGCCTGGGAAAGCAGTAGAAAATAGCCCAAGTCCTTAGGCCCCTGTAGCTGCGTGGGAGACCGGAAGAAGTTCCTGGCTCCTAGCTTTGGGTCAGCGCAGCTCCAGCTGTTGTGGCCATCTGGGTAGTGAACCATCAGATGGAAGACCTCTCTCTCTGCCTCTCCTGTCTCTGCGTAACTCTTTCAAATAAATAAATAAATCTTTTTTAAAAAGAATATATAGTCCTGGGACAGGCATTTGGTGCAACAGTTAAGATGTCACTTAAGGCATGAACATAGCTTACTTGAATACCAGGGTTCATGTCCCCACTTCACTCCCTTTTCCAGTTTTCTGCTAATACAGCAAGCAATGGCTCAAGTAGTAAGGGAGTATGGGAGACTTTGATTGAGTTCCAGGCTCTGCTTTTGGCCTGGCCCAGAGTATTTGGGGTGTGAACCAGCATATAGGAGATCTCTGTCTCTTTCTATCTCTGTGTGCCTCTCTTTCTTTCAAATAAAAACTTTAAAAAATACAAATAGGGGCTGGCATTGTGGAGCTGTGATTAAGCTACCTCTTGGGATGCCCACAAGCCATAACATAGGGCCAGTTTGCGTCAATTTTTTTTTAAAGATGTATTTATTTATTTGAAAGGCAGAGTTACAGAGAGGCAGAGGCAGAGTGTGAGAGACGGAGGGAGAGAGAGAGGGAGAGGTCTTCCATCTGCTGGTTCACTCCTCAGTTGGCTGCAACTGCTGGAGCTGTGCTGACCCAAAGCCAGGAGCCAGGAGCTTCCTCCGGGTCTCCCACATGGTGCAGGGGCCCAAGGACTTGGGTCATTTTCTACTGCTTTCCCAGGCTGTAGCATACAGCTGAATTGGAGCAGCCAGGAAATGAACCTGAACCCATATGGGATATTGGCACTGCAGGCAGCAGCTATACCTGCTAAGCCATAGCTCCGGCCCCTTGCTTCAAGACTTGATTGTTCTGCTTCTGATCCAGTTTTCTGCTAATGTATCCGGAAGATGTTAGAAAATTGGCCAACTACTTGGGCCCCTGGCACCTATGTAAGAGACCCAAATATAGTTCCTGGCTTCCACCTGGCCCAGCCCTGTCTGTTGCAGCCAGCTGGGGAATGTACCAGCAGATAGAAGATCTCTTTCTGTTTCCCTCTCTGTGTATCCATCTAGATTTCATATAAACACAATACATAGATAGATATATCCTAAAAAAAAAGAATATGTGGTCCTGCCCTCGATGAAACTTAAGTCATCTTCAAGAAACAACAAATTTAGACAGCATAAATGCTTATTTCTTCTTTGGTGGAAGTATATTTTTTACATTTTTAAAATCTAATTTTTCATATTTAATGCCATTTTTTCCAACAAAACCTTTTATTTAAAGAGCACAAATTTCATAAGTACAACTTTAGGAATATAGTGATTTTTCCCATCATACCTGCCCTCTCACCCCCACTCCCATCCCACGTCCTCCTTCTCCCATTCCCAGTCCCATTCTCCATTAAGAAAAAAAAATCCTCAATAGTCAAGACAAGGGCTATTCAGGTCATTGCTTCTACAGATTTCCTTTCAGGTGCTTTATTAGCTATTCAGATCAGGGAGAGCATATGGCATTTGTCCCTTTGGGACTGACTTATTTCACTAAGAGTGACATTTTCCAGGTTCATCCATTTTGTCGGAAATGACCAGATTTCATTTTTTACTGCTGTGTAGTATTCCACAGAGTACATATCCCGTAATTTCTTTATTCAGTCTTCAGTTGACGGGAATATAGGTTGATTCCATGTCTTAGCTATTGTGAACTGAGCTGCAATAAACATGAGAGTGGATATAACTCTTTTCTTTGATGATTTCATTTCCCTTGGGTAAATTTCCAGGAGTGGAATGGCTGGGTCATAAGGTAGGTCTATATTCGGATTTCTAAGGTATCTCCATACTGTCTTCCACAGTGGCTTTACCAATTTACATCCCCAGCAACAGTAGATTAGGGTACCTTTTCCCTAAGATCCTTGCCAGCATTTGTTTTTTGTTGATTTCTATATGAAAGCCATTCTAAATGGGGTAATGTGAAACCTCATTGTGGTTTCAATTTGCATTTCCCTGACGGCTAGTGATCCTGAGCATTTTTTCTGTGTCTGTTGTCCATTGGATTTTCTCTTTTGAAAAATGTGTATTTAAGTCCTTCCTCATCTCTTAACTGAGTAGTTTGTTGTTGTGGCATTTCTTGATCTGTTTTGTTGTTTTGATCTCTTTGTATATTCTGGTTATTAATCCTTTATCAGTTGCATAGTTCACAAATAATTTCTCCCATTCTGTCAGTTGCCTCTTCACTTTCCTGAGTGTTTCTTCTGCAGTACAGAAATTTCTCAATTTGATGTAATCCTATTTGTTAATTTTGGCTTTGACAGCTTGTGCCTCTGGGGTCTTTCCCAAGAGTTCTTTGCCTGTGCCAATGTCTTGGAGGTTTCCCCCAATGTTCTCTAATAATTTAATGGTGTCAGGTCATAGATTTAGATCTTTTATCCATTTTGAGTGGATTTTTGTGTAAGGTGTAAGGTAGGGATCTTTCTTCATACTTCTGCATGTGGAAATCCATTTTTCCCGGCATCATTTGTTGAAGAAACTGTCCTTGCTCCAGGGATTAGTTTTAATTCTTTGGCCAAATATAAATTGGTTGTAGATGCTTGGACTGATGTCTGGCATTTCTATTCTGTTCTTGCGGTCTACCCATCTGTTTTTTTTCCAGTATTAGGCTGTTTTGATTATAACTGCCCTGTGCTGTGTCTTGAAATCTGGTATTGTGATGCCTCCAGCTTTGTTTTTGTTATATAAGGTTGCTTTAGCTTCAAGATCTCCTGAATTTCCATATGAATTTCAGCATCATTTTTTCTAGATCTAAGAAGAATGTCTTTGGTATTTTGATTGGTATCACATTGAATCTATCGATTGCTTTCAGAAGAATGGACATTTTGATGATACTGATTCTTCCAATGCATGAACATGAAATATTTTTCCATTTTTTTTGTATCTTCTCTGATTTCTTTCTTCAACATTTTGTAGTTTTCATTATAGATATCTTTGACATCATATTTAAATTTATTCCAAGGTATTTGATTTTTTTTTTGCAGCTATTGTGAATGGGACTGACCTTAGAAGCTCAATCTCAACCTTAGCATTGTCTGTGTATACAAAGGCTGTTGATTTCTGTGTATTGATTTTATATCCTGCTATTTTACCAAACTCTTCTATGAGTTCCAATAGTCTCTTAGTGGAGTCCTTGGATCCACTACACATAGAATCATGTCATCTGCAAGTAGGGATAGTCTGACTTCCGCCTTCCCAATTTGTATTCCTTTGATTTCTTTTTCTGCCTAATGGCTCTGGCTAAAACTTCCAGGACTATATTGAATAGTAATGGTGAGAGTGGGCATCCTGTCTGGTACCAGATCTAAGTGGGAATGCTTCCAAGTTTTCCCTATTCAATAGGATGCTGGCTGTGGGTTTGTCATAAATTGCCTTGATTGTGTTGAGTAATGTTCCTTCTATACCCAATTTGCTTAGAGTTTTCATCATGAAAGGATGTTGTATTTTATCAAATGCTTTCTCTGCATCTATTGAGATAATCATATGGTTTTTGTTCTTCAGTCTTTTAATGTGATGTATCACATTGATTGATTGGCAAATGTTGAACAATCCCTGCATAACAGGGATAAATCCCTCTTGGCCTGGGTAGATGATCATTCTGATGTGTTGTTGGATTTGATTAGCTAGAATTTTCTGTCTATGTTTATCTGGGAAATCGGTCTGTAATTCTCTTTCTCTGTTGTATCTTTTTCAGGTTTAGGAATTAAGGTGATTCTGGCTTCATAGAAAGAATCTGGGAGGATTCCCCCCTTTCAATTGTTCTGAATAGTTTGAGAAGAATTGGAGTTAGTTCTTCTTTAAATGTCTGGTAGAATTCAGCAGTGAATCCATCCGGTCAAGGGCTTTTCTTTGTTGGGAGGGCCTTTATTACTGTTTCAATTTCTGTCTCAGTTATGGGTCTGTTTAGGTTTTCGATGTCTTCCTGGTTCAATTTAGGTAGGTTGTATGTGTCCAGGCATCTATCCATTTCTGATAGATTTCCCTGTTTTCTGTCATACAAGTCCTTGTAGTAATTTCTAATGACTCTTTTTATTTCTGTGGTGTGTGTTGTTACATTCTCTTTTTCATCTCTGATTTTATGGATTTGGGTCTTTTCTTTTTTTAACTAGTTGGACCAATGGTGTGTCAATTTTGCTTTTTTTTTTTTTTTTTTTTTTTTTTTGAGAGGCAGAGTGGACAGTGAGAGAGAGAGACAGAGAGAAAGGTCTTCCTTTGCTGTTGGTTCACCCTCCAATGGTCACTGGGGCCAGCGCACCGCGCTGATCCAAAGGCAGGAGTCAAGTGCTTATCCTGGTCTCCCATGGGGTGCTGAGCCCAAGCACTTGGGCCATCCTCCACTGCACTCCCGAGCCACAGCAGAGAGCTGGCCTGGAAGAGGGGCAACCAGGACAGAATATGGCACCCCGACCAGGACTAGAACCCAGTGTGCTGGTGCTTCAGGTGGAGGATTAGCCTATTGAGCTGCAGCACTGGCCTAATTTTGCTAATTTTTTTTTTTAAAGTTTTTTGTTTTTGTTTTGAAGTCATCTGGTCCTGGGCTTTTCTTTGTTGGGAGGATTTTTATTACTGATTAAATTTCTGTCTTGCTTATACATCTATTTAGGTTTTCAATGTCTTCATGGCTCAGATTAGGTAAGTTGTATGTGTCTAGGAATTATACATTTCTTCAAGGTTTCTCCATTTGTTGGCATCTAGCTCTTTGTAGTAATTTCTGATGACTCTTTTTATTTCTCTTTTGTTACATTTCCTTTTTCATCTCTAATTTTATTGATTTGGGTCATCTTTTTTGGTTAGTTGGGCCAATGGTAAGTCAATTTTGTTTATTTTTTCAAAATACCAGCTCTTCATTTTGCTGATCTTTTGTTTAGTTTTGGGTTTGGTTTGCTGTGTTCTTCTAGATCCTTGAGATGCACTGATAGCTCATTTATTTGGTGCCTTTCCAGTTTCTTGATGTAGGCACCAATTGTTATAAAATTTCCACTTAACACTTTGTTTGCTGTATCCTATAAGTTTTTTTTTTTTTTTTTTTTGACAGGCAGAGTGGACAGTGAGAGAGAGAGACAGAGAGAAGGTCTTCCTTTGCCGTTGGTTCACCCCCCAATGGCCGCCGCGGCCGGCGCGCTGCGGCCGGCGCACCGCGCTGATCCGATGGCAGGAGCCAGGAGCCAGGTGCTTCTCCTGGTCTCCCATGGGGTGCAGGGCCCAAGCACCTGGGCCATCCTCCACTGCACTCCCTGGCCACAGCAGAGAGCTGGCCTGGAAGAGGGGCAACCGGGACAGAATCCGGCGCCCCGACCGGGACTAGAACCCGGTGTGCCGGCGCCGCCAGGCGGAGGATTAGCCTAGTGAGCCGCGGCGCCGGCCTCCTATAAGTTTTGATATGTTATATTGTAATCTTTTGTTTCCAGAAATTTTTTGATTTTTATTTTGTTTTCTTCTATGACCTACTGTTCATTCAGGAGCATGTTGTTCAGTTCCATGTGTTTGCATATGTTCTAGAGATTCTTGAGTTGCTAACTTCCAGCTTCATTGCATTGTGGTCTGAGAAGAAGAATGGAATATTTTTGATTTTTTTAATTTGCTGAGACTTATTTTATGGCCTTGTATGTGGTAAATCCTAGAGAAGGTTCCATGTACTGCTAAGAATACTATCTATTCTCCAACTGTAGGATGAAAAGTTCTGTAGGTATTTGTTAGGTCCATTTGGTCTAACTCTGCTATTTCCTTGTTTATTTTCTGTCTGGTTAATCTGTCTATTGCTGAAAGTGGAGGATTGAAGTCCCCAATACTATTATGTTGGAGTCTAAGTCTCCCTTTAAATTTCTTAACATATCTTTTAAATAGCCTGGTGCCCTGTAATTAGGTGCATGTACATTTATAATAGTTACATCTTGCTGTTGAATTGGTCCCTTAATCATTATATAGTATCCTTCTTTGTCTCTTTTAACAGTTTTTGTTTTAAACTGTATTTAGTCTGATATTAGGATGGCTACACCAGCTCTTTTTTGGTTTCTGTTAACATGGAATATCTTTTTCCATCCTTTTACTTTCAGTCTGCATGCATCTTTGTTGGTGAGATGTGTTTCTTTTAGGCAGCAAATAGATGAATTTTATTTTTTAATCCATTCAGCCAGTCTGTGTCTTTCAACTGGAGAGTTGAGGCCATTTACATTCAAGCTGACTATTGATAAGTAGTTACTTTGCTGTCGCTCCCCCTCTTCGCGGAGGAACGACACAGGACCCTGCGTTGTTCTTTTGTCTGCTCGGCCCTCCCTGGGTTTGCTGCTGGTTCTTTCCGGGTTGGCTACTGACCCTTCCACCTCCATGGAAGGGCGGTTCCCCCTGCCACTTTCCCCACTTCCGCGGGGGAGCGGCACACCGCCGGTCGGCTCTCTCGGGGGCTGCTCAGGTGTTCCTTCAGATAGATGTTCCTGGTGCATGTTGTCTCTCTCCTCCTTTATAGTCCTCTTCCACCAATCCCAACTCTGCTACCCACACGCCGAGTATGCTGCTCTCCTCCAATCAGGAGCAAGATCAGCTCCTGCAGCTCAGTCAATCAAATTGGTGAGAGGCAGCTGTGTAGAAGCTGTTTCCTCCTCTCCCAGCGCCATATTGTGGGAGAGCAGATGCATAGAATAAGTCTTAATTCCAGTAACTTAGTCTAGTCCGAGTTGCTCCCCACACTTTGCCCTGCCATTTTTCCATAAATATTCATATTTTTTACTTTGGATTTCCTTTGTCCTTTTTCTGGGCAATTTCCTTCCTTTACCTTCTTCCATAGTGATGACCATGTTTCTGTGTTTCTGTGTATAACACATCCTTAAGCATCTTTTGCAGGGCTGGATGAGTGGGGACAAATTCTTTCCCATTCTGTGTGTCATGGGAGGTCTTTATTTCACCTTCATTCATAGAGAGCTTTACAGGGTATATTATTCTGCATTGACAGTTTTTTCTCTTAAGACTTGGACCATATCGCACCATTCTCTGCTAGCCTATAGGATTTCTGATGAGAAGTCTGCTCTGAGTCTAATTGGAGATCCTCTGAAAGTAATCTGGTGTTTCTCTTGTGCACTTTTTAGAGCCTTTTCTTTATGTTTTACTGTGGAAGAGTTTGATTACAATGTGTCGTAGTGAAGATCTTTTCTGGTCATGTCTATTAGGAGTTCAATGTGCTTCCTGTACTTGGAGGAGGTCCCTTTCTTTCTCCAAATTGGGGAAATTTTCTATTATTATTTCACTAAGAAGGCCTTCTAATCCTTTCCCTTTTTCTATGCTTTTAGGAACTCCTAGAACCAACATGTAGGGTTGCTTGATAATTTCCTGTAAATTCCCAACAGTATTTTTTAGTTTTCTAATTTCTTCTTGTGTTTGTCTGACTGTACAATTTCCTGTGCTTTGTCTTCTACATCGAATATTCTTTCTTCTGATTCACTGATTCTGTTGTTAAGGCTCTCCATTTTATTTTTTATTTGTTCTAATGAATTCATCATCATTTCCAAGATTTCATTTTGATTTTTTTTTTTTGACAGGCAGAGTGGACAGTGAGAGAGAGAGAGAGAAAGAGAGAGAAAGAGAAAGGTCTTCCTTTTTTCCGTTGGTTCACCTCCCAGTGGCCACTGTGGCCGGCGTGCTGTGGCTGGCGGACCACGCTGATCCAAAGCCAGGATCCAGGTGCTTCTCCTGGTCTCCCATGCGGGTGCAGGGCCCAAGCACTTGGGCCATCCTCCACTGCACTCCTGGGCCACAGCAGAGAGCTGGACTGGAAGATGAGCAACTGGGACAGAATCTGGCACCCCCACTGGGACTAGAACCTGGTGTGCTGGCGCCACAGGTGAAGGATTAGCCTACTGAGCCGTGGCGCCGGCTTTGACTTTTTTTTAAGATCTCAATTTTGTGGGAGAAATTTTATTTCATTTCATATATGGGTTTTGTTAGTTTGTGAATTTGTTTCTGATTACTTCTTAATAATCCTATGATCAGTTTTTTGAATTTCATTTCTGGCATTTCTTCAGTCTCATCATCTTCACAAGCTACTATTGAAGTGTTGTGTTCTTTTTAGGAGCATCATATTGTCTTCCCTATTCTTGTTTCTTAAATTGGTGCATTTGTTATTTGGCATTAGTGGAGATACTCATTGTTTTCTTTTCCTCTCCCCACCCCGCCCTGCTGTGACAGCTTTTATCTTTGGATGATGTCTGTGATTAGTTAAATAACTGCTTTCAGGGAGTACCTAGTAGCATGTGGTGGTTTTGGCCTGGGAGCTCTGTTCAGTGCTTCAGGGTGAAGGGCATGTCTGAGATGACATACCCAGGTTTGGTGCGGTAAATCTCCTTTTTTGTTTTATCAGAGGGGAGGTTTCTTCTTGTCTGTTGTCATAGATTCTTCTGAGCTTCTCTCCTCAAAGGAGACCAGTGCCTGGGCACTAGCCCCAGTGGGTATATTATTCATCTGCCCTGGCAGAAGAACCACACAAAGGATCTGTGAAGTCTTCAATGTAAGCTCAGATTCCCCAGCAATGTTCCTTGCCAGGTAACCAGGGAGCTCTGATTGTGTAGAGCCTCCCACAGTGACTTCCCCAAGTCCCAACCATACCTTGAGTTCTCCTATGCAGCCTCAGTGTTTTCACAGTCCCAGCACACAAGCATCCCCCAGTCACAGACACTCAGCCCCCTGTCTGTACTCCCCATCAGACTCATGAGTCTCCACTTGGCTGGTTGCTAGGTAGGAAATGAGCTGGCAAAGCTGTTACTTATGTCCAAGATGGTGCCTGCTCTCTGTCAGCTTGTTACAGGACACTTTTGCAGGATGATTGGGGAGAGACAAAACATGCCCCCTCTTTGTTTTTTCTCTTCTAGTTTGGCATTATCCCCAACAGGGCTCCAAGCTGAATTCCCTCTAGGCTATTCCTGAAGCTTGTTCATCAGGGCTGCTGCAGTCTGGTCTCACTTCCATCTCCAACACTGGTGTGGAGGCTCTCAGTTGCTGGGATCCTAAGTTGTGAGCAGTGTCAACCTCCATGTAGGTTCACTCTGTTCCTCCAATTTGTGTAGAGTTTCCTCTGCTGTTTTCTCCCTGACTCTTCCCTGAGACTCCTTAATTCCATTTTGAAAGTACTTGACCAATAACAGCATATCTTTATTTCCATTGTAGTTAAGAAACAGGCATGTGATTTTAACGTAAGTGTTGAAATGTAACAGAAGTCTCAATTCTATACCATAAAAATAACCTAAGGAATACTGAAGACTAGATCTACATTATTTAAATTAACCCTGGAGTTACACACTATTTTCTACTCTATTTTTGTAATCTTTGTGTTTGTTTTGAACTCTCTAGTGCAGATTTGAATAAGAAATTTTTCTCCCCAAGAGTAAGCTTTGACTTCATCTTGCCAGATATTGATCTTCATCCTTTATTCTCCATCACTGATGCATTTCACAAAAGCTTGTTTTGAGCAAATACAAATGCATTTACTAATTCATAAATATTTTTGTATTTTCTGTGTTTCTCGTGCTGTGTTCAACTTCAGCAGTGTAACATTGAGCAGCTCAGGCAGAATCATGTTTTTTATGGAATGGATAGCAAACCTGTAAATGATTATTCTGCATTTGAAGCCCCTATTTTTGCCTTGAATAACAAATCAGTAGGTGAATCTCAGAACATGTTTTAAATGTCATTGTTTGAGCAAATTTAATAAGACTGTAAAATCGAGATTAGATATTTTGTCCTGGGTACACAAGGAGTGAAGGATGGCTAAAAATGAGACTACAAAAATTTTTGGAAATCAGAGTTAGGAAATATTTTAACTGGTGAACTACCAAGAAGATTAAAAATACAACTTTTTATTCCTGGAAATAGAGTTCTTTGGAACCCTCCCAACTTCTGTGTCCAGTATCATCTTTCATGCTTCTCTTACTGATTGTACATAGCAAATTACACAAATGACATCAAATTATTTTGACTGATATTTAAATAATACAAAATCTAGTATTTCACAAGAATTTTTTATGGTTAACCATCTGACAAGATTTTGGCTTATACTCAGCTAGTATGTCAATTATAGAACAGGATTTGAGTTTGCTTTTCATTTTACATGTATAAAAATTGAACAATAAGAAAGTTGTCTGTATACTCAAGGTCACATAATTAATATTGAATAAAGTACTTTAATATACAAGATTTTTTTCTAAAGCTTGGGCCAGCATGAGTTCCTTGAATAATCATTCTCAGCAATGGGGTTTCAAATATCTGGACTTCATCTTCAACTGGAAGATAGGCCACAAGTTATAGTGGGCCCTCAAAAAATTCATGGAAAGGGTATATTACAAAAAGACTGCATAAATTTCAAGAGTTTACAATAAAGGAAGATTTTTAATATGCATTTGTGATGAAAATTTTAAAATATTTATAATCATTCAGAATAAATTCTGACTCTTCTTTTATTAAGTAGAGTGAATTTACTGCCATCTGATTAGTCACTTATTCTTATACACTTTGTTGAATAACCTTTAGGGTTAGAATCCTACCAAATGCTCAAATGCTATGAGTATTTATAGTAATCATGAACATCATTTTTCCTGGTTATATCAGTAGGAATAGGTTTAGTTTTGAATGCTCATGCTACTGAAAGCCAACAGAAATCACTGGAAGTGAAAGTGAAATTTGTACAAATGTAAACAGGAAAGTACTACGGCAGTTATATAGAGACTGAGGTTGTAAACTACAATGGAAGCAATATTACTGTTTGATAGTTTCATGTTATGTAGATAAATGGATGACTGAATATCACTTACATATAGAGGTATCAGCAATCTCCTTTTTCTATTTGCTTTTCAAAAATTTTTTGATATTTGTAAGAATTAAGAGTGGGGATAGGAGAGGGAGGATGAAGAAGGTTTGGAGCATGGGCGGAGGGAGGGTAGGATGGGAAGTATCTCTTTGTTCTTTAATCTGTATATATGAAATATATGACACTTGCATAACAAATAAAATCTAAAATAATTTGCGCACAAATTTTTGAGATAATATTTTAATTTACATTATAATCAAAGGCTTAATGGCTCCACTAAGTAAGTCCAAAAATAAAAATCAAAAAGACTATAGTACAACAGGAAAGTAGGCAAGGACTATAAATAATTAAATGAAAATACCTTCAACTTCAATCATATAAAGGATAAAATATAATGTCATTAAATCTGTAGTAGCATATAATTTCTATCAAGCTGTTTCACCATGGTTTAAAACAAAGTTTGACAAAACTTTCGCAGCAGAACTGATAAACATAGTCCTTTCTATCTTTCCTTTCTGGTTTGCTTTCTTCCCTCCTTCCCTCCCTCCCTCCCTCCCCCCTTCACTCCCTCCTTCCCTTCCTTTCTTCCTTCTCTCCTACATATAAATAACATACAATATTTGTTTTTCTGTGTCTGGCTATTTCATGCAACATGATGTCCTCCATTTGCATCTATTTTGATGCAAATGATAAAATTTAACATTTTACCTAGCTTAGTATTAATCCATCTGTGGTGTGCGTGTGTGTGTGCATATGTAAGAGAGAGAGAGAGAATGTGTGTATAAATGTTTTCTTTATCCGTTCATTCAACGATGGGCCTTGGGTGATTCCATATTTTGGCTGCTATGAACATTATTGCTATAAATATGGTGGAGCAAGTATCTCTTTGATATAATGATTCATGTCAATTGTGTATATACCCCATAGTGGGATTGCTGGATCATACAACAAGTCTATTTTTAGTTTTCCACCAAGAGCATATAAGAGTTCCCCTCTCTCCACATCCTCACCTGCATTTGTTACTCTCTGTTTTGGATTTTAGCCATTCTGACAGGGCTGAGGAGATTTCCCATTGTAGTTTTGATTTGAATTTTCCTGATAGCTAGGGATAGTCAGTATTTTTCCATATATTTGTTAACTGTTTGTATTTCTTCTTTTGAGATCTATTTATAGAGGTCCCTTTCCATTTCTTAACTGAATTGGTTACTTTTTTTTGTTCTTGTTTGAGTTTTTTAGTAGTATAAAATCCTTTTGAGCTGCATTTAATCCTTTGTTGCATAAATAGCTTGCAAATATTTTTCTCATTATGTGGGCTGTCTCTTCACTCTGTTGATTGTTTACTTTGATGTACAGAAGCTTCTGTGTTTGAGAGAATCCATTTGTTAGGCTCTGATTCAGTTGCCTGTCATTTGGGGGTCTTATCCAACTAAGTCATTGCCTTCACTGGTATCTTGAAGTGTTTCCCCTATATTATTTTCCAGCAACCTCATATTTTCAGATATTAAATTTATATCTTTGATTCATCTTGAGTTAATTTTTGTATATGATGAGAGGTATGGATCTAATTTTATTCTACATATACACATCCAGTTTTGCCAGCATCATTTGTTGATGTGATTATCCTTTCTTTGATCTATGATTGGGCACTTTTGTCAAAACTGATCTTCTGTATATAAAGAGAATCAAAAATGAATCTTGATGTGAATGGAAGGGGAGAGGGAGTGGGAAAGGGGAGGGTTGCAGGTGGGAGGGACGTTATGGGGGGGAAGCCATTGTAATCCATAAGCTGTACTTTGGAAATTTATATTCATTAAATAAAAGTTTAAAAATAAATAAATAAATAAATAATACCATAAAAATACATTGGCTGTATGTACATGGATTAATTTCTAGATGCTCTATTCTGTTCCATTGGCCCATATGTTGTTTTTTGTATCAATACAATACTATTTCTATGTGAGTAAAATACAGAGCCTTGTGATATGCTTTGAAGTGAAGTATTGTGATGCTTCCAGCCTGTTTTTTTTTTTTTTTCCTCAAAATCACTTTGGCTCTTCTGGGTCTTTCGTGATTCCATGCAAATTTTTTTTTTAATTCTGTAAAGAATGTCATTGGTATTTTGATAGGGATGCATTTAATCTATGCATTTCATTAAGTAATTTTGATTTTTTATTATAATCTCCCAATCCTTGAGCAGGAAATATTTTTGAATATTTTGTGTAATTTTCATTTTGGAGATCTTCCACTTCTTTGGATAAAGTTTATTCCTAAATATTAGATTTTTGATGCTATTGTGAATGGGATTACCATTTTGATTTCTCTTTTTGCAAGTTCATCATTAGTGTACAAAAAATACTATCTTGGTATGTTTATTTTGTAACCTGCTACTTTGCTGAATTGATTCATCAGTTCTAATGGCTTTTTGGTGGAGTGTTCTGGTTTTCCCATGTATAACTTCATGTCATCTACAAACATAGATATTTTGACTTTATGCTTTCTAATTTTTATCCCTTTTTCTTTCTTTCTCCTCTTGAATTGCTCTTGATAATCCTTCTGATACTATACTGAATAAGTGGTGAAAGCGGACATCCTTATCTTGTTCTAGATCTGAGAGGAAATGTTTTCAGTTTTTGCCCATGCAGTATGATATTAGCTGTTGGTTTGTCACATAAGGCCTGTATACTTTTGAGTTATTTTCCTTCTATATCTAAATTTTGGAGTGTTTTTATCATGTAAGGATGTTGAATCTTATCAAATTCTTTCTCAGCTGCTACTGAGGTGACCATATATGTTTCATTCATTAATCTGTTGATGTTATTTATAATGTTTATTAATGGAAAATGCTGAACCACCCTTACATCTCTGAAGGAAATCACAGTTGATAGAGATGTTTGATCTTTTTTATGTGGTTTTGGATTCAGTTTGCAAGTATTTTGTTGAGAATTTTTGCATCTATGTTCATCAAGGGTATAAGTCTATAGTTTTCTTCTCTCTCTCTCTCTGTCTCTCTCTCTTTTTCTTTCTTTCTTTCTTACTTCCTTTCTTTCTTTCTAAGGAAAGGATTTATTATCAGGAAAATCTGACAGGCTAGAGGGAAGGGGCGAAGTAGAGAGAGGGGTCCAGAAAGAGAATCAAGAGAGAGAGAGAGAGAATGTGTGCAGGAAGCAGGTCCTATTATACCTTTGCAGGGTGCAGGGAAATAGGAGCAGCAAATCACATTGGGTTGGGGGTGGAGCTGACCCCTGTGATTAGGCCATTTGGCCACCTAGCTTCTAGAAATGGCAGTGGGAGTTAGAGGTGTGAACACCAGGATGGTATAGATTGCTCCACAGATAAGACTGCACTATGTTACTAACATCCCCCCAATTTGATTCTTATAAAGCAAGTGTTGTATGGGATTATGTCAGTCCCAAAAGTCCAGAAGAGGTGGAGGGTTGATGCTCTATTTTAGAGCTACATGCTGACATGGGGGCAGCAAGTTACTCTCTGATGGTGTGGAGCGATGTCTAAAGCCTCAATCTCCGGGGTGGGGAGCTGAGTATATCCCTGTAGGAGCATTTGGTTGACTGCCTGGTTGGTGAAGGCTTTGGTTTGTTCTGTTATCACCTCCTGTAAACACTTAAACAGACAATATAGTATAAAGGCCAGGGTGAGCATTACCGCCAGTGGTCCTAGGAGTGGAATTAACCAAGTACTGAGAGGGTGCAGTTTTGTTTTCATGATGAATCTTTATTCAGTTTTGGTATCAGAGTGATGCTGCCTTCATAAAAAGAATTTAGCAGAGCTCCATCCTGTTCAATATTTTGGATAGTTTGAAAGTTATTGAAGTTAGTTCCTCTTTAAATGCTTTGTAGATTTGAGCAGTAAAACCAATCCAAAGCCAGGAGACAGGTCTTCTTCCAGGTATCCCAAGTGGGTGCAGGGTCCCAAGCACTTGGGCCATCTTCTACTGCTTTCCCAGGCCATAGCAGAGAGCTGGATTGCAAGTGGAGTAGCCAGGACTCAAACTGGCACCCACATGGGATGCCGGCACTGCAGGCAGTAGCTTTATCTGCTATGCCACAGCGCTAGCCCTGAAATGAATTTCTTTTGGGTAGCACATAGTTGGTTTTTTTTTTTTTTTTAATCCATTCTGCCAACCTAAATTTTTTTGACTGAGAAATTTAATTCATTTACATTAAGGGTTAGTGTTTGTGGATAAGAATGAATATCTGAGATTCTGTTGATTGGTTACTGATTATAACTGCTCTGTTAAAGCTGTACTGTTACGTGTTTTCATTATGTTTGCTTCTAACATGACTCCCTTCAGAGGCTTGCCTTTTAGTGTAGCAGATGAAGCCATGACCTTTGATTCCAGAATCCCACATGAGTGCTGGTTCAAGTCCCAGCTGCTCCACTTCCAAACCAGCTCCCTGCTAATGGCTTGGGAAAAGCAGCAGAAGATGGGCCAAGTGCTTGGGACCCTGCACCCACATGTGAAGCCTAGAATAATCTTCAGGCTCCTTCTTCTTTGACCTAGCCAACCCTGATTGTTACAACCATTTGGGGAGTGAACCAATGGATGAAAGACCTCTCTCTCTGTATTTCTCTCTCATTCTGTTTCTTCCTCCTTCTATATTTAACTCTGCATTTCAAATAAATAAAATAAATCTGTTAAGCAAAAGACTCCCTTCAGAATTTTTTGTAAGCTGGTCTGTTGGTGGTTAATTTTCTGTTTTTGGTTATTTGGGAAGTACCTTATTTCTTCTTTACTTCTGAAAGATAGCTTCACTGAATATAATATTCTTGGTTGGGAGTTTTTTTTTTTTTCCTTTAAGACTTTGAATATATCATCCCACTCTCTTCTGGCCTGTAGACTTTCTGCTGAGAAATCTGCTGTTAGCCTAATTGGTTTTCCTTTATATAATGTTGCCTTTCTCTTAATGTCTTTGGGATTCTTTTTGTCCTTAACTTTTGATAATTTAACTATTTCTTTGAGAAGATCTTTTTTTGGTTGAGTTTGCTTGAGGTCCTTTGTTCTTTCTGTGTCTGGATATCCATATGTCTTTTAAGACTTAAAAAATTTTCAACTATTATTTCATTTAGTAGGGTCTCAGCATCTTTTTTGTTCTCTTATCCTTACGAATCCCTGAAATTTGAATATTTGATCACTTAATATATATTTCATGCTTACCAGCTTATTTATTTACTTGAAAGAGGTATAGAGAAAGAGAGGGAGGGAGGGAGAAAGAGAGAGAGAAAGAGAGAGAGAGAGAGAGAGAGAGAGAGAGATCATCTATCTGCTGATTAACTCCCCAAATGTTTGCAACAGTCAGGGTTGAGCCAGCTTGAAGCCAGGAGCCAGGAGCTTCATCCAGGTCTCCCATGTGGGAGTCCAGGGGACTGAGGCCTTGTGTCATGTTTCACTGCTTTTCCAGGTCATTAACAGGGAGCTGGATTGGAAATGGAGCAGCTAGGACTCCAACTGGCAGTGACATGGGATGCCAGCATTGCAGTTGGTGGTTCAACCCACTGTGCCACAACACCAGTCCCTCATATTCTTTCTCCATTATTTTAACTTTATTTTTACTTGTCTTATTGGGTTATTTCAAATGTCTTGCCTTCCAGATCAAAAATTCTTTCCTCCACTTGGTCTATTGTGCTGTTGAAGCCCCAGTTGTATTTTTTATTTCTTTTATTGAAGATTTCATCTCCAAAATTTCTGGTTCTTTTTGATGATGTCCATCTTCTTTGTGAATGTTTCTTTTATGCTATCTGTGGTTTTCATCATTTCTTTAAACAGTCTATCTGTATTCTCTTGTATTGCATTGATTTTCCTTACAATCATTATGTTTGCTTCTATTTGTGGCATTTTGTGGATTGCCTTCAGATCAAGATCTATTTCTGAAGAATCACTATGTTCTTTTGGGACTGCCATGCTACCTTGCCTGTTTGTTTCCTGTGTTCCTACATTGACATCTGCTTGTCTGGTGTAATATTTCCTCCTTCGTGGAATAGATTTTATCTGAAAAGAGTTAATGTTTTAGATGGATTGCAGGATATCATTGAACTTGTTGCTATGTCCTTGGTTTTAGATGAGCTCATAAATGTTACCTTTGAGTGATTTCTTTTGATTTATTCAGTGTCAGCTGTATCTGTAAGTAACAAAATCATTTAGTCTGTGGAGTCTCATAGTGGTAGAAATGTAACTTTGAGGGGAATGTGGACTTGTTACATTGTGTATCTTCAGTCCCTAGAGAGTTAGCTGTAAGTTAAACTAGGGATTGTGGCAGCCAGGGTGTTGTTCCTGGTACGGAAGGATACAAAGGGGACTGCCCCTTTGTGCTACTATCAAGGCTGAGTGATGCTAGGCCTTGTGGCACCATTGGTTGTGTTTCAGACACTGGTTGTGGCCAGGACTTTGTCCAGGTCCTTCTGGAAGAGTGTGACTGGTCCTGGGGCTTATAGTACAGGATTGGGGGGATGTAAACTGAACCATGCTCCAGTCCTACAGAGTGAATACAAGATAGACAGGAGATATTTTGCTGGGAGGTATGAGTTGGAGAGGTGGACTGCAGGCAAGTTCTTCCTTCAGTCCCCACTGGGTAGATTCCAGTAGGTTTGAGGCAATTGGTACTGTCTGGTACAGTTCTGGAGTTGCAGCATACAGGGAAATCATTACCTAGATCTCTCAGGGTAGGAACCAGGTATTGTGACTATTAGTCACCACCCGCCTGAAGCAGGGTGTTGCAGAAGAACATTCCAGATATTGTGAGTTAGTGCAAGCTGTTCTAAAGATTGTAATACCAATATCAACAGTCCTAACTACACAAAGCACAAATGGAAGTGCCCCCAGTTTTCTCTTGGAATGCAGTGATGATTGTGGGGCTTGTGCTTAGGTCTTGCAGCATCATGAGGTAGGAGACACGGGAGGAGCTTCCTAAGGGAGGGATCATTTTTTTGTTTGTTTATTTGTTGTTGTTGTTGTCTCTGGTTTTAATGGCTGTTTGTTGTAGCTCAAAGAAGCTGAGGGGCTCTCCCCTGGATCACACAGAGTGAATGAACCCAGCTGTAAGGACTTCCACAGTTACAGAATGCCTGGTGTCTGCTCTCTCGCTCTGGCTCTGGTCACTTCTGGTCATGACAGAACTGCTTGTAGTTCACAGAATCAGAACAGAATCCCATAGTGACTTGCCACAGCCTTGAGTCTGGCACTCTGGGGGAGTAGGGAGAGGAAGGAGGCAGTGCAACTTCCCTTTTCAAACCAGAGTACTCGCTCAAATCACTGTCAGCTCCCCAAAGGCTGCACTTGAAGTCGGTGAGGACTGTGGAATTCTGCTTCATTTAAAGCTGCTAGTGGAAAGGTGCTGCAACAAATCCTTCCTGCCTGGAAGATGGCACTTCCCAGTGGCAGTCAGCTGCAGAGTACTAGGGATGGCTGGCAATGCAGCCAACCCCAGAGGTGTGTGCGTCCTCTTTCCTCGCTGTCCCATGAGGTCTCTGTTTTCTTCTGTCACTTCTCCACTGAAACTTTCTCTGTGAGTCTGTCTCCTGGGAACGTGTTCCTGCCTTTGTTTTCCTGTTATCTTTCTGTGATGAGGTCAGTGTGTCTTCTCACTACTCAGTCATCTTGGATCTCCTCACAATCTCCTTTCTGTCTTTATTTTGTTGGCCAGAATTTCACTATGTTGAATCCACACTAACAAAGTACTCTGGAGATAATTGTGTGTGTGTGTGTGTGTGTGTGTATATATATATATATATATATATATATATATATATATAAATGAAAGCCTGAAAACTCGCCTTTGCAATTTCAACTAAAGATGAATGGTGTATATTTGGATGTAGAAACACACGTGTGCCCAAGCTTTAGTGCTAGATGGGCATAAAGAATTCAGAGCCAAGACCCTTTTGTTATCAATGTGGAAACTAGTGTTCTAAAAGGTCACATTCTGGTGCCTGCACCGTGGCTCACTTGGTTAATCCTCTACCTGCGGTGCTGGCATCCCATATGGGTGCCGGGTTCTAGTCCAGTTGCTCCTCTTCCAGTCTAGCTCTTTGCTGTGGCCCAGGAAGGCAGTGGAGGATGGCCCAGGTGCTTGGGCTCCTGTACCCGCATGGGAGACCAGGAAAAAGCACCTGGCTCCTGCCATCGGATTGGTGCAGCACCAGCCATAGTGGCCATTTGGGGGGTGAATCCATGGAGGGAAGACCTTTGTCTCTCTCACTGTCTAACTCTACCTGTCAAATAAAAAGGGGGTCACATTCCTTGCTTCAGATAAAATAATATGAAGTAACATAGCTTGAGTACTTTTTGGGTAACAGATACTATACAAAGTATTTTATGTAGGAAACCTCATTTTGTTCTGATTATCAGTCTGTTGAGGTAGAGAGAAGTCACGTCATCATTCTAGGCTGGAATATGTGCTCAGATTAAGGAAAGTCTCAAAAACCTATGCTGGTACTCTTTATACCTTGCTGCTACTTTACTGTCTTTGAGACAGAAATTAATGTAAGAAAAATAAGCATGTATAGAAGGAATGGAAGAAACTGCAAGTCATGTTATAAGCAAAGTGCATTGGCATGGCCTGTATTCTACCTTAGACTTCAGATGTGGGTAATGAGTTGTCATTCAGTCCTCACACAACTTCCAAATCCATAATGTACATAATGACCTTGCATAATATCAAGTATTTTGTAGATCCTCAAAATGTCCACCTTCTTTCCCCTGCTCCCTTAATGACAGGTTTACGAATTAAAATTTCACTTTATTTCAATTTTTGGTACTCAGCTCAAAGGTTTATAGAATGATTTCTTGTGCCCAAAATTGTGTGGGTCATAGAAACAAGTAAGAGAAGGTTGACAAAGATGAATGAACTAGCTTACTACTTAAGTATATTAGGAAGCATAAAATATAAAAAAGCTTTGAAACCTAAGCACAGGGCCATCAAATATCAGAGCAACTGGGTGGGGAAATATAATGTCTAGTTTGAAGGATGTGGAGACATGTGTGATGGCGGGGAATGAATGCATGAAGAACCTGCCATTTGAGAGAGAAGCGAATATGGAAGCCTGGGTAGAGAAGGGAGTTAAAGGAGACTATGATAAGCTAATTGAGGACCCAAAGGTGAGAGATAGATCTAAAGACAGAGCTGCAGAAGAGGAAGTACTTCTTGTATCTGTAACATTAGATCCTATGGATGAACCTTGGAAATCTTGAAAGTCTGATGCAAGCTATACAGAGCTTTGACTAGTAGGATAAGATATTATTCCTTAATTTGTCATACAAAGATGAGACTAGCATAGTTTAATAAGCAGTCAGAATAAAAATTATCTGTTTTCCATTACTAGTAAACTTTTTAATTCTGTACTGGTATTTGGGGCTTCTGTTTGAAATACCCTAATGAGTACAGACTTTATATGTTCAATGGTATTTTGGGGTATGTTTTTTGTGAAGTGCTTCTACCTCTATTGCACTGTTTTCATTTTTCTATTGTTATGTAGAAGTCCTTTATGTGTTCTGAGAAAAAGCTCTACTGGTTAAATACTGAGACATCACTTTGCATTTTACCGTTCACACTCTAATGGCTGCTTTTCCTGTTCAACAGAAATGACTGAATGAAATAAAGTCCAATTAATCAAAGTTTACACTTAGTGTTTTGGTATCCTTTTAAAAAGTATTTAGAAATATAAGAAGGCAAATGAATGTCTTCTCATTTGTTAACTCCTGGAAGTTTTGTTCTATCTTCCATGTTTAGATGTACAATTCAGCTGTAATTAATCTTTGCTTATATTTTGAATAGAAGACAAAATTCATTTTTAAAATGTGGATGTCCAGTTGGGCCAAAAGAACTTATTGGAAAGACTGGTTTATCACAATATTCTGCAGTTTCATATTTGACCTTGTATCAAATCAGGGACCCTGTTTATGTAAGCCATTTTTTTCTACTGTTTTTGGTTTCATTGGTCTATTTGTATTTGTGTATTATTCTATCAGTACCACATCCTATATTCCAGAAATTTAACTTGTAAGATTTTGTTATCTTTCTTCAATATTATCTTGACTGTTCTTCATCATTGATATTTCTGTATAGAAGACAGAATGAAAAGTTAAATTTCTTTTTTTTTTTTTTGACAGGCAGAGTTAGAGAGAGAGAGAGAGAGAGAGAGAGAAAGGTCTTCCTTTTCCGTTGGTTCACCCCCCAAATGGCCACAATGGCTGGCGTGCTGCACTGATCCGAAGCCAGGAGCCAGGTGCTTCTCCTGGTCTCCCATACAGGTACAGGGCCCAAGCACTTGGGCCATCCTCCACTGCCTTCCCGGGTCACAGCAGAGAGCTGGACTGGAAGAGGAGCAACCAGGACAGAATCTGGTGCCCCAACTGGGACTAGAACCTGGTGTGCCGGTGCCACAGGTAGAGGATTAGCCAAGTGAGCCATGGTGCCAGCCCAAAACTTAAATTTCTAAAATAAATCCTCCTGGAATCTTCTTTTAAGTTTTGATTTGAGAAACAGAAGTGCAGAGAGGAAGAGCTCCAATCTGCCATTCACTTTCCAAATGCCCACAATGGCTAGGGTTGGGCCCTCTGATCCAGGAGCCAATAACTCTATCCGGGTCTCCCAGATGAGTGGCAGCTACTCAATTACTTGAGCCATCATTGCTGTCTCTAGGATGCACCTGAGCAGGAATCTGGAATTGGGCATTAGAACCTGGAATGTAGCTCAGGCACTCCACTGTAGGACTTGGGGGCTTAACCAGCAGGATAAACACACAAATAGGATTTTTATTGATATTAAATTTAATCCAAAGATTGAGATGAAAATACCTAAAAAATTGTTATTAGTGGGTCTTCAACTTCATAAACATAAGTAAGTAACCATTATTATGTCCACTCCTCAAAAAGGCTATTACTGTAGAGTGTGGCTTTTTACCCTGCCCTTCAATGGTGTTAATAAAAAGCATGTTTATTTTTTTCATTCCTTGACATTTTGGTGGAAATAAATTGGTTTTATATCCTACTTTTTAAAGTTGTATTTTCATTGTGTCCTTAATTTCAGTTTTTATACTTTTCAGCCTCCTTTTGATTGGATTGTATAGTTACCGGTAGTTTTTTGCCAAAATTCTCTCCATTCTGTCATTGAATTTCTTGAGCATATTAATCACAGCTGTTCTCACATAACTGTCTGGCCACTCTGGTGTGCGGATGGCCTCTGATTCGGTCCTGCTGTCTGCTTTCACACTTCTTCCTGGTCAGTTATGTTCCTTCACAGCCTCACTGTGGCAGTCACGGAGCTGTAATTTTTTCCGCCTCCAACCTGCCTGTATTCTGTTGTGCAGCTGTGAATCTGCAAGGTCGTTTCTGATTTGCCACCTGCCTACTGGGCTGCGCCAATAGCAGATACCCAACTGGAAGGTTAGAAGAAAAAGGAACTGTTGCTGTCCTGTCTCCATCAATTCCTCTTTACACTGTTTCTTCACTCAAGAGCAGGTGTTTAGGTGGCAGCAGTTTTTTCAGTGTCTACTTTTTCAGATGAACACAAAACCAGCCTGATGGCTCAGAAACTCCAGCAGCAACCTGGCAATGCCTTGTCCAAGAAGACTGGGTATTGGCCCCATCAAGATTTCTCTCTCAGGCTCAGGGGAATAGCAGGTCCTTCTCCTGTCTTGGTTTGGCCTTTTCAAACCTCTCAGAGGCCTCTATTCTAATCATTTAACATTCCCAACTTTTCCCTTTGTTCCCCAGTTGTAAGTGAAGTCGCTCCTTCTGTATTTGCTACCTAAGTGTTTCTCTCTCTCTATCTCCCTCTCTCCCTCTCCCTCCTTATCCCTCCCTCTCCTTTTCTCTCTCCTTCTCCTTCTCCCCTTCCTCTCTCTCCCCACCCCCGCCCTCCCGGTCATTAATTCTCACTGAAAAATTTTTCAAAATAAACTTTAACTGAAAGATGTGGTATCATTTCTGTTTTCTAACAAGACCCTGACCCAACACACTTTTTGTTTCAACGGATATTAGGTCTTCTCTTCTCTTCTCTTCTCTTCTCTTCTCTTCTCTTCTCTTCTCTTCTCTTCTTTCTTTCTTTCTTTCTTTCTTTCTTTCTTTCTTTCTTTCTTTCCTTTGACAGGCAGAGTGGACAGTGAGAGACAGAGACAGAGAGAAAGGTTTTCCTTTTTTCCCTTGGTTCACCCTCCAATGGCTGCTGCAGCTGGCGTGCTGCGGCTGGTGCACCGTGCTGATCCGAAGCTAGGAGCCAGGTACTTCTCCTGGTCTCCCATGTGGGTGCAGGGCCCAAGAACTTGGGCCATCCTCCACTGCCCTCCTGGGCCACAGCAGAGAGCTGGACTGGAAGAGGGGCAGACGGGACAGAATCTGGTGCCGGCGCTGCAGGTGGAGGATTAGCCTATTGAGCCACAGCGCCGGCCGGATATTAGGTTTTCTGAATTATGCAGTTTAGAGATTAAAAATGTCCTAGGAATGCCATTACTAAGGGATGCTCTTAAACCATTATTCCAAGTGGTTCAAAGTTGAGTCCTTGTAGGACCTGGTGTATATCTAGTGAACAATTAGGTTTAAAATGCAACCTTTTGTGATTACAGTTTAATTTCATTGGTGAGCAAGAGCTGCCTCTAAACTCCATCTTCACTCCCGGATTATAAGACTTCAGCCAGTCTCAGCCCCCAGCTAATACCCAGATTTTGTAGCCTCTTGGTGTGTTTTTTATTTTATTATTTATCTATGAAAGAGACAGAGACAGAGATACAGAGAGACACACACAGAGAGAGAGGAAGGGAGGAAGGGAGGGAGGGGAGAGAGAGAGAAAGAGAAACAGGGACAACACGAACTCCGCCATCTCCTTAAATGCCTGAAGTAGCAGGGCAGGGAGCAGGCTGGAGCCAGGGGATGGAGCGACCCAGGTACTAGCACAATCTCTGCTGCCTCCCAGGATCTGCATTAACAGAAATGCTGGAATTGGGACTAGAACCTAGGGATGGAGCCCAGGAACTCTGATAAGGGATGCGGGCATCATTATCAGCGTCTTAGCTGCTGAACAAAACACTTAGCCATTAGCTTCAGCTTTTAAATCAGCAAATGCCTTGAACAGAAAAGCAGTTCCTAATGGTGGGCACATCACGTTGCATTTCCCTCCTTCCTGGAATACTGGCCCTAAAAAAACTGATTTCCTTAGTAGGTCTTCTATGACCTCAAGAAGTTAAAAACATTTTTTTGGTCAGAATTATTCAGTTTTGGCCGGCGCCGCAGCTCACTAGGCTAATCCTCCACCTGCGGCACCAGCACACCAGGTTCTAGTCCCAGCTGGGGTGCCGGATTCTGTCCCGGTAGCTCCTCTTCCAGTCTAGCTCTCTGCTGTGGCCCAGGAAGGCAGTGGAGGATGGCCCAATATCTTGGGCCCTGCACCCGCATGGGAGACCAGAAGCACCTGGCTCCTGGCTTAGATTGGTGCAGCGTACTGGCTGCAGTGGCCACTTGAGGGGTGAAGCAATGGAAAAAAAAAAAAAAAAAAAAAAACCTTTCTTTCTGTCTCTCTCTCTCTCACTGTCTAACTCTGTCTGTCAAAAAAAAAAAAATTATTCAGTTTTCTCATTTGGGAAGGCTAGGAGCAAACAAGCTGATGTCTCTCTCTCCCTTTCAATGCCAAAGGGAAATTTAATGGTTCTGTTTTCTTCCACTTCTTCCAACTTGCACTATTAATGACATTTCCTAATCATATAAGAGAAACGTAGGGAGTCTTCCTAAAATTCCATCATGGTTTCCTAACATTTCCAGATATATTCTCTTTAGAGAAAAAGTGAATGAAAAGCTTAACCTAACTGTCAAATACTCAAATGGGACTGTTGGAATGCATTGATTTAAAAACTCAAATGTGTCCATTCCTGGATCAAGGACTTTATCAGGCAGTGATGTGAGAGGCAGAAACTCTTAATTATCTGTTTGTTTTACATTTAGCATAATAAATTTTGGATTTTCAGGGATGTCACCATCACCATAGCTTCCAATTACCAATTCAAAAGTGAAATTGAGATTAACCATCCTGTATTATATGTACATTGTAACAAAGCAGACCTAGAAAATTATGTTGGAGGAAAAGGTTTAAATTATGCAGGATCAATTTTGAAACATTTTGGTTAAATTATAGGAAATGAAATACACAATAAAATCTCAAATGTTTTACAATTGCAGAATAGATAATTTGGCTCTGATAAAGGATTGAATAAAATTATGTTTAATTGCTGTACTTTTCTAGAATTTTCTAATATCTGTAACAATATAAATGTGATAATTAGAACATAGTTTTAAAAAGAATAAAGAAATCTATACGTATCCAAAGCCATCATGTTGCATACCTTAAACAATGTGCAATTAAATTAAAGGAGTAAGAGAAGTTAGAGCCTTTTCAGTGTTAACTTACCATCTAATTAACCATTCAATTGCTTGGACTTCATTAACAATACTCCTCCCTGTGCTCAATGATACACCTTGCAGCTGTTTCCATCCAGTGACTTCCCCCTAATTTCCAAGAATTTGTGTCCATTTGCATGAATTAGTTTCAGTGTTCTCAGTGTCCCCTAGAGAGATAGACATTGACAACAAGCCCATTTAAATGTGATGTTTGTTGGCCAAATGCAGAGGCCACATAGTGTGCTGGGGTACAAATGCAGAACATTATGGCCATTCTGGAGAGCAAATATGGCAGTACATAGTCAAATTTAAAAGTGCAGATAACCTGTGACACAGTAATCTAAGCACAGGTTCATAAAGAGACATGAGTCAATATGCTTAGAGCTGTAGGCAATCATTATTGAAAGAAAGGGCAGCATAAGGTGGCGACTGCAAATTATAGAATATCCTATTGCAGGTAGAAGCAAAAATTACATACACACAAAAAACAAATTATTTTACAAATAGTGCTGAGAAATTTAAAAAATGATACATAGACATAATTCTGTATCATATATAAACACTGAAAAATACATACAAGGGGCATGCATTTGGCACAGCAGTTAAGACACCTAATAGAATGCCCATCTCCCATATTGGAGTGCTGGGTTCAAGCCTTGGCTCTGCTCCCAATTTCCAGTTTCCTGCTACTGTGTACCCTGGGAGGCATCAAGTGATCATCCAAGTATTTGGGCCCCTGCTACCTGTGTGGGAAAACTGCATTGAGTCCCTAGCTCTTGGCTTTGTCCTGGCCACTGCAGACATTTGGGGAGAAAACTAGCAGATAGGAAATATCTGTCTGTCTCTCTCTGCCTCTCAAATAAACAAATACATAAATAAAAATTTTAAAACATAAAATGATATATTAACTTATAAAATATTTAAAAATAGCTGAAAATCAGATCTTAAAATTATTTCCTCACTATACGCATTTTACAAAGACATAATAATGCACAAATATATTTTTGACCCATTATTATGGGGGTTTGTAGCTGGGAGAAGAATATGTTTTAGAATTGGGGTCCACAGGTGCCAGCACCGTGGCATAGCAGGTAAAGCCATTGCCTGCAGTACTGGCATCTCATATGTGACTGGTTTGAGATCCAGCTGCTCTACTTCCATTCCAGCTCTCTGGTATGGCCTAGGAAGGCAAGAAGATGGCTCAAGTCCTTGGGCCCTGTACTCATGTGGGAGACCCAAAAGAAGCTCCTAGCTTCGGATCAGCTCAGACCATTGGCAGCCATCTGGAAAGTGAACCAGTGGATGGAAGACCTCTCTCTGTCTCTCTCTTTCTCTCTGCCTCTATCTGTAGCTGTGCATTTCAAATAAATAAATCTTTAAAAAAACCCTATAAAATGGCATGGGTTTGGACAACAGGTAGTTTCTTTAGCAACAACGAAAAAAGAATTGGGGTCCATGGAAATAATAAAAAAGAAACTAATAGAGAAACGAATGACAATTCTCTACTGAATTAAGGAATATGAATAATTTTCATCTGTACTGATTAAAAAGAAAAGGAAAAGTCTTTTAAATGTACAAAAAATACAGAAATAACAACAAAAAGAAATTATTGAGATTTGGCCATATCACAATTCTCAATAGGATGGAGGCAAGCAATTAGTTTTTTTCTTCCTAATTTTCTCAGTGTATTTAATATTTGGTTCCAGAGTTTGGTTCTCATAATTAAAATGTTTTCCTGCTGTTTTGAGTATGTTAGGTAAAGATAATGTAACTTAACCTTAAAATATGGTACCCTCAATTATTGTAAGCAATAGCTTCTCTTTCAAATTGACTTTGGATAGTACTTTAAAACAGCTTCTCCCCAAGCAGACGTCTAAATCTCAGAGCACAGTGTCAATAGTGTGTCGTATTTACCCAGTGCGAAGTTGGGTGCAAATTTTTCTTTGGCTTTTCACTGTAATGATGTAGCTGGCACAGAGCTACTACTACCAGTTGAGGCCAGACCCCCTTCTTTAGAGTTTATTAAGCAGTAGCCAAAAACCTGCCCTCTTGTCTCTGATTATCACAGCTGTGTCAGGACCACAGCCTGTAGTTGTTTTGTGCAGGTTGTTTGTTGTCCCAATATGTACAGCCAGGAGGATAATAAGGACTAAAATGCAGCTTGCTCTCTGTAACCTAGCTGTGCACACACACATTATTTCCTTCCAGGAGGAAGTACTTTATCTAATTTATTTAGAGAGGTTGTGCAGGTTAGCGGCATCTCTATTAATGTCTCATTTAACTCCATGATTTTGTAAAGTGACCCCCATTCCTTTTAATCTCTTTTAGCCCATACCTGCTCCCAGACCAGGGACAAGAGACTCTGGACTTTTTCCCCCATGGAGAGTTTGTATACTTGTCTTCATCCAAAGCCAAGTGAAAGAGGCTGCAAACTTCAATTCAGTGGAATTGAGTCCTCTATTTTTTTTTAAGCTTTATATATTTATTTGAAAGAGTTACAGGGAGAAGGAAAGGCAGAGAGAGAGGGAGGGAGGGAGGGAAGTGTCTTCCATCTGCTGGTTCATTCCCCAGTTAGCTACAAAGGCCAGAGCTATGCTGACCCAAAGCCAGGAGCCAGGAACTTTTTCCAGGTCTCCCATGTGGTTGCAGGGGCCCAAGGACTTTTGCCATTTTCCACTGCTTTCCCAGGCCATAGCAGAGAGCTGGATGAGAAGTGGAGCAGCCAGGATTTGAACTGGCACCCATATGGGATGCTGGCACTGCAGGTGGTGGCTTTACCTGCTATGCCACAGTGCCAGCCCCAGAATTAGTTCTTTGTAGAGAAGGAATCATTGGTGTCTCCCTCTCATTCTGCTACACTGCTCAGCTGTGGAATCTGCAGGTAGAGAATGGAACGAAAATGAATCCTAAGTTCTTGACAGATGTTGACATATGTTCCCTGGAATTTGAGGAGAGTTCCCAAAGAGACCAAGCACTGCTTCTTACCTGGAGGTGTTTGAAGGCAGGACTGCCCAGATCAGTGGACTAATGGATTCACTAGGTAGAATAATTAGGAAGGAGAGGATGGGAACTCACATCCAGTGAATTTCTCATGGAAAAGAGTCAAATAAAAGAATCAAGTCAACATCACAGAACCAAGGCCAGGGCCACTAGGTTGCCCACTTGACTTCTGAGAGAAAGAACCCTCCATAAAGAAGTAAGTGTGTGTAATATGGAGAAGAAAGGAGATATAGCACTTCTATTTTGAGTGCTTAGTAATGGAAAGAGCCAGAGTAGAACTTAACAACTGCCTCCAAAAAATTACTCGCACCTTTGCAGCAGTCACCACCTTCGTGGGTAATGTGAATATAATAGGACTCAAAGTGAACCTGTGGATTCCTCCCATGTGGCTGACAGCCTCCCTTCTATCCCAGTCCTTCCCATTCCCTGCCTCTGTGCATCTAGGCTAGACATAGAGGTGGAGGGAAAGAGACCTTCCAAACACAGACCAGGCAAACACCAGTCTCAGCATGATGTGAGGATCTAGGATCAAATTACATATCCCATTCCCATTCCAAGTCCTCCAGAGGGAGGCCTGTTCAGCAATTTGAAAGTTTGATGTTTGAATTGCATTTGCGATTGGAAATTTAAATCCATCTGGGCTGAGTGACTTCTATGGTCACCGAAAATGATTGCAAAAGCAGTAGAATCTGCCTCACTTACTATTAAGGTGTCATAAAATGAGGTGTGACAGAATATGGTTGGATGTGGCAATTGGAGAAAGAATAATAAATTATTTTACACTTAAATTTCAAGATTTCCAATACAGTAAGGAAATACCAGTTATCAAGCAAACTCATAAATACATAAAAAGAACTCCTGTAACTTTAAAAGATACCTTCTATTGGAGTGCCTTTCTGGCCTTTGAAAGCTTTGCTATCAGCGGCTTCTCTTGAGAAAACCCTTTGTAGGATTTATAAGAGGGAAGCTTGGACCACTTTTCAGTCCCTTTGCCATTTGTTTATCCACAAAGCTGCTGCTTCTTGCTTTGTGTGGGCCTGGGCAACAGATGCTGTGTGTGTTGAAGTGGAGGGTGAGATTCAGTATAGCAGATAAATGTTCTCATATGAAGAGACTGGAGTGTAAAGATCCAAACTGAACCAAAAGCCAACACCCAAACGATGAAAGTTAAACAGATCTAAATGGCATGAATGGATCGTGCCACTCTTGTACTAAAGCCTGCCAATAGCATTCAAAAGCTTTTAGAGTAAATGCAGGTTACACTCCTTCTATCCATGGTGTGACGATCTTACACAATGTGACTCTTCCATCCGGTTATTCAATTAGACGCCTTTCCTCTCTGTCTACTACAGTAGTCACGTCACATGGTACTGCTTACAAACTACTTAGCCTTTTCTGTGTCAGGGTTTGTCCTTGAAATTTGCTGTTCCCCAAATGCTCTTAACATATTTCACAGGATGGTAATCCATCTCAACTTCCATGCACAGTGACTTGCCCACTCTGGTTTGCCTGGGGGCTTCCCCAGGTACAGTATTCAAAGTTCCCCTGCTCAGAAACCGCTTGGTATGAGCAAATCTACATGATCAGGCACCCCACCGTCAGGCCTCTCAGATTTAATGCCACCTCCCCACATGGATAGTACCTCAGCACCTTGTTTAGCCTCTGAATAAAAACATGAATTAAATTTAATGATACATTTTTAAAAACTGTAAGAAAAATATAAACTGTAATGAATGCAAACAACAAATGGCATACTGGGGTCAAAAGTTTGCCCCTTTTGTCACAGTTAAACATGCCAAGAAAAAAGAAGAAAAAATTCAACAGAATTCATGGAAAAAAAAAAAAAACAGCGCAAATGATTCAATAGCCTGAAGCCATGCTCAATCTCACTTATAAAAGGGAAATGCAAATTAAAACATCAGAACCATGTAATTTCTTATCTACTAGCCAGATTTGCAAGCTTGGATAGCATACCTTATGTGTGAGGCTGTGGGGAAACTGGACTCATATTTTTCTGGTGGGGTTACAAAATGGTACACTTGTGGTCAACAATTTAGCAAGGTCCATCCAAGTAAGATACCTGTTTTCTCTTTGACCTGTTGATTCCACTTTCAGGAATCTATTCCAAATATATATACATAAAAATCTAAACTATTTATTGAAAGATTATTAGAAATAGCAAAAGGTCAGATGCAAGATTGGAGTAGGTGACTAAATTGTTAATACAAGAAATTTTGAAAGTGAACATCAGGTGTCACATTTCTGAAGGAATGTTTAATTAAGACAGCATCCACTGTTTAGGTTAGTTAACCAAATACTGTGGTAAAACTAAGACCTGGAAAAGAAAGCAGAAACCTGTTTTATGTAATCCTTTTTTTGCCTGCCACCAGTTAGAAATGGGAGAAGGATAGGGACAGTTTCAAAGCCCAAGGAGTGTTGTAATTTCTCCCCAGTCAACAAAGTCAACTTAATGTATTGTTGTACCTGAGCAAGTGCAAACAGAGGAGTGACACACACTGATAACATTTGATGGTCCTTTATTTCCACAAGTCAAGAAGTGGGCTCGTGCCCTAAGGAACTCTTGACCCTGAAGCCCAAAGCAACAGTGTATATAAAGGCAAAAACCACAAAATCGAGAGAGGGGAATACATGGTTACTGGCATCAAACTAACCTACAGACTAAGCGAAACTAATATCAATTATAACAATTCCAATTACAATCTTAACAATTTCAATTATAATCTTGACATGAATCCAGGTATTGGCCTAAATCGTATGTAGGACATAGACAAATTCCAATCTTATTATTAACCCAGGTGCAGCCTGTTTTTAAGCTTGAGCGATCATGCTAGGGGGTTTCTACACTTTGCCGAGTGAGATGTAGGGGACTGCTATTGTCCGAGTATTTTAGATCATAGTTCAGAGCAGAGTTTTACCATGGGGGGAGAGGAGGCGCTTTCTCAAGATGGAGTCTCAGGTGCTCCAAAATGGAGCCCCTGCTGTCAAGGTGTTACTTCAGGATGATGAAAAGGGAAACAGTTTTCTTGCTCAAGTGTCCCTCCATTTCTCTGTCATATATTCAGAATCAAATGTATATTGTTCAAGGAGAAAAACCCAATTCTGTGCAGGGAAATTATTTTCCTATTAAAATCAAATTGAAGTGTCAAAAAACTAATTTTATGAAACCACTAATTTTATAAAAGAGAAAAACGGAATTCAGAGAAGTTGAAGTTGAAGCATTTTTATAAAATCACATGGCTAGAGTTGTAGCCATATAGATTTGGATAGGATCAGCAGTCAATGATTATTTTCATTGCCAGTCTTACTTGTTATTGGTCTATTCAGGATTTCTATTTCTTCTCTACTCAGTCTTGGTAGATTGCATTTTTCCAGGAATTTACCATTTCCTCCAGGTTATCCATTTGTTGGCTTGTGATTTTTCATAATGGTACCTTATGATCCTCTTTATTTCTTAGGCGTCTTCACTTTCTTTTTTATTTTGTTTACCTGCATCATTTTTTCCTTAAACTAGCTGATTCACCAGCTTGGTTTTTTTTTTCTTCAAAAACCAATACCTACTTTCATCAACACTTTTTATGGTTTTCTGTTCTCTAGTTGATTTGTTTCTGTTGTGATTTTTATTTTCACCTTTCTGTTAATTTTGTTTTCTGTTAAGTTTGTTTTTCTTGTTTCTTGAGATATAATATTAAACTACTTATTTTGAATCTGATTTTTTATTTTTTAAATTTGAGAGGCAGACATACACATACATCATCCATAGACCCACTCCCCAAATGCTCCACCCAGTAATGGGCAGGCCTGGGCCAAACTGAAGCCTGAAGCAGGAAAGTTAATCCAGATAGCCCAAATAGTTGGTGGCAACTCAATTACTTGCGTTATTACAGATGGCTCCTGAGGTTTGCATTAGTCAGGATCTAGAGCCGGGTACGAACCCAGGCATGCCAACATGGGTCACAGGCATAACTGGCCTTTTACCTCTTACCTGGCTAGATGCCCACACCTTTTCTTCTGTTTTGGTGTCTGCATTTATAGTAATAAATTTCTCTCTTAGAACCACTTTTCCTATATCTTATAGGTTTAGGTATGTCATGTTTTCATTTTCATTTCTCAATTTATTTTAGTTTCCTTTTTGATTTCTTATTTTATCCATTGGTTGTTCAGGAATGTGCTTAATTTCCACACAGTTGGGAACTTTCCAAGATTTATCCCGTTTCCTAGTTCAATGCCAGTGTGGTCTAAAATTATGCGAGGATTGGGTGTTGGGTCATTGATTAAGACTTGGCTTGAGATGTCTACATCACAGAACAGAGTGCCTGTGTTTATGTTCGGGCTCCATTTTCTGTTCCAGTTTCTGCTAATGCATCCCTTGGAGGAAGCAGCTCATGGCCCAAGTACTTGAATGCATGCTGTCCAAGTGGTAGACCAAGATTGTTTCATGGGCTCCTGGTTTTGGCCTGGTCCAGTCCTGGCTATTATGGGCATTTGGTGAACATTTGGGCAGTGAACCAGCAAATGGAAAATCTTTTTCTGTCTAACTGTCTCTGTTTCTATCTCTCCCTCCCCATTTCCCTCCTCCATCCTATAAAATCAAAAGAAAATAAATGAGGGGCTGGCACTGTGGTGTAGCAAGCTAAAGTCCCAGCCTTCAGTGCCATCATCCCATATGGGTGCTGGTTCGTAGCCCAGCTGCTCCACTTCTGATCCAGCTCCCTGCTATGACCTGGGAAAGCGGTAGAAGATGGCTGAAGTCCTTGGGCCCCTGCACTTGCTTAGGAGTCACAGAAGTTCCTGGCTCCTAGCGTTGAATGGGTGCAGCCCCGGCTATAGCGGCCAATTGGGGGGTGAACAAATGGGATGGAAGATTTCTCTCTCTGCCTGCCTGTATTACTCCACCTTTCAAATAAATAAATACATCTTTTAAAAAAGAAATGAATAAATGTAAAAAGAACCATGGAAGACCAAACAATGATATTTCTAGAAAAACAAAATTACACTGGAAATGATTTCAGTCTTCTTAAATTTGAGAAGACCTCTTTTGTTACTTAACAAATTTTCTATCCTGGATAAAGCTTAATATACATTGGAGAAAAAAAATGTGTGTTCTACCACTAGAAGGTGCTGTGTGTGTCTTTGAGGTCCATTGGGTCAAAAGTGCAATCTAAGTCCAGTATTTCCTTGTTAATTTTCTGTCTAGTTTATTCATTGTTGCAAGTAGGATATTGATGTCCTCTACTGTTTTGATATTGCTGGGTATTTATCCCTTCACATCTGTTAATGGTTGTTTATATATTTGGGTATTCCAGTGCTGGGTGCATATTCATTCACAATGGTTATGTCCTTTTGATGAACTGACCAGTTCATCGCTAACTAATAGCTATTTGTCTTTTGTAACAGGCTTTAAGTGCATTGTATCAAGTGTAAGATACAAGGTTTCTTCCATTTTTTTCAGTTTCAACCTATGTGTGTCCTGAAAGCTTAAGTGAGTCTCTTGTAGGGAACACCTAGTTAGATTTTGTTTTTTAAATCCATTTAGCCACTCTGTGTCTTTGAATTGGAGAATTTAATTCATCTACATTCAAGGTTATTATTGCTAAGTAAGGACTTAAAGTTACCATTTTGTTGTTTTCAAGTTACTTTGTAGTTGATCTTTTTCCTTCTTTTCTTATTTTCTACTTTCATGATTTGTTCATTTTCCGTAGAGCGGGCTTTGATTCCTTTCTGTCCCTTATTTTTATATCTGCTATAATTTTTGTGTGATTACCATAAGGCTCCATAAAACACCTTGTAACATACTGTTTTCACTGGAAAGCAGCTTCAGTCACATAAAAACTCTTATGTTTTTACTCTCTCCCTCCACAAATTATATTTTAAGTCATTTTACTTAGCTCTTCTAATAACTTATTATAGCTGTAGTTATTAAGTATATTCAAGAACTTGATGCTTATTTATTTTAGACTGACTTTATACTTTCATAATAGAGACATGTATTATTTTTATATCCTTTTACAATTTTGGAGTATTCTGGACTTGACCAGATATTTACTTCTGTAAATATGTGTTCATGATAGTGACTATCCTTGCATTTCTGCTTGAAGAATTCCCTTAAGTAATTTTTGTAAGGAAAGTGTAGTAGTAACCAATTGCCTAAGCTTTTGCTTGTTTCTGAAAGACTTGACTTTTTCATTTCTGGATGAGAGCTTTTCTTATTAGATTATTAGATTATTAATTATTAGATTATTAATTATTAGATTATTAATCTTGTTAGATTATTCTTGGCTGGCAGGTTATTTTTTTTTCTTTTAATACTTTGACTGTATCATTCCATTCTCTCCTGCCCTACAAGGTTTCTGTTGAGAAACTGCTAATAATGGAATGGGAATTCCCTTACATGTGACTTAAAGTTCTGATTTTAAAATCCTTTGTTTGTTTCCAATTTTTGACAGCTTGATTAGTGTGCCTTGGAGAGGATCCCTGTGGGTTGACTCTATTTAGAGATGTTAGAGTTTCATGGATCTGGATGTCTTATCTCACCCAGGACTTGAGTAGTTTTCAGCAAGTATTCATTACATAACTTTTCTTATGCCTTCTCTGTCTCTTTGGGTTCTATGACTCCAACAATACAAATATTTGTTTAATTTTTTTTCATAAGTCAACTAGGCTGACTTCACACTTCTTCAATTTTTCCTAAGTCATTTTAAAAGACCTACTTCAAGTTCCCAAATTCTTCCTTTTGCTTGATGTAGTCTCTTGTTGTTGATCTCCATTATATTTTCTGTTTCTTTGAATTTTTCAGCCCAGTGACACCTATCACTTTGCTGAATTTCTCTTTTGAGATCAGGACTTGTGTTCCTGATTTCACTGAGTTGTCTACTTGTATTCTCTTGTATCTTGCTGAACTTGCTTAAGATTAATGTTTCCAGTTATTTTTCAGACAGTATATAAATTCCCATTTATCTGTGGTCAATTACTAGGAAATGATTGCATTCCTTTGGTGGTACTATCTTCTTTTGCTTGTTCATGTGTCTCGTGTCTCCGGATTGATGTCCGCACAACTGATTGTGCAATCATCTCTTCCCGACTTTACAGAGTGACTTTTCTAAAGGAAAAGTATCATCTGCAGATGGGCCTGAGGATGCTGATTGTGCAAGATGTGGTGGCTGTCGGTCCCTAAGAATAATTCCTGCACAACTTCTTCTGTTAACTTTAGCAATGACTGCAGGTGCCACAGTGGTTTATACTGCAAGAATTTTGGCAATGGTGGTGGCTGCACAGATTTTGAGGATAAGTGCTTTAGGGGATCCTTTTGTTCTTGTATTCCCCACAGTAGGGAGTCTTAACTAAGGGTATCTATCTTGGTATTGGGCTTGACATGTCTCAGAAGCAGTCCTAGCAGTACCGAGACTGGAGCACTGGTGTTTGGAGTGGGTAGGTTCTTGTATCACCTGAGATCGAGGCACAGGTTCACTCCAATGTATGAATGGATGCAGTTTTCCTGAAAAGTTGGCAACTGTTGTTCTGAGGAACATGCCATTATTTGAGGCCCAAGGGGCTGGGATGTGGCTGTTTCACTTCACACCCCGGAAGCTGCAGCTCTGTTCCTCTTCCTGAAGTTGTTGATAATTTTGCTGTGACAGAGTGAGCAATGTTTAAGACTCAAGGGATGCACTGCAATATCTGAAGAGATAGGAAGCAATTAGGACTTTGTTCATATTTCTGAACTACAGATCAAACCAGCTAGCACATTTGCCTAGTTACATTTGGACTGACCATTTACATAAACCAATAAATAATGCTACTGTTCAAATCCATTTCAGTTCAATCTTCATTTATGTGAAGCTAAAAGCATTGAAATGGATGGTAGATGCAATGTGCTTTAAACAAAACAAAACAAAAATTCCCATTATTGCAAATAGTCAAACCCAGATTCTACTTCTGCAACTGATTGTGTGTCTGTGGGGTTGTCATTATGTCTTTCTATATCACATTTTCCTTGGCTGTAAATTTTGCAATAGAATATTGCTTTGTTTCATATTATGTGGTGGTGTGTCACATGAAATAATGATTCTGAGTGAAAAAAACATGCAATTGAGTTGTAGGTGATATTATTACCATCAGAAGATCCTGCAACCCTCAACATGCTTATTATAACACATTACTTCTTTTTCCTGCCTTGCAAATGACAGGAATAATTCATCAAGATTTGCACTTCCACAAAGCACTTGATGAAAACAAGAGTGGAAGTTTCTAAAGCAAAGCGGATTTCATTAGGCTGCTTAATATGAGTATTTATAGCCAAATTATTTCCCAATTGACTTTGCAATCCTCATTTGTGATTCATAATTCTTGGTGAATAATTGCAATTATCATCTGCTTAATGAGACAATAATTCCCTCTCTTTTCCCTTATCTTTATTTTCTTTTTGGTTAAAAAAAAAAAAACTTGTATTCAATGCTGTGTCTGTCATAGAAAGCCCATCAGGGAGCTGAATCCCCACCAAAGTCCCAGAAAGCCTGGCCTTGGGACGAGAAGAGAAGTTCCAAGTGTGAGGCAGAATAATAGAATAGACCAGTCTATGCGTGAGCCTCCTCCTTTCAGATAGAAGCATAAAACAAATTCTTAGGATTGAATTGGATCAAAGTGATGTATGCATATGTGTATCTGTTTATAATGCACTTTCTAAGGAAACCTTAAATAATACAAATAAACGGACTCAACCCACTTAGTAACCAGGCAGTTGTGTTTGTGTAGAGTCTCCTGGAAGTAATCCTTTTACCCTGACCCAGGCTCCCATGGTTATCTGGAGGGAGTCTCCTTCCTAGAGGTCCCCATCTATCCTAACTGGTTTGTCGTTGCGGAGGGCACACTCAGTCATAGAGCGTGTGCAGCATGGTGTGTGGAATCTCAGGTTTGGACTTGGTCAGATTTGGGTTTGGATCCTGCTCCTGCTCAGTGTTACAGAACCAGGAAGTACAGAAGCACTTCATCTCTCCGAGGTGCACTTGTTCAAATTTAAAAGGCTGATGCTTCAACCATCCTCTTGATTTCATTGACTGTTGAGAAGATGAAATGAGTTGAAGGCAATAGAGAACTTGGCTCACTCCTTGGCTTACAGAAGTCTCTTACACTGCTGATTAACACCAGTTAGCCCCTCGCTCCCTCTTTTTCCAGCTCCCGTTTTTACAGAGGAGGAGAAATGTGTGTTTCTCCAGCCTGGGAAGGGACAGTATTGGAACCATCACTCCTGGTCTGTGTTTTTACTCCTTCTTCCCTTCCCTATGGAGGATGAGTGGCTCATCTAATCCACGTTACCAGCAAATGCCTCAAATTGCAAAAGGCTTTCCCTTGTCTCTTCGTGCAGTGCCTTTTTGTCTTTTCTGCTGCCTATAGCAGACCCAGTGTTTTCCTTCTAGCTTCTCTGTCAACAGGGGAGGAACTCAGGTCAATTTCACACCAGAGGTCTGACTGTGGATACACTAGGAGAAGTAAGAAGTCCCTTTCAGCCTCAGCATAAAGCCAAGTTCTCCAAATCCAGTGTGACCATTATTAAAACTTGTATTTTCATCCCTATTTCACTCAGATCTATATCTCTGTCTATCTATCCATGAAGGTTTATGGAAATATATAATTGATATATTTATTTTGGAGGCAAACATTTTAAATCTGCATAGTTTTTTCATAATACATATTTTCTGTAAATTATTTGATGAACGATTGTATATTTCTATCAGTCTGAAGCCTGGAAAGGATGGGAGTCTTTGTACTTCATCCCAAACTTCGAGAAAATCATTTAGAGATGTGGGACAAATTAGGTGTGAAGTTAGATATCAAGTGATAAATAATAGGCGACTCTTATTCAGCCACAAGGGAACAAGATGCAATCTTTAACAAGGCAATTTTCCTTCCCATTTGTATTATTTCAAACTTTCCCCATCCATCAAACTGCTTAGATACCATTGGCTAAAATAAAATTAGTAAATGATGGAGAAAATGACAACTACTCTGAGGACAATACAAGAGAGAAAAGTCGGCATGAGAAGTTGCCTGAACTCACAGCTGGGAAACTTCATAAAGGGCAAGAGAGATGAAGCCCAGTAGATTAATTAAGAATTGGATTCCTAGGGCTGGCACCTGTGCTGCAGAGGATTTAGCTGTGGCCTGTGACTCTGGCATCCCATGTGGGTGCCCATTTGTGTCCCTGCTGCTCCACTTGCAATCCAGCTCTCTGCTAATGTACCTGGGAAAGCAGGAGGATGGCCCAAATTTCTGAGCCCCTCATGGGAGACCTGGAAGAAACTTCTGGCTCCTGGCTTCTGCCTGGCCCAGCCCTGGCCATTGCCATCATTTGGGAGTGAACCAGTGGATGGAAGATCTCTCTACGTGTCTCTCCCTCTCTCTTTCTTTGTAACTCTGCCTTTCAAATAAATAAATAAATAAATGTTAAGAAAAAAGAATTTGATTCCTGAAACTTGGATACAGAGTTAGAGTATGTATTTTTAAATACATGGTCGTGGGGGCTGGCATTGTGGGGCAGTGAGTTAAGCTGCTGCTTGGGACACAGGTGCCACGTGTGAAAGTGCCACTTTGTATCCCAGGAACTTCCTGGGAGGCAGCAGATGATACTTCAAGTATTTACGTATCTGCCACACGTGGGAAACCCAGAGAAATATGCATGCTCCTGACTCAGCTTGGGCCATCCATGGCTGTTTCCAGCATTTGCAAAGTAAACAAGCAGTGGAAATATCTCTGTCTCTTTTTCAAATAAAAAGTAATTAATTCTAAAAATAAGAAAGGACTTGAATTGATTTTCTCTCAGGTATTTATTATATAGTAAAGGATATAGAGGTGTTAATTGCCTGATATGGTTGGTTTATACTGTGTAAATCCCTAAGATATTGCACCATTTCCCAGGAAATATATAGATATTTCATGTATTTATTTACTTATTATATCTCACATATATGTAAATCCAAAATTTAAAAAATAAATAAAAATATATAAAACCAACAGATACGTGAACATGGCTTAACACCACTCATTACCAGGTAGATGCAGATCAAGACCCAGCAAGACATTGCCTCAGACCTTTTGGGATGGCTATGATGAAAAAGAAGGCAATGTAGTTGGCAGAGATGTGGAGAATTGGAAAGCCTTCTTTACTGTGATGGGGATACAAACGACTTTACAAACTGAGTTGGGGAATGTTCCCTTTCACAAGGGCACTTCAAAAAGTTGTGAAAAAAATTATTTTCGTGCAAAAAATTTTTAGTACATGTGTGGTTTCTTTCACGATAATATTTTCCATGAAGTTTTTGGGTAACTCTTTGTGTTTCTTTTTTTTTTTTTTTTTTTAAAGATTTTTAACTTGAATTTGAAAGGCAGAGTTAGAGCAAGAGACACAGACACACAGAGAGAGATCTTCATCTGCTGGTTCACTCTGCAAATGGCTGAACATCCAGGTCTAGGTAAGGCCAAAGCCTGGAGTCAGAAGCTCCATTTAGGTCTCCCACGTGGGTGGCAGGAACCCAAGCACTTGGACCATCTTCTGCTGCTTTCCCAGGTGCATTAGCAGGGAGCTGTATTGAGAGTGGAGAACCTAGGATTCAAATCAACACTCATATGGAATGCTGCATCAAAGGCAGTGGTTTAACCCACTGCATGATAGTGCTGGCTCCAATCATTGTCTTTTCTGCAGTTAATTTTGTAGAATTGATATTATTTCTTATTTATCTGTTCAGTAGAATTGTTTAGTGAAATCATTTGGGTCTGGAAATGTCTTTCTCAAAGAAATTTGAGTTAAATTTCCTCCATAGTTATATTCTATCTATGTATTTCATACTCACATTAGAAAATTTGTATTTTATAGTTTTTCAGAAATTGGTCTGTTTAGTCTAAGATGTCAAGAAAGTGTATAGTTACTTGTGGTGTTCACTTATTCTCTTAATGACTGTGAATCTGAAGTAATATTAGCAATATTGGTGATTTTTGTCTTTTCACCTTTTTATTAAATTTTTATATTTTTTGTGTCTTTACATGCTTTAGTGAGAAATTGTTATCCCAACACATGCAAACAATAAATGGCCAGGAAAAGATTGCCATGGCTTATATATTAAAATTATATCCTCTCAGCATAAAAAGTTAAAAAACAAACCACTGATTAGCTAAAGATGTTTGTAACTAGCAAATATTAATATGCATTTCATAAAAAGTTAATATAAATAATCAGGGAATACATGAAAATATTTTCCCCTAGTTATCCATTAAAATGCAAATTAAATCCACAGGGATCAAAGGTTTTCAACCAATAGATGAGAAAATATTTTTCAATTACTGTTTAGTCATTTATTTTTGTATTTATATATTTTTTGAAAGGGAGAGAGGGTATTGAAAGGGAGAGGTTGGTTTACTCCTCAAATTCCCACAGTAACCAATTCAAGGCCAGGCTGAAGCCATGGGCCTAGAACTCTACCAGAATCTTTCCTATGGGTGTCAAGGGCCCAAGTATTTGAGCCATCATTGCTGCATCCTGTGATGTTCATAACCAGGAAGCCAGACTTGAATTGGATTGCCTGGGATATGGGATAAAGGCATCTGAAGTGGTGGCTTAACTGTTAGGCCACAACACCTGCCATAGGGGAGCAAAATGTTAAATCTGACAATATCATATGTGAGTAATGGTGAGGATTTATGTAATCTATCATACACAGCTCATGAGAATACAAAATGGCAGATCTAATTTGATAGCATTTTTGGCAGTACGCCATAAAGTAAAAGATGTACATAGCCAAAGACCTATCAGTTCCAATGTTGAGTATGTTCTGTAGTGAAAAATCTCACATCTATGCCAAACAAGATGTATAAGGAAGTATTTAGAGCACCATTGTTTGTAATTATTTTTGAAAAAATTGGAAATAGACACAGAAGAGTAGATATATACCTTTTCAAATATTCATACACTGGAATAGTATACAACTCCTAAGATAAATGACCTAGAGATACAAACATAAAAATGGATGTCTCATAAACTTTATGTCTAGTGATAAAGCTATGTTACTGAAGAGTACTTACAGAATGATATTTTAAAATGGAGTACAATAGTAAATGCTGTTTACAGACATATACATTAGTAATAAAATATGGCAACATTTCTGAGAGTTGTTCAGTGTAGCGGTTATAGTTATGAGCATGAGGTATGGATGGACAAGAATGTGTTCAGGAAGAATATTCTATCAAGGCAAGGTACACAGTGATAACTACAGCTTCTTGCTGCAGTCGATTTCTAGGTCAAAACTAATTATCACCCCCCTCCTCCACCACCCATCCTTATCCCTCTTTCCAACAACCAGCACCTGTGCTGGTATAGATGGCTTTTCCAGAATGGAACAAAACCTTCATCCTGAGGGAGTCTTAGTTTATGTTAGCAAGCTCTTCTTAATATTTGGTGGGTTTAATTGTGTTTTCCACTTACAATGTGTACTGCAGCCTCAAGAAAAGCATTGGTGCCAAGAATATTCCTCTCCCTGACTATGCCAAAATAGCTTCCACTGCCTCTTGATGATCATGGTCAACTAACACTGCCATGATGTTGGCACCCTTTTATTCCTTGCTGAGTTCTTAGTATGAGGAACACAAAGAAACTGATGAGAGTCATAACTTACAATTCAATAGAAATCATTCTGTGTCTCTTGATGAAATATTTCACATCATGTGGACCAGGACTTGCAGACATACAGCCTCTGTAATTACAAGAAAAAGTATCAATTCCCAAACTTGATCACCAGGTATAACACTCTATAAAGGCATTCTTATTTATGTATCTTTTCAGACTGATCAGACAGTAGCCATAAAATGTATGTTGATTTACACTGCATATTGGATCCTTATCATCTTCAAGCTTGTACCTTAGCTGTGACATTAAAAGATTAAAAGAACTGTCATATTAGTTCTGTGGATTCTGAGTAGTTTGGTTTATAATGGGGTCCGTGGATCTCATGTGCCATTCCAGGTACAGTGCCCTCTTTGCTGAAAAGTTGTAAAACCTGGTTGAAAGCAATGTTGCAAAGTCAGATTCTGAGTCAGGTAAAACACATAGAAAACTTCATATTGATAAACTGGAACAGCTCTGAACAGTAGTAACCCATGCTTTTTGGTTCATAGATAGCTTACATTCATGCTACTGTGTCTCTCCTGTCCCTGTACTCATTGTGGCAGGCGGGAGAGAATGACTTATGCCATTAAGCCATATCTTTCAGTGTCATTGGTTTAGTGGATTTTGAGTGGTTACCATTCTGGTGGACTTTAACATGTGGTAGAAAATTCCTCAAACTTTGGTTGAATTCCTGTAGGTCTATCCACATGCCTCTTTCCAAGTCTCTTAGTCACACATCTTCCATTCTTTTTCTTTCCACTGGACTTTGCCCAACAATCTGGGTTGTTTGACCTGGCCTGGGTGTCCATGTGGATTTTTTTCTTAGGTCACTTTCTTTTTCAAATGGTTTGGATGATCAGGTGCCATACCTAGGTTTCTTCCCATTGTCAGGATTTGGGTTCAGTGCTCTCTTTCAGAACCACTCCTGAGTGTGGTTATAGTTCACATGAAGTCTATTTTCACTCATCTCCAACATATTGAACTGAAACATCTATGAAGCAAGCTCAACCTTTTCCTGTATCCGTGGACTGGATAATGAAGTAACACCAGATGACAATAAGTGTGAGCTAGCGGAGAGGCTCTGGCAAATCAGGGACAGCCGACATGAGGGGCTGGAACTCTCTTGGCAGAGCTTACTTGTGCCCTGTGGCTGTCCAGGTGCTTCAGGTCTGAAGTACCATTTCCATCGCAGAGTGGACTGCGAATGTGCCCCCCTGAGCTTATGATTTGATTGGCATTAAAGAATTCACTTGATAATAGGCAACTCAGGCCATTTGGTCACTTGGTGTCTCGTGTTCTAAAGCATTTGCTGTAGCAGGTCCTAGTAGAATGCCTTGCAGTTTTTCAAAGATGTGTAGTTCTGTGCTGCAGATAGCACAACTCCAGAGCCCATGAATCTTCTCTTTGTGGTGCACAAATTCCACTTGGCAGTGTGGCCCTAGTACTTTAGGGTCTGCTTGGTAATACAGCTGGAGTGGTGGAGTTGTCTGTATTGCTGCACCAGCTGGAGAACAACTTATTTTTGTCATCCCTAATCAAGCTGGAAAATGAACACAGTACCTGCAAAATGTGTCAGAATAATCTTACCAAGTGTGGAATATACCACCTTGAGAACCTGAAGAAGTCTATCAAGCATTTTGCTTATTTTTATTGGTGAGAGGGAAAGAGATAATAATCTGTCCCTCTCTCTGAAAGGTATGACTGCACATGTTCCAGACTACTATGGCCTTAAAAACTTCACTGATGTCATCCTTTTAGAGCATGTTAGCTTGATCCCAGTTTCCACTTTGTTACTTCTTGCTGCTTGTCTATTCTAGCCAGAGTGATGTCTCTGATGTGATGTTCCAATATGATAGTCCACAGAATGCCTGAATGAATTAAGAGTGTTTGGACAACATTGGGAGAAGGAGTGGGAGTGTTAACATAATCCCAGGAAGAACCATAAGTGTTTATTGTTGTCCTTTCCACTTAAAAATGAGCTACTTCTAATAGTGATGGGAAATAAGTATTTGCCAGGTCGGTGGACACATTCTGCTTACAGAGGTTATGTTGCTCTGCTGTTGGAGCCACTATTTTGTTAATTGTGGAATAATCTAGTTTTGCATACTATGATTCATATTTATTTTAGGAGCCAGAGTGGTAAACTAAAAACAAGTTTGAAGGGGAACAACCCTCTTTATTCTTCAAAAAAATTAATCTATCTTGAATTGGCAAATGTGTGTGATATTTAAAAAAGAGTACAAAGATTCAATAATACTGAAGAAATTTAGTAGTAATCAATTTTACTAAATTCTACCTAAGTAGGTAATAGGCATGCTGTATTTCAAAATTACCAAAGTGTAGATTTTTAACATTCTCATCTCTTTTTTATGTCTTTGAGGGAAGTACTACATGTCATTTAACCTAGAATGTAGGATTTTTAAAAATTTATTGTCTTTGTTGTAGCAAGGAGTGGTAGTGGGACAGATCTCAAAGTACTCATTTAGTCTGCTCCACAGTAATAGTTCTTATCCTAGCTCAAGGAATTGTCATTGGGAAATTGAGAACTAGAAGTGCATCCATTCTTAATGGACATTTAGGGACGGAGGCAATTACCACCACGTTTTTCTGTGGGCCCACTGGAGCCACTATGAATCAGACGTAGGCCATTAATTCCTTTATTTCTTGTCGGCTTTATGTCACACTCCAAAGCGTGTCAATGGCTAGTCAGAGCATGTGTCCAATACCTATCATCCTAAATATTTTCCTTTCTCCCTTGCATGTTCAACCGAGCAAATGACTGCACAACTCACTTGAAAGTTGCTTATGAATTCACTTGAATCTTGTCAAGGGATCAGTGGATACCCCTTACCTTCAGGTCATCAAGTTTTGATTCTTTTGATCACATAGACTAAGCAATAGCCTTGTGGAATGCTCATCTTTCTTGCCTCTGGGGACACTGCAGTCTATGAAACATCTCCATAACTCTTTGTATATTGGGGCCCTGCAGCTGCCACTGTGATCTTGTGTGTACTGACTTTAGAAGGTTAGCATTGCCACCTAGCCCCTATTATTTTGGGACCCATTATGCTTGTTGCTTTCAGAGAACTGAGATCTGTCACAGGATCTCTTACTATAAGCTCTGATGTATAGAGGCAAGCTACCACTGAGGTAGTGATGCTGGAACTCTGCCATTAGTACTTTCCTTGTCACCGTGGTAAATGAAGCCTGTTTGGAACCTTCTTTCTGAGTTTGACTGCTTGTGGATTTTCTAATCCTGTGTAGTATATTCACTCCACAAAGTTCATTTTTCTGAGGCTATCATCATCTTCAAGAGGGATTGGCTGATATCTTCTTACAATGGAGAGAGGGCTACTTTGTTACTCCACTGGGGGAACCCTGCTAATTAAAGAATTCCAACTTCATCCTCCATCTCTGTTAGGGAGAAAGATCTTTCATCTGCTGGTTCATTCCCACTGATGGCTGCAATGGTCAGGGCAGAGCCAGGCAAAGCTAGGAGCCAGGAGTTTCATCCAGAGATCCCACTTGGGTAGCAGGAGACCAAGTAGTTGGGCCATGTTATGCTGCTTTCCCCAGGCTATTAGCAGGTAACTGGGTCAGAAATGAAGCAACTGGGACATGAACCAGCACCTGTATGGATGGCAGCATAGCAGGCAGTGACCTCAGCTGCTACACTCCAATGCTGGTCCCTAGTTTATCTTTTTTTATTTTATTATTTTTCTATTTTTATCTTTTTTTATTTTTTGACAGGCAGAGTTAGACAGTGAGAGAGAGAGACAGAGAAAAAGGTCTTCCTTCCATTGGTTTACCCTGCAAATGGTCGCTACGGCTGGTGTGCTACACCGAACCGAAGCCAGGAGCCAGGTGCTTCTCCTATTCTCCCATGCGGGTGCAGGGCCCAAGCACTTGGGCCATCCTCCACTGCACTCCCGGGCCACAGCAGAGAGCTGGACTGGAAGAGGAGCAATTAGGACAGAACTGGCACCCCAACTGGGACTAGAATCTGGGGTGCAGGCGCCGCAGGTGGAGGATTAGCCTAGTGAGCCATGGTGCCGGCCTCCTAGTTTATCTTTTAATTTCTTCCTTGACTCATTGCATATAAATAGATCAGTTAGTTACTTTCTATATTTGAAAGATTTCTATGATAGTCACCTTTTTTTAAATTTTATTTTTTTATTTTTGACAGGTAAAGTGGACAGTGAGAAAGAGACAGAGAGAAAGGTCTTCCTTTACCATTGGTTCACCCTCCAATGGCCACTGCAGCCGGTGCGCTGCGACCGGCGCACCGCGCTGATCCGAAGCCGGGAGCCAGGTGCTTCCTCCTGGTCTCCTATGTGGGTGTAGGGCCCAAGCACTTGGGCCATCCTCCACTGCACTCTCTGGCCAAGCAGAGAGCTGGCCTGGAAGAGGGGCAACCAGGACAGAATCCAGCGCCCCAACCGGGACTAGAACCCGGTATGCTGGTGCCGCAAGGCGGAGGATTAGCCTGTTGAGACGCAGCGCCTGCAAATGGTCACCTGTTATTAATTTTAATTTTTAAAATTTACATAAAAGGCACAAACTTTATGTGTTTCATATATACAGTTCTAAGAATATGATACATTCCACCCTAACCTCACTTTCTCCCTACTCCTGCCTTCCCTCCTCTCTCATTTCTTATTTTTCTTTTAATTTTTGCAATGACATATTTTCAATTTATTTTATAATCACAATCCTAATCCTCCACTAAATAAAGAATTCTTCAAATAGTAAGTAGAAATATCACTGTACTTCAGGCATATAGACAAGGCCTATATAAATAATAAATCTCAAAATGTCCACTCACATACATTACCTTTTATCAGGGAGAACATGTGATATTTGTCTTCTTGGTACTGGCTTATTTCACTAAGCATAATGGTATTGAATTGCATCCATTTTGTTGTGAAAGACAGGATTTCATTATTTTCTAGGGCCAAGTAGTACTTATAAAGTGTGTTTGTATATGTGCATGTGTGTGTGTTTGTGTATAAATATATGTATGCCACAATTTCTTTATCCAGTCATCAGCTGATAGACATCTGCATTGATTCTGCACCTTAGCTATTGTGAATTGAGGTGCTGCAAATGTGAGGGTACAGGTAACTCTTTCATATACTGATTTCATTTCCTTTGGGTAAATTCACAGCAGTAGAATGGCTGGGAGCCTCCATGCTGTCTTCTGTAATAGTTTTGCTACTTTTTTTTTAAACTTTTATTTAATGAATATAAATTTCCAAAGTACAGCTTATGGATTACAATGGCTTCCCCCTCATAACGTCCCTCCCACCCGCAACCCTCCCCTTTCCCACTCCCTCTCCCCTTCCATTCACATCAAGATTCATTTTCAATTCACTTTATATACAGAAGATCAGTTTAGCATACATTAAGTAAAGATTTCAACAGTTTGCTCCCACACAGAAACAAAGTGAAAAATACTGTTTGAGTACTATTTATAGCATTAAATCTCAATGTACAGCACACTAAGGACAGAGATCCTACATGAGGAGTAAGTGCACAGTGACTCCTGTTGTTGACTTAACAAATTGACACTCTTGTTTATGGCCTCAGTAATCACCCTAGGCTGTTGCATGAGTTGCCAAGGGTATGGAAGCCCCCTGAGTTCACTGACTCTAATCATATTTAGACAAGGCCATGGTCAAAGTAGGAGTTCTTTCCTCCCTTCAGAGAAAGGTACCTCCTTCTTTGATGGCCCGTTCTTTCTACTGGGATCTCACTCGCGGAGATCTTTCATTTAGGGTTTTTTTTTTTTTTCCCCCAGAGTGTCTTGGCTTTCCATGCCTGAAATACTCTCATGGGCTTTTCAGCTGGATCTGCATGCCTTAAGGGCTGATTCTGAGGCCAGAGTGCTGTTTAGGACATCTGCCATTCTATGGGTCTGCTGTGTATCTCACTTCCCATGTTGGATCGTTCTCTCCCTTTTTGATTCTATCAGCTAGTATTTGCAGACACTATTCTTGTTTATGTGATCCCTTTGGTTCTTAGTCCTATCATTACGATCAATTCTGAACAGAAATTGATCACTGGGACTAGTGAGATGGCATTGGTATATGCCACCTCGATGGGATTGAATTCTAATCCCCTGGTATGTTTCTAACTCTACTGTTTGAGGTAAGTCAGCTTGAGCATGTCCCGAATTGCACATCTCTTCCCTCTCTTATTCCCACTCTTACATTTAACAGCGATCACTTTTCAGTCAAGTTTCAGCACTTAAGAAGAATTGTGTATTGATTACAGTATTCAATCAAAAGTATTAAGTAGAACAAACAAAAAAAATACTAAGAGGGATAACATATTAAGCTGCTCATCAACAGTCAGGGTGAGGGCTGATCAAGTCACCGTTTCTCATAGTGTTCATTTCACTTTAACAGGTTTCCTTTTTGGTGCTCAGTTAGTTGTCACCTATCAAGGAGAACAAGTGGTATTTGTCCCTTTGGGATTGGCTTATTTCACTCAGCATAATGTTTTCCAAATTCCTAACAGGGATCACTTTTCAGTTAAAATTTAAACACCTAAGAATAATTGTGTGTTAATTACAGAGTTCAACCAATGGTACTAGAACAAAAATAAATAAATAAATAAATAAATAAAATTGACACTATGAGAAACAGTGACCTGATCAGCTCTTGTCCTGACTGTTGATGTACAATGTAATACTTTATCCATTTTAGTATGTTTTTTCTAGTTTTGCTACTTTACGTTCCCACCAATGGTGTGTTAGGGTACTTTTCCCCCAACATCCTTGCCAGAATTTTTTTGTTTGTTTGTTTGTTTGTTTTTGGATGATAGCCATTCTAACTGGGGTGAGAAGAAATATCATTGTGGTTTTTATTTGTGTTTCCCTGCTGGCTGGTGATCCTGACCATCTTTTTATGTGTCTATTGGCCATTTGTATTTCATCCTTTGAAAAGTGCCTGTTCATATCCTTAGCCCACTTTAGCTGGATTGTTTTGTTGTTGTAAAGTTTTTTGAGATCCTTATAGACTTTGGATATTAATCCTTTATCAGAAGTATAATTTGCCAATATTTTCTCCCATTATGGGAGTTCCCTGTTTGCAGTGCAGACATTTCTTAGCTTGATGTAACGCAATTTGTCTATATTTGCCATTATTACCTGTGCTTCTGGGTTTTTTTTCCCAAGAAGTCCTTGTCTTTGCCAATAACTTGAAGTGTTTCTCCTGTTTTCCTCTAGTAATTTGATGGTAGCTTAATCCCTGATGCATTGTGAGTTGATTTTTTAATAGGGTGCAAAGTAGGAATCTTGTGTCATACTTCTACACAGAGATATCCAATTTTCCCAACCCCATTTTTTGAAAAGACTGTCCTTTCTCTAGGGAGTGATTTAAGTTCATTTGTCAAAGATTAGTTGGTTGTAGATGTGTAGACTAATTTCTGGGATCTCTAATATGTTCCATTGTTCCACAGTAGTTCTTGTGCAAGTACCAGGCTGTTTTGATTATAACTTCCCTCTCATATGTCTTGAAATCTGGGATTGTGAGGCCTGCAGATTTATTTTTTAATTTATTATTATTGTTTAAGATTGCTTTATTTATCCTGGGTCTCTTGTGATTCCATATGAATTTTAGGGTCATTTTGTTTTCTAGATTTGATAAGGTCATTGGTATTTTGATTGAGGTTGCATTAAATCTATAAATATTTTTCTTTATTTTTGCTTTTGAAAGTTTGTCTATAATGTGTTGTGCTGACGATCTTTTTTCATCTTGTCTGGTAGGAGTTCCATGTGCTTCCTGTACTTGAATGTCTGTATCTTTTTCCAAATTAGGGGCAATTTCTGTCATTATTTCCCTCAACAGATCTTCTAATCTGTTCTGGATTTCCATACTTTCAGCAACTCCTAAGATACATATCTTTGGTTGTTTGATGATATCCCATAAATTTCAAACACTGTATTCCATTTTTTCTAATTTTTTTTCCTTTTTCTTCTTATCCTCCTCCTTTTCTTCCTCCTCCTTCTTCTGTTTTAGTTATTTTTTGTCCAACTAAGGTATTTCCTTCCAAAGTCTGTCTTCAAGCTTGGATATTCTTTCTTCTGCCTCTTTGAGTCTGTTGTTAAGGCTTTTCCACTGTATTTTTTTAAAGATTTATTTTAAAGAGTTACAGAGAGAGGTAGAGACACAGAGAGAGGTCTTTCATCCACTGCTTCACTCCCCAAATGGCTGCAATGGCTGGAGCTGAGCCAATATGAAGCCAGGAGTCAGGAGCTTCTTCTGGGTCTCCCACATGGGTGCAAGGGCCCAAGGACTTGGTCCATCTTCTACTGCTTTCCCAGGCCATAGCATAGAGCTGCATCAGAAGAGGAGCAGCTGGGACTACAACAAACACCCATATGGGATGCCAGTGCTTCAGGTTGGGGCTTTAACATGCTGAGCCATAGCACCAGCCTCCACTGTATTTTTATTTTACATTTTGAAATATTCAATTCTAATATTTCAGCTTGATTTTTCTTCAATATCTGTACCTCTTGGGAGAATTTCTTATCCATGTTATGTACGAATTTTTTTAAATCATGTATTTGCTTCTCTGTGTTTTTGAATAATTTTACCATCTTCCACAAATCTTGTTTTCTGCACATTCTAACACTGAAATGTTGTGTTCCTTATAGGAAGTTATATTGTCTCTCTTGTTCATGTTTCTTAAATTTCTTTTCTTATTTTTAGGCATTTGTAGAAACGCTGCATTTATCCTCAGAGGGCTTTTCTCTTTGAACTGTTTCTCATGGCTTAGTGGAGTATCTGCTCCTTAAGGGGATATACAGAGTTACGTGCTGGGTGGGACAGGGCGCGCCAGCTAGTGCTCACAGGTGGGGCTAGAATCCAGAGTGATGGCCGAGTTGGGTGTGGGCAATCTTCTCTGTTGGCAGTGGAGCGGAGGGTAAGACTGGATTGGTTGGTGGCTGGCTGGAAGGTTCACAGCCTCAGCCCCTCTCTGCCTGGGTAATGAGTTGCCTAGGGTAAGCCCTCAGTGCCTGTGCAATCCATCCACACAGGCACATGAACCACACAGAGGATCTGTGCACTGCTCAGTGTGAATCCAGAGGCTTCTGCACTAACCTACTCCAACATTCAGGGAACTTTGATCCTCACGAGTCAGACCCAGTGATTGCTCAAAGACCCAACCACCCTGTGTCCAGTCACACAGTCACAAGGATTCCCTGGCAGGGCATCCACTGTCACCCAAGTGAGGCCACCTTCCCATGGCCTGCCTGACAGAGGTTGATGGGTGCTCTACCTTGGCAAGTTGAGCCTGGTGCCTTCAAACAGTGAGGGTAGAGGAGCAATAGTTCTCCGTTCACGGATCCAGGCTGACATCCGGCCCCCACCAGCCCTCCGTGCCAGGCTCAAAGTCAATGTGGACTGTGGATTTATCCCTCCCCTAAAATCCTATCGTCATGCAGGCTGTAGCGCCTTTACTCACCATTGAAGATGGTGCTCCTTCTCTGCTGGTCTCCAGGCACCTTGGTGGGAAGACAGGAGGAAAGCAGTGCACTCTCCCTTCATGGGTTTGGGTGGGCACTCGCCCCCTGCCCCCTGCCCCCTGCCAGCACTTCAGGCTGGTCTCAGACTCAGTGGGACCGTGAGGTTCTTCCTCAGGCAATCTCACCCTTGGCACAGGCCGCCATCAGTCCTCTCACCTCACTCTTGAGAAACGGCATCTATGATAGATTTTTAATAGGATTCCATTGTGGCTGGAAAGTATATTTTTCTTCTATGGTACTGATGATGATTTTTCAATTATATTCTGGATATTTTGAATTTTACCTTAGGGGAATTGAAATCTTCCAATTTTTCTCAGAATCACCATGTGAAGTTTTATCAGGAATGTCCTGTCCTCCTTTTGTGGTATATAGTTTCAATGACAGTTTGCTTTTTGAGCCATTGTAATGCTGTTTTAGCCTGTTTTTCCATCTCATGTCACTGGGCCTTCTTCCTGATGCCTTGCAGACAATGTCCATGGTGATGAAGTGTGTGTGTGTGTGTGTATGTGTATGGATAGATAGAGATATAGATAGTTATAGATATACCTCCCTTGTCCTGGTATTGCCAGGTGGAGAGTAGGAGGTGCCAACCTGTGGTACAGTGACTGTTTCCTGAAGCAATTCTTCTAGGTTTTCCAGTGCTGATGACAGTTCCTTCTGGGATCACCTGTCTGGACATCAAGTACTCTCCCAGGTCTCTTTAGGCTGCAAAGTGGTTGGGAAAGATCAGGCATGCCAGAAACTTTGGGTCCTTGGTCATCTGTCACATCCAACCTCCTGCCACTGAACACAGGGATGGGGACATAGGACACAGAGCTGCTGCCGGTGCAGAGGGAGTAGGTCCAGCTACACTCACAAGTGAGGAGGTTGAATGGAGCTGCCATTTTAGCATGTTTCTGCCCTTCTTAGAGGTGCTGTGCAGAGGGCCAAGAATCTACCTGTACCATCTGGTCTGGGACTCCAGAATCTAGGTTCCATTTACCTTTATATTTCATACAAAAAATAAGAATTTTTTTACTTTACATGTTTAATGATTATTTTTAAAGTGAGAAATTAATACTTGCTGTTTCTGGTGTATTTTGTAAATATAGATGCAGATTTCTTCCTAGGCTGAGTTTCCTTCTTCCTGAAGAATTTCCTTTAATATTTGTTGCACAGATATATTTATAAGTTTTTAAACATTTATGTGTCCAAAAATACTTTTATTCACCTTTGTTTTTGGAAAAATATTTTCACTGGTCATAGAATTCTGAGTTGTGTGTGTGTTTAATGGGTTATTTTAAAAAAAGATTCAAAAAGCAGAATGACAGAAATCTTCTATCCACTGATTAAACCTGATTTCCACTGAAATCTACTGATTTTCCCCTGCCCCCAGTGGCTACAATGTCCAAGTATGGGCCAGGCCAAAGCTAGGAGCCAGAAACTCCATTTTTGACTTCCACATTTGTGCCACAGGCCCAAGTACTTGGGGCATCTTCTGCTTTCCAAGGTGTATTAGCAAGGACCCTGGATTGGGATCAGAGTAGCCAATGTGAACTGCTGGCATCACGGGTGACTTAATCTGCTGTAACACAGCATTGGCCCCCTTAACATGTTCTTGACTCTCTTCTGGATTGATTTATTCCAATCACGAAGCATTTTATTTTATTATTATTATTAAGAAAATGGATTATAATGTCCCTGGTGTGGTTTTCTTCTTTTACTTGGAATTCTTAAAGTTGTTTGATTCTGTAGCTTTATAATTTACATCAATTTTGGAAAACTTTGGTTAGTTTTTCCTTTTTATCCCCTTTTTTCTTTGTTGCCCTCAGGGATATCAATTACACATGTTGGAATGCTTGAAATTGTCTCACAGCTCATTGATGTGCGGCTCATTTGTTAACATTCTTTTTTTCTCTTTGTTTTACTTGGGATAGTCTCTATTGCTCTGTATTTAAATTCATTAATCTCTTCTTCTGCAATGTCTAATCTGCTTTTAATTTATTCCAATGTATTTTTCATTTTGACATTGTATTTTTCATCTCTAGAAGTTCAGTTCAGTCTTTTGTTATATCATTCATTACTGTCCCTAACATATTCACATATTCCCTTACCTTCTTGCATAGATTGAATGTAGTTTTATATTGTTGTTTATGATGGTTTGCTAGCTTTATCATTTGAGTCAATTCTGCATCAGTTTTGCTTGATAGAGTTTTTTCTCCTTGTTACAGTTTGTATTCTTTGGCTTCTTTTGAGGTCTAGTAATTTTTTATAGGTGATTTTGTGAATTTTACCTTTGTAGATGCTGAATATTGTATTCATTTGTAATTTTTTGAGTTTTGTACTGTGATGTAGTTAACTTCCTTGGAAAATGTTTGATATTTTTTGGGCTTTATTTTTTAACTTTCTTTAGTGAGATCAGAGAAGACTGTAATTGGGGGCAAATTTTACCTTCAGACGGAGGCAACATTTAAAGTCGTGCCTCACATGTTAGGAGAGATTCCCCTCTGGATGATTGGAACACCAATTATCTCCTGACCTTTGTGACCTTGTCGACTTCTCTAGCTGCTCACCACTGGTCGTTCTTTGCCCAGCATTGTGTATTGTATCATTTGCGTGTTCAGTTGAAGACTAGGAAGAGGGAAGTAAGGCCTCCTTTGAAGTCCAGCAGCCATATTGAACTTACAGAGACAAAAAGTCTGTGCCTGATTCTCTCTCCTTTGTACTTTGGTCTGGAAATACTTTACAGGTTAAAGCTGAAGGTGCAACAGTCAGTCTTAGATCATTTGTTGTTCTTTTGGGGCTCCCTGTCCTGAACTACCTGTTTCCCAATACTTGAAAGTCTGTATTTTATATATTGTCTCCAGTTTTTGTGATTTAACTAAGGAAGTTGGGAGAATCTAGTCCCAGTTACTTGATCTTGGTTAGGAAACAGATTTACATTTTATTGTTTAATTTTAAATATCCTTGAATTTTTTGGCTGCCATCTAGTTATTATAGCACTTGTTTTATTTTGAATATTATGCTCCATAATTAGTTATTTCTGGCATAAAAAAAACTGTTAATTTTCATGTGTTACCTTTATATTTGGATCACTTACTAAATTAGGCTGTTTCATTATTACATACAATTTTCATGTGATGTTATTGGATTTTCTAGGGAGATAGTTAATAGCCTTTGCAGCACACAAATATTGTTAGTTGTATTCCAAAGACCTTATCTTATGTTTCCTTTTTGCATTATTTCCCTGACAAGATCCTTATTGTCGAATAATAACAGTTTGGGGCAATGAAAATGTTCTTGATTTAATTGTCCTTTACTAATATTTCATGACTAAATAAGATGTTCTAGATTTATGGAGGAAACACTTTATTAAGTTGAAAGAATTGTCCTATTTCTAGCTTACTTACAATGAACAGATTTCATCAGAATACTTTTAACATTGTTCAAGTTTCTTTTGTTGCTTTTCATTTACTCATAATGCTATTAATTTTATTAATGGATATCCTAATGGCAAACTATAATTCTGTTCATGTTAAGATTCTAATTAATCACGTCACTGTTTTAAAGTATAGTTGTAATCAGTTTTATTTTAGTCACCTAGAATAATTATATGTATTTAAAGTTAGATTGATTTCTAAATGTATTTCTCACTCTGAGAATGGTGGATCCAAATAATTTGTAGATTTATTTTCATTGTAAACATTTCTATGTTGTTTTATTTTGATTATATTCTAAAAGTACATACCTATAAATATAATCTAGAAACTATGTATTTCCCCCACCCCATACCAGGGAACTTATAACTGAATTCAGTGTCCTTGTTTACCTTTGTACTTAAGGTAAAATCATCCTCAAGAATAGATTAAAAAAAAAAATGACCAGGTGTGTAACCATGTAAAAAAATCAAAAAGAACTGAGTCATTTTAAAGAACACATTAGTACAGGCAGACCAAGCCTGTATCAACTGCCATGTGTTCATGGCTCCAACAATTTATGGAAGCTACTTGTTTCCACATGTATGGGTCAGAAGTTAACACCTATGCACAATTTGGGCCCCAGCCTAGATTAACATGAATAAGAATCATCAAGTTGGCACTTAGTTTTCAGTATTTTGCCTAATATTTACAAATAATTTTTATGTCCAGTCAAGAATATAAAACACAGATATAGAGTTTGCCTCCACCTACACTAATTTCTATAAATATATGTAGTTATATATAAGGGTGAAGATTTTGTCTGCATCTCTGCTGGCAATGAAAGCTAAAGTAGATACTTCACATGCTTTCCTATCACCACAATACTAATTCAAGTGAACCAAGTGTAGCTACATGGCATTTGATTAAAATTGATGTTTGAAGAGTGCAAGATTGTTCATCAGCAGAGTTTTTGGAAAACCATGAGATCTGATGATTTGTAATTAGTAAAGCAAACCTGGAAATTATTAGTAACACTTTAAAATGTATTTATGTGAACAGATGTACTCATCAGTTTTATTAAACTAAAAACTGAAAAATAGAACTTTATTCTATCAAGTATTACAGTACTTACCTAATGTAATATTAAGGCTGAAATTTTGAGGCTAAGAGTACATTACATTATAGCCTTTAACTTTTAGAAGTTTACATTTTATGGATGTGTAACTAGTAAGAAGATTTAAATAAGTTCTGTCTTTATATATATAAGAATGTATTAAATATGTAAATAAAAATGGGGGTCTGCACTTATAGTTTTCCTAAAATGCTATTGAAATCTTCCTTCTATCTATTTTTTGATGTATGCCATTTTGATTTTCTTTTTTTAAATTTTTTAAAAAACTATTATTCAATAAATATAAATTTTGAAAATACAACTTTTGGATTATAGTGCCCCCCCCACCATAACCACCCTCCCACCTGCAAACCATCCCTTCTCCTACTCCCTCTTCCATCCCATTCTTCATTAAGATTCATTTTTAATTATCTTTATATACAGAAGATCAACTTAGTATATACTAAGTAAAGATTTCAACAGTTTGCACTCACACAGACACTCCAAGTATAAAATACTATTTGAGTACTGGTTTTACCATTAATTCGCATAGTAAAACATATTAAGGACAGAGATCCTACATGGGGAGTAAGTGCACAGTGACTCCTGTTGTTGAATTAACACTTAACACTCTTATTTATGACATCAGTAATCACCTGAGGCTCTTGTCATGAGCTGCCAAGGCTATGGAAGCCTCTTGAATTCACAAACTCCAACCTTATTTAGACAAGGCCATAGTGAAAGTGGAAAGTTCTCTCCTCCCTTCAGAGAAAGGTACTTCCTTCTTTGATGGCCTGTTTATCCACTGAGAACTGTCATTTAGACCCCTCACAGATATCTTTCATTTAGGTTAATTTTTTGCACAGTGTCTTGGCTTTCCATACCTAAAACACTCTCATGGGTTTTTTGGCCAGATCCAAATGCCTTCAGGGCTGATTCTGAGGCCAGAGTGCTGTTTTGGGCATCTGCCATTCTGTGGGTCTGTTGTGTATCCCGCTTCCCATGTTGGATCATTCGCTCCTTTTTAATTCTATCAGTTATTATTAGCAGACACTGGTCTTGTTTATGTAATCCTGTTGACACTTAATCCTATAGTTATGATCAATTATGAACTGAAACTGATCACTTTAACTAGTAAGAGGCATTGGTACATGCCACATTGATGTGATTGGAATCCCATGGCACGTTTCTAGCTCTACCATTAGGGGTAAGTCTGATTGAGCATATGCCAAACTGTACATCTCCTCCCTCACTTATGCCCACTCTTATTTATTTATTTTTTTGACAGGCAGAGTTAGACAGTGAGAGAGACAGAGAGAAAGGTCTTCCTTTTTCTGTTGGTTCACCCCAAAAGTGGCCGCTACGGCCTGTGCGTTGCAGCTGGCACGCTGCACTGATCTGAAGCCAGGAGCCAGGTGCTTCCTCTTAGACTCACATGCGGGTGCAGGGCCCAAGGACCTGGGCCATCCTCCACTGCACTGCCAGGCCATAGCAGAGACCCAATATTATTTTTAACAGGGGTCAATTTTCAGTTAAACCTAAGAATAATTGTGTATTAATTAAAGAGTTCAACTAATAGTATTAAGTAGGACAAGAAAATACTAAAAAGAATAAAATAGTAAGATGTTCCTTGACAGTCAAGACAAGGGCTGATCAAGTCATTGTTTCTCATAGTGTCAGTCTCACTTCTACAGGTTTCTTTTTAGGTGCTCAGTTAGTTGTCACTGACCAGGGAGAACATATGATATTTGTCCCTTTGGGACTGGCTTATTTTCACTCAGCATGATGTTTTCCAGATTCCTCCATTTTGTTGCACATTACCAGATTTCATTTTTTTTTACCACTGTATAGTGTTCTTTAGAGTACATATCCCATTAATTCTATATCCAGTCTTCTGATGATGGGCATTTAGCTTGATTCCATGTCTTAGCTATTGTGAATTGAGCTGCAATAAACATTGAGGTGCAGACAACTCTTTTATTTGCCAATTTAATTTCTGTGGGATAAATTCAGAGGGGTGGTATGGCTGGGTTGTATGGTAGGGTTATATTCAGGCTTCTGAGGAATCTCCAAACTGTCTTCCATAGTGGCTTTACCAGTTTGCATGCCCACCAACAGTGGGTTAGTGTCCCTTTTTCCCCACATCCTCGTCAGCATCTGTTATTGGTAGATTTCTGTATGTGAGCCATTCTAACTGGGGTAAGGTGAAACCTCATTGTGGTTTTGATTTGCATTTCCCTGATTGCTAGTGAGCTTGATCATGTGTCTGTTGGCCATTTGGATTTCCTCTTTTGAAAAATGTCTATTGAGGTTCTTGGCCCATCTTTTAAGTGGGTTGTTTGTTTTGATGTGGTGGCGTTTCTTGATCTCTTTGTAGATTCTGGTTATTAATCCTTTATCTGTTGCATAGATTGCAAATATTTTTTCCCATTCTGTCGGTTGCCTCTTCACTCTCCTGACTGTTTTCTTTTGCAGTACAGAAACTTCTCAATTTGATGCAATCCCAAATGTTAATTTTGCTTTGACTGCCTGTGCTTCTGGGGTCTTTTCCAAGAAATCTTTGCTGGTACCTATATCTTGCAGGGTTTCTCCAATGTTCTCTAATAACTTGATGGTGTCAGGTCGTAGATTTAGGTCTTTAATCCATATTGAGTGGATTTTTGTGTAAGGTGTAAGGTAGGGGTCTTGCTTCATGCTTCTGCACATGGAAATCCAATTTTCCCAGCACCATTTATTGAATAGACTGTTCTTACTCCAGATATTGGTTTTGGATCTTTGATCAAATATAAGTTGGCTGTAGATGTTTGGATTGATTTCTGGTGTTTCAATTCTGTTCCATTGGTCTATCCATCTGTTTCTGTACCAGTACCATGCTGTTTTGATTACAACTGCCCTGTAGTATGTCCTGAAATCTGGTATTGTGATGCTTCTGGCTTTGTTTTTGTGGTACAAGATTGCTTTAGCTATTTGAGGTCTCCTGCCTCTCCATATGAATTTCAGCATCTTTTTTTTCCAGGTCTGAGAAGAATGTCTTTGATTTTTTTTTTGACAGGCAGAGTGGACAGTGAAAGAGAGAGACAGAGAGAAAGGTCTTCGTTTTTCTGTTGGTTCAGCCCCCAATGGCTGATGAGGCTGGTGTGCTGCAGCCAGCATTCTGCTGCCAGCACATCACGCTGATCCAAAGCCAGGAGCCAGGTGCTTCTCCTGGTCTCCCTTGTGTGTGCAGGGCCCAAGCACTTGGGCCATCTTCACTGCACTCCTGGGCCACAGCGGAGAGCTGGTCTGGAAGAGGAGCAACCGGGACAGAATCCAGCGCCCCGACTGGAACTAGAACCCAGAGTGCTGGCGCCACAGGTGGAGGATTAGCCAATTGAGCCGTGGTGCCGGCTCTCTTTGGTATATTGATTGTTATTGCATTGAATCCATAAATTGCTTTTGGGAAAATGGCCATTTTCATGATACTGATTCTTCCAATCCGTGAACATGGAAGATTTTTCCATTTTTTGGGTATCCTTCTCTATTTCTTTCTTCAATGTTTTGTAGTTTTCATTGTAGAGATCTTTGATGTCCTTGTTTAAGTTTATTCCAAGGTATTTTATTGTTTTTGTAGCTATTGTGAATGGGATTAATCTAAGAAGTTCTTTCTTAGCTGTGGCACATTCTGTGTATACAAAGGCTGTTGATTTTTTTAAACATTTATTTAGTAAATATAAATTTCCAAAGTACAGTTTATGGATTACAATGGCTCCCCCCCCCCATAACTTTCCTCCCACCCACACCCCTCCCCTCTCCCGCTGGCTGTTGATTTTTGTGAATTGATTTTATATTCTGCTACTTTGCCAAACTCTTCTATGAGTTCCAATAGTCTCTTTGCAGAGTTCTTTTGATCCCCAAAATAGAAAAATCATATCATCTTCAAAGAGGGATAGTTTGAGTTCTTCCTTCCCAATTTGTATCCCTCTAATTTCTTTTTCTTGCCTAATAGCTCTGGCTAAAACTTCCAGAACTGTATTGAATAGCAATGGTGAGAGTGGGCATCCTTGTCTGGTATTGGATCTCAGTGGAAATGCTTCCATATTTTCTCATTCAACAGGATGCTGACCAGGGGTTTGTCATAAATTGTCTTGTGTGTTTTGAGGAATGTTCCTCTTATACCCAATTTACTTAGAGTTTTCATCATGAAAGGTATTGTATTTTATCAAATGCTTTCTCTGCATCTATTGAGATAATCATATGGTTTTTGTTCTTCAGTTTTTTAATGTGATGTATCGCACTGATTGACGGGTGAATGTTGAACCATCCCTGCATACCATGGATAAATTCCACTAGGTCTGGGTGGATAATCTTTCTGATGTGTTGTTGGATTCTATTGACCAGAATTTTATTGAGGATGTTTGCCTCTATGGTCATCAGGGAAATTGGTTTGTAATTATCTTTCTCTGCTGCATCTTTTTCTTGTTTCGGAATTAAGGTGATCCTGGCTTTGTAGAAATAATTTGGGAGGATTCCCTCTCTTTCAATTGTTTTGAATAGTTTCAGAAGAATTGGAGTTAGTTCTTCTTTAAATGTCTGGTAGAATTCAGCAGTGAATCCATCCAGGCGTGGGCTTTTCTTTGTTGGGAGAGCCTTTACTACTGATTCAATTTCTGATTCAGTTATGAGTCTCTTTAGGTTATCTGTGTGTTCATAGTTCAATTTAGGTAAGTTATATGTGTCCAGGAATCTATCCATTTCTGATAGATTTCCCTGTTTGTTGGCACACAAGTCCTTGTAGTAATTTCTGATGACTCTTTTTATTTCTGTGGTGTTTGTTGTTACATTCCCTTTTTCATCTCTGATTTTGTTGAGTTGGGTCTTCTCTATCCTTTTTTTTGGTTAGTTGGGCCAATGATGTGTCCATTTTGTTTATTTTTTCAAAAAACAGTTTTTCATTTTGTTGGTTTTTGTAATTTTTTATTCGATTCCATGATTTCTTCTCGAATTTTAATTATTTATTTTCTCTACTAGTTTTGTGTTTGGTTTGCTGTAGTTTTTCTAGGACCTTGAGATGCATTGATAACTCATTTATTTGGTGCCTTTCCATTTTCTTGATGTAGGCACCTATTGTTATAAACTTTCCTCTTAGCACTGTTTTTGCTGTATCCCATAAGTTTTGATATGCTGTGTTGTTATCTTTATTTGCTCCCAGAAAGTTTTTGATTTTTTCTATGACTCACTGTTCATTCAGGAGTATTTTATTTAGTCTCCTTGTGTTTGCATATGCTCTAGGGATTCCTGAGTTGCCAATTTCCAGCTTCATTCCATTGTGGTCTAAGAAGATAAATGGTATGATTTCTTTTTTTTTTTTTTTTTAATTTTTGACAGGCAGAGTGGACAGTGAGAGAGAGAGACAGAGAGAAAGGTCTTCCTTTGCCGTTGGTTCACCCTCCAATGGCCGCCGCGGCCAGCGCGCTGCGGCCGGCGCACCGCGCTGATCCGATGGCAGGAGCCAGGAGCCAGGTGCTTTTCCTGGTCTCCCATGGGGTGCAGGGGCCCAAGCACCTGGGCCATCCTCAACTGCACTCCCTGGCCACAGCAGAGGGCTGGCCTGGAAGAGGGGCAACCGGGACAGAATCCGGCGCCCCGACCGGGACTAGAACCTGGTGTGCCGGCGCCGCTAGGCGGAGGATTAGCCTAGTGAGCCGCGGCGCCGGCCTAAATGGTATGATTTCAATTCTTTCGAAATTGATGAGACTTGCTTTATGGCCTAGTATGTGGTCAATCCTAGAGAAGGTTCCATGCATTGCTAAGAAGAATGTGTATTATTTAAGTGTAAGATGAAAGGTCCTTTAGATATCTGTTAGATCCATTTGGTCTATAGTGTCAATTAAATCTGCTGTTTTCTTGTTGATTTTCTGTCTGGTTGATCTGTCTATTGCTGAAGGTCGAGGATTGAAGTCCCCAATACTATTGTATTGGAGTCTGTCTCCCTTTAGTTCCCTTAACATATCTTTTAAATAAAGCAGTTCCCTGTAATTAGGTGCATAACATTTATAATAGTTAAATCTTCCTGTTGAATTGGTCCCTTAATCATTAGATAGTGCCCCTCTTTGTCTCTCTTGACAGTTTTTGTGTTAAAGTCTATTTTGTTTGATATTAAGATGGCTACACCTGCTTTTTTTTTTCATTTTTATTGGCATGGAATATCTTTGCCAACCTTTCACTTTCAGTCTGCATGCATCTTTGTTGGAAAGATGTGTTTCATCTAGGCAGCAAATAGATGGGCTTTGTTTTTTAATCCATTCAGCCAGTCTGTGCCTTTTAACTGGAGAGTTGAGGCCATTAACATTCAATGTGACTATTGATAAGTAGTAACTTTGCCCTGCCATTTGCCAAAGATATTTTCTAATATATGCTTTGAACTTCCTGTGATCTTTTACTGAGAGATTTTCTTCCTTTACTTTCTTTCATATTGATGGCTGTGTTTCTATGTTTCTGTGTGCAACACATCCTTAAGCATCTTTTGCAGGGCTGGATGAGTATTGACAAATTCTTTCAATTTCTGTTTGCTATGAAGGTCTTTATTTCACCTTCATTCACAAATGATAGCTTTGCAGGATATAATATTCTGGGCTTGCAGTTTTTTTTTTTTTTTTCTAGTACTTGGGCTATATCTCACCATTCTCTCCTAGCCTGTAGGGTTTCTGATGCGAAGTCTGCTGTGAGACTAATTGGAGGTCCTCTGAGAGTAATCTGGCATTTCTCTTCTGTACATTTTAGAATCTTTTCTTTATGTTTCACTGTGGTGAGTTTGATTACAATGTGTCGTGGTGAGGATCTTTTCTGGTCATATTTATTGGGAGTTCTGTGTGCTTCTTGTACTTGGATGTTTCTTTCCTTCTCCAAACCCAGGAAGTTTTCTGCTAGTATCTCACTAAAAAGGCCTTCTAATCCTATCTCTCTCCATGCCTTCAGGAACTCCTAGAAGCTGAATGTTGAGTTTTTTAATAGTATCCTGTAGATTCCCAACAGTATTTTTTAGATTTCTAATTTCCTCTCCTTGTCTTTGGTTTGACTGTATACTTTCCTGTGCTTTGTCTTCTAAGTCCAAAATTCTCTTTTATGCCTCACTGCTTCTGTTTTTATCGGTCTCAAACGTGTTTTTTATTCTATTGAATTCTTCATTTCATTTTGATTTCATCTCAATCTCAATTTCATGTTCTATTGAATTCTTCATTTCATTTTGATGAGAGAGATTTTCTTTTTTTCCTGCATGGATTTCAGTAGTTCAAGTGTTTGTTTTTGATTACTTCTAATTATTATCATCATCAATTTTTTGTGTTCTATTTATTGCATTCTTCTATCTCGTTGTCTTCATAATCTTGTATTGAACTGCCGTGTTCTTTGGGGAGCCTTATGTTGTCTTCCTTATTGTTTTCTCGGTTGTTGCATTTGTTGTTTGGCACTTGTGGAGATACATTTTATTTTTTTTCCACTGTGGTGGCTTTTCTTGTACTATGACTCTAGATAAGTGGACTGTCTGCTTTCAGTGAATCTCTAGAGGCTTGTGGTGGGTGTGTTCAGAGAGCTCTGTTCAGTTCTTCAGGGTTAAAGGTGTGCCTAAGGTGACACACCCAGCTTTGGCGTGGTAAATCTCTCTGTCTCTCTGTCTCTCTCTCTCCCTCCCTTCCTCCCTCCTCCCTCTCTCTCTCTCTCTCTCTCTCTCTTTTTTAATCAGAAGGGAAGTAATTCTGCTAGCTGAGCTCTTCTCCTCGATGGTTATCAGTGCCTGAGCACTAGCTCCAATGGGTATAATATTCATCTGCTCTGCCCCAAGGACCACACAAAGCATCTGTGCAGTCCTCAGTATAAGCTCAGATTCCCCTGCAAAGTTTCTCACTGGGTAGCTATGGCTGCCCAAGCTTGTGGTGTGTCCCACTGAGACTACTCAAAGTCTCAGCCAAAATGTGAGTTGTCCCATACACCCTCAGTTTTTTTTTTTTTTCTACAGTTCCAGTTTTTAAGCTCCACACATTCACCAGGTCTTAGTCTCTTGTTATCTCTCAACACCAGAGTCAGGTTTCTCTGCTCAGCTGATTGCCAGGCACAGCCCCCAGCTGGCACAGCTGTTACATATGTCCAAAATGGCACCTGCTCTATTGGCTCATATGCCTTTGTAAGGTGATTGGAGAGAGAATCGTGTCTATACCATCACTTTTATTTTTTCTTTCCTCTGGTTAGGCTGGTGTACTTTCCCCCATGAGGCTTCAAGCCTTGTTCCCTCTAGGCTCTTTCTGCTGCTTTCCCCAGTGTTTCGGCTACTGTGGTTTTGTCTCACCAAGCACTTGGGCCCAAGCACCTGGGCCATCCTCCACTGCATTCCTGGGCTGTAGCAGAGAGCTGGACTGGAAGAGGAGCAACAGGGACTAGAACCCAGCACCCATATGGAATGCCAGTGTCACATGCGAAGGATTTAACCAAGGGAGCCATGTCGCCAGCCCACAAAATTATTTATATCATTAGGTGTCTGGTGTCATTGAGTTAAAACATATGGGTTTAATAATACTTTGATATTCATATTAAAAGTGAATGAAAGAATGGAGACAATGCTACTAATCAGGAGTACCTGGTTTGAGAAGTCAACAAAGAGCCCATAAGATATAAAGCAATATATTAATGGAATACAGTGTTATAAAAATGTGCCTGTTAATTCTAGTGGCTTCAAATTAACTTCTTAAATGTCTGCTAATTGCAATCCCTGTCATGGAGGGTTGTATAAAAATGCTTTTAGGTCAATGTCTATGATAGGAAGGAATATATAAAGTGGCAGTTGCTGATATTGGCAAAACCAAACACAATTTGGAGAGTTAAAATGATAGTTAAGTAGTCAAAAACAGTCCATCTGATAAAAGCTTGCTGTAATTTTCATGATTGTACAAACTGGTAGATAATATTTATACATATTTAAAGGAAATATCAGGGTGAAATAAAATTTGAATATCAAAATACCCATCTGTGTTTTTCTTCAACAAATTAATTATTGTAAAGTGATTTACAAATCCTGTATGCCACTTGAGTACTAAATAAATTTAAACAGGGCAGTAGGAATAACAGTATTATAGGTATTATATAACTTAGAATGTTTATACATGGATGGAGAAGAAGTCTAAGTGTCTAAATGATAGTCACTTGATGTTTCTAAATATTTCCTTGATCTTAAAACAAGATTGTTTTAGTGGTGTGTGTGTGTGTGTGTGTGTTTAATCTTTTATGTTTGTTGGTTTAAAATATTCAAATATCCTGGAAACTTAGGTAACGTTTTTGTATCCCAAGTGGTCCTACAAGGGGAAGTTAAAAATACGCATATACAATTCTTCCTGACCAGGCAGAAACAGAAGCAGCTTATAATTATCTCACAAATATTTGCACCTGTAAGTGATTCTACTGTAACTGCTAAAATAGCCTTGTTAATTAGACTATTAATCACAGAGGGAGCAAAGTTCATACCACCATAAGGGTCATCTGTGTTTCTAATTGTTTCCCTGTAGAGAGTAACCTGCAATAATTCCTAGGAGTCCCTAAACCTGGTTTGAATAAGTTGATAGGATTCTATCCCTCTATGCTGGGAAAGTCAATTCCTAAACCTTGCATGATATAGGCTCTTGATGTGTGTTTACTAAAGGATCGGCTTACTGATGATGCAAGAAGCAGGAGGATTCTGTTAGTAAGACTGCAGCTGAAATGGCTACAATTGCAAAAGTTGGATGCTCCACACATGCTGCAGATGAAGTTTGCTGAGAAAATGACTTGAGATTTGACTTTAGACCTGTTGTTTAGAAGAGGAAGCCAGAGATCCTAGAGTCTGCTTCCAGTTGACCCCTCTCTTGTGTGGGCTTACATTTGTATCATTAAAAATGATGGTGGCTTAGAGCTTTGTGGACACTTCAGATGGCTGAAATTCCTACAAATAAGGAAACTGCGACCCATAATTTGTACTTGGCCTAGATCACAACCTGGTGCTAGAACTGGATACATGGTTATTTCCCCTTACTTGTAGGTTGGTGTTTTTCACCAATAGTCTTTATCCCTGCCTACAGTTTACGTGTTTTCAGTACAATAAAAGCATGTAACAACCCCCAAAATGCCTTGTCCTTGCCTATTTTCACAGATAAGAAAACTGATGATCAGAAAGCAGTAGTGATTTTTCTTTATATAAGGATATGTAACACTTCATGATGATAATAATGCTATTGTCAATGAAAAAATGAATTTAGATTAATTTACATTCTTTTTTTTTAAACTTTTATTTAATAAATATAAATTTCCAAAGTACAACTTTTGGATTATAGCAGCTTTTTCCGTCCATAACCACCCTCCTACCCACAACCATCCCATCTCCCACTCCCTCTTCCATCCCATTCTTCATTAAGATTCATTTTTAATTATCTTTATATACAGAAGATCAATTTAGTATATACTAAGTGAAGATTTCAACAGTTTGCACTCACACAGACACTCCAAGTATAAAGTACTGTTTGAGCACTAGTTATACTGTTTATTCACATAGTACAACACATTAAGGACAGAGATCCTACATGGGGAGTAAGTGCACAGTGACTCCTGTTGTTGATTGAACAATTGACGCTATTATTTATGACATCAGTAATCACCTGAGGCTCTTGTCATGAGCTGCCAAGGCTATGGAAGCATCTTGAGTTCGCAAACTCTGATCTTATTTAGACAAGGCCATAGTCAAAGTAGAAAGTTCTCTCCTCCCTTCAGAGAAAGGTAACTCCTTCTTTGATGGCTCATTCTTTCCACTGGGATCTCACTCGCAGATGTCTTTCATTTAGATCATTTTGTGCCTTTTTTTTTTCCAGAGTGTCTTGGCTTTACATGCCTGAAACACTCTCATGGGCTTTTTGGCCAGATCTGAATGCCTTAAGGGCTGATTCTGGGGCCAGAGTGCTGTTTTGGGCATCTGCTATTATATGAGTCTGCTGTGTATCCTGCTTCCCATGTTGGATCGTTCTCTCCTTTTTGATTCTATCCATTAGTATTAGCAAACACTAGTCTTGATTATGTAATCCTTTGACACTTAATCCTATATTTATGATCAATTATGAACTGAAACTTATCACTTTGACTAGTGAGATGTTATTAGTACATGCAACCTTGATGGGATTGAATTGGAATCCCTTGGCAAGTTTCTAACTCTACTGTTTGGGGCAAGTCCGATTGAGCATGTGCCAAACTGTACATCTCTTTCCTCTCTTATTCCCATTCTTATATTTAACAGGGATCACTTTTCAGTTAAATTTAAAACCTAAGAATAATTTTGTGTTAATTAAGGAGTTCAACCAATGGTATTAAGTAGAACAAAAAAAATACTAAAAGGAATAAAGTAGTAAGTTGTTCCTTGACAGGCCAAGAGCTGATCAACTCCCTGGAGCAAGGACAGTCTATTCAATAAATGGTGCTGGGAAAATTGGATTTCCATGTGCAGAAGCATGAAGCAAGACCCTTACCTTACACCTGACACAAAAATCCACTCAATATGGATTAAAGATCTAAATCAAAGATCGACACCATCAAATTATGAGAGAACATTGGAGAAACCCTGCAAGATATAGGCACAGGCAAAGACTTCTTGGAAAAGACCCCAGAAGCACAGGCAGTCAAAGCAAAATTAACAATTGGGATTACATCAAATTGAAAAGTTTCTGTACTGCAAAAGAAAACAGTCCGGAAAGTGAAGAGGCAACCGACAGAATGGGAAAAAATATTTGCAAACTATGCAACAGATAAAGGATTAATAACCAGATTCTACAAAGAGATCAAGAAAATCTGCAACATCAAAACAAACAACCCACTTAAAAGATGGGCCAAGGACCTCAATAGACATTTTTCAAAAGAGGAAATCCAAATGGCCAACAGACACATGAAAAAATGATCAAGCTCACTAGCAATCAGGGAAATGCAAATCAAAACCACAATGAGGTTTCACCTCACCCCAGTTAGAATGGCTCACATACAGAAATCTACCAATAACAGATGCTGACGAGGATGTGGGGAAAAAGGGACACTAACCCACTGTTGGTGGGCATGCAAACTGGTAAAGCCACTATGGAAGACAGTTTGGAGATTCCTCAGAAACCTGAATATAACCCTACCATACCACCCCAACCCAGCCATACCACCCCTCTGAATTTATCCCACAGAAATTAAATTGGCAAATAAAAGAGTTGTCTGCACCTCAATGTTTATTGCAGCTCAATTCACAATAGCTAAGACATGGAATCAAGCTAAATGCCCATCATCAGAAGACTGGATATAGAATTAATGGGATATGTACTCTAAAGAACACTATACAATGGTAAAAAAAAAAAAATGAAATCTGGTAATGTGCAACAAAATGGAGGAATCTGGAAAACATCATGCTGAGTGAAAATAAGCCAGTCCCAAAGGGACAAATATCATATATTCTCCCTAGTCAGTGACAACTAACTGAGCACCTAAAAAGAAACCTGTAGAAGTGAGACTGACACTATGAGAAACAATGACTTGATCAGCCCTTGTCTTGACTGTCATGGAACAACTCACTAATTTACATTCTTTAAAAGGCAAGAACATGGTAATTCATTTAAATTAACTTTCTTGTTAGTTCGCTATATAAAGTTTTTTCTATTTTGTAAAAATATGATTATTCACATTTCTCTGTATTCAGACATACACAACAAATGATATATTTCTTACTTAGTTTCAGTGGAAAACATGAAACACATAAAATTTTGTTAAGATTCGTTTATTTGAAAGGCAGGGTTGGAGACAGAAAGAGAATCAGATTTTCCATCCGCTGGTTCACTCCCCAAATATCCACAATGACCAATTCAGAACTGAGGTCAAAAGCTAGAGGCCTGAAACTCTGTCTGGGTCCCTTGGCGTAAGGGTTCCAGAATCTGGGCCATTTGCTGCTGCTTTCTCAGCGTACTAGCAGGGAGCTGAATCAGAAGAGGAGCAGTTAGGGTTTGAACAGGTGCTCATAGGGATCACTGGTGTTGCAGGCGGAACCTTAACATGTTGCGTCACACTGGCCCCAAATTGTTTATCTTAAGGGATCTGCAGTTCAATATTTTAAACGAGAGACCCTTAAGATCCAAATTTCTTATTTTCATCAAATTCAAAGTACTTGGGCAGTTTCTAACTCTGTAGATATCAACATGTTTTCCCTGAAACCTTTAATAGTTACATTATTTCATGGTGAAGTTGTATCCATTTTTGATAGCTTTAGGTCAGTGTGAGGAAGAGAATGTTAAAGAGTTACATGTTTTGCTGATTGTCTCCCTTCCAGGAAGTGTGTGTAATCTTCTGTGCATGCTCATGAAAGAAGTTCTCACTCAAGGTTATGTCTAGTAATTGTCCTGTAGTCATCATCCTTCTCCATCATGGCAGCTTGGAAAACTGGTGATGTAACCAGCAGGGGGCAGCCAGTGACAGACATTGCAGGTACAGACTGAGTTTGCTGACAAAGCAGGGAAAACATCCAAAGAAGAAAAAAATATTCATCATTTATGGCAAACCTGGTTTGTTTTTTAGGATAAGCAAAATTCCTTGATGATCACAAGAAAAAGATGAAAATATGAACAGCCCAATAATTACTAATTTCTAAAAGAAAAGGTAGGAGAAAGAAAATATATGTGTGTTTACATTATCTTATAATTATGTGCAAATTGATTCCAACTTAATAGTAGCAGTTGCAGTATATTTTAAGTTTGTAGATAGAAAATTTCTTTTTCTCCCTCCATCTCTCTCTGTAATTTTGACTTTCAAATAAATAAATTTTAAAAAAATAAAATAGAAAAAATGTATGTGTCTCATTGCAAACTTGTGTGATGCCTCTGTTAAAGAAACCTGGAAGCCTAGAAACTTCATTTTCTACAGGACAGAGGAAGGAAGCTGACAGCAGTTTGCCATTGGCCTGTGGTGAAACAAAGTCAGTGCAATTGATTGATGTATCTGGGCCATCACATTGGGCTCCTGGATGTTGAAGGCTCAGCAAAACTCATCCTCAGCATGAGTGGTGACTTTGCTGAGGCTGAGATGTTCATAGGAAAAGGAGCAGAGTCACAGAGGCACTGTTCCACTTCTGGATCAGTAGATGGGTTATGGCTTCTACTCCAGCCTCAGTCCATGTTACAACTGCTGTAGGCATCTATTAACGTCACAAAAACCGCATTCAGGAAAAAATAAATCTACTGTTCTGTGTTTTATAGAGTATAAGATACCATCAGTTGCCAGAGAACATTTTTAAAAAGTACAAAAAAAAAGATATAATGCTACAAATCAAATTTGGCAATAATGTATCAGATTAATTTAGAGTGTGTGTTTTATTCTTATTGAAATGGAAACTTGGACATTGATGGCTACCTTACATTAGTCTTGTACCTATGAAATAAAGTAAATGTAAATAAGGCTTAAGATGTCCTAAATTTTTATCACATTCAGAATGTAGTTCCTTCGAATGGCTCTTGGAGTCATCACTGTATACTTTTTCTTCATGAAATATTCCTTTGAGCCATGAAGTGTTTTTTTTTTTTTTAATTTCTTTGAAAGACAGAGTTAAAGAGGGGTAGAGAGAGAGAGAGAGACAGACAGACAGACAGACAGACATGAATTGATTGATCTTCCATCCACTGGTTCACTCCACAAATGGCCATGGTGGCTGGAGCTGGACCGATCTGAAGCCAGGAATTTCTTCTGGTTTTCTCACTTGGATGCTGGGGTCTAAGGACTTCTGCCAGCTTCTGCTGCTTCCCCAGGTGCATTAGCAGGGAGCTGGATCAGAAATGGAGCAGGCAGGACTTGAACTGGTGCCCACATGGGATTCCTGCACTGTAGGTAGCAGCCTTACCTGCTATGTCACAGTGCTGGCTCCCATAAAGCATGTTAATAATTTTGATGATGCAACATTTCTTAACAGGACTCTATTATTATCTCCCAGATTTTCCTATGCTGGTAATAGTCCACTGACCAAATTCTGGTGCTGGTGCATTCCCAGAAAATAAAATATATCGTTTTCAGACAACATCCAATTACTGCAAGAACACAACAGTCGATTGCTTCTCTAGATGACTCTTACATGTTTCCTAGACTAAAGTGTCAAAGAGGTACTGTTGTCTAGCCATATCACCAGGTAAAGATAAAATAGCATACTATGACTTTCAGAGCCCACAGAAATTATAAAATGTCCTACTAATGATGAAATTGATAGATGAACAAATGGCCATCCCCAAATTGACAAAAGCACTTAGCATTGCCTCAAGCATCAAGACATCTGTCTTCTATTCTTGATCAAGGGAAAAGCAAACAGAGTAAGAACAAGATAGCTCCTTTCCACCTGCTCCACATACAGCTTGGCTGTTGCTGAGGGTAACTTGTTCCCCTGCTTTCCCTTTTGAATTTGAGGAAGAGCTCTTTGTGTTATATTCAGTTGGCACCACACTAGACTTTTCACATTTGAATCCAATTTTATCAAGTATATCAAAGCTTTTACTCCAAATTTTCAGTCATCTCCAGGTCAGTGCAGTTTCTCAGGAAGCCCCCAGTAATGTGAACAGTGTACTGTAAAGTACTCTCTCATCTGAGGTTCACTAGAGTTGTGGTTCTCAGTAATTCTTGTAAAATTTTCCTTGCATGCTCCCAAGGCACTGTCTTTCTAAAACTGTCTCCTCCAAATTATAGAGAGCTTTAATCCAAATTTTTACTCTGCTATAATCCAAATGAGTACTTAGCTTGCATTTAGGATGGAGACTTTGGGATCTCTCTCACTTGTTTGGTTACTTGAGCACGGATTTAGAATGGGCTGAGTGATTAGAGCAGGAAATATCAGCCAGCTGTGTGTATATAGTGATTTCATTGCGCGTGGGACACTGAATCAGACGATGGATTTTTTGTTTTGTTCTAAGCAAACACACTCCAAAATCTCTCTCTTCTTCCTGGTTTATTCATTTGGAAACCTTTCTGCCATTCTGGTGACTCTATTTTACTTAAAAATATTGGAGGAAGGAGTAGATCATACCATTATGTGCAAATAATAGGAGCTCAGTAAATATTTTGTTTATTGAATCAAAGGATACAGATTATTATAAATTATTCCTCCATAACTGGAAAGTGATCATTCAATCTCTATTGCAGAATGTTTCTGGAAATAGATCATAAATTCATTAAGCACATTTAGAATGTAAAATTAAGAAAGGAGAATCCAGTGGCATGAAAAGGGAGAATTTGGGGGATAAATTCCACCCATCCTTGTGGACACTTTGTTCTTTATACCAGTGAACTGCTTACAGCTTTGTCAAACTGGCCACATTTCCTCTGTGTGTGGGCACCTAACTGTCCTAAAGATCTTTTACAACTTAAATTTCCAACTTGATTCCCCCATGAGGCTTAATCTTTTCAGAAGCACCATGTACCTTTCTGACAACTGTTCTTCAATAACATGACTGCCTACTGATCTGTGTTACCTCCATGTCTTAGTTGCTTTCTCTCATTCTTTTTAGATAGAGTCTCTACTCCACTATGTCCAATCTACTAACAATAGGCAAGTACTGGCACATAAATGAATACAGAAGATACCTTCTGCTCTCGCTAGCTGAAAATACAGTTAGGTAAGTGTACAAAACATAGTAAAACAAAACAGAATAAATGAGTTGGTGCCAAGCCATCCCCCCTGAGTAAGCATCACTGAGCTCCATATAGTGCCAAGAGATGCTCTATTAAAACAGTTTGATAGTCAAATGCATTTTGAAATGCTACATTATTATACTTCAGGGTTTTAGTTTTGGATTCACAGTATACATTACTGGTGTACTGAGAGATTGGAGAAACTGTGTCTTATAAACACCAATTAAATTTACTGAGTGCCCGTACTGCCCCTAAATTATGTGACTATGGGGTCCTTGACAGCTGATAATATTCCAGAGAGGAGTTGTCCAAGAGAGCTTGTGGTAAACAAAATGCAGAACACATTGTACGTATTTTATCAAGAGCTGTAAAATCTAAGATGCCTCTTCCTCCACGTATGCTGGTGGTTCATTGTTTCTTCAATGAAATATCTTCTCTGTTCTTGCTACACAGTGTACTTTTTCAATTTCATCTCCTACTCTACCCTCTATGCATCTACACTGCAATTCATTGGTTGCCCCTGGATATCCCTGTCTTCTCTGCCCTGCTTTGGGACTCAGGAGGATGATCTCCATGGCAACATCTACTAACCAGCTATGTTTATCCAATGAGCAGCAAAGAAAAATATTAGCAAAAGGGCTGGAGTCGAGAGTAGCTATTCTTTGATCACTCTATGCCAGGCCACAGATTTGTAGTGAGTCCACGCTTGTACTGAAAGCCAAACCTCCTGTCAGGTGGCCTTTTTTTTTTTTTTTTTTTGACAGGCAGAGTGGATAGTGAGAGAGAGAGAAAGAAAGAAAGGTCTTCCTTTTTCCATTGGTTCACCCCACAATGGCCGCTTCGGCCGGCATGCTGCAGCCAGCGCACCGCGCTGATCTGGAGCCAGGAGCCAGGTGCCTCTCCTGGTCTCCCATGCGGGTGCAGAGTCCAAGGACTTGAGCCATCCTCCACTGCACTCCTGGGTCACAGCAGAGAGCTGGACTGGAAGAGGAGCAACCGAGACAGAATCTGGCACCCTGACGGGGACTAGAACCCAGTATGCTGGTGCCGCAAGAGGAGGATTAGCCTATTGAGCCGCGGCGCCAGCCAAAGGTGGCCTTCTTTGACAGAGGCGTTTCCGCAGGATTTAGTGACTGCCCCTACCCATTACCTCTTCATGTCTTGATTACTTCCTGCTATTGCTAGCCATGGGGCGCTTCCCAGCCTTTGCTGGATTCAACAGCTGCCTCCCAGTGCCTGTAGCCATCACTATTAGATTCTCTTTGATCACCTTTTGATTTTTTAAAAGATGTATTTATTTATTTGAAAGGCAAAGTTACAGAGAAGCAGAGGTAGAGAGAGAGAGTTTTCCATCCACTGGTTCACTCCCCAAGTGGCTGGAGCTGAACCTATCTGAAGCCAGGAACCTGGAGCTTCCTCTGGATTTCCACGTTGGTGCAGGGGCCCAAGGACTTGGGCCATCTTCTACTGCTTTCCCAGTCCATATCAGAGAGCTGGATCAGAAGTGGAGCAGCTGGGACTTGAGCTGGTGCCCATATGGGATGCTGGCACTGCAGTAGGTGGCTTTAACCACTATGGCACAGTTCTGGCCCCTTTAATCACCTTTTTAACCTATCAATCACTTGTGTCAGCCAAGGCCAGTCATTTGCACTCTAGGACTATTTACCCATCATCATCCCTGCAACCAGACAAAGCCCCACTCCATGTGCTGTCCACTGCAGATGAAAGCCGTATCATTGATTTTCTAACTATAGACATCAACCTTTAAAGGCTCATCTCAATTTTTGGTTTTCCTTTTCCCTCAGTATTCCTGCTTTCAAATACTAGAGTTACCCCTTGGTGCAGATGAATCAGATTGTCCCCTATGCTTGATCCCACTGGTCTGTGTATTTAACATTGCTGAGCGCAATATATTGTTAGTTACAAGTTCTCCCTTTTGTGGAGCTGACTGGATAGTGAGGTTCTCCACATAGGTGAAGGGACATGCATGATTAAGTCATCTTTTAGGACTTAACAACCTTTTCAACTCTTGTGGGGGTTTATGTTTTTTTTTTCCAGTAATCATTTGATGCCTGCAAAAGTAAAAAGCCAAACTGTCTGCCACTTCAGCACTGCACAAAGAGCTTTTTACTACTCCCCCCCAATAATATTGTTACTACAGCACATAATCACCTCATGTCAGGGTGAGATGGGGCCCAGCAAGCTAGCAGCACTCCACCACAGATACAGCAGGCTTTAGGAACTGTTGTGTGCTAGGTTGGCCCTAAATTTCTATTCTAGGCTCTTGCTTCTAACTTAGAGAAGCATTCTAAATACAGGCACAGGCACAAAATACAAAGTGATAAATTTTATTCAAAAGGTGAGGAAAACACACACACACACACACACACACACACACGATCATTGGTCATGTAGAGTGGGCCAGGAAGGGAAAACAGAGAGATTTGCATACCCTGTTTGCTCTGGGTATACGTGGGGGGGGGGGGGGGGAGAGAGAGAGAGAGAGAGAGAGAGAGAGACTTTCCTTTTACTAGGCTTCTTTTGAGGTTAGAAAAGGGAGTGGTTTCATGTTACCACCCCCAGGTTCCAGGTAAGGGGAGATATTTCCTGGGGAAGGGGCTGTTTGATTGACAGGTAGGTGAATAGGATTACATGGAGCTGGGGAGGTGTGGGTTCCAGCTCATGACCCTGATACAGCTACCTGCCTTATCCCATATCATAACTAGTTTTCTGTTACTCCGTAGTAGTTCTTTTTGGCCTATGTGATGTTGATAGGTAGATTCTCATTTTTTCACCATCTAGGGTGTGGGTCATCATATGGGACTAAATAATCCAATCTATCATTCACAGCAGTCACAGTGATGATTCAGGAATCGCCACATTACTCAAATGGGCCTGCAACAATCCCATCCAAGACACTGCCCAGATTGCCAGAAGAAGCCGACACTTGCTTTAGGGCTTGTCAACTGATTTAGTCAGTCTGGGATAGCCTGTGTTACAGTAACAAAGTCCCCCGGATTGCTAGATTAACACATCAAAGATGTATTTTTTTTAAGCTTTATTTATTTGAAAGGTAGAGTTACACAGAGAGGGAAGGAAAGGCAGAGAGAGAAAGGTCTTTCATCTTCTGGTTCACTCCCCAAAAGACCACAACAGCCAGAGCTGGGCTGATCCAAAGGCAGGAGCCAGGAGTTTCTTCTGTCTTGTCCAGGGACCCAGTGATTTGGGCCATCTTCTGCTGCTTTCCCAAGCCATAACAGAGAGCTAGATCAGATGTAGAGCAGCCAGGTCTTGAACTGGTACCCAAATGGGATACCGGCACTTCAGGTGGCAGCTTTACCAGCTATACCACAGCACTGACTCCAGAAGATGTATTTCTGTATTCGTCTTTCTCATAAAGTTTGTATAGTTCCAGGCAGTTTTACACACACTGGCTTGGGATCAAGTCTGATTAAATCTCCCATTAAAGAGCTGTGCCATTTGGGACAAATGACCTCTTTGTTAATATTGCTGGCAAAATGAAGCTGAGTCAGTGTTTCAGGTATGGGTATGGGGGAGGGCATTGAGCCTGAGCTGCTTGCTGCATGAGCCTGACAATGACTTGTGTTGTTTCTTGCAGCACACAGTTCGGAACCAGTGACATCTCAATTCAAGCAAAATGTAAATTTGTGTTAGTCTGTCTATGGCAGCTTCTGGTTTTGTATAATGACCTTATATCTATGTACAAATAACCTACTAATAAACCAAGTAGCAGCCAGCAAAATCAAGAGTTATAAATGAAAATTTCTGATGAAAATAATAGAAGGCTGAACTCAGCTATACCAAATCGGTGACAGTTTATGGCCCCCACAGGCTTCGGAAAAATGCAGACATCATGGTTATGTGTGTGCATGTATTTGTGTGTCTTGTGCAGTAAGCATGAGAAACAGATAAGCACTCTGTTGCATGTAAAGCATGCAAAAATAAGCTGTGAAATCCATCTTAAAATTGTCAGAAATTACTGTTGCTGATGTAGAAACTTATCTACGTATAGCTTTCTATTATCTTCTTTGTGGGTGGCAAGGTAGGCAGAAGGGGAAGTAGACTTTTATAACTAACTAGAAAGTTGGGAAGCAAGGCCAGACTTAACCATTATTTAAACTTAAAAATTTTCAGGCAGGCGTTATGACACAGTGGGTAAGCCACTGCTTGGGATACCTGCATCCCATATCACAGTGAGTGGTTTGAGTCCCAGCTGCTCCATTTCTGATCTAGCTTCCTGCTAATGTGCACTCTGGGAGGCAGCTGGTGGATGGCTTTAGTACTTGGGTCCCTGCCACCCACATGGGAGCCCCAGGCTGAGTTCCTGGCTTCTGGCTTTGACCTTGACCAGCCCTAACTTTCTGGGACAATGATAGAGTAAACCAATGAATAGATGATTCATCCTCCCTTTCTTTCTCTCTTGCTTGCTCGCTGTCTCATCAAAATAAATAAAAAGTAAGAAATAAGTAAAAATATATATTTATTATTATACCCCAAAGATGTATGTACATATGTTTGGGGAACAATTTCACTGTGGCTTGTTGAGATGTATGAATAGCTGCCAAAGGAATTATAGGTAACAGCCCATTCTTTAGCTGTTCTTTATTTCTTAAAGACTTACTTATTTTTTTGAAAGGCAGACTTGCAGATAGGAAGGGAGGGAGGGAAGGAGGGAGGGAGGGAGGGAGGGAGAGAGAGACAGAGACATTGATTTTTCCATCCACTGGTTTGTGACCCTATGGTTGTGATAGCCAGGCTTGAGACAGGCTGGTGCCAGTGCAGGAAACTCTATCCTGGTGTCCCATGTGAGTTGTAGGGGACCAAACATTCGGGTCATCTTCTGCTGGGTTTCCAGGTGCATTAGTGAAACAGCTGGGACTCCAGCCAGTGCTCATATGGCATATTAGTGTCACAGCAATGGTTTAATCCTCTGGGACACAACGCTGGTCCCTGTCCTATAGATTTGAAATGAATTTATCAAATGTTAATATCTATGTAGGATAGGTTACAAAAAGGGTCTCTAATCTTCATTTTGCCTTTATTAAATGCTTACTGTGTTCCAGGTACTGTGCTAAATGCTTTGCTTAAATTGCATCTGTTAAATTTTGTAATACCTCAATAAGTTTGATAATATTATCATATTATTTAAATCAGAACATAGAGGCTTAGAAAGGTTTTATAATCTGGAGAAAACTAATGAGAGATTACTTGAGAGTTATAAATGAAGAATTTGTATATCAAACTAAAGTAAATAAGTATTTATATTTTAAAAGTAAGTATTTAAGTATTTATATTTTAAAAGTTTTGGTTAACATTTGTCATGTGTTACAATTATTTTTGAAAAAAAGTATAAGTTTTTAACGAAGAGTTCTATTTTTGAAATAATAAAAGTGCTAAATGGAAACTGTTCATTTCTTCCTCAAATTCCCCTAGAAAAGAATCCTCACAATCTGTCCAAATAGTGATCAAAATACCAAAAAGATCAATCATTAGTACCACATGCTAAACTTGCAAACCTCTGTGCAAAATGACAGGGTCTCATGAGTACTGGGCATAGGTGTGATATCTTTTCTATTAAATAGCTGAAATGTGAATTTGTGCCTAAACTTAATTAGCTGCAGGACATATGGAAAACATTTTTAGATTTATTTTTAGTTGGCAAATAATACTTGTATATATTTATGGTGTAAAATGTGATGTTCTGATAGAGGTATCCATCGTGCAGTGGTCAAGGCAAAGTCATTAGCAAATCCCTATCACTTCAAATACTAGCTATTTTGTTGGGTGAGAATATGTAAAAATCTTTTAGCCACTTTGAAATGCATGTTACTGTAACTATAGTCACCCTACTGCACATTAGAACCTACTGCACATTAGAATTCCGTGCTACCTAATTGTAACTTTGTAACCAGTGGAGCAACATCTCTCCTTTGCCTGTCCATACCATGCACACCACCTTCTGTAACCAACATTCTACTCTCCTCTTCTATAAGATCAATATTTCCAGATTCCATGTAAGTGACATTGGGTGTTGTTTGTTTCTCTGTGGCTGGCTAATTGTTCTTAACATAATGCTCTCTAGGTTCATGTATGTTGTTGCAAATGACAGTTTCCTGCTCTATCTATCTTTACATCTACCTCATTTTTAATTGATTCATTTGTTGATACATACTTAGCTTGTTTCCAAATCTTGGTTATTGTGAATAAGGCTACAATGAACATGGGAATGTGTACATCACTTATGTATTCAGATTTAAATTCCTTTGACTATATACCAAGGAGCAGGAATGGAATGTTAGATCATATGGTACATTCTATTTTTAATAGAAACTCATACTGTTGTTTGAGATGGATTTATTAATTTATATTCTCACCAATAGTCTATAAAGTTTCCCTTTTCTGCACATCTTCACCAACACTTATTATTGTGATCTTACTAGTTTACTCATCTGTAAATGGAAATGGTAATAATACTCAATTTAGGAATTATAATAAAACTAAAGGAGATATAATAAGATGACCCATGTAAAGACATATCAACCTGCCTAGCCTATTAAAGGACCCTACAGAATGACAACTATCATCATTGCTATCATCATCATCATGATACCATTGTTATCATTATCAGAATTGTAATTAAGACTCCCGATTCTTTTTCACTCAGGTCAAGTGCAGCAACAGACTCTGATCAGTAATAATCTTTTTGAGGATCTGTTTTGATACCTGGAGTTTGGCTAATTAGCAATTATTTCATTGTTAGCATTTTGATAGTGTACTGTCCCTCGATTTTGTCATTAGGGAATGAAAAAAGTGATTCAGTGTTAGATACTTAAGCTAATAGGATATAATTGCAATTCAACAGGAGTTAATGTTTTTTTTTTTTTTTTTTTGAGACATAAGCACAGGATAATTGCAGCATTTGTTTCAGAGTTTGGACAGTACTGTGGTACTGAGTAAACCATCACAACATGCAAATGATGTCAAGGGAAAGGCTGATGCTATTTTCCGTAAACAAAAAGGGGTATCATTTTGTTTACAGGTATGTTTGAAATTAACTTTATTCAACTACAAAACAGCCTACTTGTTTGGAGTAGGGAAGTCAGGCAACTGAACACAAATAAGAAAAAATCAAAACATAGCAATGAAAAAGTAAACTGAGCAGCATTGAATTTCCAGGCATAAAACCCACATGGCTGCAAATAAATAATTTCTTCAGAGTTATTCTATGCTGTCAAGTGGTTACAGTCTCTTTCCCTCCATCCTAGGAGGTTAGGTCCTCCACCATTGCTCTTTCTTCCTTCTTTTCCCTAATTCCCTTCTTTACCAAGAAGAAATCAAGCACAATGCTAGGGCTGATTCAGCATCTAGAGAAGCTTGTTTTCCTGCTGGTCATTGTGCAAGTGAAGAACACAGAGAGCAGGTTGGAAGTCAAATGGAGATGAGTATTCTCATGGGGGAAGAATGCCAATGAAAACTTAGCGAGTTAGTCACCAGATCCAACTTGGGTATATGGGGAAGGCTTTCTGGAGAGAGAAATTTCCCAGATGAAACATGCAGGATGTGGAGTGGCTGTGTTGTGTATGAACTTGTAAAGAAAGGGAAATGTTTAAAGACAGACAGTTAGCATGTATGGGAATAGCAGATTGTAGCATGCTCGAACCTGGACCATCGTCAGTTTGGTTAAAGTGTGGAGTCTGGGTGTGATGCTAGATACATGTTAAAGAGGTAAGGAAGATTTGGCAGGTTTTAAATGGTGCTCTGACATAGTCACATTTGCATTCAAGAAAGATCATTTTACTAGAATGTGCAAGATGAATCAGAAGGAAAAGTGCAATAGGTGAATAAATTAAATAAGTACTGCAGTGATTCAGGTGTAAGACATACGATGGATTTTTTTATTTATATAAACAGAACACATTTCATGTATTTCATATACACAATTTAAAGCTGACAATGATACTTCCCATCCTCCTCACTTTTCCTTCATTCTTTCCTCTTTTTTTCCTTTTTAAAGGTTTATTTATTTATTTGAAAGTCAGAATTACATAGAAGGAGAGGCAGAGAGAGACAGTGAGAGAGAGAGAGGTCTTCCATCCACTGGTTCACTTCCCAGTTGGCCACAACAGCTAGAGCTGTGCCATGAGCCAGGAGCTTCTTCCAGGTCTCCCACATGGGTGTAGGGGCCCACGGATTTGATCTTCTACTGATTTTCCGGGATATAGCAGAGAGCTGGATCAGAAGTGGAGCAGTTGGGACTCAAACCGGTGCCTATATGGGATGCCGGCACTGCAGGTGGTAGCTTTACCTCTATGCCACAGCACCAGCCCCTCCTCTTTCTTCCTTTCAATTTTTTCAATAATATACTGTTTTTTAAAAGATGTTATTTATTTATTTATTTGAGAGGCAGAGTTACAGACAGACAGAAGGAGAGACAGAAAGAGAGAGATCTTCTATCTACTGGTTCATTCCCCAGATGGTCACTATGGCCAGAGCTGAGCTAATCAGGAGCCAGGAGCTTCTTCCAGGTCTCCCCGATGGGTGCAGGGGTCCAAGCACTTAGGCCATCCTCTACTGCTTTCCCAGGCCATAGCAGAAAGCTGGATTGGAAAAGGAGCAGCTGGGACTAGAACCAGTGTCCATATGGGATTCCAGTGTCATAGGTGGAGGCTTAGTACTCTATGCCACAGTGCCAGCCCTGCAATAACATACTTTTAATTTACTTTATAATCACAGGCTTAATTCTATACTAAATAAAGAATTCATTGAATAGAAAGTAAAAAGACCATTGCTCCACTGGAATATAGACATGGCTATATATAATAATGAAATCTCAAGATTTCATTAATTTCACTCATATACATTACTATTTTTGTACTACACATCAACTACCACAAATCAAATAAAACATATGATATTTGTTGTTTTTTTTTTTTTTTTTTTTGCATCTAGCTTATTTTGCTGATCATAATGGTCTCCAGTTACATCCATTTTGTGGCCTGTGCTAAGTTAACAGAAGTAAGGAAATATATATGAATCCAAGAATTAAGACAGAAAAATCAATAAAGCTCAGTGATTTCTTATGGAGTTCATTTTCTATTAAGAATAAGAGTTTAAGGACTCTGTCCCGATTACCGCCTTGAGAAAATGGGTGGGCCTGTTCATGGAGATAGTGGCCCAGAAAGAGGGGTACATTTGTGTAGAAGGTAGAGCCTGGAAAAATACCTCACGAAGATGTAAAGAAAGACCTTTCAGAAGTGAGAAGGAACAGCCGAGGAGACAGGAGGTGAAGCAGAAGAACCTATTGCTGCTACGTCTAAGGAAGGAGGCATCAGGGAAAAGAACCTGGATGCTATGTGGGTGTGCATATCTGGGGACCAGGACCATGAGTCAGGCGATTGCTTATTAAAGAGAAAAGTACAAAAAGCACTGTGATGTGCTAGAATCTAAAGCATCATCCATTTGGTTAAAGCACGGAGTTTGGAGTGGTCAGGAAGATTGGCAGGCCCTAAACGATTCTCTGATAGGATCCCACTTAGATTCTGGAAAGGTCATTTTAAAGAGGGAGTGAGTTCAAATATCTCTTTCCCCTGTAATTCTAAAGTGGCATGTCACAACCAGATGCCACCACAGCACTGAGTCTGACTGGGCTCCTGTCCTCCCCTGCAGACCTCAAATAACAAGAGAAATGAGAAGAACCTAAAATCCCTTGGAAACAGTGACACAGGGGGATTGTTCAAATCTAGGCTCAGTGTTCATGTGTTCATATTATTCACAAACAACGAAGCCCTCTGTCACTGATGAGTGAGGGAGAAAGAGGAAGGTAGGAGGAGGGATAATCCCCAGAGTGGACAAGCACCATTTTGAGTTTCTATGCAGTATTCCTCTTAGCTGAATGGCAGTCACTTTGCTGATGGACTGGCAACATTTTCCCAGTGGCCAAATAATGCCACCTGCTTTCCCACTTTATGAGTTCAGCATCTGGGTTGGCTGGAACCACTTGGATGATTAGGGAAAGCCATAGTTAGATGCTTCAGGGAAGCCTGTTCTTGTTCCGAAAAGCACACAATTGGCTGATAGTAATGATAATGATACTCATAGCCTACTGAATTTTTAATAGTATTTATTAAATGCATTACTAGAGTCAGACTGTGGCTAAGGATTTTACATGTATTAGTACCCAAAGCTCATGATCACCCATGAAATAACTACTATTATTAGACTCATTTTATAGATGACATGCTAAGGCTGAAGTTCTGAGATACTCGGGAACTTGCCTAAGCCCACACAGCTGGTAGGTGGTAAAACAAGGAGTTGAATACAGCCCATGTAGCTTATTCAATTTGACATATTGATAAAAAAGAGCTTGATTATTATAATGAAAATGCTGTGAGACAATTCAAATTTCTAGAACAGATACTGTGCTAAATGACTTACAGACATCGCTTCATTTAATCCTTACAACAGCTGCTTGAGGCAGGTGGTATTGGGTACACATTATGTAAACCCTGACTCTGGAAAGTCAGGTAAGTTGTCTCATATTATACTTAACCCACTGCACAGCTAGGATTTTGTCCAAGTTGTCTTCTGAATCCACATCGTATACACTGAACAATCTTTCTGTTGCTTATTATCCTGTGATACATGTGAGTTAAAGATATGTGGGTCCTGATTGGAAAGATACAGCGTACTGTCTCTTGAAGGTGGCAAACATTTGGTGTACTTCTTTACATGCTAAAAGAAATGAAGTGTGGCCACATCTGTTCTGGGCACTCATGATATGCTAACCATAGTGTTAAACTTTTTAAAAAAGATTTATTTTATTGAAAGCTAGAGTGACAGAGAAAGAGGAAGAGGGAGAGAGAGAAGAAATATTTAATCTACTGGTTCACTCCTCAAAAGACTGCAATGGTCAAGGCTGGGCAGACTAAAAACAGGAACATGGAATTCCATCCTGGTTGCTCATGTGGGTGCTAGGGCTCCAAGTACTTCACCCATCTTCTGCTTCCCCAGGTGAATTAGCAATGAGCTGGATGAGAAGTGAAGCAGCCAGAACTTGAACTGGCACTCCTAGATGGGATGCTGGCATTGCAAGTGTTAGCTTAGCCCACTGGGCCAAAACTCCAGCCCATTTGCTAGACTTTCTAAGCATAGAGTCAGAGAGCTCTTGGGACAAGTGGGGAGATAATAATGTTAAAAACACATTTGACCAACTTTCCCAGCTGAAGGATGTTTTGGTATGAATTCAGCATCTGAGGAAGAGATTGCTGGATGATGTCTGGCTGGGGTTTGAATGTCGATGTTTCCGGATTTGTAACTTAGACTAAAGAAAGGCAAGTGCCATCCTTTCTAGGATATTTTCTTTGAGTTGGGAAAAAGGGCACAATTCTCTTGATTCTGCATCGGGGACTGCTTTGATCATGAAAACCCTTTCTGTACCGTCCTCCCTGTTGAAGGTAAAGAAAAGCTGAGAGTCCCGTAAACTCCCACCCATTACTGAGAGCAACTGGAGGCAGGGCAGAAATGACTTTTTTAAATCTAACAGCCAAAGCCAGGTGGAGAAATCTTAAAAATCATTACTGTACAATTGGCACTGAATGACATATGCAGGGGATGTAGTCAGGGCTGCATATTACAGAAGCCTTTGTCTTTGTTCTTAGAGAGATCTATAGATCCAGCACATAGAGATTTTAGGAAGTGTGGTTTTTCCTGTGTAAAATAACAGTGACTTCATCACTCATCTGTGTGTGTGTGTGTGTGTGTGTGTATGTGTTTGCTGTTTCACACCATCCTGCCTCTCACAAGAGACAAAATAGTAGGTCCTCAATGTGAATTAAAGCTGATAAGCTTTCATCACACCTCACATAAATGAGTATATGCACACACAGACCCACAGGTGGAAGTGGAAAAAATGAAAAGCAACATCTTCAGGATGTTTTGGTCACACTTTCTCCTAATGTGTTTTCTATAATTCAGATGCAATTTATAGAGCACATTATTCTTATCAGGTATTAAGTCAGTTCTGTGGGTGCTATAATGAATAAGACATTGTCCTTAAGTTCAGGGAGTCTAAAATTTATGGAATCAGACTGTGGAGTATACACTTTCCCATAGTACAAAGCAAGCTGATCCAGTTGCTATTATAATAAAGGCACAAACAAAAATCTCCAGGGGCTCAGAGGAGAAGGAGATGACAGTTGAGATGGTTGGTAAGGGTTTTGACCCCATGTCTATGCCCATTTGCTAATTCTGTGATGTTGCACAAGTTATTATCTGCTTGAAACCTCTTTTTCATTTGTAACTTCAAGAATAAAAAAAAAACAGTGGTATTGAACATGGTGTGAGGAGCAGGCAGTTAATTCATACTGGATGTTGGCGAAGGCTTGTTAGGAGTGGCTTTGTCTTACTTGACCTTTGAAGGGAGTTGTGTTTCTGATAGGGAGACAACTGTGGGCCAGCTTTCCAAGGTGAGTGTGCAGCAGGAGCAGCTCAGCACAGGATGTGTGTACCTACAGGTGACAGCGGAAGGTGGGGCAGCGCCTTCCTCCCTTCCTCGCCTCCACCAGCCTGGCATTTCTCACCATTAGCACCGATCATTTAGATTTGTGCAAAACAACTACCTTTAGTTAACACATCACACCTGACTTCTAGTAACTAAAAAGGGAGGAGAGTTCACTATTTTTTTTAGTTCATTACTAGCCCTTAGCACAATCACATTATTAATTTAACAACTGTGGTTTTAGGAATCATTGTAGCACAATGCATGGAACTTCAAGAGAGATAAGTTTGTCTTGAGTCCAATAGATGAGGGTGTGCAAGGATTTTGGGACACTTCAATGAGGGCCTCTTTAAATACCACGTCATAGTTCAATTGATACTCCTTAAGTAAGAAATGGCAGAGTTGGGAATGATGGTAATGTCACAGTGGGCAGAATGTTTTGCCTATTCTGTGAAAACATAGCTGTTCTTTCAGAAGGTGACTCAGAACTATAAAACATTCTCCAACACCATATTCTCAGAGCAGGTTCTCCACGACCTGGAGGGATGAGCAAGTGCTGGTCATGGGCAGCCCATTCATTCTCTCCTAAATGGCCTTACACACATTGATTGCCGATTAAGGTTCTTGTTGCCAACAGAATAGTGAAGACCTGAAATTACCCCCTCACTTCTTATGACTCAAGGGCACTCAGCCAAAGTGATATTGATGACTGATAGAGATCAGTGAACTAAAGACGGCCACACAGAGAAATGAGTCAGAATTGTGCTTGGTACCAGCAGCTCCTGAAATAGATGCCAAGGCTTCATTTCCAATCATTACCTTCACACATTCAGATGTGAATAAGACATAAAAATATAAAGAATGGAAATACTGATTATTGAACACGTCCATACATAGGATCTGTAATTCTACAATAGGACTTAGCATATATTTGGTATTTTTCATGTATCAAGATTTACAAGTACAAAATGTGGAAAGCTGTATATTATTGTTTTCATTTTTATGATTTAAAACCCACAAAGTTCAGAGCTTGAAAAATTGTCGATAGTCAAATAAGTTGTTGGTGGCAGGACTGAGACACAGGTGCCCTTCTTTCTCCAAAAGTTTGGCTTTTCTTGCCCTTTTATAGTAAAGGAACTAGCAGATTGTTACTCTTTTCTATATTTCCATGAAACTTTGTCAAAGCTAATGTTAGAAAACTTACTGCATCTGATTTTAATATCTTCTTTATGTAACTGCTTTCCTTCTAAATATTGGAGCTCCAAGTGCTGGCTATAGCACTTTGGAGCTTTATAAATGTTGTCAAAATCATTGGACACTCTATAACCCACTTTCTTTGTAGAACAGAGGGATGTGATAGTTCACACATCATAACATTTTTGTGGTTAAATGAGATGAATACAGAGCCCACTATTCAGTAATTAATAACTCAGATATTTCTATTACCCAAGGGCCTAATTATAGGTTATCAAATGATGTCTAAGCATGTATGTTCACTGTGGGCAGAGACAATGTCTATCTTGTGCACCATCAGCATCATATTCAGTGTGGAGTAACCATGTAAGAGTATATGAGCTTAGTTAAGGAAGATCTGAATGTAGTGGGTGTATCTGTGGTGGGCCTCAACCATTGTCAGTGGTCCCTGGATACAGATCTCTTCTAAGAATGTGAAAAACTAGGTGTGCTGATACAAGAGGTAGCTCTCACATTGTTGACTGAAATAAACTGGTTAGAGAATCAAAGTGAAAGCTAATTCAACTAGGCAAATTAAAGATGTGAACGCAGAAACAACTGGTTAGTTGCCTGTGTTGGCTATTCCACAATAGTTTTTTAGCAGGTTTTACATTTTCTCTTACAGAGTATATACATTCAATCAATTTCAAACAACACAAATGTCTGTGTGCTTTTCAATCATATTGAAAATCAAAGACTACTTGATTGACAGTCAAGGAACACCTGGTAAGAGATGTGATGTGACTGTTGATTAAGAAGGGGGTGCACTACATCCCCACATTCAATATTGTGTAAACACAGGGAGAAGCAAATGATGGATCTGCTAATCTTTCTTCCTATAAGGTCCTTAAATCAAAGCTTACTCTTTCTTAACATGTAGTCAATGTTTTCTTGGATACGGCTTATGTTTCTTGCCCCTGGTTCATATTTCCTTGGTCACAGCTGAGGTTTGTTGAATTATCATCCTAACCTGGGTGGTTGCTACAGGGCATCTTCATAGCACCAATGGCTCCTCCTGACTTAGACCTCTGTAGTCACCATTTCAGTTCACAACATATCAATGTACTGTTCTTATTTTATATTTTTAAACTTTTATTTAGTGTGGGGAGCAACTCGGACTAGACTAAGTTACTGGAATTAAGACTTATTCTATGCATCTGCTCTCCCACAATATGGCGCTGAGAAGGGAGTAACAACTTCTACACAGCTGCCTCTCGCCAACTTGAGTGATGACCTGCAGGAGCTGATCCTGCTCCTGATTGGAGGAGAGCAGCGTACTCGGCGTGTGGGTAGCAGAGTTGGGATTGGTGGAAGAGGACTATAAAGGAGGAGAGAGACAACATGCACCAGGAACATCTATCTGAAGGAACACCTGTGCAGCCCCCGAGAGAGCCGGCCGGCGGTGTGCCGCTCCCCCGCGGAAGTGGGGAAAGTGGCAGGGGGAACCGTCCTTCCACGGAGGTGGAAGGGTCGGTAGCCAACCCGGGAAGAACCAGCAGCAAACCCGGGGAGGGCCGAGCAGACAAAAGAACAGCACAGGGTCCTGTGTCGTTCCTCTGTGAGGAGGGGGAGCGACATAATGGTGCCGTGACTTGGATACGAAGCCTAGGCAGGGTTTAGTGTCATTCCTCCATGAAGAGGGGGAGCGACAATTTAGTAAATAAAAATTTCCAAAGTACAGTTTATGGATTACAATGACTTTTTCTCCCCCACAACTTCCCTCCCACCCGCAACCCTCCCATCTCCCACTCCCTCTCCCCTTCCATTCACATCAAGATTCATTTTCAATTCCCTTTATATACAGATAATCAATTTAGTATATATTAAGTAAAGATTTCATCAGTTTGCACCCACACAGAACATAAAGAGTGAAATACTGTTTGAGTACTAGTTATAGCATTAATTGACATTGAATAACACACTAAGGACAGAGATCCTACATGAGGAGTAAGCGCACAGTGACTCCTGTTGTTAACTTAACAAATTGACACTCTTGTTTATGGTGTCAGTAATCTCCCTAGGCTCTAGTAATGAGTTGCCAAGGCTATGGAAGCCTTTTGAGTTCACCAACTCCAATCTTATTTAGACAAGGTCATAGTCAAAGTGGAAGTTCTCTCCTCCCTTCAGAGAAAGGTACCTAGTTCTTTGATGGCCCATTTTTTCCACTGGGATCTCACTAACAGAGATCTTTCATTTAGGTGTTTTTTCTTTTTCTTTTTCTTTTTTTTTTTTTTGCCAGAGTGTCTTGGGTTTCCATGCCTAAAATGCTCTCAAGGGGTCTTCAGCCATATCCAAATGCCTTAAGGGCTGATTCTGAGGCCAGAGTGCTGTTTAGGACATCTGCCATTCTATGAGTCTGTTGTGTATCCCGCTTCCCAGGTTGGATCGTTCTCTCCCTTTTTGATTCTATCAGTTAGTATTAGCAGACATTAGTCTTATGTGATCCCTTTGACTCTTAGACCTATCAATGTGATCAACTGTGAACTGATATTGATCACTTGGACTAGTGAGATGGCATTGGTACATGCAACCTTGATGGGATTGTATTGGAACCCCCTGGCACATTTCTAACACCACCATTTGGGGCAAGTCTGATTGAGCATGTCCCAAATTGTACATTTCCTCCCTCTCTTATTCCTACTCTTATATTTAATGGGGATCACTTTTCAGTTCAATTTAAACACCTAAGAATAACTGTGTGTTAATTGCAGAGTTCAACCAATAGTATTAACTAGAGCAAAAAAAAATACTAAAAGGAATAAAGTATTCAATTGTACATCAACAGTCAGAACAAGGGCTGATGAAGTCACTGTTTCTCATAGTCTCCATTTCTCTTCAACAGGTTTCCTTTTTGGTGCTCGGTTAGCTGTCACCGATCAGGGAGAACATATGATATTTGTCCCTTTGGGACTGGCTTAATTCACTCAGCATGAGGTATTCTTGATTCCTCCATTTTGTTGCAAATTAATGGATTTCATAGATTTTGACTGCTGTATAGTATTCTATAGAGTACATGTCCCATAATTTCTTTATCCAGTCTACTGTTGATGGTTATTTGGGTTGGTTCCAGGTCTTAGCTATTGTGAATTGAACTGCAATAAACATTAAGGTGCAGACAGCATTTTGTTTGCCAATTTAATTTCCTTTGGGTAAATTCCAAGGAGTGGGATGGTTGGCTTGTATGGTAGGGTTATATTCAGGTTTCTGAGCAATCTCCAGACTGACTTTAGCAGTTTGCATTCCCACCAACAGTGGCTTAGTGTCCCTTTTTCCCCACGTCCTTGCTAGCATCTGTTGTTGGTAGATTTCTCTTTGTGCGCCATTCTAACCAGGGTGAGGTGAAACCTCATTGTCGTTTTGATTTGCATTTCCCTGATTGCTAGTGATCTTGACCATTTTTTCATGTGTCTGTTGGCCATTTGGATTTCCTCTTTTGATAAATGTCTATTGAGGTTCTTGGCCCATCTTTTAAGTGGGTGGTTTGTTTTGATGTTGCAGATTTTCTTGATCTCTTTGTAGATTCTGGTTATTAATCCTTTATCTGTTGCATAGTTTGCAAATATTTTTTCCCATTCTGTCGGTTGCCTCTTCACTTTCCTGACTGTTTTCTTTTGCAGTACAGAAACTTCTCAATTTGATGCAATCCCAAATGTTAATTTTGCTTTGACTGCCTGTGCTTCCAGGGTCTTTTCCAAGAAGTCTTTGCTGGTACCTATATCTTGCAGGGTTTCTCCAATGTTCTCTAATGATTTGATGGTGCTGGGTCATAGATTTAAGTCTTTAACCCATGTTGAGTGGATTTTTATGTAAGGTGAAAGGTAGGGGTCTTGCTTCATGCTTCTGCACATGGAAATCCAATTTTCCCAGCACCATTTATTGAATAGACTGTCCTTACTCCAGATATTGGTTTTGGATCCTTGATCAAATATAAGTTGGCTGTAGATGTTTGGATTGATTTCTGGTGTTTCTATTCTGTTCCATTGGTCTATCCATCTGTTTCTGTACCAGTACAGAAACAGTACTGTTTTGATTACAACTGCCCTGTAGTATGTCCTGAAATCTGGTATTGTGATGCCTCTGGCTTTGTTTTTGTGGTACAAAATTGCTTTAGCTATTTGAGGTCTTCTGCCTCTCCATATGAATTTCAGCATCATTTTTTCCAGATCTGAGAAGAATGTCTTTGGTATTTTGGTTGGTATCACATTGAATCTATAAATTGCTTTTGGGAGAATGGACATTTTGATGATATTGATTCTTCCAATCCATGAACATGGAAGATTTTTCCATTTTTTGGTATCCCCTTCTATTTCTTTCTTTAAGGTTTTGTAGTTCTTATCATAGAGATCTTTAACATCCTTGGTTAAGTTTATTGCAAGGTATTTATTTGATTGTTTTTGTAGCTATTGTGAATGGGATTGGTCTTAGAAGTTCTTTCTCAGCCGTGGCATTGCCTGTGTATACAAAGGCTGTTGATTTTTGTGCATTGATTTTGTATCCTGCTATTTTGCCAAACTCTTCTCTGAGTTCCAATAGTCTCTTAGTAGAGTTCTTTGGATCCCCTAAATAAAAAATCATATCATCTGCAAAGAGGGATAGTTTGAGTTCTTCCTTCCCAATTTGTATCCCTCTAATTTCTTTTTTTTTTTTTTTTTTTTTTTTGCCTAATAGCTCTGGCTAAAACTTCCAGAACTATATTGAATAGCAGTGATGAGAGTGGGCATCCCTGTCTGGTACCAGATCTCAGTGGAAATGCTTCCAACTTTTCCCCATTCAATAGGATGCTGGCCGTGGGTTTTTCATAAATTGCTTTGATTGTATTGAGGAATGTTCCTTCCATACCCAGTTTGCTTAGAGTATTCATCATGAAAGGGTGTTGTATTTTATCAAATGCTTTCTCTGCATCTATTGAGATAATTATGTGATTTTTCTTCTGCAGTCTGTTAATGTGGTGTATCACATTGATTGATTTGTGAACATTGAACCATCCCTGCATACCAGGGATAAATCCCATTTGGCCTGGGTGGATGATCTTTCTGATGTGCTGTTGCATTAAAAAACTGCATAAGTACTCTTGTGATTTCTGTAATACAAAGTTATTTTAAAATGTTACTCACTTGTACTATCTCTTGTCACTTATTTTCCCTTTCAATGGCTAATACAGTCATTGTGATATCATAGGGTTTATGTATGAAATTTTGAATATTAAAGGAGAAGACATATGGATAAAAGGTTAAAAACACTATCCTAAGGCATCTGAATTTGTATTAAAAACCACAATTCCTTCAAACTGTAACCCAGTAGAGACTGACTACACAGATGGTTGTTTGCCATAACAAATATTAGAGGTTTCTATTTATTTAAACACAGAGTACAGTCATCTTCATTTCCTGTTACACTTCTCTTTATTTTCCCTATAGATTGGTGATAGGTTATGAATGTGAGTTTGGAAAATACCTCAACATATAAGAAAGAAACCCCTCCCCACATCGCGGATGTGCCCTCTTGGATGCCTTCTCTTTGACTATTCTTGATTATTCAGAAGAAGACCTTATCCCCATGCTGGCCCATCCAGCTGTCTCCTCCAGACATGTGGAGGTTTAGAGACTCTAGTTGAATATTTGGCTGGAATTGAAGTCAAGCAACTCAGTTATCACATTGAATCAATGAAAATGAAACTGCACAGCAAAATTCTGTAAGAGACCCCATAAGCCAGTAAAGAGAAGATTCCAAAGTTCCCAGCAACTCTCTGGGTCCTATGTAAATCCAAAATTAACTTGATTTTAGTTCTGTGAATCATGTTTGCATCTGGATTCTTTCATCCTATTATTCTTGATTAACTTCTAGGTTCTAGGTAATATTGCAGGGACTGTGGATATAACAGTGAGAAAAACTCACAGAGATCTTGGTTCTCATGAAACTTATACTCAGATATAGGAAATATAAAAGCTAGAAGATGAAATTAAATGGTATAGTATGTAGTTTTAGTTGGTAAGAGAAAAATAAAATGGTAGGAAGCATCACAGTTGGGAGGGGTCAATTTTGGTTAAGCCAAATGGGAAAAGATGATATTAGATATAAGCCTTGAGGAAAAGTTAATATTAGAGTCAGGTGAAAGAAACACAGTGATGGTATCTGAGTGAAGTGAAGTGAGGAAATCAATCTTCAGAGATGAAAAAGGGCTTTCCAGGCAAAGGAGAGAGAGAGTTCAACTGCAAGATCCTACACATGAGGCTGCCCTGGAGTATGTGGGGAAGGGGAGTTATTAGGTGATGAGGTCAGGAAGATGGCAGGCCAAATTATTTCCAATTTTGCAGGCATGATTGGCTCTCCCGTTTCAGTTAGACAGTGTTAGGGAACCACTGGATCATTTTCAGCGAAGGAGTGGCATGGACTATGATTTAATAGGCTCAATCTAAAATTGACCCTTTTAATTGTCAGCGGGCCTTTTCTTCTTAGAGTACATTAAAGATGGTTAAGGTATCCTTTGTATGTATTTTGAACAAAAAACATTGGCATAGAATTTGCTTCCATTGCTTTAACAATTTTTCAGTCTTTTTAATTGATGTGCTCTAGGGTGGTTTGCATGTGTCTCTCAACTATACTCAATAGCACAGACTTTTGGTCCTGTGATCAAAAAGACAGGATGAAATGAAACACATGCATTAGCAGTGGGAAATATTACTTTTTAAGTAGTATTCAGAATTCATTAAGTATGCTTCTTCCACTGAGACTACTCCCTATAAAGCAAAAATAAATCCAAACACAAATTGTGTAGGAAGAGAATGTGTTTAAACATCTGCAAATGTTTCTGCAAATTGAAACTCCACACATGTGGTCATAAAGTTGCATTATAGAGCACTATCACAATGGAAGGATATACCTTGATAGAGGAAGAGCAGAATTCATTTATGAAACTGTATATTCTTACTTATCTGTTAAGAACAAAATCCCAGAGACAAATCTCTGAAAAGCAATAACTCATTGTGGGTTGGACAAATTTTTCAAACTAGAAAAACCTTATTATTATGAATTTAGGATGGGGGTTTCTTAGCTGCAAAAACCATTCCATCTTTTATTTTTAACACATTCCTTTGAAGCATCTGCTAATACACAAACACAAATAATTTGTCCACGCATAGTGTTAACTCATTGGTTTTGGGATTATAAGGCGGAAATCATTTCTCTATAAAAAGATATGATAGCTTCTTTGCAATCATGACCAATAATTACTAAAGTGTGGCATGCATGTTAAGTTGGAATAGTTTAGAGATCATCAGATGATTTTGCTTTGTAGATGGAAATCTAAATGAAAAATATTGCAGGGAGACAGCCACAAAAGAAATGAGTGGTGACTTCAATTGCTTTATTATTTTATACAATTTGATGTCTGCTTCCTCTCTTCTCACTTGGGACCCTCCCCTGTGATGTGTGCAATTTCAAAGAAAACTGGAGGGTAAGATGAATCAAACTAGGCTTTTGCTGCCAGTGCCCCAAAACTCGCCAGCAGAGAGTCACAAAGGGAACTTAGTCTTATTAAAGGGCAGTGGGTCAGGCCACAGAATCCACAAAGCTGCTCTTAAGACTCAGTGTTTTTGCTGGGTATCATTATCCTTGAAACCAACAGTCAAATGACCACCCAGCATATCTGTTGCCAGAGAAAGGTGGTAAATGAGGTTGCTGAGATGTGAAAGCTTAAAACATCCAAATAGAGTCAGTGCAGTAAACAGACCTCTCTGTCAAAAGTGGGCCTCTTTGACCTGTATCATCCTTGCTTTTCATTTTGTTTAGTCTTTTCCTCTCATGTGTTTTATTACCCCAAGCTGAGCTAGCACACAGGATGTATAAAATGCATACCATTTCTTTAAACCCAAGTGCAGGTGGTAACTTGACTCTAGAGCAGTTTCTTAATGTTAGCACTTCTGATATTTTGGACAGCACACTATTTGTTTTCAGGGGCTGTGCTGTGAAGTGGGATGTTGAACAACAACCCTGGCCCCTACCCATTAAATGTCTATAACATTCACCAGCTGTAATGACCAAATCTGCCTCCAGACAATACCAAATAATGCCCCACTCCAATAAGGAAAAGATTACCCCAGGTTGAGAACCATTGGTTTAGAGATTGATGCTCATGGACTGATTGGGGCTGCCACTGCCTTAGGCATTTCTCTGGCAGTAGACAAAGAAATACAGCATAACCTGCACCATATTCCGGGCTTAGAGAAGCTCTATCTATTAGTTTAAAAAGTTGAAATTGATATTATGATTTTATCTGCTTGGGACCTTATAGTTTGACTCTTAGGTCCTGCTGTGCAAAACTTTCTTTCCTGAGTAGGGGAATTAGGTGGAAAATCTGGAGACTGGTTTGGGCTGATTCATTGATTCATTGTGTGACAATACCTGGGACCTCTGTGTCTAAAGCTATAAGATGCCTAATGCTATGAAATGACTTGAGGCAATGCCATAAGTGGCTTTAAGAGTTGGGGATAGGAGTTCTATTTTAAAATAAGGTGTCACAGATGCATTCGGGGATAGCCTCTTTCCTAGTACATCTACTTGCCAGCAGTGCAATGTTATCAGTTCCATGGAGAATGGTGTAAGGAAGAAGGATCTATTCAGTTTTACTAATTTAAATATTAGGGGGTATTCACTTAAGACTAATAATGCACCACTCTTCTATACATTTTACATGTATTATATCATTTTTGCCTTAATTCAATGTTAATGATATTAAGCATTTTTGAATTTCAAATTTTCAGTATTTGAAAATGGTTGTTTCTTTCCATGTTGTTGGTATGAAAATGGAGACAGATTAAATAACTTTACCAGATTTCACATAGTTATCAAATTGTGGAGTCAGCATATAAACATTATTTTCCCTCTTAACCACTGCAATACAGACCTTAAATCAACAAACATGTATTGTGTGTACCTTCAGCATACCAGATGGTTTGCTAAGTGTTGGACAAAGATGAGTAAGTCGTGTTTGATATTACCAAGTTGTTAACAATCTAGTGATATCATTATGTAAGTAAATCACCCATACAAATGAGATGAACATTATACTTTAAGCATAGAGGCAGTTACAAGTTAAGCAGAGGAACAATGAAAGGGGTAAAAAGTTTAGTCCTGAAGCAAGCAAGGAGATTTCTTAAGGAGAATAAGCTAGAGCAAGACTGTGAGGGGTATGTAAGAGTTCATAAGAAATATCCAAAATGTAAAAATCCCTTGAGGAAGACAGAACAGCATTATCCAAGGAGTTGGTATAAACTGTGCCCCGCCTACCTATTATAAAGCAGTCCATTCTTCAAGGCTCAACTCATCTGCTATCTCCCTCAGATGAGACCTTTTAGAATATAGTCGTGTGTATGCTTGTTTTGCATCTTGATTTTAGCATGCATTACTTTCTGCCTTGTGTTAATTGCATTCCCATCACTCTCCAGCTGGACTCTAAGCCCTGTGAGGGACATGGGTCTCTTAGTAATCATCGCAAAATGGGAACTAATGCTAAGTGGTGGTAGATGAATATTGAGTTAAATGGTGAAGTGAATAAAACCTACCTGGATACATAACAATGCAAATGTCATATCAACCAATTCATTGATTGTATCCTATTTGTTATCTTAAAGATATCCTCTGAGAGAAGTCAAAGATGCAATTTGGGGTATATTGTAAGATAATGAAGAAAGGAAAAAAATAAACCCTAATCAAATGAGCTTTTAGTACTTGTAGGTCTGACTTTGAATTCATTCAGGGCAGTAAATGACTTGTTCTCCAACTTGAGTGTGTGTCAGGCTCAACAATTTATTAAAATAGAGATTCCTACAGATTTTAATGCAGAGTTTCAGAAAGGGATCCAGGAAAGCATCCTTGTCCTGAATTTCTCTTTGAAACAAGTTTGGAAAATGGTCTGGTAAAAGGAGGTAAAATTTGGGGTTTGACATATAGTAGGAAAAAATTAACTAAAAATTTAAAGGCATTGCATTGTCAGCTGAACAACAAAATGTTTTCTCTCCCCACCTTGTTATTGATTACTGAAATTCCAGTAAGAGTCATTTCTTAGATTTCCCCCTACCTATTTTTTTAATAAACTCTGACTTTGAGCCCACATATTCTTTGAGAGTTCTAAAAATCTGAGATGCTGATAAGGAGTGGTTTGGGCTGAGAATGCTGCCCTAGGGCCTTGAGTGTGAAAAAGACAAACCCCCGAAAATGATCAACACATTAGCAAGCCAGTATTCAGTTACTGTTAAAACCTGAGGGTAAATTAATTCTGTTTTTTTTTTTTTTTTTTTTTTTTTTTACGAGAAACAAGCAGGTGAGACTGGTTCTCTAAGGGTGTGAAATGCACTGAACAGAGAATTTGCTGGGAGAATCAGGCTGGACAACCTGGCAATGCCTGAGGGAATGTTAGTCATCCTCAGGGCACCCTGGGGAACAGAAAGGAAATGCCCAGGACTGATGTTTTTCTTTCCTCCAAGGAGAAAGTTAGAGAACAAGTCAGAGATTACAGAGGCAAAGAGTGACATTAGGTCACCATGTGCACCGGGGCCCTGAGGAATGTCTTGGAGGATTGGAGGAAAGTAAATGAGTGAGGACTGTGTGGAAAGCTGTAGATGGAAGCCTGGTGGTGGAAAATCAGAGCCATCCCTGTTCTGACTCTCCCAGCATTGCTCAGCAAACTCATACTTTTGGGGTCTTCAGGAACAAGAAGTAAGCAGGGCCACTGCTCTCTCTGGCTGAGTTACTGGAGACGAGGTGCTATTTAAGGAAGCGTGTGAGCCATTTTCAAGTGAGGAAGGTGTGTTGGAAGGATGCGACACTGTGGAGATAATTACAGCCGTATCTGCAACTACAAACTGCCTTGTTCTTAACTGCCATTTGTGGCTAATCACTTCCAAATAACAAATGAATAGCACAGTAAATGTTAGCAGGATAATTTTCTATTAATCAAGAATAATGAGTGAGTAGACTAATTCCCTCTTCAAACATTCCTAATTTTTATGCTGTTGCATGTTGCTGCTTCAGATTGATTACACAGTGATTTAGAGGGAGTGAGACGATAGGGAGACTCAAAATAAAAGGCAGGATATTATTATTTCCTGCCACATTCATGTAGAATATCAACCACCCCCACAGGAATTCTTGTGTCTCCAAAAATTATCTTAACCCAGGGAGGTAATGCCCAAATTTAGAAAAAGAAGAAGCAGGCTGTGGCTGTTGGCAGCCTAAGAGGGGAGACGTAGAGAGGAAAGTTAAAAGAATAAAGCAAGGGAGTCCTGGATGTAGACTGAAACCTCAATATGTAAAATCTGAAAATCTGTTTTCTCAACTTCATTCACCTAGAAGACTTTGACCAATTTAATGTAAATCCATTGACATTTCATTTATCCCCTCATGGCAAAGAAGAATGCAGAGTTTTTATTTCAAATCACATTAGACTGACCTCAACAGAAGGGGCTTGATCCTCCACAACACCAGACTTTCCAAGAAATTAGAAGTCGTGAGAGTCCTTCCAAGAGTGTACAACCTCAAAAATCAGCCACATCTGAAACAAAAGCAGTGGGTGGCAATGTATATAATCATTCTGCAAAGGAGTATGATGAGGGGTGGAATTTATTTTTTTTATTTTATTTTTCTTTTTTTTTGACAGGCAGAGTGGACAGTGAGAGAGAGAGACAGAGAGAAAGGTCTTCCTTTGCCATTGGTTCACCCTCCAATAGCCGTTGCGGCCGGCGCGCTGCGGCCGGGGTACCGCACTGATCCGAAGGCAGGAGCCAGGTGCTTCTCCTAGTCTCCCATGGGGTGCAGGGCCCAAGCACTTGGGCCATCCTCCACTGCACTCCCGGGCCACAGCAGAGAGCTGGCCTGGAAGAGGGGCAACCAGGACAGAATCCGGCGCCCCAATGGGGACTAGAACCCGGTGTGCCGGTGCCGCAGGGTGGAGGATTAGCCTATTGAGCTGCGGCGCCAGCCGGAATTTATTTTTGTATAGTTCAGAATAAGAGCAATAAGTGTTTCTTGGTGCACATTTGGGTTGCTGGATGTAAGTGCAAAGCATGGTGTGATAGCGATCTCGCTTACTCATCCAGATTCACTCTCTGCCCTTCTCTGTCTACCTCTGTCTCTGTTCCAGAAGGCTGATCTGTTTGGGTTACATTAATTGGCTGCTTTCCCTCCTGCCTCCTGTGGCCTTTTTTTTCTTGCAGAGCCCCAGGAAGTGACAGGAGAAACAAGTATAGATGGTAATATTTGTTCTCCCATTTTTAGTGAGGTCATGCTTCAAGCTTTGTAGCTTTCCTCCCTCAAACAGCACTGCTTCTCTTCTGAAAGCACTCTTCACACTCTCCTGTCCTTTACAATACTGTTTCCTCCTTTCTCCCCTTGACAGGAAAAGGAAATGACAGAGGTAGTGCAGCGGGTTATTATCACCTGTAGTTTCCCTAAATGCTTCCCACATATTTGCATAGTCACCATGGGAGTGGTGCCCTTTTCCCTTCTAGGTTTCTAGCCAAGACACATAGATGGGTATCTAAGTCAGTGGACATGTCTGTCTTTAGAATAACCCTGATGATACATTTAATTTACAGCAAGTTTATTTAATGGAGTGCTCTAGTTCATTCCTTTATAAAAATTGAATGGTTAAGTTGAAAGCAAACAAGTAAGACGCGTAAATCATATAAAAAAAACCTGAAACAGGTTTCCAATGCACAGTTTGGAACCAACTCTTCCCCATTTTGTCCCAAAGCATTTGTGTGATCTGAGATTACTCTGCCCACATGTTTTGGGTTGAGAGTAGATGACAGCAGCACAAAGACTGTAAGAAACTTCCATATAGAGAGTCATGTCCACTTTGATTTTCTCATTCACTCCTAATCTGTTCCACCTGAGCTCTAGGTGTTAGGTGTGTGGCATCAGCCGCCCTTGTCTGCAGTCCTAGGGGTATAAGAATCATGCAGCAGTTTCTCTGAATTAATGTCATCCCCTGGCGTTTTTGGTTTGTTTTTTGCAGGATTGCATGCTTTGGGATGAAAAGGAAGGAACTATTGTGAAGTTTCAATCATTTACTTACTTTTTTGTTATTTATTCATTCATGTATTTGTACATTAACATGAGTTTAAGGAAGTAAATGCATTTGCATGTGGCAATGGTATCAGTTCTCTCAAAGGTCAGGAGGGAGGTAAGAATGTGTGTAGGAATAGACAAGTCCTTTATTTTCCTCCAAGAGTTCTAACCAATTCCTTTAGCTTGATGGACAGATGCAGGGAGATAGCTCTCTACTGTATTTCCCAATAGAGAAAGAGAAACCTTGACAAGCTGAAAAATGAAAAAGAAAATTCCTCGTGGATAACTAAGCAATAGAAAATGTGTAAGACTAATTGCATACAGGAAAACCTACAAGGCCAGGCTCAGCACCTCTATTATCCTATAAGTGAACCTGTACAAGATATTGTTATGAGTGAGGCAAATCTTTCATCTGAGAAAGGTTGATAATCTTTTCTACTGTAAAAATGTTTCCCAACAGTTTTGAGATCTCTGATACAGAATTCAAAGTATAGATTTCTTTTTTAAAGATTTATTAAAGATGACTCGGGCCATCTTCTAGTGCTTTCCCAGGCCACAGCAGAGAGCTGGACAAGAAGTGGAGCAGCCAGGTCTTGAACCAGCACCCATATGGGATGCCGACGCTTCAGGCCAGGGCATTAACCTGCTGTGCCAATGCGCCAGCCCCGAAGTATAGACTTTTGTTTGAATCTCAGACACAGATGAGAATCTTGGTTCCAACATATCTCACCTATGAAACCTCAAGCAAAGATCTTTTCCTCTCTGAGATTAATTGTGTTTACCTGAAAAATGGTGCATAAAATAAACAACCTTCCAGGTAACTGCTAAGTACTAAGTGTTGTAATGTTTATAAAGTGCTTGTCAAGGCACCCATGACAGAGGAGAGACATACCTGTTGCCTTTGCTGCTGTTTAACACAGGATCCACATACAGCCTCCAACGATGTGGCCTTAAGAGAGACAAATGCAGAGCCACAGATATTATGAGGCTACCACAAAGTGTCTGTGGATCAATAGAATTCAAAGATAAGTTTATTTTGGTGCAAAAATTTTGAAATCCATGCTCAGTTTTTCCTAACACATATTTTCCATGAATGTTTTGAAGACTCCTCACATGCATGGATTTAAAAAAAATGTTTAAGTGCCAAAAACTTATCTTTTAATGCCATTTTTGAATTTAAAAGAAAAAAGATTCAAGAGCTAGAGAGACAGAGAGCTACCATCTGCTGGTTCACATCCCAAATCCTGGCAAGGACCAGGACAGAGCTGGGCTGAACCCAGGACATGAGAATGCAATCCAGGTCTCCCTTCTGGGTAGTAGGAGCCCATACACTTGAAGCATCAGTGCTGCCTCCCAGGGTCTGCATTGGCAGGAAGCTGGGATCTGGAGCCAGAACTGAGAATCAAAGTGAACCCAAGTGCTTCTAGGTGGGACAAAGGCATTCAAGCAGCATCTTAGCTGCTGGACTGAACACCTGCCACTCCATACAGTTTTAGAAGAAGTTTGGTAAAGATACAGTGGAAGTTCAGCCTCCACCCCTTGGTGGGCTTCTTTTCAATGCTCTAATCCTGCAGGATCTGTGCACCTGTTGCTGGTGATAGGCGCTTCTTAGCCACTGGGCTGCCAATGTACTGCAGCTTTTCTCTGGGGTGACAGAGACACAGTGATGGGGCGGGAAGTGCATCCGTCTGATGATCCATCATGAGCAGGGATGAACAACCTCACCATGCCATTCGCTAGCTGAGTGGCCACAGCAAGGAGGAAACATCTCTGATCTACTTGTACCCCGAGTGCAAAATCACAGCTTTTAATGCTAAAGAATTAGGAGAAATATGAAAAGTTTAGTTACAGGTGTTCGCATACAACGGGGGCTTAATATTTTTACTTTGCTTCCTTCTTTCTGTTGAGGTAAAACCAACCCTCCTGTTGTTTTGTTCTTTTAGCTTTATTTATTTGAGTTAGAGTAGAGAGGGAGAGGCAGAGGCAGAGGCAAAGAGGGAGACAGGGGGAGGGGAGCAGGGGAGGGGGGTGGTTTCTATCCTCTGGTTCTCTCCCCAAATGGCAGCAATGGGCTGGGCCAGGCCCAAACCAGAAGTTTCATCTGGATCTCCCATGTGGGTGCAGGGGCCCAAGGACTTGGGCCATCTTGTGCTGCTTTCATGGCACATTAGCAGGGAGCTGGATTGGGAGTGGAGCAGCCAGGACTTGAACTGGTGCCCTTATGGGATGCTAGCACTGCAGATGATGGCTTTACCTGCTACCCTGCAGCTCCAACCTGAACCAATCCTCTTGTACCTTAACTGTTTGTCCTCCATTTAGCTTGTGATCCAGATGGATTAAATCAAGTTCCCCTCTCATGTCAGATAATTATTCTCTTTTCTTTTGTCTCTCTGTAAGGGAGACCTTACCTCTGGGTGCTGGTCCATTTCTATAGGATGCCAGGCAGCTAGGGGACAGAGATGCAGTGTTTTTGTACGATTAAGGAATGTACATTGCCTTTGTGATATTCAGATATCACAGCTTTGGAGGCAAAGGACTTTCCAAAAAGTACAGTTTGGGTGATACATCTCTATGACTGGCATTCCCAGCCTAGCAGACATCACATTAAGGTGGAAGAGAATAAACGTCGCATCCTTACAATAAATCTTTCTTACACAACTAAAGCTTCTTGAAACACAGGCACTAAGAGACAACACACTGTATTATTATCTGCCTCACAAACAGAACAGGCTAATTTTAGTGACCCATTTTGTCTGTTTGCATCCTTCATTTCTATACTTGGCCTTGCAAATAGAGTGGTTTGAATAAACATTATAGCCATATTTATGGGTATTCGGCTGAGTGCTTCTCTTGGAGATGCATTATCAGGCGTTCACCATAAACCACAGAGAGAGAGTCATTCATCCTTGTTAGGCAGGCAGACAGAAGGAAGTTGCTCTTTCCTTATATCCTGGGTCTATAAGAGCCTTTATCTAAATCTAAGGCAATACAAAGAGAGGACCCCCTGCTGATTAACTAGGGATTTATGGATATAAAAATTAGTAATTGAGAAACCTTCATACTGGCTACCTCAAGGTTGAAAAGAATGGCTTGGGCTGCTGTGGAGCTGAAGTTCAATGAGCGTCTATGGTGTGCCACAGTCTGCCATAGGTAATTCCCATGTCTTACAGTCTGCAATGTATAGATCTGTAATGTAGCGTCCCACTGAGGGGTAGGTCATATTTCTCCCTTTTTGCAGAAAAAGCAGTGACGTTTTGATTAATGAATTTGTCTATGGATCATGAATTTATGGCAGAGTTGAGACATAACCCCAGATTTGCGTGAGACAAACCTCGCTGCACCAGATACCTGTGTAGCATGAGAGGCAGGCAGAAAGAACAGCACTGGGTACAAGCAAAGATGCCCTCTGTGCCTGGAGGGAGATAAACTCCAAGGACAAGTTAAGATTGGAAAAGACCTCATGGATGTGTTGTGAAAAACTATACAAAGAAGATTTATCCAAAGACAGAAAATGTATTTTCTCAGAACTTGCGGGAAGAAGCAGAAACTGCATATCTGTGTCATTGGAACCATGACAAGAACAGGAAATGGGAGTAGAAACTATGTTAGGGGAGAGTAGAGGAAGGAAGGAGAAGAACAAAGGAAATGCCTCCTGTTTTGCCTGTGTTGATGTGTGCCCTAAGAGGTTTACACATCCTAGAAATGTAGAAGATATTTTCCTCCTTCAAAACAAAAGATGTTTGTGTTGCTGCTGAGCATTTGAATTCCTTTTAAGATCAACTGCAGGCCGGCGTCTTGGCTCACTAGGCTAATCCTCTGCCTTGCGGCACCAGCATACCGGGTTCTAGTCCCGGTCGGGGTGCCAGATTCTGTCCAGGTTGCCCCTCTTCCAAGCCAGCTCTCTGCTGTGGCCAGGGAGTGCAGTGGAGGATGGCCCAAGTGCTTGGGCCCTGCACCCCATGGGAGACCAGGAGAAGCACCTGGCTCCTGCCTTCGGATCAGTGTGGTGCGCCGGCTGCAGCACGCCGACCACAGCAGCCATTGGAGGGTGAACCAATGGCAAAGGAAGACCTTTCTCTGTCTCTCTGTCTCTCTCTCTCACTGTCCACTCTGCCTGTCAAAAAAAAAAAAAAAAAAAAAAGATCAACTGCAGTGTATTTCACATCTATTAAAGAGGAAGGATGGAGAAAAAGCAGGGAAGGAGGGAGAAGAAAGGAAAAAGAAGTGAATAAAATCCAAAAAGATTGCCCATGATGTCAGAATAATGGCTGAAATATCTTGTAAAGTCTAACATAGACCACACATTGACCTTCAATGACTAAATCCCACTTTGTTGAACACTCACGGGAAGTAAAATTGCAGGTTGCTGTTTCTCTCTGCTGTGACATCAGGGTTGTTTGTCACGTCACCTGTTGTTCACATCTGTAGTCAACACCAAATCATGTCTGAGTAGAAAGGAAAAAACCCAATTCTGTCTGATCATGATGTATTGTCAGTAAAATTGGATATAACTCCAACATTCAAAGAAAACTAGTCAATAAATCTATGCAAAGTCTTGGTAGAAAGAAAAATCTTACAGTTGTTATTTTTCTCCTTAAACAAGTACAGTTTGATTTCTCTAATGACAATAATTCTAATGTATTTCATTTCTTAATTCCCTTTATGATTAGTCATCCTGGGAAATAGTCAGAAGGTAAGGAGCTTGGGATTAGATTTCTCGTTAGGATATTAATGCATGTTGTGAACCAAGAGAGCCTCGTGCCTCCATCTCCAGGTAACCCACTTAGCTCAGTCAGCTCTCTCCATAGCCGTGCAAGTCTGTTCTCTGGTGTTTGTGTTGCTGCCAGCTCCCAGATCTGCTATATTATTTCAGTGACACTTGGCATTTGGATAGCTGGTGTGAGACCTACACTGTCTCATTAGTAATTTTTCTATTCAAACGTATTCTATAACAACTGCCATTTAACATTTCAGTAGCCCTTTTTTCTTTTTCATGTTCATAATTCACTATACTTGTTCTAAATTGGTGGGAATAAGGGTGAACTAATGTTTTTCTGACATTAGTCATTTTATCCTTTTCTTAATTCATTTAAATCACTGTGATCCATCACAGGGATGCAAATTTTAAAAAACAATGAATATAAACTTAATGTATGTGTGCGCACTATCAAACACTTTTGTCAAAGCTTCCAAAAGATTGCTTTCCTATGTGTTTGCAGAGGGACATAATTTAAAGATTCTTCAGTGTGGGGCTTAATGACTTGATTAACCCTCCACATACCAGCTAATTTATTGTACAACCTTGGGCAATTTAGTAATCCTCGAGAAGCTTCACGAACAGGCTATTGCGATTGCCCTTTTTGCTTTGTTATTGAGAAGTGTGAGTCAGCATAAATAACACTGGTTGCTGCAATAACAAATAAGCCCTGACAATGCATGGCTTAACCAAGTGCAACTTATTATTTGGTGCTCTCATAAAGTCCAGCATGAATGTCCTATCTTGGGCAGGTTTTCTTTAAAGCAGTGACTAAGGGGTCTGGAATCCTCTCATGTTCTCTAGTAGTTCTGGGTTCTCCTAAGTCTTTGGAGTTCTTCACTGGACATCCTTCATCTGTCTAGACAAAGTAAAGAGGGGGAAGGAGGGAGAGAGATGTTTTGTAGGAGAAAAGGATTCTATATGAACTATTTATAAGAGGTTTTTAGAGGACATAATCAAAAGATTAATCTATAATTTCCCATGACATTCCTTAAACCACACCTGATTCCCACTGTCTCATGGGCTTTGTGAACAGGAGCCAAAGGCAGTATGTCTTAGCTATATTCTTCAACACAGAGAACATAGGAGGAGACTTCAAAAAGCTTAATGGGAAATGGAATTTTTAGGTAAGTTTGTTTGGGTACAAACCATTTTTGAAAGTTATGCATATACAATTTCAGTTCACAATTGATCATACTGATAGATCTAAGAGTCAAAGGGATCACATAAACAAGACTAGTGTCTGCTAATACTAACTGATGGAATAAAAAAGGAGATAATGATCCAACATGGGAAGCGGGATACACAGCAGACTCATAGAATGGCAGACATCCTAAACAGCACTCTGGCCTCAGAATCAGCCCTTAAGGCATTTGGATATGGCTGAAGAGCCCATGAGAGTATTTTAGGCACAGAAAGCCAAGGCATTCTGGCAAAAAAAAAAAAAAAAAAAAAAAAAAAAAAAAAAAAAAAAAAACAACAACAACAAACACACACCCTAAATGAAAGATCTCTGTGAGTGAGATCCCAGTGGAAAGAACAGGCCAGCAAAGAAGGCAATACCTTTCTCTGAAGGGAGGAGAGAACTTCCACTTTGACTATGACCTTGTCTAAATAAGATTGGAGTTGGTGAACTCAAAAGGCTTCCATAGACTTAGCAACTCATTACTAGAGCCTAGGGAGATTACTGACACCATAAACAAGAGTGTCAATTTGTTAAGTCAACAACAGGAGTCACTGTGCACTTACTCCTCATGTAGGATCTCTGTCCTTAATGTGTTGTTCAATGTGAATTAATGCTATAACTAGTACTGAAACAGTATTTTACTCTTTATGTTCTGTGTGGATGCAAACTGATGAAATCTTAATATATACTAAATTGATCTTCTGTATATAAAGGGAATTGAAAATGAATCTTGATGTGAATGGAACGGGAGAGGGAGCGGGAGATGGGAGGGTTGCGGGTGGGAGGGAAGTTATGGGGGGGGGGAGCCATTGTAATCCATAAACTGTACTTTGGAAATTTACATTTACTAAATAAAAGTTAATAGAATGTTTAAACACTAACACATTACAAAAAATTAATAAAAAAGAAAGTTATGCATATAGGAGATCTTCACAGAGTTCTTAGAAAATATATATTATGAAAAAAACAAAATTATTCATGGGCTTCTTAATTTTTCTGCACCAAAATACATTTATTTTTTAATTCCATTGCCTGCAACATTTGTGAATGGCCCTCATATTTGGCACCACCTGAAGGGAAACACCCCAAGGTCCCATTAAGGCACAGTGTCCACCAGGATTTCTGGGTCATGAGCTACCTTCTCCATATTACTAGAAGTGGCTCTTCTTGGTCTCATCCCCACGGCCTAAATTACTTCTGTGCCACACACATAATGGAGAATGGGAGAGCAGAGACAGGCTAATCCCAGTGATTATGCCACTTGGAAACTGAAGAAAGGAAGCACAGAGAATTCCCTGGTGGCTTTGCCAGGTTTTCCCTGTCTCCTCACAGGTCTTCCCTTGGTACCAGTCTGTGCCCAGATTTCTCCTTCCTATAAGAGCATTTGTCTTATGGGATTTGGACTTGACCTGATGACCTCACTTTAACTTCATTACCTCTGTAACTATACTATCTCCAAATAAGACCACATTCTAAGGGACAAGGGATTGGGAAGGGACACAATTCAAACACAGCACTACATACAATCCTTGACGTTTGTTTGTTATGTGAACTACAGAAAAACAGGTGGAGTGAGCTCTTCCATTTATTAGTTTAATATTCAAATACCTGCAACAACCAGGGCTGGGCTAGGTTGAAACCAGGAGCCAAAAACTCAATCTTTTTCACTCACATGGGTGGTTGGGGACAAATTTCTTGAATATTCACTGCTGCCTCTCAGGATGTACACAAGCAGAATATTAGATCAGAAATGGAGTAGGATGCCAACCAGGCACTCAGTATGGGCCGTGGGTATCCCAAGTGGCACCATGATCACTGCACCACACACACACCCTCTGTAATCCATTGGTTACAGTTTCTGCTGTGTGCTAAGATTCACACTTGTATTTATTTCCAAAACTTAGATTTGAAATCTCCTTTGTTCTGTTGTTTCCTTCACTCTATGCCTTTCTGTCTAAAGATAATGATGGCAGTCAGACTTCAGTGGATTTTAAGTTGGTGACTGTTTTTAGACTTTTATAGGCCGTTGACACTCAAAATCTTTTAAAATTCCATTCCTTGGGGTGGGTATTTGGATTCGCAATAAAAATGCTGGTTAAGATGCCTGTCTCCTATACCAGAGTATCTAAGTTTCATAGCTGCCTCTGCCTCCTGGCTCCAGCTTCCTGGTAATGCAGATCCTGGAAATCAGCAGTGACAGGTGAAGCAGTTGGCTTGCTATCTCTCACATGGGAGACCAGGACTGAGTTTCAACTTTTAGCTTCTGTCTTGCTCAGCCTTGGCTTTTTTAAAAAGATTTATTTATTTATTTGAAAGTCAGAGTTACACAGAGAGGAGAGGCAGAGAGTGAGAGTGAGAGGTTTTCTATCTGATGGTTCACTCCCCAATTGGCTGCAATGGCCAGGGCTGCGCTGATCTGAAGCCAGGAGCCAGGAACTTCTTCCAGGTCTCCCACGTGGGTGCAGGGGCCCAAGGACTTGGGCCATCTTCTGCTGCTTTCCCAGGCCATAGCAGAGAGCTGGATTGAAAGTGGAGCCTCCGGGTCTCGAACTAGCGCCCATATGGAATGCAGGGGCTTCAGGCCAGGACATTAATCCACTGCGCTTCAGTGCTGGCCTCCAGCCTGGGCTGTTGTAGGTTTTGGCAGGAGTGGAAGGGTGAATAGGAGCTCTCTCTATAATCTGTCTGTCTTTCTCTATGTGTTTACCTCTCAAAAAATAATTATTTTTCTCTTGTTGGTTGTATCTATCATTGTTTGTGTGTTTCTAAATTTTTTTAGAAATAAGGCCCTTGCTTTCTGACTCTTTATTCCCTTTCATGTCTACTTGGGAACCAGCCAGTTTTCCCCGAGTTTATCTTTCTTACAATACCCTGTCAAAGTAGGCAACAGTATCCAACACACACTGAAAGTATCTTTCTTCTAATTATTTCCATTGGAACTATTGGCTCAGTAGGCATGTTGTTTGCCTTGTACACTATTGCAGGCCATAGATAAAATCTTCCCTGAGCATGAGTGTCTATCTTTTCAGCTCTATATGGTGTTCCTTACCACCTATCATTTAACCTCTAAGAAAAAGACCATATGTTAAAGTTCTGTGTTATAGTAATATTCTGTTTGTAATTACCAGTTGCTGTGTTAGGCATATTAATTATGAAAAAACAGCAAGAAAATGTCAGTATCTAAGCATTATCTAGCTTTACTACATGAAAAGTAATCAGTTATAAGTAACGAATATAATGACCCTCTGCTTTGTGCAGTGGCTGTCTCCCATGGAATCTGGCCTCCTGGCACATGGTGGCGCTCTTGGGCCTCAGAATCTTTCCCTGATCCTCTCTATCCAGCCAAACAGTGAGGAGAGGAGTTGAAGAAGGAGATGAAGTAAATGAAAAGAGGGAGAGGGAAGGGAAGGGAAGAGAGGAAGTGAAAATGAACATATTATTAAGGGCAAGCTCTGAAAATGGCTTTGCTTATTCATGTCTCCATTTTATTGACCACAGCTTAGTCTCATGGTATCATCTAACTTGAAGGGGATGCAAAAATATATTTCTCTGGAATGATTTGATGAGCACATAATTCTAGGACACAGGAGAATCAAATAAAATAACATGTGTAGCTGGCATACTGTCTGAGACACATAGGAGGTACTCCATAAATATTGGTTACCTGTAGAAAAAGCATTTTATATACTGACTGCTCTCAATAAAGTCTTGAGGAATTTCAATTACATGTCCACATGGCTTAATCAAATATATCATTAGAAGTAGGATGACATTTTCACTTATTGAAATTCCGACAGTGCATAAATTCTAAAATTCAGGTTCCACTGTGAAAAGCAAAAAAGTGAATTGCATTTATTTTTGCTTGCACACAGACTTGCATGCAATTGCTCACATATGTACATATTCTGAAAGGCCAGCTAAGAAATGACCGTGCTATAATTGCCCTTTATTGTACTTCCATGAATCTTGGAGTCTTTCTCTGCACATCTCCAGTCGTGTCATGTTGCTTCCCATTTAGCCTAGGGAAAGAGTCAATGTAACATTCACAAAACAGCTCTCAGTTGTCCTCAGAATGAGAAACACTCACCATGCACAGGAGTAGACGGCATATCTTCTTTCTCTGCATCATCAGTGAGAAGTCAGTGAGAAGTCACTGATCACATCTGCCTCTGGCTGGAGCGTGGCAGAACCCACCCTCTGAGTGTCTGCTTTCTCTATAGATGCGTCTTTGAAGGCTGCTCTAGTTTGGTGAAGATCTGGGAAGGGGAACAAAGCTCAAATCTTCCCAGGGTGAGGAAGAAGAATGCGCAATGTTAATGAATCTAATGACTTGGCAGAAGTCCCTGGGGGAATGTCAGTGTGAGGAATCATGTCAGGAAGAAGATACTATTGTTCCCTTACAGGAGAAGTCTCAGCTGGAATTGGCATTTGGGAAAGGGTAGACTTTCATATGACAAAGTTGTGGGGAGAAACTGACACTAGACTAAGTTACTGGAATTAAGACTTATTCTATGCATCTGCTCTCCCACAATATGGCGCTGAGAGAGAGACCAAACAACTTCTACACAGCTGCCTCCAGTTCTACCAATAAGCTGCAGGAGCTGATCCTGCTCCTGATTGGAGGAGAGCAGCGTGCTCGGCGTGTGGGTAGCAGAGTTGGGATTGGTGGAAGAGGACTATAAAGGAGGAGAGAGACAACATGCACCAGAAACATCTGAGGAACACCTGAGGAACATCTGAGCAGCCCCTGAGAGAGCCGGCCGGCAGTGTGCTGCTCCTACGCAGAAGCGGGGAAATCGGCGGGGGGTGCTGCCCCTCCACGGAGGTGGAGGGGCCAGCAGCTAACCTGGGACGGTGTCGTTCCTCCGTGAGTGAGGGACGGCAGCTAACCCGGGAAGGGCCAAGCAAAAAGAACACTGCAAGGTCTAGTGTCGTTCCTCCGCGAATGGGGGAGCAACACAAAGTCCCATTTCAGTCAGATCCACTATGGGCATGCAGGATCTTCTGCTTTCAAAACTAAATTAAATCATAGAAACAGACAAGTTCCATAGCAACACTTCAAGAAGATTAGACACATGTTAAGGTTGATTGAAGCTTTAACTAGAGGATCAGGTGAGTGGAGCCAGATGGACCTCAGGGCCATGACGTGGGAGATTGGAAACAAATCTACATCTTAGGTTTAGGCCATGGGAAACAGAGTTGGTCACAGCAAATTGCCCCAAGGAAAGATGTACTGGATCTGTTTAAAGTAGTGACTCCAGGCAGCAAAAGTAGTTCCATCTTGATCTGGGATTCTCAGGCTTGGCAGTATTACCATTTGGGGACAGACAATATTTTCTCTGGAGGCCTGTCCTGTGCACTGTAGGATGTTTGTACCAGTAGTCCTACTTTCCAACCGGTACAGACCAGTTATATCTCTCCAGACACTGCCAAGTACCCTCTGGGGAATAAAATTTCCCCTTGTTGAAAAGGCAGATTGAAACAACTTTTATCCCCCCAAAGTGAGAATAACTGGACAATTTCTTTCATTTTTTTCTCAAAGTGGCTTATTGTTTACTTATTCTGTGGACTCTGTTTTGGTCATATGGGCTTTCTTTATTTGATCTGGTGCAATAGCCACTATAAGTTTCTTCATGATTCTCTTCATTTTTCATGTACTTACCAAGTCGCTTTGCGTTTTAAAGATTACCCATCTTCTCTCTTCCAGTCGTCCTTTAAGATGGTGACCCCCTTGTTGTCGAATGGCTGCTTCCAGGTTCTTTTCTCTGATACAGCAAAGAACTTGAGGGCAAGACATTAGAAGTTAGCCCAGAAATGAGATTTATTACTGGAAAAGCAGAAGTACAGTCAAGAGGGAGTGCAGGCCTGCTCTGGAGTGAGCTGTGCAGATGAGGTCTGGGTTTATCCCTTTCTGTAATCTTCGGAGAATAGAGCAATGAAGTACTCAGGAAGGTGGGGTTTGAGTATGGTCCACATTGTTGCCTTTTTAAGGAAGTCTCAGAAATGTCCTTGTATTAAGTGCATTGTGGGAGGAGGAGTGTCCACCATGATGTTTTTATTGTACTGTTATTATAATCAGCTATAGGTAACTGTAGGGACACAGTCAGTGGTCATACTGGTCGTTTTCAGCCAGTGCCAGTCCTGGGCAGTGGTTTTGTGAAAATAGTGGTTTGGGGCTGCCTCAGCTGATGCATAAGCAGAGGGTGAGTGGAATAGGGAGGGACTGGTGATCTCAGCTCTCTTTTGGCTCGCTACCTCCTTACCTTTATCTCTTGTGGCTGTCATTTATTTGGGTTTACATCACTAGGCTTTTGGTCCTATACACAGTGACAACCAAGTTAATATTATGAAAACTGGGCACTCCAGCTATGTTCAGCACAATACAACACAATACATTAAGTCACAGATGCCTTTCCTTATATTTACCTGTACATTTTTATTTGGAGCCAGAGAGCATTATAGAGTCTGTTCTGCCACAATGTGTTTCCCTAATGTAAAATATTTCATACTGATTGACAAATAGGGATGCAATGTCAGTGTAATGTGATAAGTTTGTTGGTTCATTTCTACTCCAGCACTTTAACAGTTGGCCCCATTAAGTAATAATAACAGAACTCAAAGCATGTGAACATATGTGGACACAGCAGCCTGCTGAGGAATTCAGTACTATTTCCCTGTGTCTCCTCACGCAGTGTCCTTGGCCCCTGATCTCTATGGAAGTTCTCATAGTACCTCTTCCTTGATCTCCGTACAATTTGTCCTTGGACCCATAAGTCTCGCCCTTTCCATATAGATTTCTCTTAACATATATTCAGCTTCTACCTCCCCCCCCCTTTTTTTTTACAGGCAGAGTTAGACAGAGAGAGACAGAGAGAAAGGTCTTCCTTCCATTGGTTCACCCCGCAAATGGCTGCTACAGCAGGCGCGCTACACTGATCTGAAGCCAGGAGCCAGGTGCTTCCTCCTGGTCTCCCATGCAGGTGCAGGGGCCAAGCACTTGGGCCATCCTCCACTGCACTCCCCGGCCATAGCAGAGAGCTGGACTGGAAGAGGAGCAACTGCGACAGAACCGGTACCCCAACCGGAACTAGAATCCGGAGTACCGGTGCCGCAGGCGGAGGATTAGCCTAGTGAGCTGTGGTGCTGGCCTCCACCTCCCTTTTTAACACAAAAATATTTGAAGTCCTATAGCATGCCTTCACTTATTTGGAGTTTAACAATCCTTGTAAACCATGCTGGCATTTTCATTAGCATTTTTATTTGTTTCTATGCTTCTCTGGTTACAAAGTCCCCTAGGTTTTGAGAGAATGGTTTGACCCTAAATTTTCCTTTAACATCTGTAATAATAATTGTGTAGCAATTGAGGAAACGGTTTCAGAAACTAACCTGTCACTTTAATACAGAAACATCTGAGCCTGCTCAAGCTCTTAAACCTGTTTACATCAGCCTCTCATTTCCCACCCGTTTTGGAATAAGAAAGCTGAAACCGTGGATGACTCTAGTGATGCAGCTTGTTTCTTGCTTTACTTGAGCCCTGAGACTCATAGCAGCTTCTTGTGCTCTATTACAGTAGATTCCCTTAGCTTAGTTTGCTACTATAACTATCTTTCCTTTTTTATGTTGGGCTGTTACCTTGTAAAGGAGTTCTGATACATTAGTGGTTTTTATTGAAAGCCACCTCCAATCTATTTTGGAAATAGGCACAGTACAAATAGTAAATAAATAATGAACTCAGGAGCACAGAGGTTTTACAGCTTGTTGGCAACAGAGCTGTGCCTGGAACCTAATTTCTAATTCCCAGCCCAATCCTTGCTCTATAATATCCTGTATCTCCCATGTGTTTGTGGATTTCCTTTTTTTTCCTAAGGAAAAAAAAGTTATTTTCATTTTATTTGAAAGGCAGAAATGCAGACACAAAAGCATTTTCCATCCACTAGTTTATTGTCTCAATGCATGCAACACCCGGAATTGTGCCAGGCTGAAAAGTCCAGAGTCCAGTTGAGGTCTCCCCTATGGCAGGCAGGGACCCAAGCACATGAGCCAACATCTACTGCCTCCCAGGCTACACAGTAGCCGGGAGCAGGATATGAAGCAGAGTGAGACTCAAACCAGAAAATCCAGGATGGGATGCGGCGTCCCAAGAGGCAAAGTAACCACTGTACCACGTGCTGGCCTGGCCCCCTGCCTGACTGCTTTTTTAAAATCACTGTGTCCTTGGAGTCTCAATAAATAATCACCCAGGCAATGCCAGATTTACTATGTTTTGTTCACTGAGATATGTAGTCAGGCCAAATTTTGAGATGAGAGCTATCTATCTGTCTTGCCATGTTATATAAATATGGTCTTATTAGCTAACCAATAGAAGAATCACATTAGTGGCCGGTGCTGCGGCTCACTAGGCTAATCCTCCGCCTAGCAGCGCCGGCACACCGGGTTCTAGTCCCGGTTGGGGCGCCGGATTCTGTCCCGGTTGCCCCTCTTCCAGGCCAGCTCTCTGCTGTGGCCAGGGAGTGCAGTGGAGGATGGCCCAAGTGCTTGGGCCCTGCACCCCATGGGAGACCAGGAAAAGCACCTGGCTCCTGGCTCCTGCCATCAGATCAGCACGGTGCGCCGGCCGCAGCGCGCCGGCCGCGGCGGCCATTGGAGGGTGAACCAACGGCAAAGGAAGACCTTTCTCTCTGTCTCTCTCTCTCACTGTCCACTCTGCCTGTCAAAAAATAAAAAATAAAAAAATAAAAAAAAAAAGAAGAATCACATTAGTGTTTAAAAAATAGTTTTTATCCATAAAAATAAGTTATACACAGTGATCAAGAAGTCCTTCAATGTTAGAGAAATATCTTGGGTATTGTTTACTCTTTAAAAGTTCGTATAAAAATGAAACGTTAAGCTGGGTTTCACCAGCACCAAGTACAGTCAGCTCAAGAAAAGGAAGTGTACACATTCCACACATTCACAGATTGGTCCACAGTTTCTCCCTACCAACTGCTTCCCCATTGTCGCTCCCCCTCTTCATGGGGGAACGACACTGAACCCTGCGCTGTTCTTTTGTCCGCTCGGCCCTCCCCGGGTTTGCTGCTGGTTCTTCCCGGGTTGGCTACTATCCCTTCCACCTCCGTGGAAGGGCAGTTCCCCCTGGCCACATTCCCCACTTCCGCAGGGGAGCGGCACACCGCCGGCCGGCTTTCTCGGGGGCTGCACGGGTTCCCTTAGATGTTCCCCATAGATGTTCCCGGTGCATGCCGTCTCTCTCCTCCTTTATAGTCCTCCTCCGCCAATCCTAACTCGGCTGCCCACACGCCGAGTACGCTGCTCTCCAATCAGGAGCAGGTCCTACAGTTTATTAGTTGAACTGGAGGCAGCTGTGCGGAAGCTGTTTACTTCTCTCCCAGCGCCATATTGTGGGAGAGCAGATGCATAGAATAAGTCCTAATTCGAGTAACTTAGTCTAGTCCGGATTGCTCCCCACACCCATCACTTTATTTTTGTTCTTTTATACTCCTCTACAAAATACTTGACAAAAAAGGATTCAGAAGCAGCGTGTTTTAAGAAGTCCACAGCACAATTAAGGGAAGAAATTGCTGTGAGATGTGATCGTAGGGCCTAAGACAATAAACGGAGTGAGGACAAAAAATATTGCACCTTGTTCTGGAACAAATATAAAAAAGATACAAGGGGAGAAAGGGTGAACATTTACTGTATGTAGATCAAGGCATATGTTCCTCAGGCAAAGTGTGGTCTACAGGCCCCATTTTTCTGGAAGGCTACCATTAGCCCCAGAGACTTTATAAATCCTTGTGTATTGACAGTATTACAAAACTAGGTGATTTTACATATAGATTCCTGTATGTTGCTGAAATATAAAAAAACTGTCCAAGAGGTTGTGTTCCTCCTGATAACTGTTGGCTGGAACTGAACCATAGGAGGGGCGCCTCCTTGAAAGAGCACACGATCCAGGTTTGTTCCAATTCCTACCGGTGATTTTTGCTCCTGAATACTGAGTCTAGCCCCAGCTAGCATCCCAGTAAGAGCGCTGGTCTAGTCCCCATGGGTATTTGCATGTACAAGCCATGTGATGGCGCCTTCTTAGCTTTATTAGAGACATGTGCTCTTACTGTCTCACTTTCTTCCACCTACACAACACGTCACATGTTAATCCATAATTACACCTGGAAGTTCAAGTTTCAGAGGTGAAACCAAGAGTCACAAGATTTACTCTGGTTCATGAAGGCTTTTAAAACTTGCACTTGCTATTTCCACACACCTTGCTATTTTCCTTTGATAAATCTCTTTCTGGCCCTGAGCTGAAATTCACAGCACAGCACAGCAAGGCTATAAATTTTTACTCAAGTGATGGGCTTCTTTTGAACCTGTCCTGACATCACTGCTGCCAGCTCCAATGCTGCATTGTGGCTTTCATTTCTCGGTACAATGAGCAAAATTTGAGGCTTGTCTAACAGAGTCGCCACTAACAAGAAAGGGGAAAAAGCTATGGAGAATATTTTTAATGAGGCATGAAAGATAAATTGCTTAAGAAATAATTTTTTAAAAAGCCTCTAAATTTATGGCTTATTTGCAAATTGACTTCTCAGGGTTAAATATAAGATTACACTTAGACTTATTTTCAGTTTTCCTTCCTCAGAGCACATTCCCTGATTCCCTTTGATTCTCAAAACTGTTGGCATCACCACCTTACCACCTCTGTTTCAGCTCACAAAACTTATTATTTCAGTTTCTTTTTATTATTATTATCTTGCTAGGCTCTACCCTGTCTCAGCCTTGGGACATGTAAATTATTCTGGAAGCTGTTTGTGAATTCATTGACTTATTGCTGATTTGTTTTGTGTGCTTAATTTTTTTTCCTGGAAATTATGCTTATTGGTTTTTGCTTAACTGTCTATGATGGAAATTTTCAAAAGAATACCAAAGCAGAGAGATTAACATAGCAAACTTCTCTATGTGTCTAGAATTCAGCTTCAACAATTACACATACTGTTAATCAAGTTAGAATGCATATGTATCTTTTTAAAGATTTATTTTTTTTATTTGAAATGCAGAGTCAGAGAAGTAGAGGCAGAGAGAGAAGTCTTCCCTCCACTGGTTCATTGCCCAAGTGGCCACAACTGCTGGAGCTGGGCTGTTCTGAAGCCTGGAGGCTGGAGCTTCTACTGGATCTCCCATGTGGATGCAGGGGTCCAAGGACTTCGGCCATCGTCTGCTGCTTTCACAGGCACTTTGGCAGAGAACTGGATCAGAAGTGGAGCAGCTTGGACTTGAGCTGGTGCTCATATGGGATGCTGGCACTTCAGGTGGTAGCTTTACCCGCTACGCCACAGAGTTGGCCCCCATATGTATCTTTTTTTAATCATACAGTTATGATTTTATTTGTATTTCTAAGAGACAATAACTCCTGTTACCCCTACCATGACCATAACTAAAATAATTACTTTAATTTTTATTAACAGTAACCATTAATATTGACAATAATATTACTAATTCTACTAGAGTGAATTGCAACTATTATCTTCACTACGTACAAAATTTAACCAATTGTTCTATGAATGTCTTATAGTTGATATTTTAGATGAGGATTGACCTATTACATTCAGCTAATGCTTTTTGCTTCCTTTACTCTGTGTCCCTTTAGTTTTCTCTCCTTTCTTCTTCTTTTCCTATTCTTTGTTTTTCACCCTGGAAAGCTATATACAGAGGAAATTGAGTTCTATAGATCTTTCTGTAGAAGATCCCATAGTGTCTTACACCATAGATTTAACTGATTACATTCCTGTGAGGTTATTAATGAAATCTGTCTTCTGTATTTTCTATAAATTATTAATTATATTTAGTGCCTTGATCAGACTAAAACTTTTTTTTTTCCTGGAGGCTCTCTTACAAGTGATGCTTGCCACTCCCTATGGGCATGCTATCAGTAGAAACAATATCAGTAACCAGTTTCTCAGCTTTGTAATGTTCAGCAGCAGCATCTTAGATGATATCAGCCTAATCTCTCCATTATAGACTTCCCTTCTGGCTTTCACCTAAAGAAAATCTTTGTAGCATATTTCTTCCAAAGACTGTAGGAATGGTATTATAACAAAGAAATAAATACTAAAAAGCAAGCAGAATACAGAAGTTCCCCTTCAGTGCTTGGGTTACTGTGGTTTGAGGTTTCTCTCCATCCTCTATTGAGTTCTCTCCTCTTCATTTTATCATTATCTTTGGACCATGTTTTTCCCAAGTCTTCTCTATGCAATCAACTCAGTTTGGGACAGTCTCCCAGGCTGGAACCTAGCCCCAGTTCTGACCACTGTCCCTGATCTCCGTTCAGCACCAGGACAGATCTATGCCAGACTGGCCTCCCTTGCCGAGTGCTGGGGAGGCCAGCATCTTCCCCTGTGCCATGCTGTCCAGAAAATGGGATAGAAAAACAGTAATCACATGAAGTGACCATGCAGATCTTTGCATCCCTTTTTTGCCCAATTAAAAAATAATAGGAAGACAGACAAATTGACTTTTAAAAAGACACACAGCAAGATAGGAAATGTATTGAAAATACAGCCTTAGTTTCAAGCAGGACAGTCAGCAGGTTAGTGGAGTAGATTCACTCAAGGAAAATGGGCAATACTAACCTGAATCAAAGAGTGGAAGGGTTTTTTAAAAGAAGTAGCCTCACTGTTGTTGATTTGGTTCAGACTCTGGACCATGGCGTCTTGCCTGAATTCACATTCCTTTCACAACGGTTCTTTGTGCTAATGTACCAGTTGATGCATGCCAAAGAAACAGTGATGGTCTGCTTCCCCCGTGGCTTTCTAATACCCATCATGACCGTTACCTTCATGGGAAACCTTGCATTTCTCAAAATGAAGGAGAAAGGAAGCAGGGAGAAGACAGCAGAGGGAAGGAGTAGCTGACAGAGGAGCTGGACGACACAGCAGAGGGAAGTGAATACAGAAGGCTTCCACTAGGGGAGATTTGGGGAAGAGGGTAGACTTCTGCTCTCTTCCTGCTATGTCCCTGCCTAAAGCCAAGATACACAACTTTAAGTTCTTGTCATCGTCTCCTCCATCAGTTCATGACTTCTGTCATTCATCCATTTAGCAATGCTTGAAGGACCTACAAGGTGCCAGGCATGAACCTTAATAGGGGCAATGCTTGGCATGGTCTCTACTACCATAGTGCTTACAGTGTGGTAAGGGAAACCAGCAAGATCCAAACATACTAATTAGTGTAAAATTACAACTGGAAAACATTACATGAAGAAAAGGCACCTGCTTTGCAATAGGAATGACCTTGCTAATCTGTGGCATTGATAGCAATCCTTTGAGTAAGTAACATCTGACCAGAAAGCATAAGGATAAAGGTATATAGACAGGAAATGAGTGGCATCCAGGATAAGCAATATTCAGTGCCAAGGCCCTGTGGCAAAGATACTCTCCCAAGAAGGGGGTGAAATAATGGAGAAGATTGTTGAGTGAATTGTGAGTACATTAGCATACTGATAGCAAAATACTTGAGAGCTTGCTACATAAAAAGACATGCTAATATCAAGGGGAGCCAGGGCAATTATTTTCTGGTGTGAAAGCTACCTGAAGAACACAGAGAAAGAAGGTGAAATCACCCTCGATGAGTATTAGGCAGGATACCATTTAGAGTTTGGAAAAAAAGGCCAAATAGGAATCTTCTGAAAACCTGAGTCTTTGAGGAACCAGCTTTGGCTAAACAGAAAGATTCATACAGGCCATAATTTAGAAAGGTCAAAAAAAGGATGGCTTTATTCAGGTAAGTGAGGACTTAACACAGGAAGTATCAGTGAGGTTAATTTGTAGTTGTCACAAGAGAGAGTGTGTGTGTTCTGTGCCCTTCTGAAGTTTCTGGAGTGACAATTCCATGAGTACAAAGTCATTCTATTTGTACAGCGCACTGGAGTCAACAGAAGGCCTTTGCCGGGTAGAGAAGATGAATTCCTGAAATCTTAGGCTTACCGGGCTCCCCCTGGTGGCCGAGGGGACCAACCTTCTAGAGCATCTTTAAGGTGTGTGTAGCTCCCCAACTGAGACTAGAGACGGGGGAAGAGATGGCAACCTGGGCTGCTTCTGTGCTTCTAAAGCAAGATTCCATGACAGCCCTCTGCAAAGGTCCACAGGGAATTGCCATCATGAGACTAGACCCTTGCATCCATTTAAGCAGCATTACTCTCATCTATTTAATATACATGATCTTCTTCAAAAGGAAAATTATTAGACTGAAAAAATGCGTGGATTTCAAACAGTTTTTACAACATAACATACGTTTTTAATTCCACGTACTTCTTTTGGAAATACCCTCATGTTTTGATTCAACATCAGGTTTTATTTTAAAGATTCCTTTAAAAAAATAAGATAGGTGTATGTTAGGGGTGGGAGGGTTGACTGGGTCTCCTAACTTGCTATCACTACATGGAGAAGTTAGTCCATCAAGCTTTGGGTCTAGAGTTTCTTTTTAATTTTTTTAAAGCTTTAATTTATGTATTTGAAAGGGTCACAGAGAGAGGAGAGCCAGAGAGAGAGGTCTTCCATTCCACTGGTTCAATCCCCAAATAATGGCAACAACTCAGCTCTGGTGAGCTGAGCTGATCCGCAGTCAGAAGCCAGGAGCTTCTTCTGGTCTCCCATGTAGGTGCAGGGTCCCAAGGACTTGGGCCATCTTCTGCTGCTTTCCCAGGCCATAGCAAAGAGCTGGATCAGAAGTGGAGCAGCCGGGACTCAAACCAGCATCCATATGGGAGGCTGACTGCAGACCAGGGCTTTAATCTGCTGCGCCACAGCACTGGCCCCTAGGGTTTCTCTGTCTGGGTAAAGTTCACATATCTTCCTGCACGTCTTGCAGGAGTGGTGTGAGAGCCCAAATATGTGACAATTTGAACGTTTTGTTTTGCATTATATAAATGGAAGACTTTATGTGATTTTATAAGTTATAAATATTAGAACACAGAAGTTTTTAGGAGATGAAAATCACTTAGCTATCTGTAGAGAGAGAAAGTGCTATTACGAGAGAAGCTGGCATAAGACAATTTTGAAAAAAATAATGGAAAACAACTTACTGTGCAGGATTGGAACACTTTAGGGGATAAACACGTGACCCACCTGTGAGGAAATCTGTGTTAGGCTGAAATTATCTCCAGCAACCTAAGGATAGTACAAACACTTCTCATGGAGATAATGCACTGGTCGTGGTTGTGGCTGTAACTAGATGGGGACAGCAGTGAAGTGCTCTGAATCCATGCCCCTGATGTGCTTGAGAGGTGATTTCACCAACACCTGGCACCTGAAACGCCTTGAAGGAGCCACACTAGAAGCTTCTTCTTCAGGTTTTTATGAATCTGAACATTTCTTTTTGTTTTGTTCTTAAAAATTTACTTATTTATTTGAAAGGCAGAGTTACAGAGAGGCAGAGAGGAGAGCGGTCATCCATCCGCTGGTTCACTCTCCAGATAGCCACAACGGCCAGAGCTGAGCTGATCCAAAGCCAGGAGCCGGGAGCCCTCTTGAGGTCTCCCATGTGGGTGCAGGAGCCCAAGGACTTGGGCCATCCTCCACTGCTTTCCCAGGCCATAGCAGAGAGCTGGACTGGAAGTGGAGCAGCCAGGATTCAAACTAAAGCCCATGTGGGATGACAGCACTGCAAGGAGCAATTCTATTAACCATGCCACAGAGCTGGCCCCAAATCTAAACATTTCAGCACTGTATCATGTCACAGAAGTCCTTGGGCTCCCTAAATTACTCTACTTAATGTAATTCCATTTAGGCTGAGTGGCTTAAAGAACCATACCACATATCTGAAGTCCTCAAGATATCTGAGAATGCATCCAAAGGAACTAATCAACTTGCCTTCCATAACTGAGTCTCACAAGAGTGGAAAACATGTTATTTAGGTATATCGTTTTCTGGGTAAATTTGCTATCTTTGACTCTTAATGGCTTTGACTCTTAAGTTGAACTAGATATTTCACTGACCTTTGTTTTCTCATAGGCAAAACAGGTAGAAGTAATTATTATTATAATAAAGCAAATGAGAAACATCATTGCCATCATCTTCTACCCGGTACCATTATTCAGAAGGTTAAATGAAGTAAGATAAAAGGCCATACAATGTTAAATAATAAGGCTGTTCCTGTCTCATATTGCTGTGTATTTTGAGACACACTGGAATATAACCTAAGAGAGTGTGATGTTCCATTGTTTAGTTCTTTATAAAATGGTTTTTATTGGAGGGTGTGTGTTTTTATTCTGAGTATCTCATTTGGAGGAAAGAATGCACACTCTAGGATAAATAGGCATAGGAGATGGAAAATACATCAGAAAAGAATACCTAGAGATGTATTTTGCAATTTATTAGAGTGCACGCTGGAATGCCTTTTGTTCTTTTAAATCAAGGAATACCTCAAAGTAGACCTTGTTGTTATTGATTTTTTTTCTATCTTGTACCTGAACATTCTCTGGGGAATTTCTTCTCTCCTTTGCCAATCACATTGTTGGGATTTCCAATTATAGTTCCCAAACTTGTTGGTACTTAGGGGCACAAATCCGGTCTGGCATAATCCGCACCCAGACCATAGAATTGTTGTAGGAGTGAGAATGGGCTTCAAGTTTGCAATCAGTACTTTCCCAAGTGTTTCTGTAGTGAGCTTCAGAAAAGGCACCGCACCTTTTGTGTTGTTGGGAGTATATGGATAAGGACTGGCAGATGTGACCTTCTCTGCAAGTTGTTGGGATATTGGGATCAGCAAACACAAAATCAGAGGAATGAAAGTCAGCCCTGAGTTCCTACACCCAGCTGTGCCAGAGCCAGGTGTTGTTTCCCAGTTACAAAAAACCAATAATCTCACTTTTGTCTTTTCTGAGTCTCTATTTTGTTATCAAAGTCTTGAATAATCAACTTCTTTGAGATTATATATTGGGATACCAGTGTGTTCTAGTTATATCATTCTTTCATATTGGTGCTTTTGAATATGTTACATGTGCCTATTTCTCTTGACACAAACATCAAACTTTCCTGCTACTCTGAATTGGGGTAGATGAGGGTGGACATCCTTTCCAAAAAAGTGCAACTGAAAAAGACAGTCGTTGTGCCTCATAAATTCACTGGCAGATATATCTGGTGAGCATTCTAATGCAATCTCTGTGCAAAAATTAAAAACCTTAGCTTTGAAACACCTGTGCTGAGGCACAGTAAAGAGTTCGATGCCAAGCAATCTGAATCTGAGAGTTAGTTTTAAGACAATGCTGGTGTCTTTTGAAATAAATAAATGCAATTATAGTATGATTCTTTCCTGCAAACATAGCTCATGGGTCTCTCAATTTTAACATAGTTCTCAGATATGGTCTCAGGGGCCTTCTGTGCAGTTCTCATAATTAATTCCTTTAAGTTTAAACAGGAAAGGATTTGTTAGGGATATTAAGTAGCCTCTAACTTTCCAGGAAGATTAGGGGATTATGTGTGAATGACACACAGAAAGGAAGAACAACTAGGAGAAATAGGTTCTGGGAAAAACCCAGGCACCCCCCACCTAGGCTTCTGAATGGAGCCTGTGATGCTCTGGCCAGATGACTAGAGCTTTCCCCGTATGTGCCATTAACACCAAGGGCCTTTGCCCCTTGTCCTCAGAAGTACAAAGTCTCTCCTCCTGTGTAGTTAATGATGCCCATTGCTTGCTTCTTTCTTCTAAACTTCATGCAGTTGTGCCCATATGGTAGATTGCCTGCAGGTCATATCTGCAAGTTTAACTACAAGGGTGTCTCTGACATAAAGTCTTTGGATTTTCCACCTCTGGGATATAGCATGTCTGCTGGAAAACATTTAGAATAGATGTTGAGAATGTGCCAATCTGTACATTTTCATCTGATTTTGTTCTCATATTAACCTTGTAAGTTGGGTATTATGATTCTTCCTTTAAAATGAGAAGACTAAGGCTCTATGATGGTGGGATGCTAGTCTCCTAATCTACATCCTGCGTAATATGGTTAGGATATAATTCAAGTGCATCTCCCAAGATTTGTGTTTTGGTCCTCAGTGAAACCATGTTAACAAGTGGTGGGACTTTTACAAGGTGGAGCCTAGTGGGAGATATCGAGGATATCACCCTTTGAAGAGAGAGGTGGTGCTCTTGAGATGCCTTGTTAGTTTTGCTGGGAGTGAGATATATGTTGTTACACCTGCACCCTAGCCTATTTCTGGCTTCATGCATTGTAATTCGATCCCCCCCCCCACAGGTGTTCCTGCCATAATGTTATACACCATGAAATGACACAACCAAGAGAGCCCAGCCACAGTGGGTGCCATGCTGTTTCTACTTTGTGTCTCCAAAACTGTGAGTTAAACTCTTTTCTATGTACCTGGCCTCAGGTATTTCATTATAGTAATAGAAAATAGGTGAATATACTGTTTCTTCCAACTTACCCTTCTCCTAAACATTTCTGATACTTAAAGCTTTAGGTCTATTAATATTCCTTTCCACTGCCATTTCCATGTAGAACAGAATAATTGTCAAATTGTCACATTTAAAAAGACATTTATTATGCACATTAGCCACTGTTCAGAGATTAACATTTTAAGAATGGAATCAACAACTGGGTTAGATCTGTTCCTATTCTGTGACTTGGGGATTTTTTTAGATGACATTTTCTAAGGATGTATGCCACATACACGGAATTCTTCATGATTGTCCCTTAACTGAACCTGTTCTGACATTTTCAACAGGTCTTTTGTCAAATGGTTAACACTCGCCATTGTCTTCAAAAGGACAGTGATCATAAACATATAGATAATGTCCTTACAAAATGTCTTGTAAATGTGTACTATGATTTGGCACTTGAAAAAGAGCCACAATTTCAAAAGCTACATGGAGGGCACAAAATACAAAGAAAAGGAACTGATTTACATTACTTAAGACCAGTTTCTCATATATTCACTCATTTAAATATTCCTCCTACAGTTGAAATTAGCAATGCATGCCCACGGAACTCTTCAAGAAAGGCGAGAATGATTGGAAAAGTTGATGGGGAAGTATTTCAGCTGAATTCAGGCTCTGCACTTATTTCCTAGAATTTAAAAAAAAAGCCCCAATAAAAGGAGGAGAGGGAAATAGTGAAACAATCAGAAGCCAAAGACTGATGAGCTAGGATAGATATGTCCAATGGCAGAGTTTAGCTTATCTAACCTTATAAATACAGCTGGAAACACTTGTGGTCTTTATCTGAAATTTTAGTCTTTAAGAATAAGAGGTTAGTAACGTTTAAATGGAAGGGCTGCATGGAAAACTCGCATTTAGCTCCAATCTCTTAAAAACACCATCTGTTGGTAGGAATCAAAAGGAAGAGGGCACAATTATTGTTTCAAAAATATGTCAATTTCTCTTCTAAATGTCAGGACACCGGCCATGATTGCCAAAAGATAACCTGTCATCATGAAGAGAGTGCATTTAAGATTCTGGATGGTATAAAAAGTTTATGCCCGCTATTCACACCAGGTGGACTGTGCAGAGAAAGACAGGATTGTGTGCTGTCTCTGCCAAATCAGTGAGGGTTGCTTCATTATCTTGAATGAGTGTCAATAGCTATAAACTATGATTCTGAGCTGTGCTTTTATACTTTATGGATCGTGTTCCCATCCTCTGGTTATTGACTTTGAACTAGACTACTGTACATTATTCCAACTAGAGAACCTGGTTAAGCCAATATCCTGTGAACCAATATCATGTTCTCTCCACAGCTATAGCAAAACTTCCGTTTTGGGACTGGGGTTGGGAAGGCTGTATGTCTCCTATCATGTATGTATGTTAAAATGAAGAAAAAGATGTAAAACTAGTTCTGGGTATACAAACACAATCGTAAACGGGCAAAAAATTATGACCTATTTTGATGACCACTTGTGTCAGTTCCTTCTTGGGGCATTTAATTTTCCAACTAAATGCTCTTGGCACACCTTGGAGTATAGCTTTCCAATTAGAGTTGTTCATGTTTTATCTAAGTGACCCTAGGGTAGACACTAGAATTAAACAGTGCACACACAAGTTTCACTATCTATGCACAATTATTTAAAGTAAGTTAAGGTGAAGACAATTTAACACAGATCTCTGTCTTTCTCCATGGTATTTCTGGAGCTATTCCTCTGTGCCCAGAATACTTTCCCTGTTTTTTTCCCAGTCAGGTATACTGGACTTGACCCTCCCATCAAACCCTTCTCCCCTTTGCCTGGGAACTCACAAAACACTCTCCCTTGGACCTTGACCGCCTTGTATGATCACTCAGCTCTCCCACGTTTGCATTTTGGTCATCCATGTGGAAGCCAAGTATTGTTTCTCTGTAGCCATTTATTCCTTTACTATTAAGGGCCCGATACCTTTTAGGTACTCGATAGATTTATATTGAATAAGTGAATGAATGAAGACACGAAAAAATCATTAAGGAGAGCTTCAATATGCTTTATTGCTGTTTCTGTTTGGAAGAGGTGTAGTTCTTTTCTAAAAAAGTTTTATTTATTTATATTATTTGAAAGTTTAAGCGACAGAAAATGAGAGAAAAAGAGCCAGAGATCTTCCATCAGCTGATTCCCTTGTTAAATGTTTGAAACAGTCAGCGTTGGGCCAGGCTGAAACCAGGAGGCAAGAAGTGCATCCAAGTCTTCCGAGTGGGTGGCACAAACCCAAGCACTTAGTCTATCATCTGCTCCTTCCCAGGTATGGCAGCAGGAAGCTGGATTGGAAGAGAAGGCCAGACTTGATCCCAGGTACTCAGATATGGGATGCAAGTGTTCCCAGTGGGTAGTGTAACTCACTGCACCACAACATCTACCCTGAGATGTGGTCCTTTTAACTTTGGGATTCAGACTTCTGAGGGTGAATGCCATTTGATTCTAGAAGCTATATATTTTGCGGTACCCATTTTGACAGCTAAAGTTGTCTATGTTCCCCAGCTGCAGCATGCAGCAAATACCACCATAGAAAACCAGAGGGGACAGTGCTACATTAGTGCATCATGATTGTTGTGTTCTCAGTATCTGCCAGCCACCATTGCAACACATACACCCCCCCACACACGCACCCACACACCCATACACACATGCACACATTTATAGTTCTACAGTTTACCTTTTTGCTTGGCATTACACAGCAGCAGATATGCTGTAGATAGACATGCATCAACACAGCTGGCATACCAGTGGACCCAGAGCTGAGACATCTGGCAAAACAGATGCAACATGGCAGGGGGACCCAGACAGCCTAGAAAGTACACATTTCCTAAGGCCAGCACCAAGCATCTGACCAATGCCTGGTTTGGCACTGTGCATTTCAAACAGATGGGAATGGAGTTGAGAAAGAAGCATACGTAGAGAAAGTAGTCAGATAGCTTATAAAAATGGAATTGTCTATGCCAGGAAAGTTGAGTCCTCTCTTTACCTTTATAAGTCAGCTCTCATTGTCAGCTAGAACCACATATTCATTAAGTACTTTCATACAGGTTTTTTTTGTTTGTTTGTTTTTGTTTTTTGTTTTTTGTTTTTTTTTTTTTTTTTGCCTTGAGTTTCAAGATGTTACAGTCGGATTTTTTTTTAAATTTTTTATTTGAAAGATAGAGTTACAGAGAGAGTAGAGACAGAGGGTGGCCTTCTATCTGTTGGTTCACTTCCCAGATGGCCGCAATGGTTGAAGCTGAGCTGATCCAGAGCCAGGAGTTTCTTCTGGGTTTCCCATTTCGGGGCAGGGACCCAAGCACTTGTGCCATGCTCCACTGCTTTCCCTGGCACATTAGCAGGGAGCTGGATTGGAAGTGGGGCAGCCGGCACTCAAACCAGCACCCTTACTGGATGTGGGCCCTGCATGCCGGGGGCTTTAACCTGCTGCATGACAACAATGTCCCCTAGACTGAGCTTTTTAAAAAATTTCTTACCTTTTCAGGGGGATGACAGAAGGATCAATTAGTTAATGTTAGAAAAACTCTTGTGAGATCAATGAATGAAAGAAAACTCACAAAGTGCATTATTAATAAAGGAATGAGGTCACACCCCATAAAAGCCCAGCAAAATGTTCCATTTTCTGTATAGAGCAGTCATTTTGTATTAGAGTCCCACTTTTTTATTAAAATATGTAGCAACCATAATGCAGTGTAATTTGTGTTAACTAGCAAATACATGCATACAGGAGAAATGTAAGGAGGAAACATCGAATCACTAATCTTTTTATTTCTATGTGGTCTACAAGTAGGGCTATTTTCTCCTTGAAGGAAAAGCTTACTTATTCATGGTTCTAATGCTTTTAAATCACTTCCTCCATTCAAATAACTATTATATGACAAAGGAACAAAAGCTAACTATACTATACTTTGTAGTATAATTATATTGCAAAGGAACAAAAGCTAAGTATAAGGGACACTTAAATCTTCAGATATACAAAAATAAGATATTAGGTACATTGTTATAAAGTCCTTGAATTAGAATAACGGCCTTATTCTCAGAAACCAGAGTGAAGTTAACAAAGTATTTCCAAAGTAGAAGTCTCTAGGGGGCCTGTATTCAGTGGAAACCACAAAAGGTAAACAGCAATGATCTCAGATAATGAAAGCTTAAAATAAAGAGATTCTTCAGTTAAAAAATTATTCTTATTTCCATTTCTAACTTTCCAAATCTTAACTTTGTGTCAATGCTCCATGAGTGTCATCCTCTTTTATGAGTCGTAGCCTAAAAGTATTCTCTTTACTCCACATTGTTCACACATTTCATAAAAACATGTTTATAGTTTGTAGAAAGTACATTTCATTTGGGGTATATAGACTCTTTCATCAAAGTGATGATAACCTCATAGAAGACAGAAGCAAAGTTTTATCTCATATCTGACAGACATGATATTAATGTAGAATATACTTCAATAAATACCTATTGCTTAATGCTTAAAATGTACAAAAATTATAGTAATAGAGAGTAATATAGAAAAAGTAGTTTCAATGTGCCAGCCATCATACTAATTGCTTTAATGCATTATCTCCTTCTGGTCATCACAATACTTTATGAACTGAGTATTAATACCATCATAATATTACAGATAATTGCAAATGAATTTAAAACAAGTTCACTAAGATGCACCAAAATGTACAGTTAGAAAGGTACAGGGCTTGGACTTGAATTTACTTTTAGCTGATTCCAATGATCAACAGCACAATACCATTGTGCCTTTACAGTTCTCCCGTTCCCTGAGAACTCCACATCCCTGACAGGACGTAATGAAATGTCCATTTTGCAATCTTTTTAAGAATCACTTAACACATTAAGTATAAACTCTTAACTCTTTAAATTAGGTAAGAAGTATATACAGATATTATATGCTGTAAAAAAAATGAAATCCTGTGTTTTGCAACAGATGGATGCAACCGGAAACCATTATACTTAGTGAAATAAGCTAGTCCCAACAACACAGATATCACATGTTTTCTCCAATTCGAGGTAACTAATAGACTATCTAGAATGGAATGTATTGTAGTGAAATGGGCATTTTAAGATTCTATGATTGTTTACAGCCCTTGTCTCTTCCATTAAGGAGCAGTGTTGTTTTCCTTCATACTGTTTGTTGTACTCTTTTACTTAGTGTAGAGTTAACTATACAATCATTAAGTAAACTGAAAATAGATCTTTGTAAAAATTAAGAGTGGGAATGGGAGAGGGAAGAGCAAGAAGGGCTGGAGTGTGGGTGGGAAGTATCCCAATGTTCCTATTATCTGTATATATGAAATACACAAAACTTGTATAAGGTAAATAAAATTTAAAAATAGATATTATATACACGGGACAATTACTGTAAATTCATAAGTGAGGCACAGCAGATCTGAAAGGGAAAAGCAAGATTGCTCTTTGAATACAAAGTCTCATTCATGCACTAAAGACACTCATGATGATGTCAGCCTCCAAGGCTTTCAGTTGCCTCGCTCCCAGCCATGGATCCCCAGGGGCCTAATTAGATATTGCCTACAGATTATAAAGTAATAAAATTAACAATTGATCATTGAGGAACTCTTCTATTATGAGACCATTTGAATACAACTATCTCTGTGGTCTGAAAGCTGTAAATAACTTGCCACCAAATAGCTTTGACATTCAGGTTCCAAGCATTCTAATGTACAGGATAATTCATTGCGTGCTAACAGCTTGAATTGGAGGCTTTCTTATGGACTCTCCATTAATGGTGAATTGCTTAGTAGTTAACTTGATAACTGTGGGGGAATGGGAAATAAAATCATGATGGCACATGTTTGCAGAAAATGACTCCTTCACTGTAAAGATTTATAGCCTCATGCATTCATCTATTTAATAAACATTTATTCATCACCATCTCTGTTCTAGGCACTGCTTGAGGTACTGCAGATAATGAGATGAGTAATATACTTTGCCTGACTTCACAAAGCTTACATTCTTGCGAGCAGGGCAAAAAATTTGTCCATTTAACTCTTTCATAATAAAACTTAAGGAGTGGACACTTCTATAAAGGAAGAATGAGAGGACAGGTTGGGAGGAGGAGGTGTTAGCTGGTAAGGAAAGGACTCTTGGGAGGGGGCATGAGCAGAGAATAGAATATGGAAGAGAGAATCATACAAAATTTGACAGGAATATTCTGGGTAGAGAGGATAAAATGTGTGAACAACACTGGCCCTTTTGGGGGATTCTAAGTGTCCATCCTGGATACTGTCAAATGACTGAGGAGAAAGTTCTAGAAAGAAGATAGAAAATGTAATGGTGGGTCAGATACAATGCAGAGAGTTGGAGGCCATCTTTGAATTTTGATATGAAGCTTTCATGACATTTGGAGCAAAGAAATGGCCATGGTGAGATTTATATTTTGGAAAGATACCAACAACTGCTATGTGGATACCACACGTTAGTGATGCAATAGGCAGAGGTAGGGTGACCAATTAGGAGTTAGGTCAGAGGGTGAGAATCTTCTGGCCTATGGTTTAGGGATAAGGAAAATGAGAATTCTCAGACTCAGAAAATAATCTTGAACTGCAGTCATTGAAAATGGGGTGAAGTGGATTGCGGTATATGAGGGTAAGAGAGGAATCTTGTATTCAAGGGTAAGAAAGAGACAACTGCTACAGCACCTGCACCATGTTTTAATGCTGTGTTTTCTTCTCAGCCTCATTTCCCTAGTTTAATGGACTATGCCCACTGGAAATTCCCGAGACTAGAACCTGAAGCCTTTACTCTTATCCAGCCCAGACACTAGCTTTGTGACAAACCCTTGGACTTAGGAATTGGATCCATGCTAAGCAGCTTCTTTACCAGGTGGCCTAGCAGAGGCTCTTCTAGCCCCCTGGGCCTCATCTTCCTCTTTCGAAAAGTGTTAAGTGGTCAACAAGAATTGGGAAATAGCTAATACTCCTTCCCACCACATTATTTAAGCATATGGTCATGTTTAATAAGTTGTAAGGCTTAATTTTAACAGAAGTCAGCAGCCTATAATCATATAAATTTTCTACAATTTAAAAATAAGCATTGGTGACAAAATTTTTTCACTAAAATCAGATTAGATCCTGGAAATTGATACAGATTGCCAAGTGTAACTTCCAAAGAAGAATGGAAAGTGACACCTATCACAGGATAATATGTGTTTGAATCCTGCTATATTTGCCTACTGAAATTTGGAGAGAAACTTTGGAGAGAAAATGGTATTTCTTTTTTCCCTCACCCAGTATAAGCCCAAGTCTACTGAGCTATTTTCTTACTCTCCTGTACCAGAAAGGACTTGTTTGGTTTGGAAGTCATCTAGACATTAAAAAGAATTGACCAACTATGTATTTTTTATTATAATTTTTTATTTTACAGGTGGAGTTATAGACAATGAGAGAGACAGAGAGAAAGGTCTTCCTTCCATTGGTTCACTCCCCTAATGGTTGACATGGCCGGCGCTGCACCGACCCGAACCCAGGAGCCAGGTGCTTCCTCCCAGTCTCCCATGTGGGCGCAGGGACCCAGGCACCTGGGCCTTCCTCTGCTGCCCTCCCAGGCCACAGCAGAGAGCTAGATTGGAAGAGAAGCAACTGGGACTGGTACCTGGTGCCCCAACCTGGACTAGAACCCGGGGTGCCGGCACCGCAGGCAGAGGATTAGCCACGTGAGTAACGGCGCCGGCCCCAACTATGTATTTTTATAAAGATTTATTTACTTACTTGAAAGGCAGAGTTACAGACAGAGAGGTCTGCCATCTGCTGGTTCACTCTCCAAATGGCAGCAATGGCTGGAGCTGGACCAATTTGAAGCCAGAAGCTTCTTCTGGGTCTCCTACACAGGGACAGGGGCCCAAGCACTTGGGCCATCTTCCACTGCTTTCCCAGGCACATTAGCAGGGAGCTGGATCAAAAGTGGAACAGCCAGGACTCAAACTGGTGCCATATGGGATGCCAGCACCACAGGTGGATGTTAACCTACTATGTCACAGTACTGGCCCCCAAACTATATATTTTCCAGTTAGTATCATTTTGGTCCATGGCTTTTCAGGTATCTGAAAATTATTACCCAGTCAAAAACATGAAGGTGAGAAGAACCAACATTTTGGATGAAATAACTAGAACCTCTTATGAATTTAATAATTCAAATGAAAAATATAGAGTGAACTTAGGAGATAGATGCTAATGATCTGTCCCATAAAACAGCACATGACATCAAGACTTACATACAATTACACTATAAGAAATAAAGTCAAAGAGAAGAAAGAATGAAGAATAAAGAGGGAAATAGGGAAGAAAGGAAGGCCAACAGAAACGTGTTCCCTGAGCTGGCATGACGGACAATGACTCGTGGCTGCTGTTTGAGATTCATAAATGCATAAACTGAGTCTCAAACAGCTTGTCTTGGGTGTGGGTTTAACTATCCATCATCCCTTGCATCCTATTGGTCAGAAATGGCTTGAAAAGCCATTCACTCCTCCCACATTTCTGATTTGCACTAACAGAAATTCAAGTTAAATCTTGAAGCTCCCCATTCCTGCAATCAATAAACCCTGATGTGGGAGGCAAGAGCCAGATGGCAGGGGAATGAGTTGATGTACTCAGCAGTGTCTGGAGGGAGTGTCTGAAATGACACATAGGAAACATCTGAATCAAAGTATTTTCCACTCTGTACAAATGCAAGGTAGAAGTGCCTCATGGACAACACATGTGAGAGTAACTTAGGAAACTTAGCCCATAGTAAAAGGGACATGAGTTAACCTTGTCATGTGGCTGCCAAATCAAGCAAAAAAAAAACAAATCCATGTTGTGTAGTATTAACAGGAACAGAGGGTCTAGAAATAGGAACATGCAAATAAGTAGAATGTGACCAAAAAAGATGGACATGACATCTGTTCAAACTAAATGATGTTCAAGGTCTTGGGTAAAGCAATTAGCCAAGTTTTATTTTGTAATAGCAGAGAAAGAAATTATGCCATTTAATCTATATCCAAATAATTGAAATAGTTGATATAAAAGATAATTGAAAATTATTCTGTAAGGTCCTATAGGTGAAAATAAAACCACAGGGTTGAAAGCCTCTGAGAAGTTTTTAATAGTAACATCTGCTCACATATGGAATGTGTGCATTTGGGTAAAGGAGAAGAATGATGAAGGTATTAGTGTGCCTTCAGGGATACACAAATAGAACGGGGAGCTTTTGAGTGGAGGATATACATTTGAATATAGACCCCAAGTTTCAGTCTGGAGAATAACTGAGAAGTTGTCTGACATTTGTGAATCTCAGTTTCAACACAGGGATCGTGACACTCTCATATACATATATTACAATTACATATATGATTACATCAGTATTCATCATAATCATATCAATGTTCCTCTTAATTACAGAGAGGTAGAAAGTCTACAAAGATAAAGAAATTGGGGAAAGGTTTCACCGATTAGAAGGGTGAGCTTTAATGTCAGACGTATGACTGGTATTGTCAGGTCCACTGGTACTTGGGCTCTTCAAGGGTACTCCAAAATGTTTGTGGGAAATGAAATTAAAATACAACTTTCTTTCAGTGTATGAAACTTTTGAAATCTTGCATTTGTAATACACATTTTCCATGAACCCTGAAAGACTCCTGGGACTGAGAAAAACCTGTATTCTCTGGAACCACCTCATTCAGTGGCAAAAATTGCTGTATGTAAAATGGGGCTCATTTGAATGGAAAGAAAGAAGCTCAAATTGTAATGAGTCTCCAAAGCATTTTCTAAAATTCTCATTAGAAAACAACACAACCAACAGGCTGATAGGTATTAAATCTAGAATAAATGACATGAATGGGATGCTAAACATTCAAACTCTGCACTGTTTCCTTAAAAGCATAAATTTACAATTGGACAAATGCCAAATTAAATGTAAGAGACTAGCAAAATATTACCATTACAGAGAACAGTATTAGAAATTTAGCAAGTGAATAAACATTCCCCCTCTGGTGAATATTTGTAGCAATTATTAGAAGATTTTGCAAGCATGCAGTATTTTAACAAGGCCTAGCCTTATAAGCAATACAATTACCTGTAAGTAAGCTGAAGGGTGTTTTGCTCTGAGGATTGGGTCGTACGCTGTCCTTGCTCCGAATGAGAGGGAAGGAAATAATGTGCATCATTAATTTGGTACTCAGATGGTGTTGACAGAGGAGCAGCATCAAATGCCCACTCTGCTCAGTTAGAACAGGCGAGTCCGCATGTACTCAGGCCTGCCTCCTAGTGGAGGATTACACTGCCCAACAGCACCCAGGAAGTTCAGAGACTGTGTAGAAGACAGACTTGCAATCAGGGCCTTTGAGATTAAAAAAAAAAAAATCTTTTTTAAGAAAATCACTAAAAATCAACTTAGAATCCAGTTTTTAAATACACTTGAGTTCCCTACGTTTGTCAGACACCACCTAATACTTCAGAGTGCATGCATTTAGTTGTCACACGTCACCTAGGCATCTGTTCATTCACCCATCCCTCCCTGCATGCATCCATCCTCCCGTTTATCCACCCACCCACCCTCTCACAGAATTATTTTAAAACATGGTTCCTGGAGTTTTGCTGCCTGTTTTCTGACTCTCGAGCCTCAACTGACTAAAAATATATACCTGGGAAAATTACTTTACCTTCCTAAACTGCAGTTATCTTATGTATAAAATGGAGGTGGAAATAACATGTACTCCTATAGATTCTGCAGGGTGAGTTAGGGGTTCAAGAACTTAAAATGCCTAGCACTGGGGCTGAAATTTGGTAAGCATTATTAGTTTTTTTTAAAGATTTATTTTATTTATTTGAAAGACAGAGTTACAGAAAGAGGTAGAGACAGAGAGAGAGAGAGAGGTCTTCTGTTCGATGGTTCACTCTCCAGATGGCCGCAACGGCCGGAGCTGTGATGATCCGAAGCCAGGAGCTAGGAGCTTCTTCTGGGTCTCCCATGTGGGTACAGGGGCCCAAGGACTTGGGCCATCTTCTACTGCTTTCCCAGGCCATAGCAGAGAGCTGGATCGGAAAAGGAGCAGCCTGGACTAGACCCAGTGCCCATATGGGATGCTGGTGCTTCAGGCGAGGGCTTTAACCCGCTGTGCCACAGCACTGGCTCCCAGCATTATTAGTTTTATAAAAAACAACTTATCTCATTCAAATCTAAATTACACGCCTACTAACCATTGTCACTCAAAAATCATGGTCAACAATCCTTGAAACTGTTATAAGCCTTCATTAATAACTTTCAAGAGGATAGACACCAGAAAAAATCATTTTTTCTGAACAGAGCTAATGTCAAACAAAACAAAACAGTTCTCTAAGAATCCTCCATGAATCCCCAATGCTTCCTTTAGTTAGGCTTCTTCTTTTGAGTCAAACATGGAGGCTTGTGTCTTGTACTTGGCCCAGAATTTAAGAGACTCTACCTTGAACAGAGTAATCAAGACCAACCAGGACACAGGGCAGGATGTGCATAAACCACTCTGGCAGTTTTCATTCCAAACGAACATCAGCTTGAAGGAGGTACTCTGCTCCTTCCACACAGAGCATCCTGGAAAGAATCCTGCCGTTTTCCTTAGGGACCTGAATCAGGGGACATTTCCCCGGGGCCCAGCCCTGCTTCCTGAGATGTGTTTATGAAATGCATCTCGCAGTGTAAATCGGTTTTCATTTTCTTCACTGGAAAAAGGCTTTGCCCCACCCCCTCGCCTCCATGAGGGAGCCACTTACTAGAGTTGTCCCTTTCCTCTGGCGTGCACTGTCCAAAATGAGCTGGCCCTAGTGTGATGTTAATTTAATTAAGAATGAAGCATTATTAGTTTGAGCTAATTAGAGAGATACTTGAGGGTATATAAGTTGCAATTAAAAGTGGGTTTTAATGAGAATCAAATCGTTCCTACAATAGGCAAACTCTGTGTCACTCCACCAAAAGTGCATTCTTGAGTGTCAGCTTCTATAGAGAGATTAAGACCGATTTGTTACAGGCATAGCAAGTCTATGCAAATGAATGCTGAAAAGACCCTGGAAAAGTGGATTTGCATGAAAGTGTCAATTTGTCACTGGGATCTTAGATAGATTGTTGTTTATTTTTAAAACATTGTTTGAAGGATAGGGCACAGGGAAACCTCGGTTAGAGTTGGTAAGTCTGGTAACTGATGCTCTAAGAGACATTTCTAGCCATTGTTTTATCAAAATAAAAATCAAAGACACAGTAGAAGATAAAAGGTGGAAATAACACCATAAATAGGAATAAAGAAAAATTGTTTACCAATTCCTGGAAAAAAGATTTATATTGAGAAATGAATTTTTGAATGCACATCTTACCTTAATAGAACAAACCTCCCCAAATAAGGGGAAGAGGGCATGGCCAAAGAGAGGGAGGGGGATAGGAGAGATAGGGAAGAAAAGGGCCAAGGGAGGGAGGAAGAATAATAGCAATCGTTGAATGAATCGCCTTCATAACCTCTGTATCAGAGGTTAAGCTTGGATAAGAAACTGCAAGATCATATCTATTTATATTCAATAATGTATCTATATTCAACATGGATTTATTTACTGGCTTTTTATATTCTCAGTGTTTTTGTAAGCAGTAGGATGAAATTATATGATGAGGAGCACAGGTAATGTAAAGTTAACTATTTCAGATCATGAGGAATTCTATGGACAGCATATGTTAACTATTTCAGATCATGAGGAATTCTATGGACAGCATATAAGAAGGTAATGTATTATGCATGTGGTTGGGGTGGCCTATGAAATGCTCTAGGAAGAGGGACATATGAACCAGAGCAAATTACAAGCAAAGGGGAGGTCCACACACATCTGCCAGGAGAGCAGATGCCAACAGAGAGGGCAGCAACGGACAGGAGGCCAGCGTGGCTGAGCAACCCAGATCCATGGGAGGAAAGTGGGTGGGAGGTAGACGGGTATCATTCAGAGCAGAGAGGTTGAATCTGAGTGAAATGGAAGTAATTGGAAGTTTTTAAGTCTCCCATTTTCTTATTTAACTTATTTTCAACTGTTCTTGTAGCATTTAGTTTTTAATGACTATATATTAGGCCAAACATAAGCCTCATTAAGTTCTAAATAACATAAATTGTATAGGCCATTTTCTTTTCTCAGGCTGACATAAAAATAGCAATTAATAAAAATGAAAGAAAATATCATCTGTAGAATAAGGAGAAAAATCTCTTATCAAACCATTAGATCATGTGGGAATGTAAACTAATTTCAGATTACTTAGAGAATAATGAAAATTAAAATACATTTTGCTAATTAGCTATGGGTCTAGATACCCCAAACTACTCTGCTTCTGGAAATCACTTAAAACTCATGTTTAAAATTTGTTGCAGAAACTAGCTAAATGGTCATCACCCCATTTACTCCCACAACTAAACCATTTTCCTCAGCCCCTTGAATTCAGGAAGGATGATAGGCATGGTGCTTGCCTAGGGAACTATGGAATATCGCAGTCACCTGCCACTTCCCACACATGGCAGTTACAGGCAGCTTTACCACCTCCAGCTTTTCTACCCACCCTCCCCTCACACACACATTAGAAATCAGAAGCCTACCAGGACCACTAGGAAAGCACACGTTGAAAGTGCTGGAGTTCCAGTTCCGAGGAACCCAGGGGTCTGAATGAGTTGAGTGAAGCAGACTGTACTTGCCTCCTGACCAGCAATGCACCGTGATGTCAGCAATGCACTGTGATGTCAGCAATGCACTGTGATGTCATGTGTTCTTCTGAGGAGATTTCAGGTTACTTATTTCAGCACCTACTATTACTTATGTGATCTAACAGAGAAATTAGGATCCTTAAGTGAGATGTTGGCTCAGTTGCTTAGTAGCAGACAGGAAACATACATTAGAAACTTTAATGAGGGGGTCATATAGAAGCTTTCAACACAGGGTCATAACCTACAGTGGAAAACATTTAGTAAAACTGAGGCTGCGGTACCTGGGAGAGTGATCATGGGCTTACTGAATTGGAAGCTCCAGGGTAGGAGATGGGTTTGATTTTGACTTTTAGTGTGTGCTGGCCACCCAGGAAAGAAATGGATGATTTGCAAGTAAAAATAAAATTAGTGAAGGTGCAGACATTGAGGACTCCTGAGTTTGAAAAACAGGATTGTTTCTAGATTATAAATATCAGGAAATAGTATTGAAGAAATCCTCATACAACAAATAGGTATCAAGACTCAAACTTCACGGCAGATGTCAGCCAAAGCTGAAGCTGAAGGGTGTGGTCTGAGAGTATCAGCCACTCAGCATCACTGTGAGTAGCCGCAGAAGCAAGTGAATGAGGCAGCAAAGACTAGCTGGGAACTTAACCAAGACTTTTGGATTGCATTGTTGGCATAGGAAATTGACAGAAAAAAAAAAAAGCCAAAAAAATGAACTAGGCCTAACTGCAAAATATTTGACTGTTCAAACCTGGAAACAACATTTATGCCACCATATTTTCATGAGTAAGAAGAGGGCTCTAACAAGCTAGACCTTCTGTCTCTAAGTCACTTCACATGTGAGTGTTTACAGCCTTTGTCTCTTCAGTTGAGGAACAGTGGTTTTTTGCTTCATACTCTTTGTTGAACTCTACCTAGGGTAGGGTTGAACTTAAGAATATTAAGTAATCTCAAAATAGATCTTTGTAAAAATTAAGAGTGGGAATAAGGGAGGATGAAAAAGGGTTGGCACATGGGAAGGAGGGAGGGTAGGGTGGGAAGAATCACTATGTTCCTAAATCTGAATATTTGAGATATTTTAAACTTGTATACTTTAGATAAAATTTAAAACAACAAAAAAGAGCCAAATAGCAGAAATAGAAGAAATGCCAAATATAAATAATTAGCCTTAAAAAGAAAAAAGAATGATCAGAAAGTACCTCTGAGAATGAAGCCATGAAGAAAAATGGAAGAAGGTGCTCTTTCCAGAGCAGGGAGTCAGTGCCTAAAGGAGGAACTTCTCTCACCTGTAGGTTCAGAATTACTCTAGACAAGTGATTATTTTTAATTTCATATTACCATTTCCAAAGAGAAGCATTTTATGGGTGTTCTGACTACATGTCACATAACATACCTATATGGTTTGGGAGAAGCAGTTGGCATTTTTTAAACATTCATTATATGTTTGAAAGGCAGACCAAAAAGTGGGAACAGGAGGGAGAGAGAATCTTCCATCTACTGAGTCTGCACAGCCACAAAAACCAGGGATGGACCAGGCCAAAACCAGCAGCTCCATTCTGGTCTCCTGTATGAGTGGCAGTATTCTCTGCTGCTTTTCCAGGCTCATTAGTGGGGAGCTGGATTGGAAGTGAAGCAGCTAGAACTTAACACACTGTGCCAAAATGCCAGCCCCTGATTTACCTTCTTGGCCACTGGCCACCACAAAGTGAAAAGTCAATTCTGATTATACTGATTTGGAGAGTACATAACTGGAAGATCTGGAACCTTCCCGTGGATGCAATGATATAACGGAGCTTTGCTGAGTGTGATGGAACTAGGATAACCAAATGTTCTTTTACTACTCTTCATATTGCAAGGTAGAATTTATTCTCCTGAAACCTGGGCTGACCCTACTGGTATTCTTAATTAAGAGAAAGTGGCTAGAACTCATGAACTTGAATGTCTGGGACCAGAAGATAAGAAGTCTTGTATCTACTGCCCTACACCCTGAGCTTCTATATCACAGGTCCAGCTATGCTGAGACCACCATGCCTGGGGTAACCTAAGCCTGCGTGAAAGGATATGTGGAGGGGCTGGTGCTGTGGCGTAGCAGGTAAAGCTGCCAGCCGCAGTGCGGACATTTCATAAGGGTGCCAGTTCAAGTCCTGGCTGCTTCACTTCCCATCCAGCTCTCTACTGTGGCTGGGAAAGCAGTAAAGGATGGCTCAGGTCCTTGGGCCCCTGCAACCACATGGGAAAGCAGGAAGAAACACCTGGCTCCTGGCTCCGGATCAGCACAGCTCCGGCCGTTGCGGCCAACTGGGGAGTGAACCAGTGGATGGAAGACCTTTTCTCTCTCTCTCCCTCTCTCCTCTGTCTTTATAACACTGACTTTCAAATAAATAAATAAATCTTTAAAAAAATTCTTGGAGATACTTGAAGAAGACAAGAAAATGGATAAGGGCCATCTGGACATTTTGCCAAGATAAAATGAAATCACTGTAGATCCCACCTGAGCCCAGCCATAAGCTACCCATTTGGAAGCCTTTTGGAGAATAAAATTACCTGCTGTACCCTCGCTGAAGTTTTTAGTCACAAAGTTGTGAGACACAATAAAGCTGTGCTTGAAAAAAATAATCATCTCTGATTAAAAATCAGTGGTAAAAACAAAATCAACAAAACTTGAAATAGAAATTATTTAAAGCTAAATTCAAAAGTGATATACCCAGAAATAACATGAGATGAAACTAAAGCAATTTTTAGAGGCAAATCTGTAGGCTTAAACACTGAAGTCTGTATTTTGAAAGTGAAGTGAGGTTTGTTACTTGTCAAGCACCAAAGAAGCTAGAAAAAGAACAAAATGAACTGAAAGAAAGTAAAAGGAAAACAGCAGTAATAACAGGAATTAATAACCTAGAAAAACTTTAATGACAAAGACAAAAAAAAGAAATGATTGTCAAATTTTTTAGTTTGTCTTTGCAAGGTAATGATCTCTTGCAAGATTGAAAAATCAAAAATGCAGTAAGCATAACAATCATCCAGGAAACAACAAAGTAGGCATATTTACAAATCATCAAATGAAAAGAAATAGAAGATAATTTTTTTAACAATCAGTAAATTTGGAAATTTATAAAATAGCTAATTGCTAGAAAAACACATGTTACTAACTTGCCATAGCTGGCTTACAAAGTAATCAAAAATAAAAATTACTTGCAGGTAGCTGTGTAAATTGAAATACTTTAGAAAGCAATTTTGCATTATCTAGAAGGTCTGTAGTGACCATACTCTTAATTTCCCCGGAAGAGTTCCAATTTATAACTGCTGCTTAAGGCTAATTATGGATAATGTTCCATTTTTAATCTAACCATATTCAAATTTTGATGTTTATTCTATAACCTGGCAGTTTTATTCTAGGTAAATACCCTAGAGAAAACTCTGTACTGGTGCAATAAGAAACACAGGAACATTAATAATACTATCATCTGTAGTATAAAACAAAGAAAAATGCTAGAACCAATGTAAATGTTCATTTGAGGCATTTTATGTAGAATACGATGGTGTATCGCAAAGCAGAGGCAAAGAATGAACTGCAACTCCATGAATTGACATGGACAGATTTCAGAAAAATAGTACTATGAAGAAAATAAACCTGCTTACTATATAAGAGTATAAAAATATATGGTTAAAGACTCTGAGGAATATTACAAAGATACCATCAACACAAAATTCAGGGAACAGTTATCCCTATGACATTGGGTTAAAGAGAGTTTAAATCAAGAAGAAACATAGGAGCAATTATTTTTTTCATTTCATAAACTGTATTACCCTTTATATCTTTGCACATGTAATTTAGTTATACAAATTCTCATTAAAATAAGAAAAATAATAGTAATAAGAGTGTTAACATTTATTGAGTACACACTCTGAGCCAGTAACTATTTGTAGGAGTTTTGCAGCTCAAAACAAGAGCTTAAATTTTAAACCACAACTATAAGTAACCATTGCTATTTGCTCCTTTTGAAGATCAAACAGTGGCCCTTTCACAGATATATTCCATAAAATATAGTGCTAACCTGCTCATAAATGGCAGAGCCAAGTGTTACTTAACCACTCTGCTTTACTGCTCCTCATAACTTGACTCTGATTTTACAGATTTTCTACAATAACTACGTATAATATTTATATGCAAAACAAAGCATTATAAATTAATCTTCTGCCTAGCTTCTGCTCAAATTCTTACAAAGCTTGAATTCATTTATCCTAAATTAAAGATGTTTTAATGTATGACTGAAAGATCTTTGGAACACATTAACAACTTACAGTGTGATGTTATTCACATTGAGCTTTCAATTTTAAAAGCATGTTGCCATAAGCCTTCAGAAATGCCTAGTAAAACAAGTTTATGCCATCATTTGCATTTTATGGGTAAGGAAATCGGTCATGTGACTGTCTCTAGTTCACACAGAAAGGAGTCATCATCACGGATACAGACATTTTATCTGTCTCTTAGTTATACTTATTCATATAATATGTGTCACATTGATCCTGAATAGTTTTTTTTTTTAAATCTCAATAATGATTCTAAGGTATGGCTTATGGAAAATGCTCACTCTGAAGTTTCCACTGTAATTCAGCAGACTAGTTACAAATTTGTGATGTCTGGGGAAGATAAAAAAAAGTTAGACCATGCTTTGGTGGCCAGAAGGGGATACGTCTCAAGGCAAACACATTTTTTTAAAAGATTTATGTACATTTATTCTTTTCCACAGGCTCATGTGGTTCTGTTAGCTCAGTGGCTTCTTCTTTGTAAAATTGTGAGGTTGGCCAAATTTTATTTTCGATAACTTACTGTCCTCCTTTTAATTATGTTATTGCTCCTGATTCCACTTTCTAAAACCCTGCCTCATTCGTTCCTTCAGTTGGCAACAAGCCCCTGAGACCTGGATTGTCTGGAACTTTGGAAAGGAGGCTGAGCAGAATTCAAAAGACTTCCATTTTGGTCCCAGTTCTTCTAAGTCGGCTGGAAAACTGATTATTTCATCCATTAAATCTGAAACTCAGCTCTTTCTCTGTAATGAAGAATGGTGAATCTAGAGACTGAATTGCAGGGGTGCCTTCTAAATAAATTTAACATTCACATCTTTGTAGGTACAATGTTTAAGTAGAAAATTACCAAAGCTATTGTACCCTCCAGTTGTATCTATAATGATAAAGTAAAGACTTTTGATGGTATGGCTTTGTTAAGTGCCTTATCTCTTATAATTGACTGAAACATTCCTAATTTTCATTATTTAATTCATTTTCTCCTCTAATCTATTCTACAAACCATGATCAAAATGAGTTTTTTTTTAATTGGCCAAACTCCTGTAGTTCTTTTTTTTTAACTTTTATTTAATGAATATAAATTTCCAAAGTACAGCTTATGGATTAAAATGGCTCCCCCCCCCTTAACTTCCCTCCCACCCGCAACCCTCCCCTTTCCCACTCCCTCTCCCCTTCCATTCACATCAAGATTCATTTTCAATTCTCTTTATATACAGAAGATCAGTTTAGCATACATTAAGTAAAGATTTCAACAGTTTGCACCCACATAGAAACACAAAGTGAAAAATACTGTTTGAGTACTAGTTATAGCATTAAATCACAATGTACAGCACATTAAGGACAGAGATCCTACATAAGGAGTAAGTGCACAGTGACTCCTGTTGTTGACTTAACAAATTGACACTCTTGTTTATGGCATCAGTAATCACCCTAGGCTCTTGTCATGAGTTGCCAAGGCTATGGAAGCCTTTTGAGTTCACCGACTCTGATCATATTTAGACAAGGTCGTAGTCAAAGTGGAAGTTCTCAAAATGAGTTTTTTTTAACCCATTAACACCTTTACCCTGTTTACCCTGTCTTTTTCATGGATTTCCTCCACTTAATCTGCTTCTTTTAACTCATGATGACATAGATGGACAAGTGGAGGCAACATGGACTCAGAGTGTGACTTATAGGAGGGTATGTTTAAAAAAAATCATGGAAAATGGAATTAAAAGATAAGTCTACTTGAATGTGAAACACTTAAAAAATCTATAAGTGGTGTTATGTTCATAATACACATTTTGGAAGTTCTTTCATATAAACTGACTGTGACCAAGTCAGCAATAGATACACCTCGTCTGTATTACCAAAAACTCTTTAATCCTGCTTGATGTATTTATTATATATTAAGCCAAATCCAAAAGTTATTTCTTATTTACTTATGTTCTTAAACTTCAGAATAGTTTTACCTTTATAAAACAAAAATTGTGAAATCGTTCCAAGAATTTCCATATATCCCACACCCAGATTCCTCTATTATTAATGTCTAATGGATACCAACACCTTCAAATGCCTCCAGTCTTTCCCCTAAGATGGGGTTAATTGGGAATAACACAAGTGGGAAACACCTTTACTAAAAGAAGAAGCACGTGAAAGCTGGAATGGTTAGGCTCTCTGCACCACGTACTTTATCCGTTTAAATTTTGTGTGCATACTTCTTTTCACTCTTAAGGTCATAATATGTAAACTTCTTGCCATTTCCCTTTCCTTGTCTTATCTCTTTAAATATGTGTAACTAAACCTCATACATTTTCCTCCACCAACACTATGGATTTCTTCTCTTTTCCATATGACACAGTTAGAACATACCAAGGAATTTATTATCTTGATTGGCTATTTACTGTCTTCTTACCAAAACCTTGACTTCATAAACTATTTAAAATGCTTTACAATTTGATTTTGAGTTAAATTTTAGCCTCATGCTACTCTCCATTCTCTTTGTTTTGCTTCCTTTCCCATAATCCTAAAACCAAAATTGTATTAACTAGTAAGGATTAGCCATCTTTGATTATTCTTATAAGGGTTCATTTTATGAACAGGAGGAATCTCTCAGATTTGGTGGTGATCAAATAGTTTATACATAGAAGCCTAGTAAATTTTAAAACAGTTAAGACATTTCTCATTAAGTACTATCTAATTTCTGCTATTGGCATTAGTCAGATCTAGGTCTATACTGAAGATATTTGGATAGAGTGGAATTGCTTTCAGTACTCTCTCTATTTGTTGGAATTTTGCTAAGTCTAAGAAATCTTCCAGGATTACTATGGTCATAATTGTTACTTTCTGTGCATGAGCAAAAAACTTTAGTTATATTTCATTTTAACTCATACTAGAGTTCTTATTTCTGTGTCTTCAAGTAGATGGTTAGATTAATGAAGGCATGGACCAAGGACCATATGTTACTCGTATTCTTGACCCCTAAAGGGCCTGTGACTGATTATTTAGACAAGAAGTGCCTATTTATGTGAACTTGGAAATTGAATATGAAAACTATTCAGGCAACTAAGGAGATGAATTGTAATCATGGAATGTCAGTTTCTAAAAATTACTTATTTGGGAGTGTTGGTTTTCCACTAAGGTGTTTCAATTTCTGTGGCCTCTGCTCCAAAGTCAACAATGAGATTCTGCTTTCTCAGAGTACCCACACAAAGCTAAAGAGAGTGGCTTCCAGGAAAGAATTTATTAAGTAATCACATGCATATGTATACTTTTATTTAAATTAGCATGCACTTTTCCCAGAATATAGTGTTATGGGAATTCTATGTTGTATGGAAATATTGACATGTATATGTCTACCCTCAAGAAATCACCATATCAAGGAGAGGACAGGCACAGGCAAGCTTATTTCAATAGAAGGCAAAGGGTGCTAAGAGCTTTTATAATGATAATCATAATGCTAACAATGGTCAATGTTCTTTAAATTATTTCTATGTACAAGTATTAATTTCTATAATTTTTTTTTACAGGCAGAGTGGACAGTGAGAGAGAGAGAGAGAGAGAGAGAGAGAGAGAGAAAGGTCTTCCTTTTGCCGTTGGTTCACCCTCCAATGGCCGCCGCGGCCGGCGCGCTGCGGCCGGCACACCGCGCCTATCCGAAGGCAGGAGCCAGGAGCCAGGTGCTTCTCCTGGTCTCCCATGGGGTGCAGGGCCCAAGCACTTGGGTCATCCTTTACTGCCTTCCCGGGCCACAGCAGAGAGCTGGCCTGGAAGAGGGGCAACCGGGACAGAATCCGTTGCCCCGACCAGGACTAGAACCTGGTGTGCTGGTGCTGCTAGGCGGAGGATTAGCCTAGTGAGCCGCGGCGCCGGCCAATTTCTATAATTTTTCAAAACAATTCATAAATCTCCACCTCAGGCTTGTGAATTGGTTGGTCATTTTATTAGGAGTATTTTATAGATTTTAAAAGAAGTATGAGAAGCAGTCCCTTTTCAAGTAAGTGTAACCTACACATAGTGACTTCCTCCCAAAGATTACAGGATGGGAACGGGAAGAAAGATAACTTCACATTGAAGAAACTTGACAAACAAAACCTTAGGCAAAGGTCGTCACCAACAGTGTTAAGAAATACTGATAGCATGTACTCTTGATATGACGCAAAGAAAACAGCACTTTTTGGTCCTTCTCCCAAAGACTCTGCTCTTCTCCAAAATTTATAACCCCAGGCTAATCACAAGAAAAGCACCAAATATTCTAATAGAGGGCCATTGTGCACATAGTCATGGTCATCAGAAACTAATAGCCTTCCTGACTGTCAAGAAAGAGAATCGAAAATGAATCTTGATGTGAATGGAAGGGGAGAGGGAGTGGGAAAGGGGAGGGTTGCGGGTGGGAGGGACGTTATGGGGGGGAAGCCATTGTAATCCATAAGCTGTCCTTTGGAAATTTATATTCATTAAATAAAAGTTAAAAAAATATCAAAACAAAGAAAAGACACAAGGAAACTGTTATAGTGAAGAGAGGGTTAAGGAAAGGTGAAAACCAAATGCAATGAGTTTCTAGAGATTCTTAGAATTGTATCTCTGAACTACATTGAATCTATTCTCTTTGTGTTAATATCACAATAACTTGAGAACTGATGAGAAGAAAAGGATAGTAGTCAAGAACCAAAGGAAATGTGAATAAGCAAGGACCTTTGCTGTTCATAATGCAACAGTACTATTCATTGATGATTAAAAACATTAACTTTTTCTGGCTTTAATTGTATGCCACAGAAAAATGTTGAAAAACAAATCCCAGAAACCAAAAATGTAACTTTATATGGAAATGGGGTCTTTGCAAATATAATTAAGTAAGCTAAGGTTATACCAGAGTAGGATTGGGCCCCAAATACAATGACTTGCATCCTTTTATAATGGTCTTTTGAGACACAGACATGTGAAGATGGAGGTGGGAAAATGGGGGTTATGCAGGCACAAGCCAAGGATTGCCAAAGACTACTGGTAATTGCCAGAAACTAGGGGAAGGCAGAACAGGTTCTCCCATAGAGCCTTGGCATGGTGCATGGTCATGCTGGCACCTGTTTTCAGACTGTATATAACTGTAGTGAATAGTGAATAGATTTTTGTCATTTTAAGTCATTTAGTTTCTGGTAATTTTTATAGCTGCCCAAGGAAACTAATACAGAACGATATTGATGTAAGATATCAATAGAAGGAATTGTGTGTGTATGTTGAGGGGATAGCATATGGAACTATTGATACTAAGTAATTATTTTCCTGTAAATCCAAACTGCTCCAAAGCTTGAATTCTATGAAGTGTTAAAATCCAAGCAAACAGCCACCGTAAGATACCATGAGATACTTTACACCAACAAAGAAGGTTATAATTTAAAAATAGCAAATTTATAATAAGCATTGGCACAGATGTAGAGTAATTATCACTCTCCTATGGCTGATGGGAATGTGAAATAATTTAGTTGTGCTGGGAAAGTCTGATGGCTCCTTAGGTGGTTAAACACAGTTACCATGTAGCCAGAAATTGTATTCCTAGGTATATATCTGGGAAAAATGAAAGTTTATGTCCACACAAAAATTTGCACACAAATATTTACAGCAGCATTCTTCATAGTAGCCAAAACATACAGACAACCCAAATGTCCATCAACTGATGAATGGATTAAAAATTTGGTTGACCCATACAAATCAGAAATACAAAGAAATAAAGTGGTGGCACATGCTATAACATTGATGTATCTTGAAAACATTTTATAGGAAGTACAAGAAGCCAGTCACAAAGGACTTTATATCGTATGACTTCATTTATATGAAATGTCCTGAACAGGAAAATCCATTTAGCCAGGAAGTAGAAAGGATTATCCAGGGCTTGTTAAATTGAAGGCAGGGAATGGGAAGGAGCTGCTGATGGGGATATAGTTTTTGTGGGTAGGTGAGGAAAATGTTTTAGTGATTGTAATGATGGTTGTACAGTTATTTTAGTGCAATTTTTTTGAATTATCCACTTCAAATGGATAATGTGTGAATTCAAATGCGTGGTATTTGAATTAAATTTCAATCAAATTGTTATTTTAAACATTGGTTCACAGAGGGCTGGTATTCTAGTGTAGCAGGTTAAGATGCCATCTAAGACACTGAAATCCCATATGGGTGCCAGTTCATGTCCTGGCTGCTCCTACTGCTCTGCTTCTGATCCAGCTCCCTGCTAATGAATGGCCTGGGAAAGCAGCAGAGGATAGCCCAAGTGTTTGAACTTCTGCCAGACCCAGAAGAAGTTCTTGGCTTCGGCTGGCCCAACCCTGGTCAATGCTGCTATCTAGGGAGTGAACCAGAAGGTAGATCTCTCTCTGTCTCTCTGTAACTGACTTTTGAAAAATCAAGTCATAGAAATAACAGAACTTGGACAAGGTTACATGGTTATGAAATGGCAGAGCTAGGATCATATCCAAAGCACTGTGATACTAAGGATCACCACTCTTAGCCACTACATAGAATATTCCTTTTGTAGAGGTTTCCACAAAACTATATTAAAACACCAAGGGACAGGCAGACCCAAAAGATGAAGAAGGAAGTCATCAGAATCATGACTTTCTTTGCTTAGAGTTGCTCCTGGTAATAGACAAGGGCTGGATCTAAGCGGAAAATATCATTAAAGCCCTGATTACTCTCACAGCCTCCTGTAGGGAAGGAAGCTTATTTTCCCCCTTCGCAATTCTGAGAAGGGTTATATTTAGGGGAGCAAAAGAAAATATATTCTAAGCAATATGATAAACACATACCTGGTATCCACTTAAGTGATTTAGATGCATGACAAAGCATCATTTAAAACCAAACTTAAAATTAACTCTAATGAGGCAGTATTGCCTTTCATTTCACAGCCTGTCACACATTTGCTTTCTTGCATGATAGGTGCTGCATATCTGTCAAGTAAAATCAAGAGGATTTTTCCTCCAGTTGCTGAAATGTTTATGCATTAGGCATTGTCAGGGTGTGTTTTGTTCAGTCATGATTTTTTTTCCCAAATAATAGGGGTTGGATACATTGGATGAGATACATTCTCAAGATAGTCTGCCTTATGTTTGTATAACAGATGGTGGGGTCAAGGCTGTACATCGTTCTGATGCATAAAGGCAAATTAATTGATCAGCCAATGAGCCTAGGGCCAGCCACCCAGCAACAGGATACAGAGGAATCCTATGGCATTAAGGGGTAGGACTGGTTGAAATTAGCCCAGATGTGTTTATACATACATGTCCCATGTCAGAATGAGCCTTATGAGTCTAGCTAAGGCATTGAAACATTATCCAGAAGGCCACAGTCACCCTCTGGAGGGAGAGAAATACTTGTTGTTTAATGATTATATAATGGAATGTCGAAGTAGACAATGTCACCTAAATGGAAAACCAATCATAATCATATACTTCCAATCATCTTGTTTGTTAAACAGTTATTCAGGATGTATGTTATAAAGTCCTAGATTCAAATTTTGCTTTGCCTCTGACAAATTATGTAACTTTGAATGATTTTTTATTTTTTCCAGAGCACCACAGTTCAATTTCCTTGCTTGTGAATTAAGGGTAAGATGATACCTTCCTCTCAGGGCTTGAATGAAAGTAAAACTAAGATGAATTCTATATAAAAGCATTCATTCCATATTATGGTATTGTTTAGTGGACAGAAGGACTTGACAATGCTGAGTACAGTCGTTGGCTTCTACTGCATCAGAAGCTTTGTTGATGGAAAGTCCAATGACTCATGGGCCTAAGCAATAACAGCATTGGATTCATGTTAGTGGTCTTCACAGTACCACTGAAAAGGTTGTCAGGTGCTAAAAATGGCCATAGAAAAGTAGCTCTTCATATGGTTAAGAAATGACCGTATATGACAGGGTATCAAGGAATATCCAGAAATTTTAGATGTTCATCGGACATTTTACTGAAAAAAGTGAATCAATTGATACCTATTTTCAATTTGACATTCAGTGAATTTATACTTTATCTATGTGATTTGTAACAGTGTTAAGGAAAACTAACATTCATACATATATCAGAGTTATCAGACACAAACATTGTCAAGAATAATCTATAAGGAGAGAAAAGTGGGATTCTGCTCAATGAGACTGATCTGAGCAAAGACTTACTATAAGAAATAATGAGACATATTCAGAAATAGGGAATAGAAATATATGACTAGTATTGGCACACAAGTCAAGGAAAATACACCATGACCCCAAATGCCATCTTTGGACTTTATTTTGTGTCTAGCACAGGACATTAGAAATATTAGAAAAGTAGTGCTCCCAATGAAAGAGCTGTTTTAATTTATATTTACTTTTCAAGAATACGCAGAATTTGAAAAAGCCATAAACAGAGCTAGGATGTCAGCCAAGTGTTATAGTATTCCAGGAGCAAGACTATGGGGACCTGGATTATTCCATCAGAAATGAAAAGGAAAACATGTGAAAATGAATAGAGAGGAAATAGATTTACTACTAACAGAAAAGGGATAGTAGAATGAAGGGAACTTTACCCTCATGTCATGTGATGAAAATTGTTTTGCAAACTATAAAGAGCTATGCAAATGTGTGACATTATACACATCTTTTCACTTTGTTCTGAGAGTAAGACACACACAAAATGGTCAACACACAACTTAGCTGTCTTTGGAGTAAAAGGAAACCTCACAGAGACAATTGGCTTCTCCAAGATTATACCGGAAAATGGCAGAGCTGGGACCTGAACCTGCATCAGCAGCTCTTTGTGCCACAGCACAGTCAGTATAGACAAGAATACTCAGACCCTGCCTCGTTGTGAAATGACCTCAGAGTTAGTATCATTGCACACCACTGAATTTGCCTATACTACTAAAAATTCCATTGCACTGCTCAGAACCATCTCTTCTGCATCTTAAAAAGCCCTATTTGCAGATATTGTAGCACTGAGTCACATGCTCCCAGGAATCTGGGACATAGTGTGCTTTCCCTATGTATTCAAAATGAACTCCCTTAGGAGAACTAGTTGCTTCAATCTCTCCCATACAGTTCTCCATTTCTTGGGATTTGTGAACATCTGACGAAACAAGTTCGTTGAATGTAGACATTTTTGTTCTGTTCAGTGATCTATCCCAAGTGTTAGAGTGACAAATGGCTTAGAGTAGATGTTCGGTAACATTATGCTTAATGTATAAATTCCTTTATTCTGAATAACAAAGATGAAAGTATTTGATTGAAATTATTCATGTAACTAAAGAAATCATTCTGATTTAGCTATTCTGTACTGTACATGTGCATCGAAGTGTCACACTGCATCCCTAAATATATAAAACTATTATGGGTCATTTAAAACAGGGGCAGGTGTTTGTCACTGCAATTAAAATGCCCTTGGGATGCCCATGTTGGAATACCTGTATTAATCTCCCAGCTCCCTGCTAATGCAATGGTGATGGCTCAAGTATCTGGGTCCTTGTGAAGTGGGAAATCTGAATTGAATTCTCTGTTCTTGGGTTCAGCCCCAGCCATTCCAGGCATTCAGGGAATAACCCAGCAGATGGGAGATCTTTTTTTCTCTCTGTCATTAAATCTGCCTCTCTTTGTCACAAAAATAAGCAAATAAATAAAAATTTAAGAATAAATTTGTGCAATATCAGGGAATGAGGTGTTTAAAGTCTATTTTTCCAAGAATCAAAGTCAGACAATGTCATTACTAGATTTCTCTGAGTCATTTCATAACCAAAAAAGCATTGTAAGACCATCACAAGCATGGTCCTTAGGCAATGGTTTGATTTTCTGTGATTCTCAGGGGGTCATTAGACAGAATCATTTGGCCTAGATTTGAATACAGCAGAGAGACTCCTCCTAGGCTACTTGCAAATGAGTGGAACTCCATTCTTTCTCTTTCCTGTCTACTATCATCTTCAGCCAGAAAGATTTCCAGGGAAGGGTGCAATGCTATGATGAATGTGGCCTTGAGTTCAGCAAAACATCTATTGAATCTTGGCCAACTGGTTACTGGCTGTGTGACCTCAGACAAATCACCATGCATCTCTCCAATCTATAGCATCCTCATCTGCAAAATTGGAACTAGAGTATACTCTTGTTGCTGTTGTGAAAATTAAAGATAAAGCATAAAGGTCTTGACACAGAGCAGATACTTAGCAAATATTTATTGTGTGTATTTTCACAAATGTTTTTCTTTGCACCTGCATCTGTGGATATTTATAACCCAGTATGGCAAATGCATAAACCAACTTTCTGTCCTCTGTTTGGGTGCATTTGGTCAGGGCTTTGTACACGACCTTGGGGCTGCTCCCTTTGTTCATTAAAGCCCAGTGGTATAGGGAATCCAAAGCAGAGGTGAACAGTCAGAAATTCACCTTTTAAAAATAAGATTTGCTGTGATTCCTTCGAAGACTGAGGCCATGAGAATAAGTTGCATGTTTCCAGGGCTGCCTGCTGTGGGGGAGAGAGACTGTCAGTGACTTTCAGCTTGTCAGATACATTGCTTAGGCATTGAGATTTACTCCCGAGGCAGCCACTGCTGGGAGTATCCACACAGAGAGGAGTTAAATAGACCACGCTGGGTTTGTAGTGCCATGGCTCATACTGGCCCAGCAGGAAACCCTCCCTCCCTGGTGTTCACAGGTGTGTCTCATGCTTCTTGCTGCCTCCTCTACTCCCTGTGTCTTAACATCCATTGGATTTACCTAATGCTTAATGAGTGACTACTGATGACCCATGCTATACACCTCATCATTTGGCTTTACAACCATTCACTGAGGAGCGGATGAGTAATTTTAACTTCCAACATGAAACAGGTACTAAGAGATTAAATCACTTGCTTACCACTACCCAGATAGTTTTGCATAACTGGATTCAAACTTAGACTTACTTCCAAGAGAATCAGGTGTGAATTTGGTGATCTGTAGCCTCTTAACTTTGATATCTTCAGAAACCCATTCTTATGTTCTATTGTCCCCTATTAAATGTCTCCCTGATCAAATGATTTATTCCCTTAAATATTTTAGTTCTTTTTGTTTATTTAAAAGTCAGAGAGACAGAAACAGAAAGAGTGACCTTCCATCTAGTTGCTCATTCTCAAATGCCCAAAAAACTAAGGCCAGGCCAGGCAAAGTAGAAGACAGGAACTCTGTCAGGGTCTCCCATGTGGGTGGCATGGACCCAAGTACTTAAGCCATCACGTGCTACCTCCTAAGATTGATTATCAGGAAGCTGGATCTTAAGAAGAAGAGCTGGGTGGCCAGCGCTGTGGCGCAGCAGCTTAAGACTCCAGCCTGCAGTGCCGGCATCCCATATGGATGCCAGTTCAAGTCCTGGCTGTTCTACTTCTGATCCAGCTCTCTGCTATACCCTGGGAAAGCAGAAGATGGCCCAAGTCCTTAGGTCCCTGAACCTGCGTGGGAGACCCAGAGGAGGCTCCTGGCTCCTGGCTTTGAATCAGCTCAGCTCCAGCCATTGCGGCCATCTGGGAAATGAACCAGTGGATCAAAGACCTCTCTCTCTCTGTCCTTACCTTTCTCTTTAACTCTTTCAAATAAATAAATAAAAGAATAGCTGACACATGAACCCAACTCTGATATGGAGTGTGGGCATCCTAAGCTGTAGTGAGTGTGCTCTAACACCTGACCTCTGAGCAAGTCTATTCTGCCTGTTTCTCACTGACTTGATGAATTTTATTTTGAATACTTTTTGAAAGATACAAACAGGACCAAGAGAGATGAAACAGACAAGAAAGTTGGCTCCCACTTGCCCACATTCACGATGAGGAGGTCAGAATTTACTGAACACCTACTCCATGCCTGGAAGTGTTCAAAGTTCTTTCTGTGTACCAATTAATTTAATCTCAAAACAAACCTAAAACTTCAAAGAAATAGCGATTAAATAACTTGTTCAAGAGTAATCAACTGATAAACCACTGAAGGAGGATTTGAATCCAGGGAGTTGGATTCCAGGTGCTTACATGACCACTGTATCACAGTCTTAATCTGTGCACTATCTTTCCAGCAACATTAGAAGGATAATGGAACATCAAGAGTCAGTAAGCTGTGTATGTTGGTTGTTACATTTTTCTCCTTTTAAAAATGTTTTTTTTTTTTTCTCAGCTTCTTGAAAAGCAAAGTGGCAAGAGAAAGAGAGAAAGATTTCCACTGGTTCACTCCCTCAGATACCTGCAGGGCTTGGCCAGGCTGAAGCCAAGAGCCCCAGTATCTATTTAGATCTCCCATGTGGGTGGCAGGGGTACCATGTGGGTGGCAGGAGCCATCATATTCTATCTGCCAAAACAAATTAGAAGGCAGCAGCTCAGAAGCAGAGTAGCCAGGACTCAGACTGGCACTCCAGCGTGGGATGTGGATATCCCAGGCAGCAGCTTAACCCACCAGACCACAGTATCCATGCCTCTCCCTCCACTTAAAGAGAGGACGGAGTGAGCCAAGATAGAAGCGAGGCGGAAAATGCCGTAGAAGCCCATTTAGAAAATGGATTGCCTGCCAAGGAAAGGTTATTGAGGCAACATTGCTGGAAATAATTTTTAAAAAGATTAGTAAAGCATATTAGAGGAGAAGACAGAGAGAGGGCCTGAAAGAGCTGCCACGAGTCATGCTTGATTATATCTGGAGACTTGCATTTAAAGGGTTAGGATGCATTGAACGGTGTCCCTCTCTCTCTGGCGTTGACTGCCTGCCAGTGGAGAGAAATGCAATGATCACAATCAGCAACCCTGGCATGTAGCAGAGAGCCCAGATAAAAATGTTTAGATGTCACAGGGTCTCCCTGAAAGGCAAGTGCTTCCCTTCTGCCACATGGCCACAGGTCACTGAATTCAGACCCACGTGATGAGCATGGGTGCATAACAGCAGCTCCAGGTGTTACAGGAAGGTCATATTTCTTAGTCTCCTCACGGATTCAATATATTCCTGAAGGCTTGAGATAAGTTTTAGTGGTTTCAGAGAGCGGTGTGCATATGAAGAACCCAAGGAATTTGTTAAGATGAAGTTTTCTGTCTCATCTAGAAATTTTAACTCAAGGGATCCAGATGGAGCCTCAGAATCTTCATTTAATCAACTCACTTAAGGTAGTTTTGTTGCGATGGTCTTTCTATTTCATTTTGGTGAGACTCATTAGTGGTTCTTAAGAGACAGGCATCAGAACTGCAGGTGGAGCTCTACACCACTACACCTGCTTGTGTTGTTGGACCTGCTGTGTTCTGAGTTCTGTAGGAGGAGGCCAGGGGTCACCTGCTTGTTTTTCCAAGGAAACTGGCTTACACAGAGATTAGCACTCAGGACCCTGGTGAGAGACACCTATAAAATGGCAGAGAAAGATGAACTAAGAAACAAAACCAGCAGAGTCTTCAGCCAAGATGACCCTTTGGGGGGCCTTCATATCCAATCTTGATCCATCCTGGATGTTCCCTGCCATAGGAAGGGAATGAGATCTTAATCATTAACCTCAGTGACTACACAGGGCCTCACAGCAGAGGGCTTACTGCCATCAGCTGGAAGGCAAATCATGAAGCCCACTACACTGAATACAGATTTCGTCTGCTTTGGCTTAGTCTGAGCAACCTATGTGATTCTTACCGGTTCCCAGGCTGAAAATCAGGGAAGTTTTGCCAGTGGAGCCAGTTCTATCAATATTTCCTGGAGAATTATGTCAGTTGTCCTCTTTCTGGAAACTGTTTATATTATCAGACAGAATTCATCACTGTACTTTTGGAGCTGTCAGTTGTCAAAAAGTTTATGGAAAATGCATAATATGAAATAACTGTATGGGTTTCAAAAATTTGGGATTTATTTATTTATTGGACGCACAGAAAAGTCCTCTATCTACTGACTTACTCCTCAAATGGCCACAACAACTGGGGCTGGGCCAGGCCAGAACCAGGAGCCAGGAGCTTCTTCGAGCTCTTGTACATGGATTCAAGGGCTCAAGGATTCAGACTGTCTTCTACTGCTTTCCCAGGCACATTTTAGGGGAGCTGGATCAGATGTGGAGTAGCCGGGACTTGAACTGGCACTCATAGGGGATGCCGGTGCTGCAGGCAGAGGCTTAACCTTCTGTGTCACAATGCTGGCTCCTAAACTTGGCTTTTGTTTTTTAAAATGTGTTGATTGCAAAGTCAGAGTTACAGAGAGAGGGAGGGAGAGACAAAGATCTTCCATTCCCTGGTTCACTTCCCAAATGGCTGAAACTGTCGGAGCTGGGCCAGATCAAAGCCAGAAGCCTGGAGCTCCCTCCAGGTCTCCCTTGTGGGTGGTGGGGCCCAAGCAGGGTAGCCAGGACTTGATTGAACCAGGCTTCATGTCAGATGACAGCATCACAAGCAGCTGATTATCATGCTTCACCACAATACTGGTCCTAAAGTTCTCTTGTAATTCCATTTTCTGCTAAATTTTAATACAGCTTTTCTATAAATTTGCATTATTCCATGGCTATCTACTAGTTTGCTCATGTCATAGAGAACAGATTCAATTCTTGGTATACACATAATGGGTACTGTGTGAATGAATGAATGATTTTTTAAAACATTCATTTATTTATTTGAAAGTCAGAGTTACTGAGAGGGAGAGACACAGACAGAGATCTTCCATCTACTAGTTCACTCCCCAAATGACCACAAAAGCCAGGGTTAGCCAGGACAAAGCCAGGAGCTTCATCTGGGTCTCCCATGTGGGTGCTGGGGTCCAAGGACTTGGGCCTTCTTCTACTGCTTCCCCAGGTGCATTAGCAGGGAGCTGGATCGGAAGTGGAATTTCTGGGACTAGAACTGGAACCCATATGGGATGCTGGGGTGGCAGGTGGCAGCTTTACCCTTTAGGCCACAACCCTGGCCCCTGAATGATTTTTTTAATCAGTTACTGAAGGGTTAGGAGAGGAGGCAAAGAGAAGATAAATCTCTTATCTGTCTTTTGATACCCCCCCCCAAAAAAAAAGCATTGTATAAGACAGGTATTTCCACCTCTCCCTTCAAGACAACTGCCTTACCCAGGCTTATTAACTAGATATTCCTAATTCCTTTCCTAGGTCCTTGAATTACAAATTCTGAATGTGAAAACCTGGAATCTGCAATTTTGCTATCACAGTACTTCTGAATCTACTTGTAAACAAAAGATAATTAGGAAAAAATATGTTTTACTACCCTGTAGAATGATTTAAAAAAATTGATTCAACCTCTAGGTGATGCAATGGGTCTCGTTTTTTTCACATGATTCTAGAATTGGGCAACACCTTATTTAAAAAAAAAAAAATATTTGTAAAGCAGAGTTACAGAGAGAGTAAGAGGGAGAGATCGATCCTCCATCTTCTGGTTTACTCCCCAAATGGCCTCAAATGGCCAGAAGGGCACCAATCCAAAGCCAGGAGCCTGGAGCTTCTTCTGGGTCTCCTACATGGGTGCAGGGACCCAAGGACTTGGGTCATCAGCCACTGCTCTCCAAGGCCATAGCAGAGAGCTGGTTCAGAAGTGGAGCAGCTGATACTTGAACTGGCACCCACATGGGACGCTGGCATTGCAGGTTGTATCTTTACCTGCTATGCCACAGTGTCGGCCCCGTGTGCTCTCTCTTTATCAGGCTCACATCAACCATGCCACCTTCTTGCCTGCTAAAAGAGTCTGTGTCAAACAACTGATGTGAAACGCTGAACTAGCAGCTGGTATTGGAATTCATAAAACCCTCATTCAGTGATAATAGAAAACTAAAATCTTCCCCCGCATCCCCAGTAATCCAAATTCCTCCAGATCCCTGAGCTATCCATTGTGTCCATATACATATTACTAAGCCCAGCCTCACAAGCACAGCCCCAGCTGTGTGGCACTTGTACTTAGGTTGCAGCCTGTGCCCTAACTCGAATCACTTGCGTGTGCAACCCTGAAGTGTAACAAGCAGTGATCCAGTGACCAGCTCCAGTAACAGGTCATTGAGGGTTTGGAGAGAAGGGGGAACTTGGGGAGTTTTCCGGGTTCCCTATCCATCCTGAGATGCGGGGGACTCCAGCAGTTTGAGAGCCTGCTACCATCTCAGGGTCCTGACAGTTAATTTTAGACGTGTCCTGAGGGAAAGAGTATCAGCGTTTCCTCCTGAAGGCAAGCACCAGTGAGTGATGCTGTACCGGTGAGTGATGTTGTTTTTGTTCAAGCAGAAAAGAGTAGCTTAGAAACCCAATAGGAACGTGGGCTTCCCCTCAGTGTCTCAAAAGCCAGAAGTTTACTATTACGTAAAATCTGCCTGCTTGAAACTCTGGGGGGTGGCAGAGGGGAGGAGGACACTCATTCTGCACCCCTCAGTGCACCTGACTTCATCCTGAATGATTGCTTCGCTAATAGACGGCAGCATTGTGGTGCAGATGATTTTTTGGGAAGAGGCTTTAATTCCTCCAGCAGCCCTATTAACACCTTATAAATTAAAAGAGGCCCAGTTGTTTATCAGCACAGATGACTATATTAAGAATGTAAAGGTAAAAGTTGTCAGCAATGAATAAGAGAGCTTATATATACGGTGTGTGCTGAGAAAAAAAAAAAAAAAAGATAGGTGACAGGAGAAAGGGAGCTCATGTTTCCCAAATGTCAGAGCCCACACACACATCACCACCCTTCCCCTGTGATGGAGCTGTTGTCATCTGAACTTTAGAAATGAGAAGTGGAGGCTCATGGGTTTAAGTCAATTACTGAGGAAAAACCTGACGTTCCTGCTCAACCCTCACCGTTCCACCATGTAGGGAGAACGTTGACAAGAGAAAGAAGAGGGCAAAGGTGGCATGGAGGATAACGTGCATGAGTATATGATAGAACACAAAAGAACAACCCCCCCCCCCAATCTCCTGGGAAACTTAGTAAAACAGGGGCTCATTTGTAATCACACCATCCCAGATCTGAATGCCTTGCCTGGATTTTTTCGTAGGACTCAGCTGACCGGACAGTCCTGTCCCAAGTGATTGGACAGAGGTCCTGGGATGTCTCAAGCATCCAAAATGGTCTCATTCACTGCTTGTACTTGCTGCTAGGTGCAAACCAAGCTGGGCCTCCCGCTCTCCCTGTGGGTATCTGCATGGTCACTGGGCTTCCTCGCAATTGATGGCTGTTGCAGGAGAGCACATTCCCAGAACACAAGCCCCAGGAGGAAAGCATGTGTCTACTCTTTGCTTGCTTCCCACTGATGTCCCACTAGCCCCTGCCAGCCAGGTGAGTGTGTGAGAGAGCCACTGTGTGACCATGAATACTGAAGACAGGAATACTGTGGCCTCCTTACCGGGGTGGGGCTGCTTAACTCCATTCTAAGCCTACTGCACAGAAATCTTCAGAGGCTATATGGCAGTTACTTGCATTTTTAACAAGCATCCTATAGTATCTCTGTAGTTCAGTTTCCTTACTTCAATATCTGCCTCATACCTTCTCCCTTTAAAACTTGTTTCATGCTGAAAATCTTGGTTAATTCATTAATCAGCAGGGCAATAGGTTTATTGATTTGAGAAAAAGAGATTCATTGATCTGGAGAGAAAACAACAATATCAACAACCACGAAAATTTCACTGAAAAAGCTCTTTGTAGTTACCAGTGACCTCCATGTCACTATGAAATGAACATTTTTCAATCCTCATCTCACTTGATTTCTTACCAGCATTCAATATTGTTGATCACTCGCTCTTTCCATAAATAATTTTCCCCTTACCTTTTCTGCTTTCTCACCCTGCCTCCTGACTTCTGTCCCTCTGATTCTAATTCCAACCTCTTTTTAGGTCAGTTTCTTCTTCCTAATTGCTAAATGTTGGTTCTAAGAAAGTATTTCCATCTCTGTACTTTTTCTCTATATGATTTGTCTCTCACCAAGTGCCCATCATCAACCTGGACTAAGAACTCCCAAAATTATGTGGCTAGCCCAGATGTCTGCTCTGAGCTACATCTTTCTATATCCTACTATTTTCTCCAGACTTCTCATATACTGTCTCAAAGGAATTCATACTTAAAGTTCTAAAAGTAAACTGGACCCACCTTTCCACCCAACCCCAGACTGTTCTACTTCCAGCCTCTATTTTTTTTGGTTAATCAGACCACTATCCACATGGCTCTGCAGTGATGGGTTAAGAAATCATTCTGTTGTTTTCTTTCCATCAGCTTCCCAGACACTTCCTTGCACCCATCACCATGTTTTTAAAATATATATAAGATATTTATTTCTTGGCCGGCGCCGCGGCTCACTAGGCTAATCCTCCACCTGCGGCGCCAGCACCCAGGGTTCTAGTCCCGGTTGGGGTGCCAGATTCTGTCCCGGTTGCTCTTCTTCCAGTCCAGCTCTCTGCTGTGGCCCGGGAAGGCAGCGGAGGATGGCCCAAGTGCTTGGGCCCTGCACCCCATGGGAGACCAGGAGAAGCACCTGGCTCCTGCCTTCAGATCAGCGTGCTGCACCAGCCGCAGCAGCCACTGGGGGTGAACCAACGGAAAAAGGAAGACCTTTCTCTCTGTCTCTCTCTCTCACTGTCCACTCTTCCTGTCAAAAAAAAAAAAAAAGATATTTATTTCTTTGAAAGGCAGAGAAGGAGAGAAGAGAGAAAGAAAAGAGACAGAGAAAATTAATTTCCATCTGATGATCACTCCTCAAATGGCAGTAATGCCTAGGGCTAGGGCAGGCCAAATCCAGGAGCTTCATCTGGGTCTCCCACATAGGTAGGGCAGGAGCTCTAGCACTTAGGTTATCTACTGTTCATTTACTCGGTACATTAGCAAGGAGCTGGAACAGAAATGGAGCAGCCAGGGCCTGAACCTGCACCCATATGTGATGCCAATGTTGCCCCCAGTGGCTTAACCTGGTCTGCCAAAACACTAGACCCTCAGCATTCGTGTGATCATACCTTCCCTAATGGATCCATCCCTCTGCATCATCTTCTCTTACAGCTCCCTAATCCCGGTTGCTAGAATTTATCATCTATAAAATAAAGAATTTCTCAGTGGTCCTCCAGCCTTATTTTATTCTTCCTCCTTTCACTTTCATGACACATAATATTTTCTCCAGGTTTCAAAACTTTTTTATAAACACACAGTTATGTCATCATTTCATTGAAAACATTCAATGTTTTCCTATTTAATTTAAAGATGGAAATCCTTATGGTGATTCCTTCATGGCCTGAATCCCGCTTCCTCTGGAGTCCCTTAGTCTATTCTGCCTTTTGTTTCTTCTGATTCACCTGCTCTGGCATCTTTTTCATTCTTGTTATGCACAACTGTCTTTCACCTGCGAGCTCTGATGCTCCTTAGGAACATCTCCTCATTTTATTACTGATTCTTTGTAACCCAGTCTGTGTGTCCATTTCTTGGGGAAGCAACTCTTCACCCTACTCACCAGGCTGTTTCAGCACTTCTTGTTATCACACTCATAGTTCTGTGATCTTCCGATTTCTAGCGTTGACCACAGTTTACAGTAGCACATCTGTTGGTGTGTTGATTATAATAAGAGTGTCTGTCTGCTTTACTAGATCTGTGAGGGCTACAACCACATTTGTCCAACTCACACATCCTCCAGGTTTGTGGCATAATAGGTGCTCAAAAGGTTTTTGGAAGAATAGAGAAAACAAGGAATCAAACTGTTAGGACTAGTGCCTTGTCATCTTTAATGTTCACTGCCTGCTTCTTGCCATTCAGAGAGAGTTCATTTCTGGTTAGCCATTCAAAGTGATGCTTGTCCTAACACTAACATCTGGAGCCATATTCTGAGAGTGCACGTCTCCAAGACATGTATGGGTAATCTCATGCTAAGCACCATATCTTTGAATCTGCATTTGCTAGAGGTAACCCAGCTGTGTTAGTATAGTCCCAAGATTTAATAAAACCTCTAATTTGGTCCCATGAGCTTAAAAAAAAAGAGACAGAAACATTGATTGCCAATGGTAATTAAGATGAAATCCACCAATAGCTAATAACGGGAATTTGGGAGCTTGGTTTCAGATAATTTTGTGAGTATAAATTAGCAATATAAATATTAATATATATCCCATGTACATTGTTCAGGAACAGGAAGCAGATGCCCTGTAGATTTCAAACAGGGCTTGCCCTTGAGAGGTATGGAGTTGGTTTGATTTCCTCAGTATGTGAATTGGATTTCTGACAAGACAACCCTTGACACAATGTTCGTATCAAGCTGCTTTGACACTTTGGGATGTCTGAAGCATACTGAGGGCAATTGATCAGACCCATCACTGCCCACTCGCCTTCAACTAATCCTTTCTGGCTTGACCTATTCTGGGGAGGATTACTGAGAAATTTGGTTGCTGCATTTGTGAAGGTTGAGTTGGTCAAGGCTCCTAATCATTACCGCACTTTGCACTTTCAATGGATATTTCCATCTTGGCATTCTCCTTGCTTCCCCTTTGCACACCCCTTGGATTGATTTGTGTATGGACTAGCTTACACTTGGATGAGTCGGAAAGCCAGTGCTCAGCAGCTCTGCGTTTGAGAAGTTATCCATGTTTTATTAAGAAAGAAAATGGTTATTTAAAGATGATAGTCCTTAGAACAATTTCACAGGGCCCTGGCTGGTATGGTCAGTTCATTTGATGATTTGAACCTTATCACGTCCCTGTAGAAGTGTCACCAACCTCAGCATAGCTACACTATCCACAAAGGAAGAGATTGTGTTTTGTGGAGTTAGGGATAGAAGTTTCATCTTCCCTGTAGTTTGATGATAAGAAAAACTCCTCAGACATCTCAGATTTAGCATTCACCAAACTCAGATGATTAATCATTAAAAGAAAATTCAGCATCTCTGCATTCATCCATCTCGTTGCTCAAAGAAAGTATGTTCAGCTTGTACTACGTTCCAGGCACTAAATCAGACAGAAGAGATAGAGAAACAAACGACAAACAAATACATACTCAACCCCTGCCCTGCTGAGCTCACACTTACGAGGAGATAGACATAAACCAAATACAGGCACAATGGATGTGAAGATATAGCTGTGCTGACTGCCAGGAATGAAAGGTAAAATAATTCTCAGAGAGTATATAATACAGACATCTGGCCTAAACAGGAAAGAGCATGGCCTAACTCCTGGCCTCTTGCTGTACTCTAATTACTGAAGACATTGGGATAGGAAGTTTGAAATCATGTGCACAGTCACAAGGTTCACCTAAGATTTCATGATGGTAATATTTTGATAGTTGAAAAAAACTTATTAGTGAATGGATTTTAGTTCCTCTAGGTTTTTTTTTTGTTTTTGTTTTCCCCAGAATTTTGTGCTAAACTTTTGCGCTGTTTATCAAAGTCCACATTGTGTCCTATCATGGCTTTATAAAAATTCTTGAGTTAGAAGGCCACTCGTATCCCATGACTATCATGTATGTAACTATCTCCCACTTGGTCCAGCTGTTACCCCTTCTAAAGACACACACCCCTTCCTTCCTATCAGGTTTCTCTGTGGTGATGAGAACAGATATCTAGTGGGAATGGGGAACTCTGACATCTTTGCATAGAAGCAGGGTCTTGAGAGGCCTCAGTCTGAGGTAGTATTTCTGAGGTTGGTAAGAATTCTTACTAAAGGTACTCAAGTTCACAACTGAAAGAATATGCCAAGTTAATGTTTTATTTTAAAGGCAGTTATTCAGAGAACAGAGAGACATACAGAGAGAGAGAGAAAAAGAGAGAGAGAGAGAGAGAGAGATCATCAATCCATTGGTTCACTCCCCAAATGGCTACAGTGCCTGAGGCTGGGGCAGACTAGAGCCAGGAGATCAGAACTCCATCTGAATCTCACACACAGGTGGCAGGGCCCCAAATACTTGACCATCTTCTGCTGCTTTGCCAAGTAGATTATCAGGGAGGTGAATCAGAAGCAGAGCAACCAGGATTTGCACTGAGATTTGAATGAGGGATGCCAGCTTTGCAAGTATCAGCTTAACCCACTGCAATACAACACAGAACCCAACGTTAAATTTTAAGAATGAGATTGAGGACAAAGGATAAAAATTAAAATCCAGCAGGAATGTTCTGATAATAACTATAGCTTATGATTTAATAAATGTTTATTACATCAAGTTAGTGTTGTAATCACATTGCATGCTTCACTTGAGATTTAAAAGTCACAGATCAATTTCCAACAAGATATTTTGAGGAGCTCTAACCTAATTTCCAGTAAAGATGATCAGAATTATATTTTTTTTAAAAAATTGGGGATTTGATTTTTCTTTACAGTCCTTATCTATACTCTGGAGGAACAGTGATTTTTCTACTTACTGCTTGTTGAATTATTTAGTGGAGGGTTAAGCTTGTGATTATAAAGAAAATTGAAAGTATGTCACTGTAAAAATTAAAAGAAAAATGAGGAAGGAGAGAGGGAGGGAGGGAAGGTAGGGTGGAAGTACCATGTTTGTAAAACTGTATACAAAATGCGTGAAATGTGTACCCTCTGTATGAATAAAGAATAGTGCAGAAATTTAGTTGGGAGTATAATTAATGTGATAATGCTTTTGAAAATAGGAAATATTTTGTATATCTAAATGTAATAGTTTAAATGAACACATTAAGGTTTATACAATGTTTAACATTGTAGAAAATATGTACAATGACATTTTATGTAGAAATTCAAAGTGGATTAGCAAAAATGTATTTTGAAAATATCAACACATACCTTTTATTATGTATATTTAATAAAATGTTGGCCCCAATAAGTAAAAAAAAAATATAGATTATAGAGATAGTTCTAAGGCAAATACCAAAATAGGAAAAATCTATCTCAGAAAATCTGTAAGAGTTCCATAAGAAAGGCAAGAGTTTGTTGTGTGTGAAATAAGGGTGATTATCCCTCATCCATCTCCCAGCCCAGTGAGGCAGACACTCCACACAGTGCTGCAGTCAAAACCCAGGGCTCCAGGGGCCGGCGCTGTGGTGCAGCAGGTTAAAGCCCTGGCCTGAAGTGCCAGCATCCCATATGGGCACCAGTTCTAATCCCCGCTGTTCCTCTTCCAATCCAGCTCTTTGCTATGGCCTGGGAAAGCAGTAGAAGATGGCCCAAGTCCTTGGGCCCCTGCTCCCACATGGGAGACCTGACAGAAGCTCCTGGCTCTTGGCTTCGGATCGGTGCAGCTCCGGGCCATTGCAGCCATCTGGGGAGTGAACCAGCTGATGGAAGACCTCTCTTTCTCTGTCTCTACCTTTCTCTGTAACTCTTTCAAATAAATAAAATAAAATAAAATAAAAACCCAGGGCTCCTCCTCAAGGACCCCAGTTGCAGAACTGTCTTCCTAGGCAAAGCAGGACCTCCATATTTCTTATGGTGACACACATTTCCTATTGTAGAGGCTGGATTCCTGACAAGTGCCTTTGATAGGTGGGATTCCCTTCTTCCTCCAAGTTCAGAGGATGAAGCCCCTTTAATGGTTTGAAAATGCTGAGAAACTGGATGTCCACCTCTTGGCTTGAGAGGTGGAGTTTCCATAGCAGGAGAGACAAGCCCAGAGGACCTCAGGCTAAGTGCTTAGACGTGCCCCCTGTGAGGCTTTTGTTCCCTGCCGCAGCTCCTACATTCAGCGCAGAGATTTTTTTTCTTGAGCACAGAGAAGCAGGTCATTAAATAGATTGCTCCCAGTCTCTCTAGAAAGAACTGACTGCATTTCAACATAATGTAGAGAAATTCAAACCTAAGAATGCACTTAAGACCAGTGGAGGAGGGAGGTCGTGATGCAAGGCAAATGCACATCTAGTCTATGTCTACATGTTATAGATCCATGTCAATATGTAAGATAAGCCTTTTAGTCTCCCAGCACCAAATTCTCAGTTTGTGTTTATCTATAAAAGTCTATTTTGCCTTCATTTTTGAAAGCTAAATTTGCTAGATATAAAATTGATTGGCAGAAAATTTCGCAAATTCACCAAAAAGTCAGCCAACTACATACCACAGGAGCTCTCTGAACCACAAATACAGTAATAACAAAAAAATCCACCAACAGACACAGGAGAAATGCTGAAAGTCTAACAGAAAAAAATCATGAAAATCAGCACATCACCAAGAGGGGAACCCCGATAAAGTCAAGTTTCCTTCTCATCAGAAAGAAGGGAGCCAGGAGGCAGCAGGATAGCAGTCACAGTGATCAAAGAGAGAAACACAAAGAAAGTGGATGCAAACATACCTTACTCGGATCAGGAAATAATGAGTACAATAACAACAATGTACTGCTGGGTTTGTAATATTAATCGATATTCGATATTGTGTTGGTCAACATGGCCTACCATCACAATGCCACAGGCTGGGAAGCTGAAACAACAGATATTCATTATTTCACAATTCTGGAAGCCAAAAGTATAAGATCAAGAAGGGTTGCATTCTGGGGAGGACTCTTTCTAGCTTGTAATCAGCCTATCTGTGTTTCCTCTTACAGCCTTTCTTCTGTGTACACACACACACAAATTCCTATCTCTGGTGTGTCTTCCTCTTCTTATAAGTCCATCAATTCTATTGGATTTGGGCCCATCTTTTTTTTTACATCATTTAATCTTACATACCACCTCAATGGCCCTATATCCAAATCTGGTCACATTGGAGATGAGCATTTCCAACTGTAAGTCTAATACTTTCCAGACTTCTGTGAGTTGTTCTAGATAATTATTTAACCTTAGAAGCAGTAGCAACTCTCAAATTTGTAGCAAGTTGGTCAGGTGTGTGAGTGGCTGAACATGTGGGTGGTATCTAAAGTAATGGGTCTTGTGCAGGACTGTGCCTTCAACCTCTGGTGTCAGTGCTTACTATGTGATTTATGGTAGATTTGCCTTGAAAATATGTACAGAATTTCATTGCCATACAGCCCCTGGTACACATTAATAGAGAATGGCAATATAAAAAAATGTACATATTTAGTCGTAGTCTGCCTGTATGGCCTTTCTTGATTATCCCATTTCTCAATGATTGTGTCCACTTGTGTGTGTGAAGGTTCATTGTATGTGGTGACATGACTGAATCACAGAGTTCCCAGATATTTTCTTGAACATTATTCTGGGTGTGTCTGTTGCGTTTGCAATGCGGTGGGACTCAGGCACTGATGTAGGCCTCAACAGAACAGAAGGCCAAACAAGAAAGAATTCCTGCTCTACTGCATGTTCTTGAGCTGAGACACTGGTTTCCTCCTGCTTTGGATTTCGACTCCGAGTTGAACTTGCACCCATAACTTTGTTGCTCAGGTCTTTGACTCAGACTAGAAATTCTCAACCTCCATAATAATGTGAAGTATTACCTATTGATAAATAGGTAGGTATCATCTAATACTTTGTTATTGATCTCTATGTATCCTTTATCTATATCCATCCCAGCTTTTTGATTCTCTCAAGAACACTGCCTAATGTAACTTCTTAATTCCTAAAGCGCTAAAGCCTTTAAAATTTTCAGTAAAAATATATTAACTTCTGCTTTTAAATACTTATCCATCAGTCTAATTAACTCATATCAGTTGTTAATAAGGCCACTGAAAGTGAATTCTGTGTGAATTTACTATTTAGTATTTCTAGCATCTAACACCATATTCTATGAACATTTAATAATATATTGCTGCTGATTCAATAATAGACAGAAACACAGATGATATATTATTTGATTATATGCTCTTAATAATTTTAAAATCAAAAAATTTCCAAAAGGAAGATACACTTGAAATTTGACCAAAAGTTCTACCATTTGCCAATGACGAGGCTGTCTTCTTTCAGTCCATAGGAATTGTTCTTTTTTAAGAAGTTCCAGATTGTTACTGTTCTCAAATTGTAGACTCAAGATATCTTGATTTCTTCTAGTGTCAGTGGCAAGAGCCCCCTTTTGAGTATTCAGAATTAAACCATAACCAATTAGGTGTTATAGAAAATATGACACTTCTACTAGGAAGTGACTATATTAAGACATTTACCACCACAGTTCTGATGAGGAGGCATGTCTGAAACAAGATCATATGAAAAAAAAATATATCCCAAAGAAAATATTTATTTTGGCATATTGTTTCTAATTCATAAAAGGGCTTTTATACATAAGGTACTCTAGGGTATCTTTGTTATATTTTGTAATCTGAGGTTTTATTAAACTTGAATATTTCTGCTATTTTGCATTCTACAATGAGTATCAGATTAATCTATCAATATCTTTATTCTCTGTGGCAGTAGAGAAAATGGCCCTCCATATGTTATCTAATAAAGCAATCTTAAATATAGGCACAGTTTTTGTATAAAGATTTGTTTATTTATTTGAAAGGCAGAGTTACAGAGGGAGGGAGCATCCATTTGCTGGTTTACTCCCCAAGTTACTAAAATGGCTAGGGCTGGGCCAGGCCAAAGCCATGGGTGTGGAACTCCATCTGGGTCTCCTACGTGGATGGTAGGGGCCGAAGTCCTTAGGCCATCTTCCGTTGCTTTTTCAATCACATTAGTGGGGGACTAGATTGGAAGTAGAGCAGCCAGGACTAGAACTGGAGCCCACATGGGATGTTGGCATGGCAGTCATTGGCCAAACACTCTACAACTAAGCCGGCCCCTAGACAAACTTCTCATTTGACCTCTCACTGGTGTGTCATATAAATTATAAAGTGAATATATATATATATAATTATAAACTGAATATATATTATTACATTATATATATAGATATGTATCATCCACATACTGTTCTTCCTTGGAAAATCTTTTCTTTGGCTTCTATCAAACCACGTTCCTTGAATTTCCCATAATATTTATATACTGGTTTTAATCACCATGCAAAAGACACTGGTGCTAATGAAGATGCCTCCAATGATGTTGCTGAGATATGGGGCCAATGCTGCCAGCATTAAGCTGAGCTTGGTGACCTGTGGACATTGAGAGATTTTTTTTTTTTTTAAGATTTGACAAAGCTACAGAGAGAGAGAGAGAGACATACACACAGAGAAAGATCTTCTATCCACTGGTTCACTCCCCAAATGGCTCCAATGGCCAGAGCTGAACTGATCCGAAGCCAGGAACCAAAAGCTTCTTCCAGATCTCCCATGCCGGGGCAGGGGCCCAAGGAGTTGGGCCATCTTCTGCTTTCCAAGACCATAGCAGAGAGCTGGATAGGACGTGGAGCAGCCAGGACTCAAACCGGCGCCCACATGGGATGCTGGGGCTTTAGCCTGCTGCACCAAAGCACGGGCCCTGAGATGGTTTCAACATTGCATTTTTTTCTCTTTCTTCTTTACGTTGAGTAAACATCCCTAGTAGTCACCTAACAAGACAATCTGTTATGTTAAACTTAGCGTCACCAGCTAGTAGCCGCAGGTCTCTGTCCTAGAGTAAGTTCCATCCAGAAAACTTCAACCTCACAGAAATAAACTTCTGGTGACCATGTAGCATACAAGGTCAATTATGCCCAAATCCTGGGATCACCCGCTGATTAATCTCAAGAAGGACTCTTGCAAATCACATTGTTTATATGAAAGAAAATGGAATGCTCAACAAGATTTTAGTTTATGCTAGAAAATAATTTCAATAAATTTAGTCATTTTAAAGCATAGGTATCATTCACTAGTTTACCACGTGGATTTTTTTTTTTTTCTGTCAAAGGTTCAAGAGCACATATACAAGTAGACTACTAGAATATATATGCATCTCACTGGAGATGAACTAGGAACTGCTCTTACACCAAACAAGCTGTTCTACCTGAGATGTGTGCCACCTTACTCAAGAGCTTCTCAATGGAATTAGCTTTTTTTCTTTTCTTTTAAAGATTTATTTATTTACTTGAAAGTCAAAGTTATAGAAAGAGAGAGACAGAGACAGAGAGAGAGTTTTCCATCCGTTGGTTCATTCCCCAATTGGCCGCAACAGCCAGAGCTGCGCTGATCCGAAGCCAGGAGCCAGGAACTTCTTCCAGGTCTCCCATGCAGGTGCAAGGACTTAGGTCATTGTCTACTGCTTTCTCAGGGCATAGCAGAGAGCTGGATCGGAAATGGAGCAGCTGGGTCTCGAACTGGCGCCCACATGGGGTGCCGGCGCTTCAGGCTAGGGCGTTAACCCAATGCACCACAGCGCCGGCCAGGCCCCAGGATTAGCTTTTTTCTTGAATCTATCAGAAACTTGTTGCCCAATATAGATTTCCCCTCTCATAGCAAATACCAAATATACCTTTTTAATGTAGAGCACCAAAAACTCTTCTTCATTTGCTGTTGCCACACCCTCTACATCCCTTCTCTGAGATTAAGAACTTGCATTTATAGGCTTCGGGTAATTTTTGATCCTTCCTAAATTGGCTGATTTATTGACCACTTGTCAATTTTTTTGGTTGTTATTGTTTCTTGACAATTTCTCAATATCATCTACTTCACTGGGTTCAACATAAACATGTGTGAGTAAAACAAGGCAAACAACTCAAGTAATGTTATTTTAGTTCTGAACATATGAAGATGAAGGCAATAGTTGGAAATTCTAATATGATAGTGCATAAAATAGATTGAACATTAAATAAGGCATGATATATAGCAACTGTAATCAAATGTATTTACTGTTGATAATTTTAATTAAGGAAGTTGTTAATAGAGTTCTGTATATTCAGGAAGGATTTCATGACTTTATTTTTAGAAGCATAGACTCTCAAATTTACAAGTCACATGAATTAAATGAATCCAATGATGAGCATGTAATTGAAAGCCTTCCTTCTTAGGACTGAAAAATAATTTTAATTGCAAATTGTTATTATGCCATCCTTCTTAGTTTATCTATGTGAGTAAAGTTCTTGTAAAAGTACTACCATTTTTTGTTTCAATGCATATCTGGTAGTTATTAAGGACCTCCAGAAATTAAAGAAAGTATTTTTTCCTTTTATTTCTAAAAATATTTAATTCAAATTAATTCTCTGAAAGCTATCATGTGGGTTATGTTTTTGTCTGAGCACCACCAACTCTTACTGAGATAAAGATCTAACTTCTTCACATAGAGACCTGTCATTCAGAAAAGAAAAATCAACCAAGATCACATTGAATCCATGTATATTCAGAAAGGAGGGTTTCTGGTTTTTGGATGCAGGTATGCCCCTTTACTCCATATTTGATGCATCTGTTCTCAGTTCTTCTTAAAATCATTTGGTAATTTTCACAGGGGTTATATAAGATGTAAACAATGATTTATAACTCAGAGATGCAGCAAGCATTCATTTATTCATTCAGTATGCATATATCGCATGGCTGTGTTAAACTTGTGGTTAACTCATACACAGCTCCTTTATTTATTTTTTTTAATTTTTTTGACAGGCATAGTGGACAGTGAGAGAGAGAGACAGAGAGAAAGGTCCTCCTTTGCCGTTGGTTCACCCTCCAATGGCCGCCGCGGCCAGCGCGCTGCGGCCGGCGCACCTCGCTGATCCGATGGCAGGAGCCAGGAGCCCGGTGCTTTTCCTGGTCTCCCATGGGGTGCAGGGCCCAAGCACCTGGGCCATCCTCCACTGCACTCCCTGGCCACAGCAGAGAGCTGGCCTGGAAGAGGGGCAACTGGGACAGAATCCGGCGCCCCAACCGGGACTAGAACCTGGTGTGCCGGCGCCGCTAGGCGGAGGATTAGCCTAGTGAGCCGTGGCGCCGGCCCACAGCTCCTTTATTAAACTCTTAACATTCCAAGCCAACATTTCTTTGCCCTAATCAGTGTAAAGCCAAGTACCATATAAATTGGCAGTCTTGTGTCATAGAGTCAGCAAAGTCACTCAGTCTAGACCATCCTATACCTTTTCACCTTGACTTGCCATTCCTTTCCCCCCAAAAAATAAAACAAAATCTCCTACATTTTCCTTCACTTCTGTCTCCTTATCAACCCAAGTGCTTCCTTGTATAGCCCAGGATGACACAGCATACCCACTGCTCCTGGGTTCTGTGAGTAACAAACTGTTTTTTCAAAGGTTTTGTCTCCTGGATAATAACAAAACAAACATTTTGAAACAGAGGCCATGTTCTAGATAATGGCAAAAATGCTGGAGAGTCAGTTAGGTGGGGTCCCAGTCCTGATGGAGCCAGAATCAAGGCCTTTGCCTGCCCAAGGATAGAAAGTTTGATCCAGTTACGCAAGGGCTGCTGCCTAAAATTATGCTCAGTTAGGGTTGTTCAAATTTTGGTTCCAAGCAATGGAAGATTGAGAATTGGAGATAGATGCCATGAGAATTCTCAGGCTTGCATGACCTGGGGTAACTTTGAGTTGCACATACGTGCTTACCCTGGCCATGTTTACAAAATCTGAAGGGCTGTTTTTGTAAGCCAGTTGTCTTTAAGGCAGACATGCTACAGGCAAGTAGGAGGGTTATATAGCTGATGATTTCATGAGAATGATCAAAGACTATTGACTATCAGACATGTTTTCTTATGAAGGCTTGGAGGACTCACAGGATCTGCTAAACACAGTACTGTACAAATCAGAATGTCAAACTTCAAACGTGCATTTCACACACACTGAGAGAGATGTGTCTTACACATCAGAATTCATAGTTTTCTTCTTTCCACATTGGGGATTTTAGAATGGTTAAAAAGAATATACACTCATGCATACACTCAGATTTTCTTTGGAAAGTGTGTGATAACCATTGCATAAATAAAAATGCATAAACCTGTAAATAGCACTTTTCTCTCAGAGAGCAGAAGACCTTTCTGCCCCTCTCAGTTTATGTAATATCAATACCTCACCTCTACCCAAAAACTTTTTCTAAGCAAACATGCCCCAGGGAAATCATAAAAATCAATGATCCAGAGTTACAGTGGCATAGATCTTAAAAGCTTTATCTCCCCTCATTAAAAATACCTCTACACAAAGCAGTAATCCTGATGGTGTGAATTAATAAGTGCATCTTCTGAGCTTCATTGTTGTTCTTGTTTTACTCACGGTTCACTGGCTCCTCAGCCTGTTTTGTGCGCAGTGCTATTTACATAGTCACTGGATTATTATCTGCCTTCTAAAATGACAGGCAAAATCTGGGGCTTCTGGAGCATTGGGAAGATTGCTTACATAGAAAGAACGCATGTTTTTAGGAGAACAAGTATCCAGAGAGTAGGTTATGGAGAAACAAGGACAAAAGGATAGAAAAGTGAACAGCGAGAATAGCAAACATACTTTTTTCAAGTAGAACTTTGAAAAACAACCAAGTATGGTTTGCTTAAATTGTGTCACTTTTTCAATTCTCAAGGGAGAAAGAGGATATTCAACAACATGTATACAGTAGTGCACCCTTGTCAGCAGGGAGTATTTTCCAAGTCCTTACTGAATGCATGAAACTACTTGTAGTACCACCCACTATGTGCTCTGCTTTCCTATGTATGATAAAGTTTAATTTATAAATAAGCCTAAGAAGAGATTCTTTCAATTTTTTTTTAGCATTCCCTATTAAGGATAGAACATTTAGTATTATACTTAAAGGAAGCACTTTATAGGTTTATTTATTTATTTGAGAGGCAGAGTTACAGACAGAGAGAGGGCCAGACAGAGATGGCTTCCATCTGCTGGTTCACTCGCCCACATAACCGCAACAGCTGGGGCTGGGACTGGGACTGGGGCTGGGGCTGGGGCTGGGCCCACCCGAAGCCAGGAGCCAGGAGCTTTCTCCAGGTCTCCCAAGTGAGTGCAGGGGTCCAAAAACCTGCACCATCTGCCACTGCTTTCCCAGGCCATCAGCAGAGAGCTAGATTGGAAGTGAAACAGTCAGGACTCAAACTGGCACCCATGTGGGATGCTGGTGCTGCAAGCTGAGGTTTGAGTGCCAACCCCTTATGGTTTCTTTTGACATGTTCTGAATTGCCAGCATTAGTCTCTTTGGCTTTAGGACAAATGTTAAGTAAAATAAGGGTTACTTGAATACAAGGACTTTGATTCTGTGAGACAATCTGGGCAGTAAGTGACTAAAGGGAGAGTATCATATACAGCATGGATTCACTGGACAAACAGGTGAGTGATAGTGTGAAATTTCTGCACGTTACTTAGAATGGCACACAATGGAAAAACCTATGCATTATTTCTGTAATTTTCTGTGTTATATTTTCAAACCTCAGTTGACCACATATAACTGAAACTTTGGATAAGACAGACTGCTGTATTCAAGAAGGGCAGAGACAAGACAGAGAACTGATTCAGATCCATGAGCACTGGAATGCTAGTGCTACCACTCAGTACTGCTGTCCACATATTGTCTCATACATATGTGAGAGAGATATTTTATTTAAGTTACATAAATTTCATGTATTTCCTTCATGCCATTCCAGGAACATAGTGGCACTCTGAAACAAGTCATTTCCTTCTGCTTTTTCACCCATGAAATGAGGAAAAGACTAACTACTGCAATGGGTAGTTTTTCAAATTGAGGATTAGATGAATGTGAAGAACTTGAGGGGTAGTATGGACTAGAAATGCCCTTTGTTCTGAATGACAAATAGTTTGGGACCATTCACTGCATTTGAAAGCATTTCTGATTTTATAAAACAATACTTTCATCATGCCAACAATTGTTAAGTAAAGAAGTCCAGCTGTGACTTTTCAAGAGAGCCTCCATTTTAAGGTTTTCTTAGTCACTTGAAAAGTTGGGTTTAAAATGGGCTTAAAAATGAGTAATGTGAGGCTGATGCTGTGGTGTAGCAGATAAAGTCACTGCCTACAGTGCTATAGATAGATGATAGATAGATATAGAAAAATATATAGAGAAATGTATAGAGAGAATAATATATATAGAAAGAGGAATATATATAGAGAGAGATATATATAATATATATAATATATAGAGGTGCTGGTTATATATATATAAATATATAATATAATATATATAGGTGCCGGTTTGAGTCCTGGCTGCTCCACTTCCGATCCAGTTCTCGACTGTGGCATGGGAAAGCAGTGGAAGATGGCCTAAGTCCTTGGATCCCTATACCCCTGTGGGAGACTCGGAAGCAGCTCCTGGCTTCTGGCTTCGGATTGGCTCAGCTCCACCTGTTGCAGCCATTTGGAGAGTGAACCAGTGGTTAAAGACCTTTCTCCCTCTCTGCCTCTCTGTAATTCCACCTTTCAAATGAATAAACAAATCAAATATTTTTAAGAAAATTAATAATGTATATGGGGTGGGCATTTAGTCTCCTAGTTAAGACACCACATGAGACACCAGCGTCCCCTGTCAGAATGCCTGGGTTCAAGTCTGGACTTGGTGCTCTGGGAGGCAACAGGTGATGGCTCATGTAGTTGGGTCCCTGCCAGCCCCATGCAATACCTGGATTGAGTTTCTAGCTCTTGATTTTTGGCCTGGCTGTTGCAGGCATTTGGGGATTGAAATAGTGGATCAAACACACACACACACACACACACACACACACACACCATACTTCCTCCTACCCCCATTTTCTGTCTCTCTACTTCTTACAGAGTTTTTGGAAGGAAGGAAAGAAGGAAGAGAAAAAAGAAGAAGATGAAGTTTATGGGTAAATCTTTTCTGAAAGTGAAAATTGTTTGACCTTTGGATGCTTTGAATATTGAGGAATTTTTGTTATGCTAGAAGAAGCCATCTTAAGACAAAAATGAGAAAAGTTGCTGAAACATTCTCAAGATTTTACATTTGACTTTTGAGTTCTGAAAAACATGAAGGATGCCTTTCCCTTTTCTTTTAGTTTGGCTACAATCAACTGTGTAATGTTCTTTCTGTCAATTCTGACCCTGCTGTGTTTAGAAGCTCTCCCTCCTCACTTGCTCACTCTGAGAGAATAACCCTGAGACATGCATAAAAGCTTTGGAGGATAATTTTGTAAGCACATTTGCTTTTGTCTAAGATAGGTCAGTTGAAATTTTAGATTCTACAAGATTTCTCTTAGCTACTGGAAATTTTACTTCATTGCAATTCTGCAGTATCATGAATTATAAGTTATTTAAAGGCAGTAAGACTATGATTTTCAAATGTGGAACCACCCATGCAATAAATACTCTGAGATTAAAAGTCAACTCATTTATGTGTGTGTGTGTGTATATGTGTGAATACACACATAAATATACACACATATAATACAAACATATAACTTGTTTAAGTTACTTTAAAAGACACATTTTAATAATAGTCACAATGTTTTTTTGAAACCAATTTGGTGTTAGGAATTTCTTCACTACTATTTGTAATGCTGAGAAGAATCGTGTGTTGAATAGAGTAGAGAAAATGACAGCTCAAGTTAGGAGGAATCAGTCCAAATTCTAGAAAAAAATAAAAAGGCACATTCAGTCCCTTATTCTTCATCCAAATTGTGCAGGAGTAAAATCCCTTGGGCTTCCTGAGCTGGTTTTAGATGACCATTCCCTGAATTGGGAGAAGATGTCAAGTGGCAAATGTGGTGTTAGTTAAAATATCATGTACCTCATCTATGAGTTCTACTTCAAAGTAATGCTCCTGATCCAGTTCATCAAAGTCTAATTCTTGCATTAATAGGTATAAAATATATACCATACCAACTGGAAAAAAAATCTGGCCCTAAAGCAAATGGTCTATTTTTTCTCCAAGAAAAGGATGAAGACAAAAGGATTGCCACTGACAACTAACTAGGCCTCCAGGCTCCATAATGGTTACAGAAGTGAACCTAACATCTTTCTAATGCATTCGTAAGGGTGTGTCTGATTTATGATACTTAATGTGCACTTCGACATTTCTAATGTACAAAACTTTCTTGATGAGAGGGGAGTCTTTTCTTGGTCCATTATGACTGCTTTGTTAAACTCAAATTACCCACTACATGTGTTTCTTAAAAAGGGTGACATGTGGTGCTGACAGGCCCAACATCAGACAGAACTCATCTCTTGGTCTTGTGCCTCCCAAGCTGGGTCCCCCTGGTCAGGCCTTTAAACCCTACTGCTAAGTGTCAGTTTCTCCTATGGAATACAGGGATAAACACCATACCTACCTAGCAGGACCGCTACAATGACTAAGTGAAACAGTTTCTGAAGACCTCAGCAGAATTCCTGATCCATATTATGGGCTACCTAAATAACAGCTGTATTTTGGTCTTATTAATCTGGTAATAATGGATGACTGATAGCTACCCCAGGATCAGCTTAAGAAAGGAGCTGCAGTCTCCCTAACTTAACAGGAAATTAAGTTAGGGAGCAGTTCATACTCAGTACTTGAAGCCATCTTTCTCTTTTTCATCTCATACCTCTTTCATTGTTATTCTATTTCTTTACCAATTAGTACTTCTCTTTAATTGTAATAGCTACCATATATTTAGCATCAATTCTCTTTTATGTTTTTAAAATATTTATTTGTTTGAAAGGCAGAAAGAGAGAAAGGTCTTCCATCCTCTGGCTCACTCCCCAAATGGCTACAACGGCCGGAGCTGGGCTGATCCAAAACCAGGAGCCTGGAGCTTCTTCCAGGTCTCCCATGCGGGTGCAGGGCCCAGGGACTTGGGCCATCCCCCACTGCTTTCCCAGGCCATAGCAGAGAGCGGGATTGGAAGAGGAGTGGCCGGACTCAACCTGAACTCATATGGGATGCCTTACCTGCTATGCCACAGTGCTGGCCCCAATCCTCTTTTAGTAACACATAAAGAAAGACTGGGACAGACAGACAATTTCTGTCTTCTGTTTAACTACCCAAATGCCTATAAATGCCAAGGCTGGACTGGACTGAATCCAGAACTCGGGAACTCAATTCAGATGTCCTTCGTAGGTGGCAGACACTTATTTGAGCCATCAGCTGCTGCTTCCTAGGGCATGCATTAGCAGGAAGCTGGAATGGAGAGCCAGAGGTGAGACTTTAACCCAGATACTCTGATAGGAGATTTGTGCATCGAAACTGGTGTTTGTATTATGTAGTTTGTCTTTCTTAGAAACAAGACAAATGTAAATATTATTACAACTGCTAATCATCAAATGAGGAAATGAGGCTAATCCTTTCACAAAGCTGGCCGACTACATCCTACAACAAGGAGTTGAATGCCTGCTCATCTAACTAAAAAGCTGGCTCCATTTTTGATACGTGTATATGATTTATTTTAGTTATGTCTACATTTAAAAAAATGCCCCAAACTAATACCCTAGAATAACCTTTATTACATTAGCTCATCATTCTGAAGTTTAGTATTTGAGGTTTGTCTTATTTGACTGATTCTTGGGGTCTCGGACTGTGTTCATTAATGCAAGTGAGAGGCAACTCTGCTAATCATAGCTGGGCTCTCATGTTTCATGGTTGGCTTATTGTTGGCTGCTCTTGGATGGCCTTAGATGGTACACCTGGGCCATCATGCACTCCATCTCTCACAGAGTACACCTGATTTGCTTTCATGGTGATAGCAGAGTCTAGCCCACAAGGCCAAGATATCTGGGTTCATAACCAACATTCTATTAATCTGCTGTTGATCTCTGGGTTTGCAATAACATCCTATTTGTTTGCTGCATTCTACGAGCCAAAGCCAATCACAAAGCCCAAATTTAAGTAATAAATAGTCTACCCATTTTGAGGAGAGAAGCAGTGAAGTTCACATCGAAAAGCACCTAAGTATAGGTTGGAGAAATAATGTTCTTACAATCAATTTGCACACTAAGCATTTTGGCATTCTTGGCTTACTCCCTGCATTTTAAGAGCCTGGTTTACATTCATTTCTCTTAAATTTTGCATAGCCTACAAGAGTGTCAAAGTGTTTACATACTTGTCCTTGTTAGAGCAAGGATTGCAACTGGTTTTAAGGAAAGCATAAAATTAAAGGCAAAATGTGTCATTGAAAAGGAGTACAGTTGGGGCTGGTACTGTGGCACAGCAGGTAGAGCTGCCACCAACAGTGCCAGCATCCCATATGGGCACTGGTTTGAGTCCCAGGTGCTCTAGTTCCAATCCAGCTCTCTGCTATGACCTGGGAAAGCAGTAGAAGATGGCCCAAGTCCTTGGGCTCCTGCACCCAAGTGGGAGACCCAGACGAAGTTCCTTGCTCCGGATTAGCACAGCACTGACCATTGCAGCCACTTGGGAAGTGAACAGCAGATGAAAGAACTCTCTCTTTCTCTCTCCGCCTCTAACTCTGCCTTTCAAATAAATGAATCTTTAAAAAAAGAAAATGAGTACAGTTGAGTGTCTATAATAGTTGCATTGAAATAAAAAAGCAACTTCAGAATGATTTTCCTGCCATCTGTCTTTATTTTGCTAATCCACTCTATTGCCATCCCCAGGAAAGCCATGCATGAGGTAGCAACAGGAAAAAAAATCCACACAGTAATTGCAAACACACATTTCTATTCTTTTATGGACTAAGGAGGAGCATAGTTTGGGTTGTACTTCCCGATGGCAACAGAGTGCAAAGCCATAGCCGGTATCCACTTCCAAATTTATCTGCCTAGAGCCCCACATGATATGTTTAAAGTAGATTTTACCAAGACACCCGAGGTCAAAATGTTATTTATAGTGTTGCACTAGAAGTTTACCATACTGCATCAATTTCTCCAGAAAGAAGGGATCTGAGAAACACATTTATATAAAAGCAAGAAAGTACAGCGCCTTGTTTATTTACTTACAACCTTCTTGCTTCTAGAAAAGGGCTTAGGGTAGCTTATGCAATTGGCTGCAAGTTAAGCCACGTGTGCTTGGAAATGGGAAATCAATCCTTGTGTAACTGTCCTACTTTGATTGAGCAGCCGCTGTATGTTTAGGGAAAAGAAGGAGGAAGATTCAGCAGGTATTGATTCCAAAGTCATTATCGCTCATGTTCAGTGATAACAAACAAGCTCTTTGTTTCTACTCAACATTTGTTTGAATTAACTGAAGAGTCTAAGGATGCAAAACACAGCAGTTGCCTCTATAGGGAATCTCAGCCTGGACCATTAAATCTACATTATCCAAGAATCAATTTTGTCTCTCTGAATTTCCCTGGGACACACAGACAAACACACCTGACCAAGGACATTCTCTTCATCACTGTCAAGGGTTTAAGTTACTTGCTAAAGGAATCTCAGTCTTGTCAGAGATAAGTCTGAAACTTTAGAAGCCTTCCTCCAAACACCATTTTCTTTAAATTGTTCATTTTCACTAGATACTCAAATAATGTTTCATTCCACACAGAGAGTTACCTAAGAAATATGTTCTTAAATGGTTTTTCTAGAAAAATTGTGTGTGCAGGAAGAAGTGAGTATAGTTTTTTTAAATATACTTCATTCTGATCTATTAAGAAAGAAGCAGTTATTAATGTGAGTTCAATAAATCCTTGTTGAATACCTGAATGTATCAGACACCATTCAAGGTACTGTGGATCATATCAAGATGTAAAAGCAGGTATTGTTTCTGAAATCAGAGTTTACAGAGTGGTGTAAGAGATACATAGTGAGATGTATTATGGTAAATGCCATTGAAGAACAGACTCAAAACAGCTGAGCTTACAAGTGGGAAGGAGCACTTCTGCTTAGAAGAGCAGAGGCTTTGTGGAAGAAGTGGCATTTGGCGTGATCCTCGTGTGGTTGTGTTTTGCATCAGCACTGTTTAGAATGGTTGATTCTAATTGCCTGTTTGTTGAGATGGCTATTCATTGCGTATTGGAGTGTGCCTTATTCTACACAAATCCTAGCTGCCATGTATAGTGTGGCCGCTAGGATTCTGTTTCCCATTGGAACATACCTTACCTACCCATTCCTCCTGTGTTCCTTCTCTTTATGAGGAATATGCCCAACTTCTACAACATTCTCTGTTTTTCCATCTGCCTCTCAGCTGCAGATTTCCACCTTTTCTTTTCTCAAGCCTCTATTTACGGCACTCTCAAGACTTGTCCTCTCTACTGTGAGGTCAAGGACTTTTTTGATCTTTTCATTGTCTAAAGCATGGTTTGGGATGGATTTTCTTCCTCAAGATCGTAGTTAGCTTGTCTGAGAAATATACCACACTTTGATTCTCAAGTGAAAGAAGAAAATTATAAAAATGGGAAATAGCCACATATGCCTATAATGATTTCTTCCCCCTGGGAAAGTAATTTAAATGGTTCACAAAAATTCCTCCACATTGCACTCTTTCCTCCTCAACACTCAAACAGTTTTTGGGACCCACTTTTCCACACAGAGGGCTACAATATAGACCAGAAGCAAAATCTTCCTCTCTTTTCCATATCACCAATCCAGTCACACGGTATCAGAGCAATAAAAAAAAAAAAAAAAAAAAAAAAAAAAAAAAAAAAAAAAAACCTCCTTCTTGGCATCTTTGACAGATGACAAAAAGCTAGGTTGGTTCTCTGTAGATTGTTTGCATGTATCCCAAAAAATTAATTTTTTAATTTTTTTCATCTGAAAGGCAGCGAGACAGATATTCCATGCCCACAACAGCCAGGGCTAAGCCAGGTAAAATCCTAGAATTCACTCCAAGTCTACCATGTGGGTTGCAGGTACCCAAGCACTTGAACTACCATCTGCTGTCTCCCAGGGTGCAAATTAGCAAGAAGCAGAGATTGGAAGAGGAGCTGAGAGTCAAATGCAGGCCTTTTGATAGGAGAGGCAGGTGTCCCAGGTGGTGGGTATCTTATCAAGTATCCTACTAAACACATGCCCCACAGAGTTTTAGGAAAAGAGTTTCATAATTTGCAACTCACCATCGAATGGTGATGCCTGCCATTTGGCAGATTTATGATGTAAGGTGAGGTACACAAAAGTGAGCAAGATGTGAAACCTGACCCTGGAGAATGTATTGGCTCAGTGACTGCCCAAACATGTAAGAATAATAGTGGAAAGTGTTAATAGTAAAAACAAGTAGAAGATGCTGTTCTATCACAAAGAAGGGGGAACCAGCACAGCTTGGGGAGGGAAGCAATGGTGCTTGGTTTTCTTGACAGGAAAACGGGACTTTTGTAATAAAAGGCAGAAAAGCCCCCTGAATGAACAGAGGGTCATACAATAATCTAGCATAATGAGTATGCTGTTATCAGTACACAGGCTGGAAACTGAAGAAGTTGTTAAGCATGAAGTTGGAGAGGGTTTGGGGCCAGGTTTTGAAATGGGTTGTTCAGTGTTAGTTAAAACATGGAAGTAGCATTCCACACTGGGGAGAGCATGCTGAGTAATACACATGTGATAACAGAATTTCATGGCTATCCACGTTGGAAGAAGAGCTAATAGGTTGATAGAACATTTAGGGAAATAGGATGAGAACTACATAAATGATTCCACTTTTGAGAGAAAATGATAGAGCAAGGGGTGACCAATAGGAACAAATGCAATACAGAATAAGAGAATAAGGATTAAAAAACGATATAGCCTGGATGCAATACCTCAAAGTGAGTAAGAATGACTTGGGTGGGCTGTGAAGGCAGGTGGTGGGATGGAGGAGTCAAGCAGCAGGATGAGCAGTTGGCCATGCAGGGATGTCAGCTCTGTCCACCGTTGGGCTCCAGGCTGTGGCAAAGCCCGAGCAGGAAGCATTCAGGGGACGTTTTTTCAGGGGCAAGCCCTGGAAAGTGTGCTCACCCCCTCACTGATATTCCACCAGCCAGACCTCAGCTGCACGACCTCCTCCAACTTCCAGGGGAACTGGAAAATGCAATGTAGCTACACAGGATTAATAAGAAACAGGATTCGAAGTAGTAAACACAGAGCAATGTCTGTCACGGCTGCTTTTCCTTGTTCTTTTATGGAATTACAGACAAAGTAGCAAAAATAACTTCTAAGCAAAGGAAGAATTTTCAGGCTTTGCTTGCCTCTGCTTCCTGATTACAGTTTATCTCCTGGGAGAGACAGAAAAGTCTTTCTTCTTAGGAACAGCAGAATAATAGCTACAGTGTTTTGATCCCATTTGCTTTCAAGTTTGAGGGAAAAATCTTTACAAGCAGCTGTCGGGGTTCTCAGGCCCTACATGGGGTACAGTATTTGGATGGGTTTAAAAGCAGAGAGAAACAAAAGATGAGATCACAAATGATTATTACTAAGAGACTTTCTGGCCAGAAAAAAAGTTCTGATTATTACCAACCATTGTGGTGCTATAGACCATGGGTTGTGCAGATGCGAGCAATCTCATTCACAGTATAGCCAAGCATCAGACAACGTCTATTGGAGAAGGTGAAAACTGTCATTGTCCCACTGAATCTAATCATGGCCAAGAAAGAAGGAAGTATTCAGGGCATGAGAACCTTGGAATAAAATGACCATGTCAGAGAGGATTTTAAAATAGACAAGCAGAGACTTAAGAGCAGATTTCAAAAAATTCAGACAAGAATGAAGGTTTTGTAACTAATGGCTTTGGGAGGATATGGCTCAAATGGCATAGATGAAAACCTGAATATATGACCATAGAATCCTTCACAGTGATTCCAGATGAGAAAAAAGAGAGTCAGATAAAGGGAACCAATGCCATAGCTTCAGCACTCTAAGTAGATTCCATAGAAACAGGAAACTTGTTAGAAAAAGGGCTGAACTCAAGAAAAGATACAGGTGGAGAGAGATTTTGGATGGCAAAGAACTAAAATAAGAGAAACTTTTGCAGGGTACACAGTAACTATTTGTGTTTGCAACAAAATGAAAAGGCCTAAGAGGGGTGGGTAGTTTGGCTGTCAGTTGAGATGGCTATGTTCTGTATCAGAGTGCCTAAGTCAGAAACCCGTCTTTGGCTCCTGACTCCAGCTTCTTGATAAGATGGTTCATGTAATTGGGTCCCTGCCTCTCAAGTGGGAGACTTGGGTTGAGTTCTCAGGTCCCAATCTGGGTCCATCCCAGTCCTGGCCATCCCAGGCATTTGGGGAGTGAACTAGTAGATGAGAGTGCTCTCTCTCCCCCTCTCCCTATCTGCCTCTCAAATAAGAATAAATATTAAGAAGGAATGGACTACACAAGCGTTGAGTATATTTACCCCTGGAATAGGGGAGAGATAATCCTGTGAATTCTTATTTTTCAGTCTTTTCCAGATACTATTGTGTTAAATTCAGAACTCTAGGGAAAGCATTGCTTCTCATTATCAAAAATAAACAGAAATTCAACTTAGAAGGAAAAATTTCTTTTCATCCACAAGAAAGGAACTTATGTCTCAAACTCAGGTAGAACTAATTCAGGGGTATGGAGAAATATGAATAGCAGTTTTCACATTGAAACTATCAATAATCTTTACAAACTGGAAGCAGAACTTCAAAACTCAGAGCAGAAAAAAAATACATTCATTTTTAAAGGGTCAGAAAAATAGATTATAGAGAAGAAATACTCATCTGTCAGTTTGCTAACAGTTTCTACAATTTGAGAACACAAACAGATGTTTATATGCATTTGCAAAAGCAAGCCATGTTTGTTTCAATATAGTATCAGTTTATTCAGGATAATATGTGCCATACGATTGCCATTTAGTTAAGTGGTATTGATAAGTATTATGGTTCTATTTGCTGTACAGAAGAAAATTTGAGGGCAATACACTCCACATAGAAATTTTTGTATTGTTTATAATTTAAAATAATTAATCAATAAGACAAAGCTTTCATGTATCCTCCTTGTTAAAAAAAAAATCTGCATTACCGGTAGACTAGGGACTCCTTTGACTACCTCAACCAATTCTGTCCTTCTCTGTTCTTCAACATTGTAAATCTTTATGCACTCTTCCTTGTCTTCTCTTATTTATTTATATCCAGGCATGCACATGGTAGGAGGAGGAAATTAATATTAATATTTTGAATTTTTATCATAAGATATCCTATTTTCTTAGCTATTTTGCAAGTTTTATTCAATAATGTTCACAAATATTTCTTATGCCATATATTAAGATCTAACTTATTTTATTGATTTCTGTGGAATATTCCTTTGTATAAAATATCAGTGTATTTATTCACATTTCTTTAAGACCCATTTCCTACTCTTTCTGTGTGTGAATGAAGGATTAGCTGATCATTTGCAATGAGCTAGCGTCACTCAGCCCAGTGTGTGTGTGTATTACAATGTTCTGTGTTTTCCTTTGAGCACCATTGAGTTGCTTACAATATGCCTGCTAAGTCCCACTCGTAGACTTTATTATGTTGCTGGTCCTCAGATATGAGTGTAATCCAGTCTACTTCTGTCTCCTGATCTGCTATGAAAGTTCTGGGGAATGTTCAGGCCAGCTTTAGGAACACAAATCTGGGAGACTGAGGTCTAGCATGACTAGGAGGTTCCCAATTTCAAAATATTGACAGTGTGTGTGACCTTTCCAGATGACAAGCAATGTTGGAGATGTGCTACTTCTCTGGAGACTTCGTTCATTTGTGCATTTGTGCATTTATGCATTCATTCAGCTTGTGGGGTGGCAGGTGCCATTCTGTCAACAGAGCTACACACAAAGAGCTACAAGCTCCTGGGGCACTTCCCTGGCAGGTTGAAGATGATCTGAGCTCAACAAATCAACAGTAAATGAGGGAGTTTGATGTAGTAACATGGCTTTTAAGAAAATTGAATAGATGAATGCGTCTGAGTGATTATGAGGAAGGTGACGCAGTGTTTCATAAAAGTAATACTTGCAGTAAGAATAGTATTTTACATGCAAAGATTATGTTCTATGAGAATGCATTTATTAAATCATCTATTCCTCACAAACATTCGGTGATGTAGGCAGTATTTTCAACGTTCTTTTATAGAGGAAGTAACAGAAGTTCAGAGCAAATAAATAGCTTGCCGATATCCTAGCCCTTGTAGAAGACCTGGATGGGGCAATAGCAATAGTCTCTTGAGGTGGTGATATGAGAGCTGACACTGGATTAATAAGCCATTCACAGAAGCCAAAGGGAAGTTCAAACAGGGATTTCTTAGGGTGAAGGTTCTTGATCCATGTGAGAAACAGAAAGATCATAGAGAGGCATCTCTAGGATTTGCTTCATCAAAATACATTCTGTGGAAGCATTTGGGGCATCATATCTCTTAGAATAAGTACTATTAGAAAATGAGGTCCTCACATCGAAATATCTGGCAGTTGGTATGTGATGTTCGCCCTGTCAGGTTCTGGGAAACCATTGGAAAGGGCCTTGGAACAGTTGTGTTTTCTTTTTAAGATGCAGATTCTGGACTAATACCACGAAACTAATGAGAATTTGGATTTCAGCAAAGTATGATATCCTGAACAAGAGCTAGAGAAGTCAGGTCAACTTTAAGTGGTTGCATTATTATACCATCAAAGTGTCTGTTTAATAGCAAAATAACAAGTAAAGCAGTCATTACTATCCTTCACTCCGGCTTTGTCTTTGCACATGGTATAATCAACTTTGAAAAGTTCCCAGTATGAAGGCATAGAAATATGTCATTCAATTTGTGGATAGCATAAAGCTGTGATGAAATACAAAGAGGGAATGTCAGAATCAGAGCTAATATGAATTAAATAGACTCCACATAAAGGTCATTCTTACAAGAGGTAATCTATCTGAAAAAAATGAGAAGTTGTGAATGAAGTACAAATATCTGAACACATGTACATTTGTTTGCTTCTGCCAGTGTGCATGAGCCTGTGTATGCTAATAAACGCATACCCAGAGCATGAAGGTGTTCCTGATCTAACCAATATGTTTTCAAGTGGACAAGTAGGATGCATGTTTGGGGACATTCCATGTCAAATCCCTTATGAGTAACGAGTCTGTCCTGGCTCATTAAAAAAATACCTTTGTTTATTTGTTTAACAGGAGAGAGACTAAAAATAAGTTCTAGAAATTGGTTCAAATATGAATATTCTGAAGAAATAGAACTTTACCTTGGGAAAAAAGTTTGGGCTAACTGCCTTTGCAAATATCTGAAAGATGTTAAGGTACAGAGATTAGAGCAAAGGGTCAAAGTTAAAGTCAGTCATCAGCAAATGTGGTTTGGCTGGTAATGTTATCTTGAACCATGTTTCATATTTGAATGCATTCCCAATATCTAAAACCAGAGATTTTTTTAACTTTTATTTAGTAAATATAAATTTCCAAAGTACAGTTTATGGATTACAATGGCTTTTGCCCCCCAAAACTTCCCTCCCACCCGCACCACTCCCATCTCCCACTCCCTCTCACATTCCATTCACATCAAGATTAATTTTCAATTCCCTTTATATACAGAAGATAAATTTAGCATATATTAAGTAAAGATTTCATCAGTTTGCATCCACACAGAACATAAAGTGTAAAATATTGTTTGAGTACTAGTTATAGCATTAATTCACATTGGACAACACATTAAGGACAGAGATCCTACATGGGGAGTAAGTGCACAGTGACTCCTGTTGTTGACTTAACAAATTGACACTCTTGCTTATGGCGTCAGAGTTTTTAATGTGAATCTACTTCTCTGATCTTTTCTGAAGGCTTGGAAAATCCAATGATAGTGGTCTATGTTTTTCCATAATAATAATTGGGGCTCATGTCCTTTAGAAAGTAAATGCACATGAACTGAAGTTCCTGTCATTTCTTATTTTCACTCCAACTTACTATGTTATACCTAAGCCAAGTATTCATTTAATTATCTTCCCAATCCTACTATCCATGGCTAGAATGCTTGTTGAGGCCTATTTCAACGCAACGTTCAGAAGCAATGCTAAATTTGGCCAGCAGTGGACCTAAGGGCTTTAGGAGGTAGCGCACTTCCTGACACTGGAAATACCGAAACCATGAATCAATATGCAGGGGATGTTTGGAATGAACTAAAGGACCATGCCTTAGTCTATTCTCTATGTGAAGTAACATGGAGGTGAATGGGGACAACAGAAAATAAATGAATGACAGAGAGTGAAAAAGAGAGAGGGGAAGAGAGTCATTAGGACATCAGAAGAAAAATAGGCAACTTAAGTGTGCCAAGAGGTCCAAGAGGCAGTGGGAACAAATGAGACTCTAAATGATGACTGTACATTTCAGAGCCAATTGTAAATTTATCTGCAACAATTGCAATTAAATGAGGTGTGTCCTGGGCAGCTGTCTTAATGCATTAGTCAGCCAACTGGAACCGTGAAAAAGTGCATTCATCTTCTATTTAAAGCACTGGTACCAACTCCTTAAGGGTTGGTATCTCACAGGTCTCAAATTAATTAGTGGAGGTATTTACAAAAATAGTCTCACCAAATCACTTGTGGCCTATGATGGATTAAAATGGATCTGTTGTTAAGTATTGTAATTACGAAACAGTTTTGCGAAGTGTTATGCTTTCCTTAATTATAGAAACAAACAAGGTGGTAGGCAAACAGACGCATTGTTCCCATGCACCTTCCTAGTTTCTTAAGTTTAGCCCTTAGAGGATTCAGCGGTTGCCCTTTTCCACCTGCCCCTAGCAAACTGTTAATCGTGACTGTTTTAGGAAAAAAGCATAAGCTCCGTTTAGAAGCTACAAGACTATGAAAATCTATGCAAATTCACAGAGTGGGAGGAAAACAGGAAGCAAAGCTGATTCTCAAGGAGGTCAGTTCACTTCCTTCTTCAGAGTCTTCCTGCAGTGGGCACACTGGGGGCAGCTCTGGGGCTGAGAAATCAGGACTCCACACTTTGCTCACTGCCGCTCCTCTTCATCTCTTTAAAAAATCAGGCAATGGAGAAATACTTGGAAATGTTTTTTTCCTGATATTTTCCCAAATCACAGTTAAGTATTTTTACCATCACATCTTTTTTATGTAAAGCCTCATTGGAGGATCTCTTTAAAAAATACAAATTTCTGAGTCACTCTGTAGACACTGAAAATCAGAATCTCAGTACAATGTAGCCTGGTAAAGTCTGTTTTTAAAATTCAATAGAAGATGCTAATGCACATAGATATGTGGTAATTACTGATCAAGAGCCACCCTCTGTTTAGAGACTGTTTCAAGCTTCTGATAATGACATTGAGATGATTCGAAGCAGCAACATGGAGTGCATACAGCTGTTGGGAACTGAAAGGAATTCTCAGCCTGGGCATCTTTGGAACATTAATTGGCTGTAATCTATAGAGGATGAAGATAAGAAGGTAGAAATAGTATCAGTATTTATGGGGTACCTTAGTGCCTGAATACTTTGCTTGACTGCCAGTCTGTACCCTATGCTTGTCCTCAAAGCTTGCCCTGATGCCACCCAAAGGGTGACTTGAGAAAAGCTTACCCCATCTCTACTTATGCTATCCAAAGAAGTAGAGGACATTAGGGTTTTCTCTGGGCAGGAAAAATTTTTACTGAAAATATGAAAGAATTACGACATAGATAGTGATGTGTGATGGATGGTTTGAAAAAGACCACTTGGCAATTGTATTTACCTTTTCCCATAACAGAACAAGAGGGCACTCATTCAACTGGGGAAATCAAAAAGCAGCACATTTCAAATAAATGAAAGGAAACTTTGCAGCCCATAATGAAGTCCATGCACTGGCTACAGATTGCCAAGGAACATTACTGAAGCAATTAAACATTTGTGGGTGAACAATAGCATTTTACAGCCTCAATAGGTAGAGGAGGAATAAATCCTGTACTTCTGGCTCAACTGGGCTTCTTTTTCTTTAAGTAGTAGCTATCTTCATACCTGGGAAAATAAACTAATCCTTCAGCTTTGTACAAAACATGCCCCTTCTCACTCAAGCATATGAAAGAATATTCTTGCCCAGAATCACTAAATATATGGAAAGAACAGGACTCTGTTGTGAGTCTCCAACACCAATCTACTCATAGGTTTGGAGACTGGCTGTAAAGGACTCCTGGGACTAGCTTGTTGTCACACTTGCAGCCAAGATTTATTACAGCATCTTACTAGTAAGGCTATATAGCTGCATCATAAGGAGAAAAGACACAGGGCGTCTGGTGAAATCCATGTTCAGACTTCCCTGTCATCTTTCTTTCCCTTGAAAGGTCACATAGAGCACACTCTACGTGAAAATTGGTGTTAGCTTTCTGCCTAGCAAAGTCCATTAGAGAATCAGTACTGAATGTTTTACTGGGGACTGATCTCAAAGGCTTTGTATGCCTAGCATGCACACAAACTTTCAGAAATAGAGCAGGTGTTCAGCATAAACCATATTGTTTGCACAGACAGTGGTACCCTCATTGGTTATCATTCCGAGAGCCAAGGTCTCAGACGTGAGCCAAAGGCCAACCTGGCAAACTAGTCTCTCTAAGGGTAACATTCTCAGACCTCCTATGTTTACCCTCAGATCTAAAATGAGCCAGTGGCAGCTATGTAGAAATCAATCGCTCAACATTCCAAAGGAGTATATTGTTCTATCGTTTTAAAACATGGATAAACAGATAGTAATCAAAGTCTGTAAAACTTGGTTTTCTTGTCCTACATTTTATCAAGGGTCTAATAACTTTTCTCCATGAAACATTTTTACTGTATGTTCGACATTAATTACACAGAAAACTTGGAGCAACTGAGAAACTCCAGAAACTCAGGGCTAACATTTGTCCACTTACTTATTGCGTCCCTATGTAAGAACTAATATCCCTTCTCAGAAAGGTCACTTTTAAAATTACTTGATATACTATCACAAGCACACAAATGCTCAATGAATTTCCAGTTTCTAAATGTATCTCAAGGGTGTAGGTCTTGATATTAAAGTATGGCCTTGGCTCGACTTCAAGGTTTGAGAATAAATGCCGGGAATCAGGCATGGGATGATAATGCATTTACTTCTTACATATAATTTAAACAGTGGTTTTGTACATTGAGGAATAAAGGTTCACTGATTACTTTTCAGAAAATAATCACCTCTCAATATAAACCATTACCTATATAAATTCATTTATCTGAGTGAAATCAGAAGCACAAGAGAGAAATAGCTTGTATCATCTTAACCGTGGTTATAACTCACTGAAAAGTGGTTGTTCTGAAATCATGCATAATTTTAAAATCTTTCACACTTCCCATTCTAATTCAGGATCTGGATGCCTGAAGCCTAGAGTATTCCAAAGCCAACTTCATATTCTTCCTATTTCTAAGGTCTACTCATCCCACACCTATTATTGCTAAATGAATCTTCTCAGACATGCTGATGTTACTCTTTTTCCAAAAACTTGATAGCTTTCTTTCAGCTTGAGAATCAATCTCTCAGTCCTACCCACTACCACCACCACCCCTTATTTTGGTTCAAATTTAATTCTTCAATTTAAGAATGAATCAATTGTCTTGTCTGTGACAAAATTAGAATTTTAAATACAGGGGTTTTTTTTCCCCCTGCTGTGCTTGTGAGAGAAGCAACCAGACTGTACTTCTCATCTATCTTACATGCGGATTAAATCTTACCCATCCTAAAAATGTAGACTGTTTTGGTCTCCCATACTGGGTGTTGGTGCCCTCTCACTATTTTCTTCCTAACTGCCTAGATGAAGGGAAGCATGTGTTCCTAGGATCCCCAGAGGGAATTTCATCAAGGGTTAGTTTTTTGTCCACTGCCAGATAACCCATTCTAATTATCTCATCACCCATTCTAATACTCTCATCTCCCTAGTCTTGTTATGTGCCTCCCTGCCACCTATAAGGTGAGCCACTGTACCAACAGCTCATTGGGACAGCTTCCATGTGTATTTTCTATAACATCAAACCCTGAGCCATGGAAGAAGGTTCCGTGTACTACTCTTTCCCTTTCACCCTCGTGATGCACTCCCACACTTATCTGGCCCCTTCCTAGACGCTTTAGCCAGGCCCTTCAGCTCTTTGAGTTTGCAGAGACTCCATGTTCATGTTCAGGTTCTGTTGACACCTGTCCATATGGAAAGGCAGTGTAGCAGAAGCAGCCTTTTGCAAGCATTTTGCTACGTCAGCTGTGGTCTTTTGTAAGTCCTCCAGATGAATCAAGTTTTTGTCTGGTAAAGAGGTGAATGCTACTTCGCCAGGCCCCAGTGTTTAGGGCATCTAAAGGGATCAAGATACTCAGGCTTGCCAAGCACATGTCATCTACTCAGATCACAGGCACTATTTTCCCTTTATGAGTCCTACCTTTAACATAAGACATCTGTTGAGGGTATACATTGCCTCCTTTGTGACTTTAGCACATTTACAGTTAAATCCTGGGTATAAATTTCAGCCCAGTTTTAGGATCACCTTAAGGATTGTCATGAATGCCTTCTGGTTTTCACAGGTTGTCATTGTTTTTAAAATTCTCCAAAGAAACTGATTGGAGTAAAGTTTGTGACAATCCTCATAATTATTTGTGTCCTGACAGTGTTTAAATTGTGAATTAGGCCGGTGCCGCAGCTCAATAGGCTAATCCTCCATACACACCGGGTTCTAGTCCCAGTCGGGGCGCCAGATTCCTTCCCGGTTGCCCCTCTTCCAGGCCAGCTCTCTGCTGTGGCCCGGGAAGGCAGTGGAGGATGGCCCAAGTGCTAGGGCCCTGCACCCCATGGGAGAACAGGAGAAGCACCTGGCTCCTGGCTTCGGATCAGTGTGGTGTGCCGGCCACAGCGTGCCAGCCGTGGCGGCCATTGGAGGGTGAACCAATGGCAAAAGGAAGACCTTTCTCTCTGTCTCTCTCTCTCACTATCCACTCTGCCTGTCAAAAAAAAAAAAAAATTGTGAATTACTGTGTAAGCTACTACACCACTGGCATATTACGCCAGCCCATCATAGCTTAGAGTTTTAGGGCCTTGATTGCTACAGTATGCCAGAGGTTCTTACACCCAATTATGAAGCCAGTTTTGGCCACTTGAATGGTGAGAGATCCACTTCCAGAATCCCATGATAAAGAACTCTAACATGCAATATTTTCAAAGAATATAGTCAATATTTTTCATTGTCTTACATTATTGGATATTTTCTGCCAATATCATTCTCTTTTTTTACATAGTAGATACTCTATAACATCTATATATGAAGTCAGCACAGTTCAGGTTTCTCTTGTATGCTGCCTAATTTCAGTCAGGGAAAGCTTAAATGAAAAATAGTTTAAAAAGTAAATACAAGTAAAATATAAATGAATCTGTTTTAGAGAATACACGTGGAACACTTCTGTCAATTTTGAAGTTAATCTGTTTTTCAAACAGAAACCTTTTATTTAAGGAATACCAACTTCATGCAATTCCCTAGTCCAACTTTAGGAAAATAGTGAATCTTCACATTGTACTTGTACACCCACTCTACTTCCTCCTCATTCTCCTATTCCCATTCTTATTTTTCACTAACATATATTTTCAATTAAATTTATATACACATGATTACTAAGTAAAGAGTTCAAAGTCATAGCATCTCAAAGTGTCCATTTCATTTCTATAGATTACCTTTTAGGTGCTCTATTAGTTACCACAGATCAAGGGGAACGTATGGGTATTTGCCCTTTTAGGACTGGCTTATTTCGCTAAGTATGATGTTTTACAGTTTCATCCTTTTTTTTTTTTTTCAAGTGACAAGATTTCATTTTTATTTTTTCTCCCATGTAGTATATTCCATGGTGTACTTTATCTTTTTCTTTTTTTTTAAGGGAAAGAGTTTACTGGGGGAAACCTGACAGACCAGAGGGAAGGGTCGAAGAGGGAGAAAAGGGAGGAGAGCATAAGAGAGAGATCGAGAGAGAGAGGGAGAGACAGAATGCCACACGTTCAGGAACAGGTACTCTTAAAACTTTGCCAGGGGGGCAGGGAAGTAGGAGCCGTGAATCCCATTAGGGTGAGAGTGGAGCTGACACCAGTGGTTGAGATGTGGTGGGGAGGGCTAGGGCCTAGAATATGTCTGGGGTGTAGATCGCACCATTGATAAGACTGCATCATTTTACTAACATTCTCCCCTTTTATTTTTTATAAAGTAAGAATTGTATGCGATTACATTAGCCCCCAAAGTCCAGGAGGGGTAGAGGGATGATGATCTGTCTTTAGAGCTACTTCCTGCTGACTTGGGGCAACGAGGTACTCTCTGCTGGCATGGGGTGATGTCTCAAGCTTTTGTCTCCTGGGTGGGGAGCCAAATATATCCCTGTAACAGCATTTGGTTGACTGGCTGGTGAAGGCCTTGGTTCGTTCCATTATCACCTCTTATAAACACTTAAACAGACACTGTAGTATAAAAGACAGGGTGAGAACAGCAACCAATGATCCTAAGAGTGGCATTAACCAGGTAATGAGAGGATTTCACAGAGGAGAGGAAATGAGGGGTGTCTCTGGACCTTCGTGAAGACTGTCTGATCTCAACCAAGACTGGGAGAAAGGCCACTCATTTTTTGTGGGTAGAGGGGTTTGTCTGTTGAGAAATTCTGAACAATCATACAATGTTAAGTAGGGGAGAGGACCATCAATATACACAGGTGTGGAGTAGAGCCATTGATGTTAGAGTAAAGGCTATGATTACAAAAAAATGAGGCCCCAAGTGGGCTAGACAGGGTCTTGAACAAAGAACAGACTCATTATTAAAGAACCTAAAAGAGATGCTGTCTAAACATGAATAAGTTTTCTGATTGAGAGGCAAGTAAAACCTGACAGAAGGGGCCTGATAATCTGGTGGGCTTTAAGGCCTTGTCAGTTATGAGGCCCAGCCTATCTCATCACATGGGGTGTGAACCTCCTTGAGGAAGGCACCCTGTTGACTGCCATTACCTAGCTGGCCAGATAAATGCAGATGGCATCCTCTGCCTGCAATGTTACTGAACCTATTGGCGGTCCCCTCAGCAGCGGTCACTTTGGAAGCTGGGCCGAGTGAAGAGCTTTTCAGCTTAGAGGCAGCAAGATCTATGGCTCTGACCTGGTCGTCCTTCGACTCCAGGAAAGTTCTATTTCCAGTGATCCAACTCTGACTTTCCACCTTCTAAGCCACAGCAGTGGACTGGCCTGTTGGGTCTCCTTGATGGCAGATCACTGTACAGAGCAGCCATTAATAGGTCTGCCACCTATCTTCACATTGCTTCCGATGCCTAGCTTTATTTGTCTCCTGGTTTCTGTTAAAGCAGAGCAGAGGATGCAAGTCAAGGGGATTTTCAAGTCCCATCTCTAATCTTTGTGGCCTAAACTAGAAGTCTAGAGTCACAGTCATATTCTGATAGTTTTGTGAGGTAGACAATGCCCATGAGGAAAGCTATGTCCTTACCTTAAAACTTTCTCTCCCTTTATTTCATAATTTCTTTATCCAGTCTTCAGTTGATTGACATTTGGGTTGATTCCATATCTTAGCTATTGTGAATTGAGCTGCAATAAAACTGGAGGTACAGATGACTTTCATATGGTGGTTTTTGTTTCATTTGGGTAAATTCTTAGCAGTAGGATGGATGGATGATTTGGTATGTCTATTTTCAGATTTCTGAGGAATCTCCATACGGTCTTCCACAATGATTGAACCAGTTTACATTCCCACCAATAGTGGATTAGGGGTCCTTGTTGACACATCCTTGCCAGCATTCGTTGTTAAATGTTGATTTCTATATGAAAGTCATTCTAACAGAGATGAGGTGAACTTTTCTAGAGAAAAAAAGACAAGTAGTGAAATTGTCATGGGAACATTTATTTCCATTAATCTTCATTTTACCCAAATTCATGAAACAGGTGCTGTACCACATACAAAGGCTTGAAATCTTATTTCTGACCCTCTTAAAGACCCATTTCTTCCCAAGAGTGGAGGAAGACCTTGGGAGGTATTGGCTCAGAGCATGGCAACACATTGCTTTTCACTTCTCTCCTCCTCTGCATCCTCCTGCTGGCTGCACGAAACAGATCTTCCACAGGGTTATGGTCATCTGCGGTGGTAGGACAGCACTGACGGGTGAAGCCTACATTTACTGAGAAGGTGGAATGCAATTTCTTGAACTGATATCGGAATGGGTGAATATCAACTATACTGAACCAGCTAACCAACTCTCACCCTGGATTGTTCCAACATTTTGAGTATGGTGTGTCAAAGCAAGTTGAGATTCTACATTGGAGTCATTACATTTTTCCTTATACATTATAGTTATAGACGAAGAAAGCGCTATTAGCTATGTTTCCAATTTTAAAATTCTAAACACCATCTTTCCTTTACATGCATTTGGATTAGAGGTAGATAGTTAAATTTCCGTAACTTCATTATTAGCAAAATTTTGGTCAGTAAAATAAAATACCTATGAAAGGCACAGGTTAACGTGAATGAATTAATAGTTTCCTTCATAACAATTTTAAAGGACTTTTGAAAAAATTTAAAGGCAGACTTATAGAGAAAAGGAGAGGGAGAGAGAAGGAGCAGGGCTGAGCAGGCAGAAGTCAGGAGTTTCATCCGGGTCTCCCACAGAGTGGGGAGGGGCCCAAGTACTTGGGCCATCTTCTGCTGCTTTCCCAGGTACAGTAGCAGGGAACTAGATTGGAAGTAGAGCAGCCAGGACATGAACTGGAATACACATGGAATGCTGCCAGCGCAGGCAGTGGCTTAACCCACTGTACCACAAAGCTGGGCCCTTAAGAGACTTTTTATAACAGTTTTCTTTTTTTATCTTAAATTTTAAATCAATGGTACATGTCTATTCGAACAAACCCAGAGCTTTTTCTTACTAGGGAAACAGGTAAGAAAATATATGCCAACGTTTTCAGTAGTGATCTTCTAAGATATGTAATGGGATAGGTAGCAATATAGCAGCCCATGATTGCCTGTCTACCTGCCTACATCAATAGTCTCCTATTCTTTCATGGTTTCATTAACATCTCCTAAGCCACCAATGGAATCTTTGGTTTCAGCTATATTTTATCCAGAAAAGTATTTTAAAATCTGAAGTTCATAAGTTTCTGTTTTCATAGGGAACAGCCTCATTTTGCCTACAGTTAAAAATTCATTTTCCAATCCACATTTTCTGGCATTAGAAGTTATTTTTTAAATGATCTAAAGTCTCTTAAGTATAGGGATGTGATGGCCAACACAGAGTGGTCTCTGTTAATGTATTCATTATAGTGACCAAGGCCCGTTTGGTTAGAAAATTCTCTACCCATTGAGGTAGTATAGGATTGCAAGACTTGGAGAGTTGTTCTGTCTTTTGTGACATAGTTGAGAATGTTAGTCCTTCTGTCATTTTTCCTTTTTTATTCCCCACCATCTCTTTTGGACAGAAAACAAGATTTTGATTTGTGGTATTATGCTCTGGTGATTCGGTTGGTGTCTGGTTCCTGGCACCCCCACCCCACCCCCAGGAATGAGAAAAGCTAATACAAGTAGACAAGGAGAGTGGTAGTAGTAGTCATAGGTGTCATAGGCTGCATAGCACATTTTTTACATTATAAAATCAAGTTGTAAAATAAAAATTAGACTTCTGTTTACCATTCCTATACCTCTGAAATTGTACACTGAAGCAGGCTTGGATCTCCAAAGCATCCATGTATTCAGTGACGAGTTCAAGGACACTAAGAACTGTCTGGGTTTGCCATCTTCAGATGCACTTTGTTCTTCTTGAGGCACAATGTGACTATGAGAAAAAGTAGATGGTAAGCATACAGGTTTTTTTTTTGTTGTGATACATATATACATCCAAGTTACCATCATAATCAAAATATAAGTCCCTTTATATCTAACCAGAAGTTTCTCTCATGCCATTTTTTTAGACAATCCCTACCTGCAAATCTTTTATGGCCACGGCCACTTCTGTTATCTCTCAGGATTGTTTTTTTTTTTGCCTGTTTTTTAAACTTCATTCATATGGACTGTTTGGATTTTAGCCACTCTAGTAGGTGTGTAGTAGGATCTCACTGCAGTTGAACCTTCACCTGATGAATACTAATGCGGAGTATCTTCTCTGTGTATTGATTGGTCATTTGTGTATCTGTTGAAATACTTTCTGTTAAAAGCTGGAGCTGCTTGTATTCTGATGAAAAAGTTAGAATAGTCTTCCTGTATGTTGGACATATGTGCTTTGTCTGACTGGGACACAAATACTTCTTCCCAGTCTGTGGCTTGCCTTTTCATTTTCTTAATCGTGTTTTTTGATGAGCATGAGTTTATAAGAAGTCTAAATTTAAGATTTGGCATACTTTTCTAGTGCTAAAAGAAATTGAACAGGATCTCTTTGTTCAAAATAGACTACTGTAAAATGCTCTGCAAATGTGTGCAGTGAGGGAACCTCCCTTTGGCTGATGTTTTAAGTGCCATGATTCTTGATCGGCGACTAGGTCCGCGGACTTTCAGAACAGGTCTAGTGGAGGTGCAACATGCCACGCGTGTCTCCTGGTTGTTGTGTTAACAGAAGCGAGGTGAAACTTAGGTGATAAACATGCGCTGAGAGGAGCTGGTTGTTCTAATGCCTGAGGTGTGCTCTTTGGTGGCCTTTTCAAAGCACAGCCAGGAAGCATGTGCACAGTGTAACAATAGCTGCTCGCTCTTAGTATAGCGCTGGGGTAAACACAATTTAATTTTTCATGAAGCTAATGCAATTTAAGCTTCATAGTCCTTGACCCTTCTAAGGCCCTGGAAGGGACACTGGCCATATATTTACATGATCAGGATCTTCACTGATAAAAAAATCCAAAAATATTTAAATCAAAGCAGGCTAAGACCACTGTGCTTCTCCGCTCTGATTCCTCCTACACATTTGCCTTTTCCATTTAACAAGTGGTTTTCAAATTATTCATGAGACTTTTAGGGACCTAATTAAGCTGGGGAAGTTAAAATTAAGATATGTTTTGGTTTAGTGGAATACATCTCTAAGCATTACAATTACCCAGTTTTGTTTACATTACTGCTAGTTTTCCTCCTGTAGGAACGACTTCTGGGAATAGTTCTCCCATGCACTGTTCCAATTTCCTTGCTGTTGTGACCAAGTAGCACAGGACCAGAGATTATATAGCAGTATGATTAGGATGTTTTTGGGCTCCAGGGCCCTAGAAGCACAGATGTAGTAAAAATTAAACAAGGGTTGACATAACCATATCAGAAGCTAGTCTGTGGAATATTCGTCACAGTTTTAGGCACATAGAAATGTAGGTGAATAATTTGGTCGTCGTTGCCAAAAAAAGGTCACATAAAGATATGCTCAATAATGTAGGTAATATGTAATTATCAACACAATTCATGGCTTGTTATTAGAAGTACATGATATATAATTTAATACAGTTTGTGTTCAGGTAATACAGTGCTACCCAAATACCTCAAGGACTAAAACTAGATGTGCTTGTTGGGAACTAAACAGTTTGCATCCCAACATGAGACCTTGACTGAGCTTGTTGGCATGTCTCATTCTGAAGAGCCTTCTGGAAGTTCATACAAAAGGGTACACTGTCCTTTCCAACAATGGAGAAAGTCTAAAACAAAAGTTTACATATATTCATCAGCAAGTTAAAGTGTATAACATGAGACTCATTTGAATGTGCAATTTTATCTATATAATTGCTCTCTATTATGCAATGCTCATGTTTTTTAAATTGTTTTTCTGTAGAAACTTTTTATTTAAGGAATACGAACTCCATGCATTTCATAAATACAACTTTAGGAATATAATGATTCTTCCCACTGTAGCCTCTCCCAACCATACTCCCACTCCTATTCCTATTCTTACTTTTTTTACTAAGATCTATTTTCAATTTTTTCAATTAACTTTATACACATACAATTGATAAACTCTTTACTTAGTATAATAAAGTTAAACAAATTGTATGCAAAAAAAAAACCTGTTCCTCAACAGTTGAGACAAGGGCTGTTCAAAGTTTGATGCATTTATTTTTTCTGTACATATGTTCACATTTTTAAGACATTTCTAAGTAACTGAATGAAAATGAGTATTGAACTAACTGATAATCCAATTAATCAAGAAGGTTGGGTGGTATCAATTCATCAGGAAAAGGTTTAACTTCTTGCTAATTTGAAACACATTACTAACACGACTGACGATAATCTACATTCGTAATACATCTTTAATAAGGGCATCATTAATAAGCCACTTATGAATATGATCTAAATATTAGCATTAGTCATTCATATATACATCTGATGTGCCTTGAAATCTTATGGGTCACACATGAAAGAAACTCGGTAACAGTCCCAAAACAGGTATAATATAATCAACAATGAGTTTTGAATAGGAAACACCATTCCCAATATATCAGCAATTGCTGAAGCTTTAAAACTGTGGGTAGGTTTTATTTAAGTAGTCATATTTGAGTCACCTTTCAGAGTTGAAACTCCTCATCCTTTCTTGTAAGGAGGGTCTCTTGTTTAGTCAGCATTTCATTGCTTTAAATGAAATGCCTGAGAGAAGATTCTTGGGAAGGAAAACATTTATATCCACTAACTGTTTGAAGTTTCCTACTTTAGGATCAGGTGTCCCCGTTAGTCTGGCTTTTGGTAGAGGCTAGCAATGGTAGAGCAGTTGTGAAGAAATGAACACATAGTCAACTAAGAAGCAGACCAAGAATATTGCCAAAACTCAATTTAAATAGCCAAGCCTCTCCTAGGAACCATCTGAGGGTGCACCTGCAATGACCACAATTTTCTGGCAGGCCCAGCTCTCAGACACCACCCTTCTTCTATCAGCCTTTAACGTGAGACTTTAGGTGTTCAAAGTCTGCATTAGTTTGGGGAGCAAAGTCCTGGTCAATCCATAATACCTCCACCCCACTATTTCCCTTCAGACTCAACAAATGCCTTGAGAAAACACACACACAGATTGACTTTATCATGAGGAATGAATTCTGGGAAGCTTAATATAAAACTGATCATGGGAGTATTTCAGGCATGGAAAGCCAAGACACTCTGGCAAAAAGATCTCTGTGAGTGAGATCCCAGTGGAAAGAACAGGTCTTCAAAGAGGGAGGTGCCTTTCTCTGAAGGGAGGAGAGAACCTCCACTTTGACTATGACCGTGTCTAAACAAGATAAGAGTCGGAGAACTCAAGGGGCTTCCATAGCCTTGGAAACTCATAACTGGTGCATAGGGAGATTACTGATGCCATAAACAGGAGTGTCAATTGGTAAGGTCAACAACAGGAGTCACTGTGCACTTACTCCTCATGTAGGATCTCTGTCCTTAACGTGCTGTACACTGAGGCTTAATGCTATAACGAGTACTCAAACAGTATATTTCACTTTGTGTTTCTATGGGGGTGCAAACTGTTGAAATCTTTACTTAATGTACACTAAACTGATCTTCTGTAAAAAAAAAAAAAAAAAGAAAGAAAGAAATTATCAATTCCCAACTTGACTCACTGGGATTAAACATGACAATAGGTCTGATCTGATTTCATCATCATTTAAGAAGAATCATCTATTATTTTTCACTTTATGTTTCTGTGTGGGAGCAAACTGTTGAAATACTTACTTAAGGTATACTAAGCTGATCTTCTGTATATTAAGATAATCGAAAATGAATCTTGATGTGAATGGAAGGGGAGAGGGAGTGGGAAAGGGGAGGGTTGTGGGTGGGAGGGACGGTATGGGGGGGGAAGCCATTGTAACACATGAGTCGTACTTTGGAAATTTATATTCATTAAATAAAAGATAAAAAAAAAAACTGATCATGGACACATTCCAGCCCAGATCAAGCACAAAGCTGCCATCCAACCCTTGCAGCTGTGTGTTTCCACCTCTCTGTCATTGCAATTAAGATTTCTATACTTTTATTTCTATTTTAATTTTAGGCTTTATAGTAAATGGCTTCAATACTCCACTGATGTTACACTTACCAGACATGGGTTAATAAGACCCATTAAGAAGTAAACAACCTAAAACTAAGCATAAACCAAGGAAACACAACAGATTAACAATACAGTGGTGGAGACTAACATAATTGCAATGTATCCAATTTGTCCAATGAATTACAGGCAAAAAAGATACAGTTTAGAAACTGGTAGATTTGTTTCAAACTATAGGATCAGTTTTAGTTATGTTTTTAAGATTTATAGTATATGAAGATGAAGCAGCAGTACATAAATGCATCTAATAACAAGAAGAGTGAGTAACTATATAGGGTTATTTGGATCATCTCACCCTCTGTTGACCGCTAGTGTGGACTACATTACAATCTTTCCCAGAAATTAATAAATGCCAGAGGATAGCTGGATCAGATCAAAGGAAAATACCTTAGAAAAATGGGCATCAGTATAGGTTAGATATCATCTAAGAGCCCACACAACATAATATAGACCATTTGTGTATACTTAACACCCTCCTATTTCTCCTTTCGTGCTCTTTCTCCAATAGAAAAGTACTCAGTATTCTGAAGGTTAGACTCTTCTTAAAAATATGGTTAAATGTTAACTCATTACCTTATTTCATTTAGAAGTTCACATAAACCAATTTAGTAAGCTCCTTCTCCTTATTCTAGCAATTGAATGCTCTGCAGTCCTAGGAAGCTGTGGAGGCGAGTAGGGAGTAGCCAAGAGAAAGGATGTCATTTTGCAGTCTAGGTCACGAGTGAGCTCAGACTTGGGAATGATGGGTGTTATGTAGAAACTCATTGAGGGTTAACAATTTGTCATTCACTATCCAGTACCCCCAGAATAATGCTTAGCATGTGGGAGGTACTCATTAAAAATATTCTTGAAGAAGACTGGTAACACACACTTGCTTAACTAATGTTAAGCATCATCAATAACACTCAGATTTTTCTGCTATCTAGCAAAGTGTAACATTTATCATGTGAGTCAAGACACATCCATTAAATGATTAATCCAACACTCACCTTGGAGACGTAAGTTTGGAATTCTTTCTCACCATGAAAATAAGTTTACATTTTCACTTAGTTTCATTACAGGGATGAGGGAACTGAGTTTTCATTATAGTAAGTATCTACTTCTAGCCACCTAGTTTTATTTGGGCGCTTACTCATTTTTTCACGGCCCTTGCCCCTTTCCACAGAATCTGGTGCAACACTCTACTTTTGATACTCTGGAGGGACTCAGAGCCCTCTCCTGCCCCCAATTCACTTCAAGGTGGTGACAATTAAACAAAGAGGATGGAATGCGTTGGCAAGGATAGGGCATCTCAGTATTTTACTTTTACTTGGAGACGGAGCCCCATTCCTGATACAGTGAAAAGAGAATGAATTAGAGAAAAATTACAGAGTAAGGGCACGGTGACCTAGCTTAGAGTTTCAGATAGCAATCCGGACTTAATGTTTCAGACAGAAGGACATGGTAAGTTTTAAAATCAGGACAAGAGAAGCCTCTTTGGATTTCCTTCTGTTTAACTAGCTCCACCTTGTGTCTCTGAACAGTCTGCATGGGTCTTCCCACAGGTAGGACGAGACTGCACACATCATCACTCCTACGCCAGGATGGGCAGTCTGAGAGGATCATTCCTCTCTGCTGCCTAAGATAAAGTAGTTGCACCTCATTGTGTATTACTGTTCTCATTACTCTATGTATTTCCAGAAAGGGGGAATACTTTTAATATGAATGGGGTGGTTTGAAGGGGACATAAAGTCTTACTCAAAGAACTACCATAATCCAGTTGTTCGTGAAAAAAAACTAAGTTTAAAATTAAACCATCAACTGTCATCTTTCCCTCACCCCCTGAAGCAGTGTGAATATGAATGACCTGTTATGCTTGTGGCCAGATTATTCCAGAAATGGTTCTTTGGTATAGACAGCTAGCCTGAATTCTGTTTGAATTGCAGTATATCAAGGAAAAATTTCAGTAAGCTACTCTGCTGCAAGTACTCTTTCTTTAAGAACTACTAACCCTAGAGCTTTCTATAAAGCTGTTAAGGTTTTTTGAGTAAATAATGCCCACTTTGCCATGGTTTTCATTCAGCTTAAGTTTGGCAAATACAGCAAGGCTCAAAGGGCAGAATAGCAATACATTGAGAGCTTTTGAAGATATTGTCCTTCCAACAAAAAAAACACACTGAGATAAATACTTCTCAGTGTCTTAAGTGCTTTTCATAATTTTTCATAGTATTTTAAAACAAAAACATCAAGTTAATAATGCCCAGAAGATAATTTCAGTATTTCTAAAATGACTAGGGATGATTGATTGTATATAATAAGTGTTCTTAATGTCATTTCCTTATTAAAACATTGACATAATTTTCTAAAATGTACAATGTCCTGTGAAACTAAAGCTATTCTGAAAATAATCTGAAAATATTCTACTACATATCTTGCACTTCCATTAAAATTAACAAGGATTTGGTAAGCTACAGAATTCAGAAGGTGCTAAATGCTAACTGGTTTCCTTAAAATCTTGTAGGAAGCCTGTTTGCATTGCGGAGCTAGCTGGTGTAATTGGTGTTATATTGTTGGCTATCACTACTGTTCTGATGTTTGAACGGAAACTTTCACTCTGAGCATCTGCTGTAACCTTTGCAGTTCTTTTTTTATTTATTTTTATTTATTTTTTGACAGGCAGAGTGGACAGTGAGAGAGAGAGACAGAGAGAAAGGTCTTCCTTTGTCGTTGGTTCACCCTCCAATGGCCACCACGGCTGGCGCACTGCGCTGATCTGATGGCATGAGCCAGGTACTTATCCTGGTCTCCCATGGGGTGCAGGGCCCAAGTATTTGGGCCATCCTCTACTGCACTCCCGGGCCATAGCAGAGAGCTGGCCTGGAAGAGGGGCACTGGGACAGAATCCGGTGCCCTGACCGGGACTAGAACCCAGTGTGCCGGCGCCGCAAAGTGGAGGATTAGCCTAGTGAGCTGCGGCGCCGGCACCTTTGCAGTTCTTACAGTGAAACCCTTTTATGTGGCTTCTCAAATTCTGGTTTCTGTGCGGGTGGATTAGCTGTGTACAGTCTGCAAATGTAAGTATGAATTCATGGACAGAGATGAAAAAATAGGGTATGATGAGAACATATGCATGAACACAAAACCAATCAGGGCCACCCTTGTTCTGCCCCAGAGTGATGTGCATAAGCAATGCATGCAAATTTATTAGCACTAAGTCTTCAGACATTTTGCAAGTATTTCTTGTCTGTTGTCTTACCTATGATTGTGTTTCTAGTCATCTTGGGCAACTAGTCAACTATAACACTTTCATTAATTAATGTTGCATCCACGGAACGTCTCTGTGTAACCCAAGAGCTGATAACAAGAAGCATGGCTGATTGCAACTATTAGTTTAAGAATTCTAATGATGGTCATGGTTTATTAATGCACTGGTCTATATCTGTTAGTGCTTTCTGCATGCTTCAGTGGGAACCTCCTTGATTTGTTGAATGTGAGTAAAGAGAAAATAGGCATGTGAATTATTGCTGGCCTGTGTGCTATTTCTCTATGTTGAATGGGGGTGGGCATTTTGGTTTTGCTGGCGCTAAATGAATTTGGCCTTTTGATGTAACTTAATTAGTTACCAACACTTGTGATGTGATTTACTTGGGTTAAAGCCAAGCTTCATAGCTTGCATGTACAATGTGACAAATTTATGTGAAGGCTTATTTTTATTGCATAATCACTGGTGGAGGGATACCAGATTGATTTATGTCTCTCCCTATTACATGTACAGTGAGCAAAGGCTGTGGCCCAGGGCTTTTCCAATGCTAATTGCATTTCCAAATTCTCTTGGCGTTTTATACTTCCCTGTTTCACTCCAGTACAAAGAAGTAAAAGTGAATTTACTATAAGGATTACTTGGAAGTAAATTCATTAGGCAATGGAGTTGTTAAGTTGCATGTTGTAACACTTGTGCCCAGTAAAAAAAAAAAAAAACATATATATATATATATGCACTCTTATCACAAATGATAACACAAACTTTCATAACAATTTTTGAAATTTCTACACAGGCAAGCATATAACTATACTGAGAAAATTAAAATTCACATTGAAATCTGGGCATGTTAACTCAGAAAGAACAGCTGTTTTCTCACTAGTAACAACTGCATGGATTCCCAAGTACCAAATTGAAGTGAGACTTCCAAATTATTTTATGACTGACTTTAAAGTTTACGTATCATGAAAGATCTATGAAAATAGAAATATTTCTATTATTAAAGTGCTTTTCAGTAGTTATTGAAACACCTGGAACTTCTACTACTAAAATGAATACTAGATATCTAACTATCTCAGCAGTCTATGTCTCGAAAACACTTAGCCTTGTCATTGTAAGATGAAAACTTGGTGATGGGGCTGGCTTTGTGGTACATGGGATTAAGACGACACCTGCGTGCTGGCGCCGTGGCTCACTAAGCTAATCCTCCACCTTGCGGCACCGGCACACCGGGTTCTAGTTCAGGTCGGGGCGCCAGATTCTGTCCTGGTTGCCCCTCTTCCAGGCCAGCTCTCTGCTGTGGCCAGGGAGTGCAGTGGAGGATGGCCTCAGTCCTTGGGCCCTGCACCCCATGGGAGACCAGGAGAGGCACCTGGCTCCTGCCATTGGATCAGTGCGGTGCGCTGGCCGCAGCGTGCCAGCCACGGCGGCCATTGGAGGGTGAACCAACGACAAAGGAAGACCTTTCTCTCTGTCTCTCTCTCTCTCTCACTGTCCACTCTGCCTGTCAAAAAAAAAAAAAAAAAAAAAAAGACGACACCTGCACTGCTAGCATCCTATATAGACGCCGGTTTAAGTCCCTGTTGCTCCACTTCCAATCCAGCCCCCTCCTGATGCACCTGGGCGAAAAGCGGGACATGGCCCCAGTTGTTGGACCTCTGCCACCCATATGAGACACACAAAGGAATTCCCAGATTTTGGCTCTGGCCTGGCCCAGCCCTGGCTGTTGCAGACATTTAGGAAGTTAACTAGCAGAGGGAAGATGTCTGTCTCTTGATTTCTCTCTAACTCTCTTTCGAATACAGAAATAAATCTTTAAAAAGCAAAGAAAAATCTAAACTTGGTGGTAACAGTTTCCAAGAAGCATTAAGGGTTGTTGAATGCTTTTGTGGTTGATACTGTAATACACTACCAATCTCACCCTTCAGGAAAGAAGAATTTGCAGCCTCAGCTCCCAGCTGTTAGCACCTTACAGAGATGGCCTCCGCTGAAGGGAGCTGCCTCACTCAAGACCCCCTTCAAAGGCTAGGCCCAAACTCAATGAGTAAACTTCATAGGAGTATGGAGACCAACTCCTCTGGCTCCACTAGGAGGAACTCTCACGGACAAACTGTACAACTTGTTCTATGTTCTGTTCTATGTTCTATGTTCTATGACTGCCTTTAACACCGACTGGAGTTTAACTTCTTCCTCAGCCAAACCCAAAAACACCGAAAGCACAAATGAACAGAATTACAGGTGATTGAGTTAGTGTTAGACTGTTACAAATCCATCGTTTATTATAATGAATATTTTATCATCAGACAAAAGTCCTAATAAGTTGTTTCAAGGAGAATATATAAGATTAGAAGATGTCTGGGCCAATTATAAGCCTAAGAACACACCCACATTTAAGAGGCAACTGGAAAGAATATAAAGAGTGACTCAGAAAAGAGATACTCTAATAGCATTAAGAATTAAAATAATGTGTAAACAGAAATCCAAGAGCATCAAGGAGTTCAGGGAAGTCATTTCCTTAGACAAGGGCAGTTCCAATCAAGTAGATTGGGACAGGAGATAAATTGCTATGGGCCAAGACATAATTAAGAGGTAAGAAAAACTTAGGAAGGAGGAAGTTCAAATGATGGTTCCAAGATCCATGGCAATAAAGTTAATGTCAACAATGAGAGATGCAGCTAAGATGAGAAAAAGAATCAAGACAGGCATTAAAACACGTGTTATTAGATTAACTTCAACATGTTGGTAAGCCACTGGGGTTATAAATACCAACACACAGAAAATTTTGTAGGAGGGATGGTTACTGAAGAATAAAAATCTGAAAATGGGCATTGGTCTAGTTTTACAGTGGGGAGATTTTGAATTGGAAGAGGGATACCATGTCTTGAGACTAGTTGATAGTCTGAATAAAAGGAACTTGAAATATAGGAGATGTGGTAAATTGAGGAAGTGTATTCCTCATTGTCTCAGGCACTCTCCAGTGTGTGGTAAGAGTGAGAGAATCAGGTCTTGGTGAAGAACTTGAAGGTAGAAAAGTTTCAGATACTTTCTGAATGGGTTATGAGTACAGTGAGGCCATGCATTATTCAAGACAGCAGTCTGAAGAGCTGTGAGGCTATAGTGTTTGTTAACTTACCCTTTAATCATTTACTAATGTATTGTTTTTGCTGGACAATGTTCAGAAGACTATTTAGGGTGGTGCTGACGGAATTGTGCGAGATGGGGGTGGAAGGTACGTGTTGAAAGGATAGGGGAGTAAGAGAGAAGTGCTGGGACAAGACCATACACAGACCTCCCTCTGAGTATGTTGAGGAGGCTTGTGAGTCTGGTGGATCTTCTAACACAAAGATGTCAGGAGTTGGTCCTCTGTACAAAGCTCAAGGCAGTGAGAAAATATTCTCCAGGTAGAAGAATTAGAGGCTGTTATCATTGAATGGGACCAGAATTTGCAGTGTGGCACAGTCCTCAGAGATAGTAGATATGGGGGTGTTGACACAGGCACAGAACAGAGACCCAGCTAAGATAAAGGATTAGAAGCTATGAGCAAATGCTGAAGACTTTACCTACCCTGAGCCCTAGGATGTTGTATGGCACGGAAATAACTTGCACCTTCATTCTGCAACAGTCTTTGACACAGATTTGGGCTACAGCAATTAGCTCTGTGTGTGTGTGTGTGTGTGTGTGTGTGTTGGGGGGACTCATGCTAGGGGGATACGCAGAGCTGTGGGTGATTTCTAATAACTTAGAAATGCAATGATCTGGCAGAGATGTTTGTTCTTTCACCTGATGCTGTAGGAGTGCTATAGGGAACAAAACAAAACATAGGTCATCCTGTAATAGGGCCCTATGGAAAACAGTAAGAGCAGAGCAGATATCAGAACTGCGGGGAACTCCAGTATCTCAACCAAGTAGCATTCTTAGACTGCCTGCTGAGAACCTGGAATGCTCCTGAATATCAAATATAAATTATGTATGTGTATATAAAACCAAAGCAATTCTTGCATTTGTGCAATAAACATTAAATAAAGTAGCACTGTTACTAGTAGCCAAAAACGTGAAAGTTACCCACATTCCTAACTAGAGTGGATAAAGCAATTGTAGTATAAGCGTACAGACTACCATGCAGTAATGAGAATGAATATTCTACATTACAAATAGCATGAGCGAGTCCCATATGCCTAAAATTGAATGAAAGAAGCCAGAAGAAAAAAGGCTACATATTCTGTAATTCCATTTGCCTAAGTTTCAAAAACAGGAAAAACTAATCAGAGTTAAAATAATGGCTCTTTGGTGGAGGTGGTGACCACAAGGCATAAAAAGTTTTCATTCTGGTAATGTTCTATTTCTGATTCTGGGTACTGGATACACAGCTTGAAAAATTAATGTAAGCTATCCATTTAGGAATTGCACTTTTCTGAATAATGTATAATAAAAAATGCTCTTGACAATGACAGATTAGCTAGTAGCAGAGCAACTATTCTATAAAAATCAACTATACAAGCTATGTAGCATTTTCTTTCAAAATATGCATGTATACCTGAAGGCCTCAGCACTATCAAAAGACTCAGGGCTTGAAGGACCAAGACCTTCAAGAGAAATAGGACCGAAAGGCTGAGAAAGACAAAAGCAGAAGCCGAAAGCCAGGGGAAATGCACAGAACAATTTCTGATGTTCAACAATTTCTGATGGAAAGACAACCATCAGATTCCAGGGCTTGTTCAGGCCTTGGGGGTTATTCTTGAAAACAAAGGTGATTTCCATTAAGGGAAACCTGATATTTGGTGCTAATTTGCCCTTAGATGTTTTTGCTTAAGGACAAAGGGTACAAACCAAAAAATAACAGCTAAAAGGCATAAAAATTAGCTTAGGCTATAGCAATATTATGTGTGGGGGGTATATAAAATATGCCTTAGAAAATAAGGATCAAGAAAACATTTTCAAACATCTAAATGCTAAGAGACCTACACCATTAGATTTCAGGCCTCATGAAAAGCTATAGAATTCCAAGATGGCTGAATACCGGCGTCTCCGATATGCCTTCTCCCCCACAGGGAAGAACTGAGACAGCAATACAGAGCTACATCTGGAGATGAGTGCCCAAGGGAGAATGATGCAATTGCTCAGGACACAGAGAGCTGGGCTGGCAGCAGTGGAAGAAACTGAAACCCCAGTCCAACGCGAAGGAGAATCTACTGCAGGTTAAGGGTAAACGGAAGAACTCAGCAAAGCCCATCTGCACAGCTGCCTAGGCAAGTACTCCTAGCTCCAGGAGGAATCCAGACACCACAGCCTGGGAGCCAGAAAGATGTGGGCAGATGGTATTATTCAAAGAAGAGACTCACATTATATCCCCTGCAAGCCCTGAAGCACAGACTGTGGCAGTGTGGCACCATTCTGAGAAAGCAATCACCATCAAACCCATACTTCCCTTGGGGACAGAAGTCCCTGTTTATCCCCATCCCTGGAGACCCACAAACATTCCACTGCAGTTTGGAAAAAAAAAAAAAAAGCCGTAACTATCTCTGAAACCTCATGATTCCCAATAAACTTAGCAGAACAGCAATGAACCCAGCACCCTAACACACCTGACACCTGATACTCTGGACTACAGGGAAATGTGGTATAAAGCAGCAGAGAGATCCTAGAAATGGGGCAAATACCAATCTTCATTTCATTTAGCTTTTGGTGTCTATTTCTGCTCTGGTCTTTATCTCTTTCCTTCTACATACTGGGTTTTGTTTGTTCTTATGTTTCTGGGCATTTGATATTGTTTATTTGATAGTGTCATTTACCAGACAATTATTGTCATAAAAATCTGTTAGAACTACTTTTGTTATATTGTATAGATTTCTATATATTTTGTTTTATTTTTTTAATTTTTGTTTTATTTGAAAGGAAGACTGACAGAGAAAGAGACAGACAATGATCTTCCATTGCCTGGTTCCCTCCTAGGCAGCAGCCAGGATCCCGGAACTCCATCCAGGTCTTCCATGTGGGTGACAAGGGCCCAAGGTAGCCATATTCTGAGCTCTCAGGCATTTTAATAGGGAGCTGGAACTGAATTGCAGCATTGCAGGTGATACCTTAACTAACTGTACCACAACACCAGCCCCGAAGTTTTTAATTTTGAGGAATTTTACCTTCCCTTTTGATTTCTTAAAAAATATACTGATGTATAAGTTTTGGGATTCTCTTTGTGTGACACTTGAGAGTTTAATTGTAATGTGTCATAGTGAGGATCTTTTTTGGACATGTCACTACTGTGTTTGAATGTCCATACATTTTTTCCATACTGTCGGAGTGTTCAGCTACTATTTCATTGAATAGGCTTTTCTTTGCCTTTGTTCTTTCACTTTCCCTCAGGAATTCCTATTATTTAGTAAGTTCACTTACTGGAGTCCTAAGTTCTCTTCATTCTTTTTTCCTCCTTTTTTTCCAGGCTTGGAGATTTTCAAGAACTACCTGCAGTCAAGCTAAGATATTCTTTCTTCTGCTTCATCTCATCTCATCTGTTGTCGAAGCTTTCAATTGAATTTTTTTTTTTTTTTCGGTTACTGAGTTCTTTGTCTCTAAAATTCCTGTCTGGATATTTTTAAGATCACTATCTCCTTGCTGAATTTTGCACTCATATCACTCATTCAATTCCTAATTGAAAGCTAATTTCATTTAGCTTTCTAACTCTATACTCTTGTATCTATCTCTTCAAGTAACCTTGTAATCATTCTTTTTAACTCTTTTCCCGGCATTTCATCATTCTCCATTTCCTTGTTGTCTGATCCTAAAATTGGGCTCTTTTGAGGGCATCAAATGGACTTGCTTTTTCATAGTTGTTTTCTATATTCCTATTTGCACATCTAGAAGAGCAGCCGTTTCTTAATTTTAAAGCATGGCTTGAAGGCTTTTAAGATGTATCTTCAGTTTTCATTTTGGTGGGCTATTCTGGCTTGAGTTTTAGCTGGATTTTATTCTATTGTCCCTATACCTTCTTTAACAATGGTGGCTCTGGGAGACTCTTTGACACCTACCTGAAACCTGGCATATAATTTCCCGTCACTGTCCATGAGAAGCACCAGCGCTGGCACCAGGAAGGGCAGGTTATGTAGACATCCCTCAGTCACTGATAGTGGGAGGGGCTTAAAATGCCATAGTGGTGCTGGTGTTGTGAGCACACTGCGCACATGCACACCACTCTGGACAGTTCCAAGAAATGGTGCAAAGAGCAGGCTGAATACTGACTAGGAACCCTGGTGTTTATGGGTCCTTGATCCTGAAACCAGACAAGAACACAAATATGTGAACTGCACACTAATATCCCTGATGAACAAAGATACATCATTCTTAACAAATATTAGGAAATCAATTCCAGTAACACATCAGAATGATCATTCACCTTGATCAAGTGAGATTCATTTTGGGTCCCCTGGATGGTTCTCCTAAGTCAAATATATACATATATATCAACAAAATGAATGATCAAATTTATAAGACCATCTCAATAAATGCAGGAAAAACATTTGATAAAATTCAACCCCCATTCATAATAAAAAACCTTGAGCACATTATGTGTAGAGGAACATACCTCAACATCACAAATGCTATATCCACAATGAACGTCATATTGAATGTGAAAAAGCTTAAAAAAGCTTGAAGTATTTCCTGTGCGATCTGGAGCCAGACAAATACATCCACTCTCATTGCTCTTAATCAGAATATTACTGGAAGTTTTAGCAAGAGTAGTTAGGCACGAGAAATAAATAAAAGCCATACTAACAGGGAAGGAAGTAGTCCAATTATCTCTGCTTGTAATTGACATGATTCTAGTTAGATAGAAACTCAAGGTCTCTGCCAAGTGACTACTGGAACTGATAGAGGAATTCAGTGAAGTTGGAGGATACCAAAGCAACATACAAAAATAGGATTTTCATGTCCCTATAGTGAACTTGTTGGCAAACTCAAAGATTAATTCCACTCACAATAGGCACAAAAAGTACCTTGGAATATATTAAATCAAGGATGTGAAATACCTCTACAATGAGAACTGTAAAACACTTCAGAAATAAATATAAGAAGCAAAAATGCAAAGGACTCCCATGTTCATAGATTGGGAAAATGAACATTATTAAAATGTCCACACTACTCAAAGCAATTTATAGATTTCATGCAACCCCCCCCACAAATTCACAGAACTCAAAATCTCATTAGGAAAGCAACAGAAATCCAGAATAGCTACAGTAACCTTCATCAAAAATAACAGGGCTGGAGGCATTGCAATACTCTATCTTCAGACAAACTATAGACCTATTGAAATCAAAGCATCAAAGTACTAGGATAAAACACATAGACCAATGGAACAGAAGAGAAACCTCAGAATGAGTCCGTGTACCTATAATCAACAAGCGAGCCACAAACATGCCTTGGAGAAAAGACAGTCTACAAGAAAGGGTGCTGAAAATACTGAGTAGCTCAAGTATAAAAAATTGAAAAAAACACCCTTCTTAGCCACTTCTCACTATATAAAAATCAACTCAAAGTCAAAGATCTAGATGTAGGATCTGAAACTATAAGAAAACAGCATTGGATGAGGACATTCCCAAGACCAAAGGACAAAACGAGGAGACCACCCAGCCCATGAGGAGTAAATAAGAAAACTGGGGAAATAGTAATACATCTATCAATAGGAGCAAAAGTTTTAATTTCTTAATTAAGTTGTTATTTGTTTGCTCATTCATTTGATCATTAAAAATGATATTACTGAAATATGAAAACGCTAATAATTTTAAGAAGCCAGATATCAAGTAACCTGTGCCCTGATGGTAATATCTGTGGTAAAGTATTTATTATAGATGGATAAGGACTAAAAAAGAATGTAAGGCCAGCGCTGTGACTTGCAGTGCCAGCATCCCATATGGGTGCTGGTTCAAGTCCCGGCTGCTCCAATTCTGAACCAGCTCTCTGCTATGGCCTGAGAAAGCAGTAGAAGATGGCCCAAGTCCTTGGGCCCCGCACCTACGTGGGAGACCAGAAGAAGCTCCTGGCTCCCGGCTTTGGATCAGCACAGCTCCAGCCATTGTGGATATCTGTCTGCCTCTGCCTTTCAAATAAATAAATAAATCTTTGAAAAAAAAAAAAAAAGAAAACAGAGCATAAACATTTTTAGAACAGTCCTCAAGACTCAGGCAGAAGCAGAATAGATAAATGAGATGAAATTAAGAAGCTGCTGCAGGAAGACAACAGACAACTGAGTGAAGGTGTAAGGGACAGAATACAGAAGATACTCATGAACTATTCATCTGACAAATGAGTTATATAACATAGGAAACTCAACATCAGTGAAACACAACCAACCCAGTTGATAAATGGGAAGCAATCTGAATAGATTTAGGTCAAAAGAAGTACAAACGTCCAACTAACACATGAAAAAAAAAATGCTCAAGTCACTAACCATCAGGTCAATGCAAATCAAAACCATTATGAGGTACCATCTCAGTTTGGTTAAAATAGCTATTATCATTAAGCAAAAAAAAATTACTGGTATGCATGTGGAGAACAGGAACGCCTTACACACTGCTGATGGAAATGCAAATTAGCACAGCCTATAAGGAAGAGGAGATGTAGTTTCCTCAAAAAATTAACAATAGATTTAATATATTGTTATGAAGGAAGTTAGAGATTTAGCCTATGTGAGTGTGAGAAGGGCCTGAAAACCAGCACCTACTGCGGAAGTTCCAGAAGCCCAGTATTCTGAACTTCAAAGACCTGTCCAGACCCTGATAACCTCCCAAGTGGTACCAGCCCTTCCCAAGGAAAGCTCCCAGGAGAATCCTCTTCCTCAGAACCAAATGAGTTACCTGACTTGATAATATGGGGCAATAAAACCTTCACAGATGCCCTAAGGGAAGCCTCTCTACTCTGTTCAGGGCACCAAAAATCTGGGGAGGATTTTATTAATTGTCACCCAACAAACCCTTCCACTAGGACTCCCCATCCTTGTCCTGGAAGAGAGGAGGAGGTGGGTAAACAAACTCCCTTAAAAAACAAGGGAGTCCAAATATACTAACACTCAGCCCCCTGCGCTCTGCTGAGCTGTCCAGCTGGCCTGCCTAGGTGTGTTCTCTCCATTCTACCATGTAACCTTGTTCTCCCCCAGTCTGAGTGACTGGGCAATCTCCATATCCCTTCCATTCTGACAGATGCACAGTCCAATAAATCCTTATCACTTTGCTCTCTGTCTCGTGGCAGAATTCTTTCTTGTATGAAGACAAGAACCCCATGACTTCCATGGCCTTTTCTCCAGTGTCAATATGATCTAGCTATGCCACTTCCCATTATGCACCTGTAGTGAAGTGAAATCAGAATGTGAAAATACCTGCCTCTCACATTTCAACAAAAGCACTATTCATGAAAGCTAGGCCTCAACCTATGTACCTATGGATCAATTAAAAAATCTGACACACACACACATACACACACAGAGAATATTGTTTGACCATAAAAAAGTGAAACCCTGTCAACTGCAGCCAAATGAATAGATCTGGAGATCATCACATTAAGTAAAATAACCCAGACCCAGAAAGACAGATACTGCATGTTCCATCTCAAATGTCAAAGTCATGTGTGTATGGGTGTATGCACAGAATTTAAAATACTGATTACTAGAAGCTGAGAAAGGGGAAAAGAAGGGTGGTGGAATATTGCTGCAATACTGCAATAAGGCAAATGAATGTAGTATGTTCTGCTATTTTGCTGCACAGTGTGCTAATTATAGCTCACAATCATGTTTTTATAAGAATTAGAACTGAAGAGCTAGTAGACATCACACAAAGAAAAGGAAGGAAATAGAAAGACTAGTTGCCTGGTATGTTTGGTTTACTCTCTGTATGTGCTGCAGTACCACTCTATCTCTGAAATCAAGTATTGCATGTTAATCCAAAATTTAAAAATGATAGTAAGAAACAAAGCTACAGTTAAAACACTGGGTTTGGCCTAAGGATACATAAACCAATGGAACACATTAATGGCTACAGAAACAGATCATACACAAGGTTTTGGAAAAGGCTGACCGTTTAAAATCAATGAAATGGGTCAACTGGATACTTTTATGGAAAATATATTGCCTAATACTACTTCATATAATACAGAAAATCAATTCCAATTGGATTGTATGTATAAATAAACTAGGAAAGCATCTCGAAGGTGATATAAGTATTTCAAGACCCGAGTTAGTGCTTTTTTACTTATGAGTAATCTTTGGCTAAGCATTAAAGAAATGATAAATTGTATAGATTAAAAGGAAATACTTTGTCTACTCAGAAACACCATTAATAGAGTACACAAAGCCACAGGAAAAAGTATTTGTAATAAATATTCAGAAAGGGATTATAAACAAAATATATAGGGAAACCCTTCATGTCAGTCAGAAATTCAATAGGGAAGTGAAAAAGATTTTAACATAAATGATATCAAACAGTAGCTGAAACCCTCTCCCCTTCTCTCTCTCCCAAATATGCATGCTTGTGTATATATTCTATCATTAATAGAAAATTCAAAAAATAAAATCATAGTGACTTTGTAAACCACATACCTAACAAAATTGCTAAAATCGAGGACTGCCAAGGCTGGATGCTATTTTTTTTTTAACAATGTGAAGTACACAGTTGGCTGGTGAGGACATTAATTGGCTCTCTCAGTGTTTTAAAAACAAAACAAAACAAAAACAAAACCTAATGCTATGAATCGCTTCTTGGCCTTTTGGCTAAAATCTGGTGTAAAACCTAATGCTATGAACCAGAACCAAACAAATCCACACCCTTTATTTTAGTTTTGCTCTCACAAGACAGATCTTCGCAAGGGGTTTATTTGCTGAAGTGAGATGGTACTTGATGGAAGGAAGACATAAACCCGAGCCATTCTCCCTCATTGCCCAAATGATAGATAAACATTGGAATGTATTCTTTGCCCTTGAATCTCAATTGGGTCTCACACCCTGTTGCCTTCATATCCCACCCCCCATGGCCACCTGAAAGACCAGTTCCAGGAATTCCCCTCTGCCTGCTGCCCCCTACCTCCACCCCCATCCCTAGCCCTCCTAAACTATAGCAAGGACAGACCCCTGGAAGTCACGGCCTTCTGGCCTGTGCTCCATCATGTGTTTGTTGGCAGTTGGTCACCCACCTCTCCAAATTTATTTTCTGATTAAATTCGATCTGGTTGTAAATTCATACACTGCCTCCTCTCTATTCCACGCCTCTTTTCCTTTCATTTATGGTTCCTTGTGTGAGGGGGCATCAATAGGCAGCTCTTTTCCTAACAGTATGAAGGAAGCCCAAGAAAGTCACGTGTTGCCGAACAAAGTATCGGTGTGCACAACTGGAGTTGACTCGAGAACATGTAAAAGATGCACTGGGATTTGAGTCAACCATTATGTAAGGACTACTACCAAGCTATTAATCCACTGACTTCCAGCCTGCTATATGTGATCCAGTGTGTGACTGTGTGATGTGTGTACTTTCAGGGAGTAGGAGGTTGGCCCAGTTCCAAGAACTAGACAAAGTCCTCTTGCAAAGGATCGAAAACAACTATGTGATCCTGGCTGGAATGCTAGTCCATGACCCAGATGATCCATTTCTAGGTATGTGTCTAATAAAAATGTAAATGTGTATTAGAGGCATGAGCATATTTATAGCAACATTAATTTTAATATCCCAAACTTGGAAGAACTCTCATGTAGTATAGATAAAAATGTATTACTTTGTACTGAAATTTCTGGAAGAATGAATCAACTAGTGTCTAGCAAGGCAATATGAATGAAATCCAATTATCATATTGAGGGCCAACAAGATACAGAGGGTTACATATTGTACGGCTTCATCTATATAAAATCAAAATCAGCTACATCCATTTGTTGTGATAAGAGGACCAGAAAATATAAGTTAGCTTGAGAGAAGTACTATGTGTGGTACCTGAGGCAGGGTAGAGAAACCATCAACTCATGTAGACTGTTCCATTTCTTGATCAGAGTAGTGGCTGCATGTGTGTGTTTCTGAGAAAATTCATTGAATTACAATACCTATGAGTGTTGGCCTTCCCTTTTGTAAATTATCTTCCAATAAAAAATTTATTTAACAAATATAAACATAAGCCATTTAAGGAATTGCCAACATTGACTTCACCTTCCTTAGAAGGAGAAATCCTATATTTGAGTAAAAATGTAATGACTGTATCATTTTTTTTAAAGATTTTATTTGAGAGGTAGAGTTACAGACAGTGAGAGGGACAGATAGAGAGAGGTCTTCTGTCTGATGGTTCACTCCCCAAATGGCTGCAGTGGCTGGAGCTATGCTGATCCGAAGCCAGGAGCCAGGTGATTCTTCCTGGTCTACCTTGCGGGTGCAAGGGCCCAAGCACTTGGGTCATCCTCTACTGCTTTCCCAGGCCACAGCAGAGAGCTGGATTGGAAGAGCAGTAGCCAGGACTAGAACCGGCACCCTATGGGATGCCACTCCTGCAGGTGGAGGATTAACCTGTGCCATGGTGCTGGCACCAATGACTGTACCTTTTAATTACATTTCTTTTTTTTTTTAACTTTTATTTAATGAATATAAATTTCCAAAGTACAGATTATGGATTACAATGGCTTCCCCCCCATACCGTCCTTCCCACCCACAACCCTCCCCTTTCCCACTCCCTCTCCCCTCCCATTCACATCAAGATTCATTTTCAATTCTCTTTATATACAGAAGATCAGTTTAGCATACAGTAAGTAAAGATTTCAACAGTTTGCTCCCACACAGAAACATAAAGTGAAAAATACTGTTTGAGTACTAGTTATAGCATTCAATCTCAATGTACAGCACACTAAGGACAAAGATCCTACATGAGGAGTAAGTGCACAGTGACTCCTGTTGTTGACTTAACAAATTGACACTCTTGTTTATGGCATCAGTAATCACCCTAGGCTCTTGTCATGAGCTGCCAAGGCTATGGAAGCCCCCTGAGTTCATTGACTCTGATCATATTTAGACAAGGCCATGGTCAAAGTGGAAGTTCTCTCCTCCCTTCAGGGAAAGGTACCTCCTTCTTTGATGACCCATTCTTTCCACTGGGATCTCACTTGTGGAGATCTTTCATTTAGTTTTTTTTTTTTTTTTTCCCCCAGAGTGTCTTGGCTTTCCATGCCTGAAATACTCTCATGGGCATTTCAGCCGGATCTGCATGCCTTAAGGGCTGATTATGAGGCCAGAGTGCTGTTAGGACATCTGCCATTCTATGGGTCTGCTGTGTATCTCACTTCCCATGTTGGATCATTCTCTCCCTTTTTGATTCTATCAGCTAGTATTTGCAGACACTATTCTTGTTTATGTGATCCCTTTGGTTCTTAGTCCTATCATTACGATCAATTGTGAACAGAAATTGACCACTGGGACAAGTGAGATGGCATTGGTACATGCCACCTCGATGGGATTGAATTCGAATCCCCTGGTATGATTTCTAGCTCTACCGTTTGAGGTAAGTCAGCTTGAGCATGTCCCGAATTGCACGTCTCTTCCCTCTCTTATTACCACTCTTATATTTTACAGTGATCACTTTTCAGTTAAGTTTCAGCACTTAAGAAGAATTGTGTATTGATTACAGTATTCAACCAAAAGTATTAAGTAGAACAAACAAAAAAAAATACTAAGAGGGATAACATATTAAGCTGCTCATCAACAGTCAGGGTGAGGGCTGATCAAGTCACCGTTTCTCATTTGGGAGGGTACTAGAGAGACTAGCACCTCTGTTTGCAATCAGATGACTAGGACCTGGCAGATGTTAAAATATCATTATCATAAATTCTTTTACAGGTTCCTAGCTTCGGCTCTATTTTTATGTTTCCTTTAACAGATCCCCAGTTCTGAGCAACTCTATGTTTTGTGAAATCCATCTCATCTTCAGACCAGTTTAAGTCTTAGGAATCTTTTGTGTGAAGTAACACCTCTCCATACCTTTACTAAACATGGAAACCTTTCCAAGAGAGTGCTCTCTAGGCAGGCTTAGTTGCATTTCTGTATGTTTTCCCAGAAGTGTAATTGTTTTCCCAGTATCTTGTAAAAGTATATGTCCTTCAATATCTTCCAGTGAGCCGCCCTAGACAGGGTAAGCAAAGTCATCTGGGTTCAAATACAAATGGAGACAGAGCTAAAATAATTTTAGAAATGTAGTCAAAGCCAATAGGAACTGGTTTAGAATTGCAAATGAGAATTGCATTGCCAGAAGGCAGATGTTGTAAGGAAAAAAAAGCATGGGTATGTAGCCTGATGCGCTGCCAGAGGTTACATTTGTGATTTTTCGCTGTTCTGAGAGATTGTAGAAAACCTCTTTAGGACTAGTAAAAGGATCCTTTCATCATATTCTTTAACTCATGGAGTTTACAGGGAGATTCTAATAGTTACACATACAACTGCCAGTCATCCTGTAATCAAGCATAAATTTCTGTATTTTTCCTGGAAAAGAATGCACTCAGGACCAGGGAGAAGCAAAGAAATAAGAGAAAGCCACAGATGACAGGTAAGTTAAAATCAACAAATCTGTTATGTGACAATGATAACCAGGAAGTGATGTAGATCTTTAAGAATTATTTTTTTTCAGCCCAAAACGAAATTGAGCATTGAATACGATGAAGTTATCAAGGAAACAGATAAAATCACTTAGTTTTCAATCTTGTATGCGTCATCTGGAAGAATAATTTGCGCAACTTTATTCTTTGTATCCCAACATGAACTAAACACTAATATTGTTGAAAGTTGAATTAGAATTATTCCTTGACTTTACATGCTAGGAATTGATACCCAAGAGACAATGACAGTGAAGAGGGATACAGAGTGGGATAATGGCAGGTAGAAAGTTGGCTTCAGGAGGTGAATTTTAATAGACATTCATTGGATTTTCCACCTATATTTACATCTATTTTGGGATGTTTAAAATACAATGGCATCTTTTCCTTTTTCAACTTTTTAAGGGAAAAGGGAAATTACTAGTTTTGCAAAAGTTTATTAAATGTTTATTTTAATGAGCATTTTAATAAACATTTAAAAGTCATCTAGGGCATGTGACCTACCTACTAAAAGGAAAAATATCTTAGTTCCTTTACTATGAAATGCTGGCCGCTACACTTCTGGCGATAAGAAACGGATCTGAATGCCTCTAAGCTTCATGGTCTGATTAAACTCTGACTAAACTTTACAAGTTCCCCTCCCCCCCACATATGTCTTTTTAAGCACTGTTATAAAACTTGCTAACAATTTTTTTTTGTCTCTTTGAAACATGTATAATTAAGATTTTTGCCTTTGTAAAGGGATCTGGGAGCCGTCCATTAGAAATATTATCAAGAAAACATTCCCATCCCCATCGTTTAGACTCTGTGGTAGTTTAAGAGCCAAACTTTGATGATCACCAATTAGCAAACAAATGACCTGACCACACAGGGCATCTATAAGCTCCCATTACTTTAACATTACCTTTTTGTTTTAGTAGCATGGGGTTTATTCTTTCTTCTCTGTTCCAATAGTCTCTAATGAAGTTTTCCTTAACTTTTCAACTGGTTTGGCATAGTTTTATAAACTCTTACAAATTTTTTCTAAGACCTTATAAAGTATTACTTTTAATGTGGGTACATGTGGAAATAGCGAAGTCATGCAGTTGCAGTTGATGCTGCTATGGGGAACCTGCACTACCCCTCCTTTTCCACATCCACTTAGACAATGGAACTTTGCAGCATTCAGTCATTGGTATACTTTCAAGGTGGGAATTCCCTTCAAGTTTGCCCAGTGACCTTTCTAGGATTCATACTTCTCTTCTGCAAAATACAAACTCGAAGAAGGCAGAGAAGTATATGACTAGATCAAGTGAGGGGCAAGTTCAGCAAAGGCTTTTTGATTCTTTAAGTGGAAGCAGTTTTAGAAGTTGGTTTTTACTCAAAAATCAAACTCCTTCCCTGCTGTTGGCGTCAGTATTGATAGCCTGTGTTCTGATAATGTTTTCCATGTATTTGGAAAGAACCTCGTCTGTAGCCTTTGACTTACTTTGTCATTTAAGATCCAACCTTAATCTACCCCTCTTTTGTATTAAGAATCCTGTAAAATGCATCTCCTTTAAGATACTAAGCCCACAGGATGCGGTTTGTTCATTTATGGTGCCTTGCATATTATATATGCCTAATCAATTTGGTTCGTCAATGAATGAATTGCAAAGTTGGATGACTTTGTCACTGGTCACCATAAAGGTCAGTTCTCTTAATTTTACCTCGTTTAAGCATTTCATTTTAGAAACATGCTTCCTGGAGTTCAAATGAGCTGTTATTTATATATTTGAACAAGAGGCTATTTGATTCATCTTTTTGGTAGAGGATGAAGATCTGTTTCTAGTACTCTATTTTCTCCTCCTCCCCTTTTTTTTTGTCACTCAGACCAAAGTAAAGAAATCTTTTAACACTGATGATACAACCTTTATCTGTAGCAGAGGGAATGTTACTAGACCCATGCTGGCCCTGAATTCATGTTGATCAGTTGACCTCTAGAGTAGAGTATTTAAAACATAGTATTCATTCCTCTAGTTTTTAATCCCTTATTTGGAATGTGATTTATTTGTAAAAATACATATCGCACAGCAATTCCCACAACATCAAGATATCCAGAACTGGAAGATGAAGCAATATCAAGTGTCATTCTTATGTGACAAGAAGTGTAGAGATAGGTAATGTTGTGTTGCTATAGTTTTATTGTCGCCATTGTATATATTTAGATATTTTCTGTTTCTTCTTCTGTTGATTTTTGTCCTCTTCCTCTGACAACTAGATGGTCACTTCCCGTGGAGGTATGGCAGGAACAAGGGGAAAGAGAAAAACGGGGCAGCCTAACCCAATCATACCTATTTGTGTTAATGACTAAGAAAAAGCTTTCCTGGCTGCCCCATCTACAGCTGCCATTTAACTCCATTTTTCACCCCTACGCTGATTACAGGCCATGTGTTGGGAGACTAACATGGGTAGATTAGAGCATCCTTGTTTATTTTCTTAGGGGTGTTAGAAAATCATAGCACTCTTTCTGAATTAGGAAAACATGGCAGTCAGGAATTTAGCCATCTTTTGGCAATGCATATTGTCTGCCAATTTTTTTAAAAAATTATGAAGTTTATAACACCTGACATATATAAATTAACTTAAACTTTGCCAATTACATTATGAAATGGTAACTCATCATTTACATCTTATTGGTGAAGAAACTGAAGAGTAGTGATTTTTAGTACTTAGCTAAGGTCTTAGAGCTAAAAGGAAGAGCCTGGGCCTGAACCATGACATTTAGTCTACTTCTTTTCCATATGGACTAATCTTATTCTAAATGTTATTTGTGGCTTGACAAAATAGCTGGAATATCTCTAGTAGTTTTTGGTCATGATTTTATGAACTGGGTTATTTATAACAGAAAAGCTGGCATGTTGCCAAACTGATTTTGATTTCTGAATTATCTAATGAAGATTTGAATGAAACTTTTGTTAGTTTCAAGCATTGAAAGTCATGTCTAAAACATATCCATTGATTCAAATTCAATTCTACAAATATTTATGGACTTCATAAACTAATAATTATGACATGGTAAGTTATCAGAAAGAATTATTCATTTACACACTCATGCTAACTATGTCTAACTGTGGGAGTCTGAGAACATAAGGAGGAAAATGATATTGATTGGAAGGTTCCAAGTATAAACCTATGAAATCCATGGTAATCGGTAATGTTACTCAACTGTAGGAGCAGAACATTGAGAAATTCAAAGCTGCAGCAGTCTTACATACCTTTTGAAAGCATCTAGTTAACATTAAAAAAGAAGTTATCTGTCTAAGCCTACAATGAGTATTACACTTTGCAGGGAAATTATCAAAAAGTATATTACTATCAGTATTAAAACTTTGGTGCAGAAACCTATTTCTCAGAGTTCTAAAATTCTACGGTTTGAATGCACTATGTGCAGTGTGGTGATCAACTTATAGAGCTTGAGAATGCACTATAATCTCATGTAAATATAATTGATTCTAGAAATGTGGGATTTTGTGAAGCACTACCACCTTTAAGTGTTCATAAAAACCTAATGCGATAGATGCTAGACTTGGGATCAAGCAACTATAATACAACAATTACGCAGTATACATGCTGTGCATGTGGAAACCACATTTACCATTCTTTCAAAGTTTTCATTCATTCTTTCATACTTTTTTGAGAGGCAGATAGACAGAGCCCTTATCCACGGGCTCACTCTCCAAATGCCCACATTTCCTAGGACTGGGTCAGCTAAAATTAGGAGCCAGAAACTCATTCCATTTCTCTCACTTGGGCATCAAGGACCCAATTGCAGGAGACTGTTGCTACCTTCTGGGATCCACACCAGCAAGAAGCTGAAGTCACAAGACGACTCTGGCATCATACCCTGCCACTCCAATATGGTATATAGGAGCCCTGGGCAGCCATTTAACCAAAAGCCTGCTCACCTCCCACCCCTGCCCCAGATTTTATTTAGTTAGTTCAAGTTTTAAAGTAAAATCTTCAATAAGAACAATGCAGTATGTCTCCTTAGGAAGGTTACAAATTACCAGCACACGTAGGTTTGCCCAAATGCAAGGAAAACGTGGTGATAAACTAATGTTTTTTTCTTTATCTAGGGCTATAGATCACAGCACTTAGCTCAGATTTTAACTTATTAGATAATCTAACACCTGTAGCTAGTTCTTGGTTCAAGCTATAGCAGGTACCTGAAGAAAGACCATTAAGATACACATGAAGTTTTTTGGCACCTTCAGTGACAGAATTTTTCTGCCTTTTGAGAGAATCTCTGAAGTCATTTGGTCTTTGTCTTGGGCTCTGCATCAAGTTATGCTTATGAGTTGTTGAGAGGCATTTTACAGTGACCAGGGAAGATTGGCAGAATGAAAGCTGGCCTTTATTACTGCCAGTGTGGGGAGCTCGTATCCAATCTTCTCTGTACCTTTTCAGTTACTTGTATAAATAAATCCACCTTTGATTTGATCCAGTGCATATCTCACTGAATATTTTTGGCAGGTCTCATTTGTGAAATAGACACAGAATTCATAGCAAAGAAACAAAGATTGCAATGTTATGAAGAAGTATATATAGAAAATATATACTTATCCTAATCCATTCAGCAAGATAAATCTTCAACTATAAAAAGTGTCCATTCAGCCAATTGGCATTTCCAAGTGATCATCAGAAACATATGGTTGATAACAAATAAACACATCTCAGGCTTGAATTGTATTTAATCCTTTCTTGAAAAATTTGACATGTCTTTCTGGTGGCTTCAACCAATATTGAAAAAAGTAATAACCCATTCATTTTAGAGACCTAAACTATCTCCTGATTATATACAACTACATTTACATACATAAAAATGCACACTTCCATGCACACACACATATATGTAATAGTTTTTTTTTTCCAGTTCCAATTCTGTCATTTATTAGCAAAGTGACTTCCCGAATGTCCTTGGACATTGGCTTTTTTTTTAACTTTTATTTAATGAATATAAATTTCCAAAGTACAGCTTATGGATTACAATGGCTTCCCCCCCATAACGTCCCTCCCACCCGCAACCCTCCCCTTTCCTACTCCCTCTCCCCTTCCATTCACATCAAGATTCATTTTCGTTTCTCTTTATATACGGAAGATCAGTTTAGGATACATTAAGTAAAGATTTCAACAGTTTGATCCCACACAGAAACATAAAGTGAAAAATACTGTTTGAGTACTAGTTATAGCATTAAATCTCAATGTACAGCACACTAAGGACAAAGATCCTACATGAGGAGTAAGTGCACAGTGACTCCTGTTGTTGACTAATCAAATTTCATAAATAAATAAATGCAGGCTGCCTTAACAAATATCAGACAGACTGTAGTTAAAAATAGCTATCAATTTTTTCAATTTTCTGGATGATCGAAGTCCAAGATCTAGGTGCTATGCAGTTGATTTTTTGGAAAGCCTCTCTGCCAAGCTTGTACACACATAGCTGCTTTGTCACTAAGTCCTCACAGCCTTTCCTGTGCATTCAAGGAGAGAAAGACCTCTCTGCCGTCTTCTCTTCTGAGAACAGCAGTCCTAGTGGATTAGAGCCCCACCCACAGGACCCATTGGACCTTCATTGTACCCTGGAAAGCCCTGTTTTCAAATATAGTCACCTGAGGGGTGTTTTAACCTGAACTTGAAGGGGAAGCAAGTCAGTCTATGGAAAATGCACACAAATGCCTACATTTATTTTCTCTCAATTTTGGTAAATAGGATCTTTGAAATGAAAAATTGCAAAATATAAGTGAAGCTTGTGGATGTTCAGGACTCCATGTGTTCCCTTTCCCTACACCTGTCCACCCTCCACATACACAACAGGAAAATAACCGGCCAACACTTAATGGTCCATCATTACTTCATAGATTTTGTTGTAGTTTTAACAAAACTATGATGCAATTTAGATTTTATCTGTAGGTAAATATTGCAGGAGATATACCTAATGACTTATTTTTCTCAATTTCCATGTTACTGAGAGCCTTATAATTTGACAACTCTAATCATGGATTAAGGCTTCTTTTTAACATGCATTTGTTTTATTTGAAAGAATTACAGCGATGGACACACAAAGGAGAGATTTTTCCATCCACTGGTTCACTCTCTAAATGGCTGCGAAAGCCAGGCCAGAGCCAAGCAGGAGTCAGGAGCCAAGAGCTGCCTCTGGATCTCCCACATGGGTGCAGGGACTCAAGCACATCAGCAGAGAGCTAGATGGAAAATAGAGCAGTAGGACTCAAACTGGTGCCCATAAGGGTTGCTGGCACTGCAGATGAAAGGTTAAGTGCTGCACCATGGTGCCAGCCCCAAGGGTTGAGGACATTTTGTTCATGTTGGACCAGGATATTACCTTTAGGCTCAGAATTAAATGCAATTTTGATCCTGCTCAACTCTTCTATGCCATATATCCTGGCCATGGTTCAAACTGCTGTTTAGTATATTATATTACATTCCTGCCTCATGTTTCATTTCATCACTGTCAAATAATATTTTTGATGTGGCTTCAGATGGGTTGTGGTATGACAGACTATGAGTTCCATGCCAGACAAAACACAGGCTCTGCCTTTGGTAAGTATGTTATTGAATCATTTTGACAGCAAGACATGCTTAGTGCAGAGACCTCTACAAGAACCTTATGTACATGCTGCAATGGCATTGTCTTTGCAGCATTTATTTTCAAGAAGTATTGTGGTATAGTTGAATTCTAGTCTAAAAACAAACAAAAAAAACCACTCTTGAGTCTTGAGATACCCATTCCTAGGAACTTAGGAGGTAGCCTTGTTTATGAATAGGGTCTCTGCCGATGTGATGCAGTACCTCTAGATAAGGTCATACTGAAGAAGGATTAGCCCCTGTGTCCATACAGGAAGACAGCAGTGTGAAGATGAAGGCACATAGGGCAAAGATTGGAGTCAGGTAGTGAACCCAGAAGTGCCAAAGCTTACTGGCAAACAACTAGAAGCTAGGAAGAGGCAAGGGAGTGTTCTCCTTCTTGCAAAGGGAGCATGGCTGTGCTGATACGTTGATTTTAGACTTGTGGTCCTTGAACTACCAGACATTAAGTTTCTATGGTTTTAAGGTACCCAATTATGGTACTTCATTCCAGGAGTCCTAGGACACGAATACTGATCATCACAATAATTTATTGCTATTATCAGAAGAACAATAGAATACAGTCACTGAAGGATGAACAAAATTTAGGCCTATCTTGGGACCCACTTCCAATGTTGGGATGGCTAGTCTAATACTGCAGAAAAAAGGACTCAACTCCTCAAAGCTTAGTACTTCTTAAAAAAAGGTTTAGATAAGGGGAAAAGAGTGCATTTCCTTGATGGTACTCTTTATTTCCTTTTATTGTAGCAATTCCAATGAGAAGTACGAAAAGATTTTTATTGTCATATCAGATTTACACGGTAAAATTTAATGTACTTGTCACTTTTAAACACTGGAAATATCAATAAAATGTCAAATTATATTTGACTTCAAACCCAAGTGGTTAGAAAAAGGCAATACAAATTTATAATCATTTAGTCTTCCACTTTTCTCCACAATAAAATCCTATTTTGTCCTTTATGGGAAGCTCAACTTATTTTGTATAAAGCTAGTAATTTATGATGACTTCCATCAGATCTGAAGTATGTTTCTCTTAGAAATCAACAGTGGGCCTGGAAGTCCAACCACACTTTTTAATTATGGCTTTGGAGTTGTGCAATGTGTGGCTTGTATGCCTCATACAGTTGCTTGCAGGATTATACGAGTTTGTTCAAAGTTCTTGAAGAAATAGAATTAATTTCTGGACAGTGGGCTAGAAAAAAGGATACCAGTGATGTGTACTGGAGTGTAGGGCATAAGTTCTGTTAATGCTTTTTGTGATCCATCGCACTCAATGAGCGTCTTGCCCAGCATGTCAGCAGGAACTGCATCAAAAAACTTTCAGCTTTCTATTCAAAACCTTCCTTTCTCCTCCTTCCCTTCCCTGGGTTCTTGGTATGGAAACAATTTATTCTCTTGGATTAAATAGTCTGTGGCCTGCAGCTGTTTTGCTAGCTACTGTTGATGAGGATTTGAGGGCAGACCTGTTATACTTGGTCATACACATTCCAGCGATCAGAACCTCCATCATTCCTATCAAGCAAGCCCAAGTGGGTGGGCAGTAGTCAGAGAAAGTGAAGAGGAGACCCTGAAAAATGCAACAGAAAACTCAACCACCAAGGAGGGCAAATGAGGGGAGATCGGGAAAGCATCTTCACCGGCCCTTTCCTTGGCATCTTTGCAAATGCATTTCTCTACTATTTCAGGATATTCAGATCCCCAGCTCATAAATTGCTCCTACATGGAAAGTATTTGAAAATGAAGCCACAGTCATCCCTTTTCCATACTTTCTCCTTCTGTGTCAGTGTGTGTGTGCCTTATTTCTTTTTTACAATTATGTGGCATCATTTTTGTCCCTTAAATACCAGTAGACTGTTTATCCGTTCTTTCTCCAGAAAGGTAACTATGTGAATGATCTGGAAATACCAATTTTGTACCCAAAAATTCACTTTCTTTTTTTCTAATGCTCCCTCTACTATAATTAGTTCTTATATCAACCGTTAAAGTTAATATGATCTTTGTTTATGGGTGATTTGAAAAGTTCATGTCAAAATGAAGTTACAGGTTTTTGATTTAAAAAAAAATGAAATCCATGCCTATTGTTTTAATGTATGCATTTTCTTGAAATTTTTCATGAACCCTTGTTTATAACTTAGGTTGGTCCCTGTTAACATAGACATTTAAAATAATTTTTAAAAAAAAAATCATTTTTAAGTCTGAGTCACAAAGCGAGAAGAAAAATCTTCCATGCACTGATTCACTCCTCATTGGCCACAACAGCCAGGCAGAAGCCAGGAGCCTGGAACTCTGTCCAGATCTCCCATGAGGGTGCAGGATCCCATGCACCTGGGTCCTCTTCCTCTGCTTTCACAAGTGCATTAGCAGGGAGCTGCTTTGGAAGGTGAGCAGTCACAACCAACAGCCATATGGGATTGCTGGCCTTGTGGGCCTTGGCTTAACCTACTGCACCATGACACCGGAGTTTCAAAAAAAAAAAAAAAAAAAAAAAAAAAAACAACTATTTGTGATGTTTAGATGGCATCAACTCTTTGGCCCTTTGCAAACTTTGTCATTTTGTTGGCTTCTACTTTATTTCTTCTGCTTTCCCTAATTGACTTCCCTCCCTTCAGGCATTTAAGCTCATCCTCCAACTTCTCTCCTTCAATCAACAGCTTGACTTCATTTTTCATGAAGAAAGTAGGCACCATCACATGAGAATGTTGTTCCTTGTGCCTACAAATTGTACCCTGGTAGACTCAGTCATTTTTTGAAGAAGAGAAGACCCTAATCCTCTCTCATAATTTAAGTACTTCCTTTCAAATAATTCATCAGCATTTTTTAATCTGCCACAGAAAACTTTTTGTATTTAGCAGAATATTTTCTTGACCTGGAAACATAGTTTTTAGGCCTAAGGTCTTAGATTTATTTTTATTAGTAAATTTAATTTTTTAAGCATTCTTCATCTTGGGCTCTTGTCTCTATTTCATCTCAAAAAATAGAACAGGGATATTTTAACATTAGATATTAACTAGATGTGCAACATCCACCCTAGTATATCAAAAGCTTCCATTTCCTACAGTGATGCTGAAATCATTCATGGTCTAACATTTGTGAATTGTCTCTTTGCCCTACAAGCAGCTGCATTGTGTTGGGGAGCGGGGGAAGCTGTGTTTATTCTATCTCTAGTGCCTGACATGAAGCCTGGCACAGAACGGGCAGTCAGATAATGATATACGATGGATTTCACAGTGAAATGACTTTGCTGTAAAACAAAGGCCAAGGAGACCTCCATACAGCAGCCGCTTCAGGCAGGCAGTGTCCCCAGAGGAACCCTGCATAAAGGTAGGCATGGAATAAAATTTATTTCTTGGCATACCACAGGAAAAGAGAATAGAAAGGCACAATTTTTGCAAAGAAAATTTTATGTGGCAGTAAACAGACTAGATATTTAAGAAAGAGAGAAGTCCAAGGAATTGGAAGCGTGAAGTAGCTCAGAAAGAACATGAACTCTTCAGATTTTCATCTGGGTTTCCTCCCATCATGTATTGCATCTTTGATTTTCTGATTACACTCTTCAGAATGGATCTATTAGACCAATGGCCTCATTTAACTGCCTCCAATAAGTAATAAGTGCTACAGGCATTATCAGGGGTATAAACCACAGTACAAATTTCAGAGTCCTCATGGAATTTATGGTCTTAGTAAACATCTAATAGACAGTGGCCTGCTTTAAAAGCTCTGAGATTTGCTCTAAGTGTTTACTCCTTTTGTAAATTACCATAGCTGGGCTTTTCCAACTTTTAAGACTTAAGAAATGCCTCTTGCTACCTAACACACTTGAGACAACATCCAACAGAAATCAGCTCACCACTAAGGACCCTAGCAATTCCATTAGAACTTGCCTTGATTCTCAAGCAGGATTCTTTTTACAAAACTAATACATCTATCACCCATGTAATATGTAATTAAATCCAATCACAATTCTGCTCTTGATTGTTGTTTGACATTCATCAATCTCTCAATCTTGCATTCTGTTTTTTACAGTAGTAAAATGAAGGCAATAAAAATGACATCTGTGTTTTTCTGGCTTAATCTGAGAATAGTTCTGGAGTTGCAGAAAAATTGCCAAGATAGTAGAGTCCACATATACTTCATTGGCAATTCCCTTATTAATGTCAGTGGTGCACTATTAGAATTAACCAGACTTGATTATTAAACAGAATATTATGCACACACATGTACATTAACCCAAATCCCTGATTTAGATTGAGGATTGTGGTGGCATCTGTTATTTGCATTTGAAATCTCTCTTCTCTCCTTCCTTCAGTAGGAAGTAATGATGGATGCTCCACTGATCAACTCATTTCCCCAGGCTCCCTTGCAGCTACGAGTTTCTGTGCGACTTCCTTGTGGGCAATGAGTTCTAAGTCAGAAATCCTGAGTGGGGCTTTTCAGAACGCTCTTTAAGGAATCAAATGTGTCTGGGATCTCTCCTTTTCTTTGTTTATTTAAATCCAGGAAATGCATTTTCAACTTGTATCTATACTTGTCTATATATATAAGTCAACACAGTACTGTGTTTTTAATAGTTTTATTGAACTGTGATTTATATACCATATGACTGACCTTATGCTATAAAAATTAATGGCTTTTAGTATCTTCATGAAATCGTGTGCCCATCACCACCATCATTTTAGAACATTTTCATTACCTCTCAGAAGACTCCTATACCCATTACCTGTCACTTGTCATTCTTTCAACTCCCCCAGTCACCTCCACCACTCTGGGAAATGGCAAATCTACTTGCTGAGTTTATAGACTGGTTTATTGGGGATATGTCATATAAATGGGGTAATGACTGATATCCAGCTTCTTTCCTGTAATATGCTTTTGAGATTTGTGGGGGAAGCATTTTGGTGCAGTGGATTAAGTTGTGGCCTATGGCACTGGCATCCCATACCAGAGTGCAAGTTTGAGTCCCTGCTGCTTCACTTCTGATCCAGCTGTCTGCTATGTACCTGTGAAAGCAGAAGATGGCCCAAGTATTTGGCCCACTACCAAACATATGGCAAACCTGGATATAGAGTTCCAGGCTCCCAGCTTTGGTCTGGCCCAGCCCCAACTTGCCCCAGCCTCACTGTGGCCATTTCGAGAGTCAAACAGCCAATGGAGGACCTGTCTCTCCTTCTTTCTCTGTTGGCTCTGCCAGATGAATATAAGATTGATCTATTTTGGAGCTTATATCATTACTGCATTCCCTTTTATGACTGAGTAATATTCCACTATATGGATAAATCACATCCTATTTATCTATTCCTTAGTTAGTATGGCTGACCAGTATTCCATAGTGTGTGTTCACCGCAATTTCTTTATTTAGTCATCAGTTGGTGAACATCTAGGTGGATTCTGTCTTTGCTATTGTAGAATTGAGCTACAATAAACATGGGGTTACAAAGAACTCTTTCATATGCCAATTTCATTTCATTTGGGTAAATTTCCAGGAGTGAGATGGCTGGGTTATATGGCAGATCTATTCTGATTTCTGAGGACTCTCCATTCTGTCTTCCATAATAGTTGTACTAATTTACAGTCCCACCAATTGTGGATTAGGATACCTTTGCCCCACATCCTAGCCAGCACTCATTAGTTTTTGATTTTTGGATGATAGCCATTCTAACTAAGGTAAGATGAATCTTTATCATGGAAATGCAGATAAAAAAACACGATAGAGATACTGAGTATTTTTTCATGTGTCTATTGGCCGTTTGACCTGCATCCTTTGAAAAATGCCTGTTTGTGTCCTTTACTCTTTGTAAGATTTTTATTTGAGAGCCAGAGTTACAGAGAAGGAGAGACGGAGATGGAGGTCTTCTATTCACTGATTCACTCCCCCAAATGGCTGCAGTGGCCAGAGCCAGGCTAATCTGAAGCCAGGAGCTTCCGCTGGGTCTCCCACACAGGTGCAGGGGCCCAAGCACTTAGGCCATCCTCTACTGCTTTCCCAAGCCATAAGCAGAGAGCTGGATCAACATAAGTGCAGCTGGGACACAAACTGACATCTACATGGGATGCTGATGCGGCAGCAGAAGGCCTAGCCTGCCAAGCCACCGTACCAGCCCCTTTTACTCATTTAACTGGATTGTTTGTTGTGTTGAGTTTGAGATCTTTATAGATTCTGGCTATTAATCCTTTATCAGATTAATAGTGTATGAATATTTTCTCCCATTCTGTTGGTTGATTCTTCACTATGTTGAGCATTTCCTTTGCAGTGCAGAAGCTTATCTTGATGTACTCCCATTTGTTATTCTTTAACTGAAAAGCTTGTGTTTTGCTAGTAAAACTACTCTTCTCTGAGAGTGAGATTCACCAGCATTTTGAGAAGCACAAATGCTCTCGGGACCAATGCAATGGATCTCCAGTTACAGTTGAGAAACTCTGGCCTCCTTTCTGCTGGAAACTGAGCCTAATTGTTTTAAAGGATCCTAACAGTTAAAAGGTACATGTGTGATTGCCACTACCAACTCAATGAACCATCTCCTTGTTTAAGAATGGCAACAAAGATCCTTTAGTAATAAAATTAATGAAGATTAAGATACATGTGCACTTAATCTAGTATGAAGAAGAGTGCAATGAAAAAAATTAGTGCAAAACATTTGAGAGATTAAAAAATGGAGTGTTATATGGGAAAGAAATGAAACTGTTTTTTACCTTGATTATGGTAATGGTCACATGACTGTTTACATTTGTTAAAACTCATAGTTTGGGAGTGGGTCACTTTAGCTAACAAATTAAGACACTGCTTAGGATATTCTTGTCCCATACCAGAATACCTGGGTTTGAATCCTGGCACCTACTCTTGATTCCAGCTTCCTGCAAATAAAGACCCTGGGAGGTAGCAGATGATGGCTGATATTGTTCAGTTCTACCACCCAAATAGGAGACTCAGAGTGAGTCTCGGGCTTCTGGCTTCAGCCTGTCCCAATGCTGGCTGCTGAAGGCATTTGATGAGAGAGACAGTGGATAGAAGATCTTTGCTTGTCTTTCTCTTTGAAAGTGAATAAGAGGTAAAGGGTTAAAAACACAGGTTGACAAACTACCACAGTCTTTTCTATTTGTGCACAAAGATGGTTTCTTGTCAAAGAATTCATTTCCTCAGGTCCTGTTTATCAGTTTATACTGAAAGAGGTAATATGTTCATCCTCTGTACTTGACAGCTTGAGAATGGAGGCCATGTCATAATTCTTGAATTCTTTCCTTAGCCCAGAATAGTCCTTTATACACTTCTCTATATAGTGAGATTTGTCAGTATAACTAAGGTTTAAGTATTTCTTCGGCATTTGCTATATTTTCATTCACTGTCAGATTAAGAGGTCACCAACTGCCAATTTCATAATGTGGAATGAAACAGAAAGACAGGAAAAGACAAGATCACACATACGCCCCTGTGTGACCTCACACCCTACCTGATACCTTCACCACGCCCCTGTGTGACCTCATCCCCCTACCTGGCCACACCTGGGTGCCAACCAGCCAATCAGATTAAGTAACCACTCCTCTTTGAAAGTGAGTTAAAAGCCTGGCACATGGTATGTCCTGGGTCTTCTCTTCTCTTTTGCCTGTCCTCTTGCCAGGAGTGGGGCTTGTTGTAGTGCTGCACCTCCAGGGCATGAGGACCACACGCCCTAGGCTTCCGGGCCTAGATGCTCATCCACGTTCCTGCTTCTTGGTATGAACCCATATTTACCTTACTCTCGGTCTCTGCCTTGCTGCCGGTGATAAGCGGTGGATAGCAGCTCGAGGTGCTTGCTGCAAATGGCTTTGGCCTGCTCTGAGTGGTACGGATGCTACCCTGGTTTCCAGACTTTCCCCTCTCCAACCTGAACTAAAGCCCTCACTTTCCTAGATACCTTTATCACTAAATAAAAGCTTAAAATGTACCATGATGCCTCGTTTATCTGTGCCGGTATTTAGAATTCCTCTCTAAGTGTTAGGCAAGAACCCTCTCGGGCTTATTAATATTGGGGATTTAGTAATCAGCCCATGGTGAAATCGTATAGCACCCCAAATTCTGGTAGCATATGTGGCATCCCAGATAGCATTTCTGGGGAACCTTAGGGGCCACATTTTGGTGTAAATTTTAGGGGGTCATGTCCGATTTCAAAACTGCTTGCACCTATAGAATCACTTCGGCCATTCCAGTAAGAATTTAAAAAGGCATTGTTTGTGCGGATATTGGTCAAAATAAGTGAATACCAGTACATTTTCATGACAGTTTACAGAAGGGTTAGATGGACATGTGAAGTGGCCAAGGGATATTTAAATTAGAGCTGAGCTTTGAATGTGGAGTAGGGAGACACAGAATGGTAAACCAAGTAGAGCACACAAGCAAGGACTTGATGGGGCAGAAGAACCCGCAGATGCCAAACCGTTGCTTTGAAGGCGAAAGGACAGAAGTTAGTACAAGTTGGGAACCACTTTACAAAGAACCTTCAATAATTTCAAGTAAAACAGTTTGCATTCAGTTCAACAGTTGAGAATTTATGGTGTTTTCAGAGAGAAGTGTTGACAGCAGTTTTATATGCCACAAACTTGGTACAGCCAAGAGGTATCTCTACTGTTGTTTAGTTTTCCAGATGCAAGGCTTGCCCCTCAAACTTTGCGATACCCTGGAACCTAAGAATTTTGTGCACTGAAGGGACTGATTGTGAATCAAATTTTTCATCAGGTTTGGAAGGATTTATTGAGGAATCCTGAAGGAAAAATCTCCTGTCACCAAAGTAAGATTTAAACCTCTTAAGTGCACATAAGTCAAGCAGAAATTATGGTAATTGGACTTAAACCTGCTTCCCTCTCTGCATACTGTAAATAAAAGACGACAGTTTAAACAAAGGAACAAGATGTAAATACAAGGGTGAGATCAAAGCAAATCTGGAATTTAATTCTACACAGAGAAAACAAAATCCATGATATATGGCCAGCACTTTGCAATGCATTTTGGAGCACTAAAAACTGGCAGTCTAAAATATGATTTGCTCAACACATCTATATAGAGTTTGCAAAACAATTTAGAATTCACCCTTTTTTTGGTGTCACCCAATTAGCTTGCATTTAATGAAGTCATTGATTAATTCCTCACTGAAATATGCACAATGACTAGTGTATTTGCATACAAATGAACTACTCACATTCCTCAACTTTCCTTTATCACCTAAACCACTCCCAGGGGTGGTATCCATGTTATTGTCTTTAATATTTTAATTCTTTAATCAGCTTGCAAAAATATATGAACATTTTAAGACATAGGGTAGACTTGTGACATGAAATTTCTTAGGTAATCACTAAACTTTATAGCATTATCCTAACAAACAAAAAAGTTTCCAATAGTGAAGAGTTTTCAAATAAGGAAATAACAATGTTGAGCAGAGTCAAGAATACATTGAGGCTAATTGTTATACACAACCTAGGGAAATGAGTCAGGAAAACCAATTGGGATGTGGCAAGGAGTCCACACAAACTTTATTGGTCATTGTAAATTAGGACAGCCTCAGATGTGCAAAATTAGTATTTACCTAGCTCCCTCATAGGTAAGAGTCAGTCAAGTAATGAAGAGATTTATATTTGGGAATAAATCCTTCAACATTTATCATGCATTCACAATACAAGGGATGGTGTCCTCAGTAGGGTTAAAAAATGGTTCTTGTAGTATCAAAGGTCTTATTTGTGTTATTATACATGTATATGTTTCTATTAACAGATATAAAGTATGTCTGTTATAATTTCATGGAGGGATTAGATAAAAACTGTCTAAAGGGTTCCGGTGCAGGATAGAAATATTTTACATTGATATTGCTCTATATCATGGTCTAAGCCTTATGTACGAATCCAGTAGAATTGAAGTCCTTTGAGCACAAGGATTTTTGCCTGTTTTTTGCACTGCTGTATCCTCAACTCCTAGAGTCTTCACAGTAACCACTCAAATATTAAATAACTGAATCCTTTCAGTTGGCAGCACGAACTGCCCCAGTGGTGGTGATACCGTCCTGACGTTTATCACTGTTGTGATCCAATTTAGCGCTTGGTATCAACACTTCCTCCAAGGGCCTTCAGGTCCCTCAGCCTTGCAGCTTTGACCACAGGGCCTGTGGACATAACGCTCTTTCCATTCTGAATCTTCCCTCACACATCCTAGTCAACTTGAACTCATACTTCATGTCCATCCCCAAATGACAGAAAGGTTTCCCAAGTCTATTTCTTTGTCTCAGCGTGAAACAGAGGGACTATATAGTATGCCATATATAACATATCAGTAATACCCATTTTCCCACTGCAGTGTAATACTCCATCACCTCTGTTTCGGCTAGTTAGTTTATCTTCTGCAAATAACACTCTGTCTAGTATTATGCTTAAGTATTTCCAAACAACAAAAGCAATGCTAATTTTGAAAATCCCAGAATTCAATGGCTACAAACATCTCAGGTGTGTGATCAAGATAAAAATAGGAACCATATTAACTCCAGGTAATAGAAATAGTTATTCACTACCAATTAGTCCCCCATGAGCCACTTGGAAATGAGAATGAATTAATCAATGAGTTGTAATTGAGAAATTGCTGTGAGCCTGATATTATAGTAGAATCTATTTCTTCAGCATTTTAGTGTCTGTAGACATTGACACACATACTGGAAACTGATCATTTCTCATTTGCTGCAATGTGGAATTCAGTAGGACAAAGGAGTGATGCAGACTTGAGCTTTCTGCTGAGGGGTTTCCGTGATCCAGAGAGCCAGATGGGCAAGGTTAGAGTGAAGCACACAGTTGTTGACTATCTTATGATTCAAACATGCATGAATCCCTTCTTGTTCATTCACAGTCGATCCTTACTAAAACTGAGATAGGTATGGTTTCTTCCATTTTAAAGATGGGGAAGCGTTGGTTCAGAGTGGTGCTGTGACAGTTATGCTTTGGAGAACCAAAGATTGGTGTAAGTAGTGTCATAGTCTGAATATTTCTGTTCCCCCAGTGGACAATACATTGAACCCTAATCCCCAGTGTGATTCCCTTAGGAAGTAAGCTGCTGTAATGATCATGTCACGAGGGCAGAGCCTTCAGGATTAAGATTAGTGTCCTTGTCACTCCCCTGCTGCCTGGCTGCTTTCACCATGCGAGAACACATTACAAATGTAGCACTACTAAATGGAAAGTGGGGCTTCACTACACACAGAATCAAAGTCAACCCTCAGCAGATGTGAATGTATAAGTGCTATGATCTTGGACTTTACAGTTTCCCCAACTCAAAGAAAGAAATTTCTGTTGTTTATAAGGTACCCACTTTTTGGCGTTTCATTGGTAGGAGCCCTAAGGGACTGCAACAGATACTATATAGCTGGAAAATAAACCACTATGGCATCACTCTTCTATAGAGTTCAACACCAAAGACATAAAAATAAAGTTTCTAGAGCATGGAGCAGCAAGCTTGTTATGAGAAGTTTCCAGATAGTAAATACTTCAAGCTTTTCAGGTTATGCAGTGTCTGTTGTAACTGCTTAACTCTAACTTAAGTTCAAAACCTCCACTGAAGTAAAATTATGTTCATTGAATCTCACATGATTTTCAAGCATTCCAATATAGTCTATTTGTTCATCAGTTTAAAGGCGCTAAAACCACTTTTACCACAGGGACTGTCACAGAACAATAAGTCAGAGTTTTGGCCTTTGGAGCATAGCTCGTTGATCCTTGTTCTGTATGGCAATATTAGTAGTTGTAACATTTAATCAGTCCTCTACCGTGTCCCAAATCCTAAGCATTATAAATACAATGTAAAAATTGACAGAGTATATGTTGGATAGAACAAGTGAGCAGTCCCATTTCCTAAATCACTCTAAATTCCTGCAGTGGCCGGGGAGGAGCGAGGCCAGAGTCGGGAGACCAGGACTCAGTACATGCTTCTCACATAGGTGCCAGGACCCCGGTACTTGAGCCAGCACCACTGCCTTCCAGGGTCTGCCTTAGAAGGAAGCTGGAGTCTGAAGTGGTAGTTAGATAACACACCCACGTACTCCAATATGGGACATGGGTGTCTCAACTATTAGGCTAAATGCCTGCCCCTCTGTAAAAGGATGTATCATTCACATCTCTCTGTGAGGTAGATTGTGATAGTATTACTTCTACTTGTTCAAGATTGCAGAGCTATAGAAGGTAAAAAGAATCGGGATATAAATCCAAGACTTTTATATTCCAAACTATAAGATTATGTTTATGGATGAAAGCTTGCTTTTGTGATTCAAAAATATGAAGGAGTACGAATTTATATAGCATGTAGAAAATGGGATAGGAGTTCAGGGAAGACCTCAATCGTAGCTTGCTCCTGCAAAGATTAAGCAAGTTCTTTATCTAAATGCTAGGCAGGATATCATGGATGGGATGGGCATAGCATAAACAAAGTGAGAAATATATATGGTCTTACTCATATAACGTCTGAGTCTTCAACAGGGTATATTAACTATTAAAAGGGCTTCAATGTATGGTTTCTTAATTTCAAAAAAATGTGTCAAGGCCGTGCAATATATTAACAGGGGAAATGGAATGAGGAGTATATAGGAACTCTTGTCTTTGCAATCTTTGTCTGAATCTAAACTTATAAGTTACAAACTTTGATTTCCTGCTATTTTTCAAATGCAAAGTTGAAAAGCATGCCAGCTCAAACTATCTCTCAACTCAAACAATTACTATTTTCTCTGTGCATGTCCTGGGATTAATCGGCGGATATGAGTTCCCCACAGCTAGTCCTGATTCATTTCCAGAGGTGCACACCTCAGAGTGGCTTAGAAATGGGAATGCAAGATGCAATACTCTATCTGCTCCTGCTGTCACTCTGAAATTTTTGACATCAGATCCATGGCATAGCGGCTTTTTGATGTTGGATCGATGATACAAACAACAATTTTGAGTGACAGCTTAATCAAGTAAAAACTGCAACAACTGTACTTCAGAGGCATAGAAACATCTGCTGGAGATCTACTGAGAATCAAAGAATGAACCTGAAAGAACTTCATGCTATAAAAGAGACTTCCTAGAGGCCTTCTCTCCAAAGGGTTTCTTTTCCATTAGAGAAGATTGATGACAAGTCAGCAAAAGGAAAGCCTTTCTCTTTGAGACAAGTTCAATGCCGGTGAGACACTGGAATACAGCATTAAAATGACGTCCTTTCCAATGCCCCATCACAGTTCCTTCTGCACCATAGGTACTGTCAATCATGATTACTTAGCCGCACCTAGAAGTAGACTTCTCTGTAGTATCTCAATACCTATTGTAAAGGAAATCCATTTTCTAGAGACTCTAATACTAGTAAACAAAGCTCTAAGTAAGCCAAGTTTTCATTGAGTATTCCATCTATGTATTTTTTACATGTTAATTTCTCTGCAATCAAGATGGATTTTAAAAATCTACAGTGTTGGGGCCAATGCTGTGGTGCAGTAGATTAACACCCTGGCCTGAAGTGCTGGCATCCCATATGGGCACCAGTTCTAGCCTTGGCTGCTCCTCTTCCAATCCAGCTCTCTGCTATGGCCTGGGAAAGCAAAAGATGGCCTAAGTGCTTGGGCTCTTGCACCCACATGGGAGACCCGGAGGAAGCTCCTGGCTCCTGGCTTTGGCTCGGCGCAGCTCCGGCCATTGTGGCCATCTGGGGAGTGAACCAGCAGATGGAAGACCTCTCTAACTCTGACTTTCAAATTAAAAAAAAAAAATCTACAGTTTTACATTTGTCGTCTACCTGGATTGAGAATGTTGTTTTCTCCAGAGTATTTATATTGACTGCTGGTAGTCAACTTGTGGAACTACACTCGTGAGATCACTTAAATTAAAGGTTTGGGAACATCACCCGTCTGTTTACAGACATTAAACTTACCAAAGTGGTTGATGAAAAAATACCCAGGGGAGATTTTTCTTCCCTCACACCTCCGGTTGGTGTGATGTTGGAGGTATGCCTATTTCCTTTACCAGTTTCCCACTCGTCTCCCCAAGTTGAGATGTTTTGGTTTCCTTGCTGAGACACATCAGGTAATGATGCACCTTAGCCTTCATACATCATTGAAGATGGATTATGTCAAGTTTGAGTCCTTATTTTTGCTGGATATAATGATAAATATTTATATACATTTTATCATCAATTTCTCCCATTAGACCAGTGTAAGTCATTATTTGCTGTTTGTAGCTCATCCTTCATTCTGACAATGCTTTATGTATGCATGGTTTTGTATCTGTTGTATTGTCTATATTACTCCACAATTTTGTTCAAAGCTCAATCTTCAGTGAGTAAAAGCCACATTTTAGTTAAGAACTCATGGGATTCAAGTCAACAGTTGTTTATAAATGCAGTTCCTAATGTCTGAGCCAGATTGGTTTTTGGTCATTTCATCTTTTTAACAAAAAAATAAAGCATAGCATTCAACATTCTAATAAAGGAGTCATGTGTGGAATAAAATTATGGTGCACTAGCCCTGTGGAGTAATATCCAATCAGTAAAATAACTATTAGAGCTAAGTGGTAACACAAAAATATGCTTTATGCAAAGAGAAGTTGAATAAACAATTATATCACTGCTGTAACTGAAGCTGCATACATTGCTTTTATAGTCTATGCCCAAATTTTAGTAGGGGACACTGAAAATGAGCACTTTGGGAATGTTTTGGCTCCAGATTTATGATTTTTCTCATCTGGATTTGCTTTCACTTATAATGAAACCAAACAAAACAATGGGAAGGAAGCAGAGGATGACTGGGGTAATTACATTCGAATCCAGTTTTTATAGCATAATCTCTGCTTTTTCTGTTTCTGTTTGGTTTCAGCCTACTGCTTACCAACCACCATGCTTAAGCTTATGGAAGGCAAGATGACCTGTGGGCCTGTTCTACCCCTCAGAAATTACTAGGGATGGAGGTTAACTCTCCTCTAGTGTACACCGTGTGCACACTCCAAGCAAGGTGCTTTCATAAGCACTTCTGATGAGTTTGATTTTTACAGCTTTAGTTGTTGTATTACTTGCATTTGACAAGTGGGGAAAAGCTAGGAAAGAGATCATGTAACTTGCCCAACACAACACAATTCCTAGGTACCAGGTCTGGGACTTACACACAGCAATGTGGCTCTACAATGCTTGTTTGCAACTAATGCAGTATGTTACCTGTCATTTTGGTTTAAACTCACTGGTTTACCTAGACAGAGCTCTCAGTCTTGAGGCAGTTGTGCCTTCTTTTCCAATCCATATGTTTGCATGGTGGCATCTAGAAGCCCTTTCTCTAAGGCCTAAACATTCTAGCCAGAAATCACAGGGCCCCTGGAGGGTACCTGACCCAATTTAGCCAATCTGGTTTTCTTTCCTGAGACTCTGAAATTTAAACTGAGAGCACTGTTGGAGTTGCTAGGTTTGTATGGATCAATCTATGGTTTGTTGATATATTTTTTTAAAGTTTCAAGTAGATAAAAAAAAATGAAACCAATCTGAAAGGATGGATGAATGATCGACACACAGGACCCAAGCAAAGAAAAAGCAAACCAGTCAACGGAATGACAGAATGAGAACTGCTCCTGCAATATGGAACTCCTCGCTTCAGGCTTACTCTGAGATCCTGCCCCTGGGCTCATTGTATCACTCATGGATCCTTCAACTTTATTCCCCGTTTTTACTTCAGCCGATTCACTATTCTGACAAACACACTAAACCTAATCATTTAATAATGGCAAACATAATATAACCTTACGGAAAATAAAAGTATCATGAAAAACTGATGGATGTGTTATATACATTATGTTTTTACAAATACGCATGTAAATGGTATAAAAGGACAATGATGAGATGATCATCTTTACCAACTTTACAAATTCTAAGTGATTTTCAAAGCCCAGCTAATGCTTCCGGAAAAAAAGACTTGGTTTTGTCCAAACTTCTAGTGATTCTCATGACATCTGTCCCAAAATGCATTGAATCCAAGATTCTGCTTATCAATTAGATTCGTAGCAGTGGTAGCAATTTGTTCAGTCTTTTGGAATAGTGCTTGTTGACTTGAAGATTCTGGTCGAGGCATCGTGGTTAAGTGGTTAAGGGTTTGGGATTGATTCCTGCCTCCATGTTAGATCTAGCTTCCCGCGAATGCACCCTCTAGGGTGCAAAAGATGATGGCTCCCGTTTTTGGGTCCCTGGCACTCATGTGAGACCTGGATGGAGTTCCAGGTTTGGCCTGGCCCAGTCTCAGCTGCTGTAGGCATTTGGGGAGTAAACCAACAGATTCAAGATCTCTTTCCCTAGCTAGCATTTCAAATACAAAATACAAAACATTTCAAATGCAAAAACATTACAAGTCTAGATTCTAATCTTTTATATGTCTCATTTTAAATGTCCCTACTAGTTTTACTGATTAAAGTTCTGATTTCAAATAAACATCTACAACATAATCATGTTGACTAGAAGCTCATTCTTGACTGTTCCTAAAGTTTCTCTAATACTCCCTACATCACTACTCCAAGCCAAAATGTAGCTTCATTACCCCTTTGGATGAGCTAGAATTTGCAAGATAAAAGTCACTTCATGCAGTGAAGGTAAAATCAGCTTGGAAGGTATAATGCAAACATAAAATCTAGAGTTTAGGAAATACAATTTCCACTTAGCTTACTCATCGAACTTTACAATTTAGATGTTGCTTAACAATCCTCAGTCTAAGTTCTCCGCTACACAGAGTCCATTTTTTTTTTTTTTTTGTTTCTGGGACAAGTGGACTTTGTATTTTCCACAGTTGTCCTTGTTCCCTGGCTGGGCAGCTTAAGAGTTACCAAGTTCATTCTAAAGCTTTCCTGTGTTACTCACATTAGTCTTCCCGCTCTAACTTTTTATGGCTAAACAGCAGAATCGGTATTTGTGAAATCTTTTGTGTAAACTCTACCATTTCTCTCACATCACTTTGTTTCATGTTTACTTAGGTGCTTTTCTGAAAGGCATATCCCACTGGGGAAATGTGGGCAGTGGAAACAGCTGAGCTGGCTTTGGGTAACCTCTGCCCATTTTACACGGTTCTGTGAGAAGTAGACACAGATACTACAACCGATTTTAGCCGAAAGGCCAGGAAGAGATAGAGAAGTAGATACAGAATACACAAAATACTTGGCACAGCACCCTATGTGTAGTAGATATTAAAGAAATGCAAATAGAGTTATTTTTAATTCACTCCCCCATATCTCACTTCTGGAGTCAAATTACCTAGTTCTTGTTCTATATTTCTTATCTTGGGGCAGAAAAAATAATTTTTTTGACAGGCAGAGTGGAGAGTGAGAGAGACAGAGAGAAAGGTCTTCCTTTGCCCTTGGTTCACCCTCCAATGGCCGCCGCGGCTGGAATACTGCAGCTGGTGCATCACGCTGATCCGAAGCCAGGTGCTTTTCCTGGTCTCCCATGCAGGTGCAGGACCCAAGCACTTGGGCCATCCTCCACTGCACTCCAGGGCCACAGCAGAGAGCTGGCCTGGAAGAGGGGCAACCGGGACAGAATCCGGCGCCCCGACCGGGGCTAGAACCCGGTGTGCCGGCGCTGCAGGCAGAGGATTAGCCTATTGAGCTGCGGTGCCGGCTGCAGAAAAAGTTTATCATGCATTTTCCATCTCATTTTGCCTGTCAGTTGAGAACTCTCAGTAAAGAGCTAACACTCAGTTGACTCAGAGTGGGAAACCTACCATTCAACCTACTTTTCTTTCCTTAAAACTTTAACACTTGTCCAATGGAAAATTCCACTCTTTGCTACAATGAGGGTAAATTTGCCATGCACACTTAATCACATAATCACACACACACACACACACACACATACCATCTCCAGGCATCTCAGATTTGATTCAGTCTTTTGCTGCCAGCAGACAAATCTAAGACTTTTCCAAGACATACTTTATTGAGCAAACAAAGAGGAACAAAGAATGAAAACCTTACTTCTCTGCCACTGAAGCAAACTTCAGCCAGACCATGCTGAGTAGGAAGGGCCTTTATTCCCACCAAAATGTCGTCTTTTGCATGTCCTCTTTGCCTACTGAACCCAAAACTTCCAGAGCTGGTGTCACAGAATGAATGGCATCTTAGAAACAGCCCTGGTAATACACGATAAAATTCACCAGCACATAGCAAACAACTATTTTGTTGGCTACTCATTTTGCCTGAGAATTAACAGATCATTCCATGGAATAGGATAAAGTTACCTGTTGGCTTTGAGAAAGGTAAGAAATCTTGCTATGGGAGATATATGCAATTCTTGTAGAAGAGGAATGGTGTGGGTACATCTGTGTGTCTTCCTGTTCCAGTGTGTACATGTAGTATACATTTAGGAAGGCATATGTTGCCAGAGACAATCTTGACATCTGGTAGTAGAGAACAAGGGGATTCCTGGGAGAGGAAGGTGACTCTGGTGAAGAGGGAGCACTATGGTGAGAGGCCCTTTTCAACTAGTCACTAGCCTCCTACCCAAATGACCACCCCACCCACCCCACTTCTTTTCCTTATGGAGTATTCTGTATTCATTTTGCTGTGATTGAAGACAAAGTAATGCAACTTCAAAGAGGCACACTTGTGTTTCATGTGTGCTGTGAGGCCAGAAGATAGGAGTTCTCACATAAAATAACCCGTCTGTGGCACAATGAAGATGTGAAATATAGATTGCACCTATTGCCTTCACTTTTGTATTAATGCATTAAAACACATTTACCACTCAAATTATCCTCTGGATCCTGTTTGTTGAGGAAACATAATATGCCTAACTTATATGCCAGGGACACATCAAGATTTCACTGGCCTTGTTTTGATGAAACAAAAATTACATGGGAAAAGAGATAGACAGGTACAATAAGAGGTGGTGGCACCTCGAAAGCATCCTTTTGGTTTTTTGTTCTTTTGGTCATTGCATTCCACTTGCCAGTAACTTATCAGCCAGTGCTAACAGATCCCACCAAAATGGGGGGGGGGGGGGCAAGTCTGGAATGTGAGATGATAGAAGGTGGGGATGACTTGTTTTCCTTTTTACCCTTCATTTTCTCCCAATGCTTATCACAGGATTCAGTGACCTCTCTCTGAGGTGCTATAGCCCCTCAGGGAACAGGTCATTGGTGGACAGGATAGCAACTGAGTGAGCTGGTTACTCTGTACTTGGAGGTCCACTGTAGTCCAACTAGCTAGATTCCATGAGCAGAGGAAGGTAGTTCACTCCAACTCAATGCTCCCATGCAAGACAGTGAGCTCTGGAATATGGTGTTCCTGTTCAACATCGGTGCTTTGTATCTCTTGCAAGAACACATTGGATAGTGATTCTGCCCAGTGTATTGTACAGGTTAATCGTTCTTCATTATTGTAAACCTTTAGAGACATCACAAGTGTCATGAACTAGGATTTCCGGTTATTTGACCCTTTGAAATCTTAAGATTTATGAACTTTCACCTGTTTGCCTTCTTGAGTAGCTCTAATAAGCTGAATATGGTTTTCCCCCTCTTCATGTAATTCATGATGATTCTTATAAATATGAAACCTAAGACCTTGGGCAGATTTTGTTCTCCCTCATGCAGTTTTGTTTTTTCAGACAAAATGAGACGTGGGTGGTGTATGTGATTACCGAGGACCCATGGAGCTCCAGATTTTTACGATTCTCACATTTATGCAAGTGCAAGTAAATCAAACACTTTTTTACTTATCTCAATACATGAACTCTATTCCCATCTTCTGAGAAACACACAGAAAAGCTTATTAAATAGAATCTCTCAAAAGCCCAAAAACAATCTTGCCACTTTGGAGAGGTCCCCCCTCCAAATACCAGCCAGAAAGCTGTTTAATTTGATGGTTATTCTTTGTCAAAACCCCACTGTTTATTCAGATTAATTAAAAATAGTTGTTCCAGCTGCCACATGGTAGAGCTGCTTGTAATGAAAATGTCTGCAATCTCGAATTCATCAACCTACATCTGATCCCATTCAAGAATCTTTAACCTTACTCTGCAAGGAAACAGAACATCCCAACCTGCCTCAGAGCTGTGTCAGACAGAAAACTGAATCCTTATTAGCGGGCCCTTTATTGTAGAAATCTCGTGGCAGAAAGCTGTTAGAGATAGCCCCCATAATTGAGATTAACAAATTGATGGGTCTAGATTAGGCCTAAATTAGGCAACGGGAAGTCAAACTGAGCCGTTAAATCTTAAACTCATTTAAAATATCATCTTCTAGCAAATGATATTTTTAAGTGTTTTGCTTTTGATTATCAAGAGTCCTTATGCGTTATGGATTAGTAGATGGTATCATTTCTCAATAAATACAGATGGTTAATAAGAACATAGCTGTTTGATGAACTAAACCTAATTTGTAAAAATCTTCCAGGATCAAGTATTAGCTGAAGTCAAGTTTTTCTTATCCCAAAATAATCTCCATATAATTCAAAGTCCACATTTAAAAGCAGAAATGATTCATATCTATAGTATTAAAAATTGGCTTCTAGTATACACAAAACCGCCAAAGAGAAATGGAGAGGAATATATATTCCACCTCTATATCAAATTGGAAATGCATCTTAGTCGCTATAGCATTTCATTATTGCATGTAGATGAACTCAAAATAATCCAGACAAAACCATTTTTGTCACTACTTCAGATGCTCATAGAATTCCAGCTTTGATTTTAAGGATGAAACATTTTGCTAATTAAAGGGTAAATGGCTTTGAGCCTTCCCCATTACCACTGCTTTAACAGTCAGTTCTGTCCTTGTCTGAACCCAGAGTGTTATTTGGAAGACATTTGTTAAAGTCAAGCATGTGTTCCAAGTTTGACTCAGCTTTGATTTTCACGTTTTTGTTTCCCAACTTGCCTATCTTAGTGTTTGCTCCCTTTCTCTTACTGATTCCCAGAATAAGTGTACCAATGATTTTTCTCCTCTAAATAGTTAGAGATGAAAATAAATGAACTGTGCCTATGCCTGGGTCACTATTCAGGCAGAAATACTTAAAGCCAGACTCCTACTGTGCCACAGAGACCTAGGGAAACGTAATGGAGCAGTTATGGGCACCCGTTTATTAAATTGCTGTCTTCCTCGGCTGTTTTTGATTTTGCAAATGCTATTTTTTAGATTGTCACCTTTTGCCCCATGTCCTTTTCCCCACCAGTCTTTAACTCTAATTTGTCCTTTTTAGGTATCACCAATGTTCTACCTATGAAATCTCTGAAGAGACTGATCTGTACAAAAAAGAAAACAAACCTTGATTTTCATTAATAAACTCTTAAAATGGGCTCCAGCATGCTCAGATTTTTTTCTAAGAAACACACTGATCAGCCATTGTTCTCTTTCATAAAGGTAGATACATTCAGGGGCTTTAAGGTTCTCATCAACAATTCTCAAGGTTGCTGCGTTGTAGCATCTTTGCTGCCTTTCAGTTCCAGGTAATAAACAGCCCCTGTCGCTCCGTGCTCCCAGAATAGGGCAGGCCTTCCTGTCCCACTTATCTGCATTCTCACTGTGTGTGGGAGTTCACTATGGTAGGCGTTGCTCCAAGAAGGATGACAAACCCCGGACCCCTTGCCAAGCAGCCCTTTAAAATAGAAAGGTGGGCTGGGTTATTTTTATTTTAAAAGGCTCATTTTTATCCTTGGCTTCTATTTATCCGTCAGGGGGTCATCCCACTTTGCACAGCATGGGAGACCAGTAACAAGCATTTGACCAGTTCAAGAGGCAACTGCTTCACACAAGGCGGCTTCTCGCAAGAAAACCATTAAAGCACATCAATCCTGACAGCTGGGTGGACACCCTGAGGGCTGTGCTGTGGAAACCAACTTCCGCATGTCTGCTGGCTTTCCGGGGGCTGGTGTGGCTGCCTGTTTAAATGAGCATGGAATTTCAGATACTGAAGTGGGAGGGTGCTGTAGCAGGAGGCAGGGTGGTGGCCAGCTGGTTTAACAGCTACCTAAACAGTCTTAAGCAATTTGGTGATGGCCTGGAAAGTTCCATTCCTAGAATTATGACCCAGCCAGTTTGCAGCACAAAGTCAACATACAGGAATTGACCCTGATGTTTGCAAAAATTTAGAGTGGGTTCTGGTCACCAGAATGCAATGGCTTGCAACCGAGTCACCACGTTGGGCATTTTCAGCAGTGCAATGGGACATCACTCTGAAGATCAAAACTCCCATGGTAAAGCAGGTAAACCCACTAACACCACTCAGATTTTACACTACTTTACTCCTTATTCTTCCTTTCCAAGCCCTATCCATGTATAGTATATTCAGCCTTGGAGAATTTCAGCAAACTGCAGCAGCTGTGGCCTCAACACCTCCAATTATCAGTGTCAAAGTTTTGGCTAACAGGGAAGGATTATTATTGCTGATATATACTGAGAAAATGTACAACACTTAGACTTCTAGATAAAATTCTCAAAAGCTAGGGGGGCAGAGTGGATCACCAAGGCCTCACGAGCAACCTGGTAACGGTAGGGTCCTATGCAGGTATGAAAGGAAGATGTCCGCTTTGCCTTCTCCAGATTTGTTCAGATGAACTGACGTTAACAGGAGAAAAAGCACATGTGTGTTAATGCGCACAGAGGCAATCCCTGGACCTGTTGGCCTAACACAGCTCATAAGCTTACATACTGCTCCACATAGTTACCTTATGGTATAGCCTTGCCCTGCACTAAGAGGGAGAGTAAGTGTTTAGGGGGCTTTTGTGGGCTTACAGTGGTCTGAGGCACCATTGGGCTTGCAGAACACACTGTAGTTTGCCAAGAATTCTATTTGGAATACTAAAGGGACCCCCAAGAAGATGACAATGGTGCCTGACCAAAGTCTGTATAGATGTGTTGATAAACTTCAGTCCTTCCTGTGACTTGAGTTCAGAGAATGACAGAGAAGGCACCAGAGATAATCATTTTCTACCCTGGCTGGTCTAGTCTTTAGACACGTAAGGTATCAGGTTAAAGCCTCTCCTCTCAAAATGCCTTCTGAGGAATGGACTTGTGTGCTGCATTTGGTGTTGGTGGGAAAGTAGGGGCTTGACAGTCTCTGGACTCCTTCACTGCCGTGCTCCTCATTTATCAGTTTCCAAGCCAGCTAATGGGTGGCAACAGAGTCGAAGTGATAAGCACAGAAGATGCCAAATGCATTTAATGAGTATTATTCTATTTTAAGAACTGCATTTCCTGTGTGCACAGGTCTGATTGCTGTGTTTGTATTGCCTTATTTAATCCTTTCACAACCCTATGGGTTACTAGCATTATGCTCTCTGCTCCACAGATTAGAACTTGATGTCTTAAGAGATGAAATGTTGTCTACTGTCGTGTACCACAGTACAATATAGGGATATAAACTTTTTGCCACATTAACTGAGTCTTGATTCTATTGCTTTTGAACTGTGTGAACTTCCTCAAGTAACTTATCTAAGTCTTATATTATCACATCTAATAGAGTGACTGTGGGAACTAAAGAAGTGGCTGTAATTTCTGATTAGATAAAATGTGTAGCAGAAGACTTGACACACAGGAAGCAATGAGGTCAAGCTATAAAAGAAAATATAGCAGGTGGTATTACTGCTGTTTAAACAGTAACTGAGCTCCATAGAATCTAAGGGATTTATCCAACAGCACACAGCTAGAATATTGTACAACTGAATTGGAGATTAGAATTTCCAAGTAGTTTGGTATTCTTTCTGCATTATCACAAATTCATCCTACATTAATGAAATCCCCAGTGTTTATTTTATTTTTTTCAGAAATGGAGCTGGCACTGAGTCTCTGCCTGAGGTGCCACCATTCCATATGTGTTCTGGTTCAAGTCCCAGCTGCTCCTCTTCTGAGCCAGCTCTCTGCTTCTGTCCTGGGAAAGCAGAAGAGATGGCACCAAGTGCTTGGGCCCCTGCACCCAGATGGGAGATCTGGAAGAAGCTCCAACAATTTGGGAGTGAACCAGCAGATGAAAGACCTTTCTGTGTCTCCTTCTGTTTCTAACTCTACCTCTCAAAGTATTTTAAAAGATCATCTCTATTTTTCCCATACTATTGTTGAGCCAAGAGTGTTCAAGATTTTTTTTCTATTGTTGGACAAATGAAAGTGAGGTGCTTTGGTTTTATGAGGGTGGCAGCAACCTTAATTTCAAGTTGAGTATACTTTGGGAGGTCTTCTGGCACAGAAGTAAGAAGGACCTCTTTCAAGTTTTCAGTTCTCTGTAGTCATGGTTAAGATGATCCCTAAGCCCAGAGTCCCACTCTTAAGAGGCAGAGGAGGCAGGTCATAGTACTAGTAGGAAATCTTAGTCCCATTCCTTTAAAATGGTTACCTGACAAAATGACTTAGATTTACCCATAGATACTCATTTACTTCCTCTGCTCTGAGAAATACAGTGAAGCCTTTAGTATAGTCCTGGGCAAATAAAACAGGACAGTACTTACAAAAATAAAGTGTTCACAAGGAAAAAAATATATATGACACCTTTTCCTTCACTCTCCATGGTTTGTCTGAGTGGCATCTGGGTCAAGTAGACTGTGGTTGTGAATGTTTTATTAGATTTTTGACAGGACATACATCTAATCATAGAATAAGGCTAATGCTTCCTAATTAGCCAGTCAGTACACTACCAGTTGGGAGATCTGTGTTATATTTAGAGTCTATGATTCTGAGATGGCTGAGAATAGCCTCAAGTTGAATCTGTTCCAGTGAATTCTCCTGATAGCTTACTCTTTCTCCAATGATGCTAGATATTTGCATAGTGACACAGCACACTGATGCTACTTTTTAGTGAGGCTCTAACAAGACTCAGCTGCAACAGTACTTTTCACAACCTAAACCAACAATTGGGTATAAAACTGTATTCCACTGGCAAACATACACACACTGTAAGGTCAACATAATCCATTTCTTCTTGAAGACTCAGGTTTTCCACTGCCAGTCAACATCCTTAAGTTTTAGTTCCAGCAGAATGGTTATCAGTCATCGAGTTCATATCTGGGCGTTAGTTCTAACTAAGGTTGATGTTTTTGTCTTGAAACCAATGGAGAATAGTTAACCACCAATTATACTTTAGTGATACAAAACAGTTAGTTTCATGATGGCTTGCAATTAAACATGCAGTATTTTCAGCTAGCAATTTGGCTGGAACAAGACACACTGTCCTAAAATATTGGGGTTAATATGTATACCGTGAAGTCAATTTTCTCAAAAAGATGCACTTAAGGAAAGAGGGGGCAGAACAGAGAGGAGGCAGGATACAAATTCACAGCCAACACATTCATCCAAGAAGAAAAAATTCAGAGCTGGCCAACAGCTGGTGTGTACACAGAACACATGGCAGAGGGCAAGAATTTAGTTATGGGGTAGGTAGATATAGCATAAACCAGCTAAGGGCCATGATGTGTGGTGTGGAGCTGAGCTAGAGTTTTGTGGGCTTTTCAACCTTCCTCTTTGTGAACCAGTTAATTGGAAAAGAATGCAGGGGTAAAGGGGGTACAAGGGCGATTTATCTGCTTTCAGGCAAGGAGCTAAAATGGCTGTCACATATGTCTTTGTTCCATTGATGCCAATTTTTTTTTAATGATTGGGAGAAAGGAGAGGGAATTCAGGGCATTAAAGACAAAAGTTAGATCTTAGATCTTGAAATAGTGACTCAATCTAGTAAAATTTCTTGTTACCCAAAGGTGAATTTGTGTTAGGTCATTTGAGGTTAAAGTGAGATTTCATAATGATGCAATTTTGTGTTATAGCTCTGGTTAAAATGGTAACTTATAAAACACTGTTATATCCATTATTTTTTATGTGCCCACTTACAGTTTTGAACAAAGATACAAACACAAGAGCATACACAAAATGAAAAAATACCAGATAAGAAACAAAGTTTTGAAAGATGAAAAGAGAATTAACTCATTTTGAAGAGTAGACCATGCCTACAATGAGAAGTGATTCTGCAAGTATGTGAAATGAACTGGCTTATCCCATAGAATCCTGAGAAGACTGGAATCTTGGAGTTGAGGATGCATAGAAAATTGGAGTCAGGTCGAAGACTGACACACTTCACTTAAACCCTGCTCCCCATATCTGCATTTACATGCTCTTTAGCTGATGATTATCCTCTTTATAATACCTCAGAAGTAGCATGTTCATCCTTTCCTGGAAAAACGTCATCAAGCAGAGCAGGGGAAAGAGCATGCTTGTTTAGGTCAGCTTCTTAGGTGGAAACCTGTGCTGTTGTTTAAGGTTCTGCACTCAGGCCTTCAGATATTCTGCTGTGCTAATATTGAAATTCTTAATTCTGAATAGATTCCCACATTTTAATTTTTAATTGGACCCTTTTAATTATGTAGCTGGCCCTGCTGTTTGTATGAAGGAAGCTTTACCGAGGTCCCAGAGAGATAATGTGAGCCCTAGGGAAAGCATGCAAAGAGAATCAAAAGCCATGCAATGTTCTGAGCCTGCCTTATGCCCAGAGTAAAATTTGGTAAAATCTATTAATTCACACATTATACCAAGGCACAAAACATACCCAGGGAAAAGACTGGAGGAATTTCCTTAGGGGAACTTGAATAACCATAAGGAATGCACATATTAGCTTTAAAGGACTTGTTACAAGCATCGGCCTTGCTGTCCAATCAATCTCCCATGAAGGCCTCAAGATAGCAGAACTCCCCCTACATCTAGAGTTTATGCCAGCTATTGATGGCCCCCTCAAGAATGCTCAAATACTTGAAAGAGACTCAGTGGGTAGAGACAGAGGCTAAAAGAAAAAAAAAGTTCAGAAAAATTGATTCAACACAGCAGAATACTAGATTTCAAAACACAAGTTATTTTTCAGTGTGCAGACAATCAAGACAAGATGCTATAGACATGAAACACTAACGGGGGCTGGGATGGTGCTGGCATTGTGGTGTAGTGGGTAAAGCTGCTGCCTATACCACCAACACACTTGGGTGCCAGTTCATGGCCAGACTGTTCTGCTTCTGATCCATCTCCCTGCCAATGGCCCAGAAAAAGCAGTCAAAGATGGCCCAAGTGTTTGGGCCCCTGCCACCCATCTGGCAGAACTGGATGGAAGTCCTGGCACCTGGCTTCAGCCTGGCCCTTGCAGCCATCAAGGGAGTTAACTGGTGGATGAATGAGCCCTCTCTGTCTCTCCTCTAGTTATTATTTTCAAAATAAAGCAATCTTAATAAAAACATGAACACAAGGGGGACAATGTTGTGGTGCAGCATGTTAAATCATTGCTTGTAATGCCTGCATCCAATAAAAGCACTGGTTAGAATCCTGACTATTCTGCTTCCAATCCAATTCCGCGATAATGCACCTAGGAAAGCAATCTAAGATGGGCCAAGTGCTTGGGCCCCTGGCACCCATATGGGAGAACTGCATGGAATTCCTGGCTCCTGGATTTGGCCTGGCCCAGCCCTGGTTATTGCAGCCATTTCAGAGTGAACCAAGAAATAGAAAGACCTCTCTATAATTCCTTCTCTGACTTTGCCATTCAAATAAATCTTAAACAACAAAAGAAACAGGGGACACTGTGGCATAGCAGGCTAAGCCTCTGTTTGCAAAAAGCCTGCATCCCACATGAGCACTGGTTTGTGTCCTGGCTGCTCCTCTTCCAATCCAGCTCTCTGCTGTGGTCTGGGAAAGCAGTGGCAGATGGCTGAAGTGCTTGGGTCCCTGCACCCACGTGGGAGACCTAGACAAAGCTCCTGGCTCCTAGCTTCAGATTGGCTCAGCTTCGGCCATTGCGGCCATTTGGGGAGTGAACCCATGGATGGACAACCTTTCTGTCTATCCCTCTCCCTCTAACTCTACTTCTCAAAATCTTAAAAAGGATAACAGGATGCAAGAGCCTGGCATTTGGCACAACAGTCAAGACAATGCTTAGGATGCCTTTATCCCACGTCCATGTGCCTGGGTTTTAGTCCCGGCTCCACTGCCCATTTGTTTCCTGCTGATGTGCACACTGAAGGTAATGAATGACTCAAATAAAAACAAAAACAGAAAGGACACTAGAAATGGGAAGAGGTATAAACAAATGAAATCAAGCTCTTATAAATTAAAAATATAACGTACAGCAAATAAAAAGGAATTAGAAGGTAGAGTCAAGGCAATCTTTTAGATACTTATCAAATCAAAAAGCACATTTCTCAGAGCAAGATATATATCCTCTTGATTCAAATAGGCTACTTAGGGGGAAAAAAAATCCGTACGAGGATGGCAGGCCCTACTGCAACAGCAGAAGCTGGATGGAGTGCTGAGAGGACCAGTCATGAGTGGAGCATACCTAGCAGCCACTGTATACCAGCCGATTCTAGAGTTACCTTCTAAATATTACAGTGACTTCCAAACTTGAATGCCTCCACTAACCCTAACTATTACATTTGTAGTATCATTAATGCACTTCTATAAGTAGCAAAAAAATTAAAAACACTACTTTAAAAATGTAAAAATGTATTTTCTTGGGAAGCTACCAGGTAACATATTCAGCAAAACAAAGGTAAAATACTGTGATTTAGGGTCCAGGAAATATGTAGTTCAGAGGTGAATGTAAAATTCCAGGTCTACCGCTATGCAGGGAATATAGAATTTTAAGAGATGACTTCAAGGACAAAGTTAGTACAGTGTTTTTGAAACTATTTGAGCAACAGTACATAAGTATCTAGATGTACTTGATAATTCAACATTTAGAGAAAACCTAAGTTCAAAAAACAGACAGAATATATAAAGGGAGAAAATATTTCTTACCTCAAGGAAAAAAAATGTATCACTTACTCTAGCTGTGCAGAACAGCAAACAAGTAATTAAACTAATGTAAAACCCAGCTATTGGTTAAGTTTCTCCCAAAGGTGATGCAAATTATGTTGGGACAATTTCAGTAGTGGTGGTGGAAGGAAAGATTGCACCAATTGTATGAGGCAATTATGTCACCTAGTTGAAATTCCTTAAGTCATTTTAATGATATAGGATAACAGGATTGGAAAATATACTTTATAAAAATGAAATAGTATAGCAGAATCCACAGTGTGCAGTATTCTTTAAATATAGATAAATGATAGGTTGATTTAAAAATAAGCATTAAATTTAAATTAAATGGTAAGGACACTTTTTCATTTTAGTTCCTTTGATATTAGCAGAAATAGTTGTAGAATGAAATTACATTAAGGTTTTAAAAATGTATGTCCCTTGTCTTACTGTTATCATTTTCGCTTGTTGGATGCTGTTCAAATGGTCCTAAAAGAAAATGTGGCATCTATATTCATAATAATGTTCAGATATACGATAGCAGCATTCTGTTCTTCCCACATTTGACCCCTATCATTGTAAGGGGAATGAAACACCAAAAGAAATCTCCTCTCTGCACTTTTTACTCATTCGTTGTACCCTTGGTTAATGGCTGCTTTGTTCTTGTGGGAGTAAAATGCAGCTTTCCCAAAAGCTAAGCATATTCACACACTTTCTCAGGGAGGGTCAACTCATGAAGCAGTAGTGGCCACCATGTGAACATTTATCGCATTAAGTCTGATAGTAAGCTTCAGAAAGAAAGATATTCTCATTTCCAAAAATGCCTTCAGGTCCATGTTTGCAGAATCTTGTGTTGTAGTGAGAATATTATCCTTTATGTCCGGATAGTGCCAAACTGCAAATAGTTAGAAATGGAAGTGCTTGCATGGAATATGTCTAATCTCCAAAGCCCTGAAAATACAAGTCCAGAAAGTTACTGAGCAATGTTTTATTTTAAGTTCACTTACAAATGGGTAATGTTGACAGCTCTGAGACTGGACTTTTTGGATGAGAAACCAGATTTATATTTTTATTGTTTATATTTAAGAAAAAAATCAACATACAACTAATAGAATGCTCCATGGGCTTAGCATGCTATGTCAGTTTGCCATGTTCTCTCCAACTTCAAGCCAGGGATTTGAAATTGGGGTATTTGCCTCTAAGCAACCTATTAAAGATTTCAAGAAGAGGGGTTTGAGTAAGGACTTACTCTTCTATGGAAAAGCTCATCATTATTGCCTTTTGAAGTTTTTTGTGTAAGTTATATGATGTATACAGTGGAAATAATGATGTTCTTTCTTCAGCTGTCATCATTTAGCTTCATCAAAAAGCAAGAGGAGGTGGAGAAGGTGGTTTTTTGCACTGGGAAGTACTGTTTAACTGTTCATTGTTGGGCAGCCAAGAGGTCTTCCCAATGTAGTTACTATCAGAAGTAAAAATACCATTGAGCACTTAGTGCACACGCTGTTTTAAGGGCTTTACAAGTATGAATTCATTACTAACAACTGCCAACACGGACTTGACTGATTCGTGTCCCTTTCCTAGAAGATGCTCAAGTGCAGGGATTTGAAGTAATTTGCTTTTAGTCACCCAGTAGTAGGGGATGTGACATCCAATCACACACAATCTGCCATGCTTGTCAGTTCTAAGACAGTACTTCTAAGTGAAGTAGCACAAAACTGTACTTTGTAGTTGTATTAAGTTAGATTTAGTTCTTTAAAGTTACTTAGGTTCTATCTTTCTTCTTTACACATTTTCTGAAGTTTCTAGTCTGTTCCACTTAGCACTATTTCTCCTGAAAACCACCGGTACCCCATATGACCCCTAAGGACTAAGTCACAAGACTTCAGCTACATAACAGTAATAGACTCAGCAACAGACCCAGCAATGGCCAACATCTATTTTTGTTTGGCTTCTGCTCTAGCCCATGGCTTTACAGTTGACTCATACAAGTTAACCTGAACTACAGGATCCCAATATTTTGGGGCTGGAGGCAAACAGTTATATCTCCTAACTATTGGATCAAAGCCAAAAAGATGATTTAAATGGCAGAGAGCATAAGAACAAAAATGGGATTTTAAAAATCAAGCAGTAGATGACATTCTTGAATATGGTTTCTGAATCCAATAGCAGCAGTGAGGATGCCGAGGTGCTGGAGTAGATGATAGCTCTCCTTTCCTCTTACTCTTCACTTGGGCCTTGCAGTCTTACATACCTTTCAAATCTGCCCACGTGAAATGAATGGAGAGGATTTGAGTATCTTCCCAGTTTTGAGTACTGTTGTTTTGTGTCCCCATATGATTTCACATTCAGCTTTTATTCTTCTTTGTACTTTTGGGGGAGTGGAAGGAGGTGCACCACTGGGAAGAAATGTTTTTTTTTGATGTTTCAGCCTTAAACTCACAAAAAGCATACTTCCGTACAGGCTTCCCATTTCAGACACCCAGAGGAAGCGGAGGCAAGCTCACAGCCTCTTCTTGAGGGGAACTCAATTGCTGGAACTCCCTTGCCTGCATGTGTGTGACATTTCATGTTTTTGCTTCTTACAGTTGTATGTGCTTTAAAATGATGTCTGGGATGCTCCAGTGACTTTCAGTAGAAAAATGCAAATGCATGTAGATTTATGTTATCAGCTTCAAAGCAAATAGGAAGAAACAAGACCACTGATCAGCCCTTGTCCCAACTATTGACGTACAATGTAATACTTTATCCCTTCTAGTATTTTTTTCGTTCTACTTAATACTATTGGTTGAACTCTGTAATTAACACACAATTATTCTTAAGTGTTTAAATTGAACTGAAAAGTGATTCCTGTTAAATATAAGAGTGGGAATAAGAGAGGAAGGAGATATACAATTTGGGACATGCTCAAGCTGATTTGCCCCAAGTGATAAAGTTAGAAATGTGCCAGGGGATTCCAATTCAATCCCATCAAGGTGGCATGTATCAATGCCATCTCACTAGTCCAAGTGCTCAATTTCAGTTCACAATTGATCATAATGATAGGGCTAAGAACCAAAGGGATCACATAAACAAGAATAGTGTCTGCTAATACTAACTGATAGAATTAAGAAGGGAGAGAATGATCCAACATGGGAAGCGGGTTACACAGCAGACTCATAGAAGGGCAGATGTCCTAAACAGCACTCTGGCCTCAGAATCAGCCCTTAAGGCACGCGGATCTGGCTGAGGAGCCCATGAGAGTATTTCAGGCATGGAAAGCCAAGACACTCTGGCAAAAAGAAAAAAAAAGAGGACCTAAATGAAAGATCTCTGGGAGTGAGATCCCAGTAGAAAGAACGGGCCATCAAAAAAGGAGGTACCTTTCTCAGAAAAGAGGAGAAAAGTTCCACTTTGACTATGGCCTTGTCTAAATAAGATCGAATTCGGCGAGCTCAAAAGGCTTCCATAGCCTTGGCAACTCATGACTAGAGCCTAGGGAGATTACTGACGCCATAAACAAGAGTGTCAATTTGTTAAGTCAACAACAGGAGTCCTGTGTACTTGCTCCTCACGTGGGATCTCTGTCCTTAATGTGTTGTCCAATGTGAATTAATGCTATAGCTAGTACTCAAACAGTATTTTACACTTTATGTTCTGAGTGCGTGCAAACTGTTGAAATCTTTACTGAGTATATACTAAATTGATCTTCTGTATATAAAGAGAATTGAAAATGAATCTTGATGTGAATGGAATGGGAGAGGGAGCAGGAGATGGGAGGGTTGTGGGTGGGAGGGAAGTTATGGGGGGGAAGCCATTGTAATCCATAAGCTGTACTTTGGAAATTTATATTTGCTAGATAAAAGTTAAAAAAAGAAAAGGATGGATTTAAAAAAAAATAGAGTTTGATAAGAGTGTGTATTTGAGTGATTTCTCCAGAGGCCTGGGGAAAGACTCTTGTTGTGTTTCCGATTGTATAGAAGCATCAGTTGTGTGAACTGCAATTACCAGCATAAACCACCTGTTAGCCCCACACTCAAGCCCCTCCCTCATCCCCTACCTCCATAGAAGAGCTGCTCTCTTGATTTCTGAAATGTAATTTCAGTAAATAGTTTATTTGAATCAAGAGATTCAGATAAATATGTAAGAAAAGCCATGATAATCAGAGTATTGCAAGAATGAATTTCAGAGGAAAGCCTATATCATAGAGAAAAAAAAAGAAAACTCAGATTGCTCATTCTCCAATTACAATCTAATGAAAAAAAGTAATTTTGGGACCTCCTGTTGTGTTTCTAGGGTATGCCTTGCCAGTTCCCTTTGGGTATAGTTTGTCTTCTCACACTTCTCCTGTAAGTCAGTTTGAATTTATGTGAGGTTAGGAGACTTTTATTTGGGTGTTTAAAGTCTACCACACTCCTGGGAAAACAGAACACTCTTTGCCAACTAATGCTGACTCAGTGACTCCTGATGCACGGCAGGGTCAACATTGGAAATAGTCATTTCATGTCAGTCCAGTTTTTTTAAAACACCCAATTATTCATTCTAGAATGTATCCTTTACTTTGCTGAGATAAAAGTCAATTAGATGAGGGAGCATTTCTCCAAAAATACAAAGGCCACAACATTCTTAAATGCATTTTGCTATAAAAATGCAATGCCTAAAATGGAATCTCTAACTCCATCTCAAAACACAATGAGATTTCAGGAGCAACTTCATTATGAGATGGGAAGCTATAATATGGCTTGTAATTTTTCCTATGGAAATTAGAATTAGAATCATTTTAGATATGGATTCATGTTAGTGATGGATTATAATCATCAAACCATTATGAAAGCATCACTGGACAGGAATGAGGAGCCTTGAGTTCTGGTTCTAGCTTCATAGTTCACTGGGCTCATGATCTTGGTTAAACCTCATTAGGTTCCTAAACCAGAAAGGAAAAGCTATTTGAAAACCAAGTTTACTCCCTAGGGCAGTGGTTCTCAAGGCTAGGTCAGCATCAGCATCCTTTGGAGGCTTTGTTGAGACTGGTTGCTGGCCCCACCCTAAAGTTCCTGATTCAGTATGTCTGGCATAAGGGTGATAATTCACCCTTCTGAGTTTCCAGGTAGTGCTACTGTTTGGGAACATGGAGTTTAGAGCCACCTCTGCCTTGGGGGAAAAAAAGACCAAAGGGGACTCTGCTTGCCTACAGATTCTTGCACTGACTCCTTCTGTTCCTTTGCATTGTCCAATTTGCACAGCTGTGTTCTCCCTGAGGGCTAGTTCACCACTGCTAACAGTAACCCCAAGCCTCAGTGTTTTCTTCCACTCCTTCTAATGAAGCCTCAAGTCTCTGGAGCCATCTTACATTGCTCTCAACCACTCCACAGAATCAGTGCTCAAAGAAAACTGTCAGACCTCAGCAAACAAAGTCTCCGAGAGTGTTAAGCAATCCCAGAGCTGATTCTTTGCCTCTGGCCTTTCACACCGTTTACCAGGCCCTCTTTTTGGCCTCCTGTGGGATGCTCATTGTGTAGACCTTCCTGCCTGGAGGGATGGAGAGTAACAGGTCTTATTAGTTGTGTAACACATTCACTCTCAGGGCAGTTTGGCCAATTTGCTCTTGTGGGCTTTTGAAAAGCACATTTTCTCCAGAGCTACTGGGAAGAGAACAAGTGTAAAGGTTCCAGGAAAAGAAAAGAGTAAATCTTTATACAGGGGAAACAGGAAAGAATGAATAATTCTTATTAGTTACCCAAGAGCTTGTCTCTTAAATTATTTAAACTAAAAGTTGAGCCTATAAACTCTTGTATACAATGCTTTGCCAATGAGTTATTTCTTTGGAAGTCTAACAGTAATAACGCAAGGATTGATCCAAAGCTCTTCCTCCTGGCTTCCCTCCCTTCATGATTCTCTTGCCTCTGCAAGAATCATCCCTTGTCTAACCACCATCTTTAGGAGGCACCACATGGCTTTTATTTTCCAAGTTGAATCTTCATAAAATGGAAACTAATAGACATGGCTTATAGAGATTCCAGACACTACTTGCTCAGAGACGCTTGTTTTAGCTCCCAATTTATGTGGTTACAAGCCCAACCTCATTTGCCCAAATTTCTTCCTACTGGTGCTTAAATAGACCTAATTTAGCTGAACCCACTGCTTCCCTGAACTCCCAGTGTGTTGCTGTATACTCCTTGCCTCAATCTTAACATTTTTTTTCTTTTTCTTTTTTTTTTTTTACAGGCAGAGTGGACAGTGAGAGAGACAGAGAGAAAGGTCTTCCTTTGCCATTGGTTCACCCTCCAATGGCTGCCACAGCCGGCGCGCTGCGGCCGGTACACTGCACTGATCCAATGGCAGGAGCCAGGTGCTTCTCCTGGTCTCCCATGGGGTGCAGGGCCCAAGGACTTGGGCCATCCTCCACTGCACTCCCTGGCCACAGCAGAGAGCTGGCCTGGAAGAGGGGCAACTGGGACAGAATCCGGCGCCCCGACCGGGACTAGAACCCGGTGTGCCAGCGCCGCAAGGTGGAGGATTAGCCTAGTGAGCCGTGGCGCTGGCCCCAATCTTAAGTTTCTACTGTTCATGCTATCCAATCCTTCTAGGTTTCTTCTTAGCCCTTCCTTTTGTAGTGTTTATGTGAAGTCACACTTGACTGCTGCTGTCCAGTGATCCAGGTGTATTCTTTGATAGTTACCATCTGTATGATGCCAGAAACATTTGTTTCTGATTTTGTTGAGTGTTGTACTTGGCTTTCTAGAAATAAATTTGAGAAGTCTTCTGTCATACATCTTTTATAGTTCAAACTTCTACAGAGTGTTTTCCTTTTGTAGGTGCTGCCCTAGGTACCGTTAGCTTGTCTTCCTATAGCCCTCCTTTACTTCTGCCAATGTGTTTGACACATAATTATGATAGCTATTCAACCTACTGCTTTAGGTGTTCTCTCAGCAATAGTTATTAGGTCCTCATTATCTTCCCACTTTACCCACCTATCCATTCATATGAGACTTATAGACAGAGAACCAGAGACATTAGGAAGATGACAGAAAAGAAACTTATGTTTTGGTAGTGGGGGGATTAGAACCAGGGTCCTTCTGACTTCAAGGGGTATTTCTTCATACCAGTTCTATTCCAGTGCTAGATGATTGGGACATCTTTTTTTAAGGTCTATCCTTAAGAACAATCTATGATTTGATAAAGATTACATTGTAACCTACTTACTGAAGGGATAAAAATATATTAAGTTCATCATGATTCTTCTGTATATTATACCCAGATGACACAAACTAGAAAAATCACTATCCCCAGCTTTTGTGTTGGTGCCTTTCAGTCCAACATCAAGGTTCCATCATCTCTGTTGGCCATTGTTGCTTCTTTACAACCCAGTGAAGTCTGTCATATAAGATACAGGAATTGTTGATAGTTTAGATTTTTTGGTGGCTGATACAAATCTATTTTAAATGAACAAGGTTTTTAATAGTACCGCTCCCTCCTGGGTCTACATGGAACAAATTGCCCGAAATATCCTGCCTGATGCTCTCACAGAAGCCATGGTTTTATGATTACATATAAGAAATTCCTACAACTGCTTTAACTACTAACAGTTTATTTCACATTTCACTATTTATTATGCTCCAATCATGTTTTATGAGTGTGAACAAGGAATCCCGACATTAGTATGTATATGCTATGTGCTTTCCTCAAGAGGTTCCCCTGCTGAGCACAAATGCCAAACAAATACAAGTAAATTAAATTATTTGATAAGCCTCTGGAGTGCCCCAGTGTAGATCAAGTTGACTTTTCCTCACTTAAAGATTTCTCTAAAGAATAAACCCATGAGAACTGAATCCCCTTGAAGATCTTTTTCCAGACTTCCTATTCTAGATCCATTCAGAGTCATGCTATCCTGCATACAAAAGCTAAAAAGATGTTTCAATTCTGTGCTCTCCAGCTCAGGAACAGGATAGAAAGGAAGTAAAATGAGAAGAAAATCTGTTGTAGTGGCCAATTTGTTCACCTTATAGTTGGCATCAGGAGGAACCCCGATTTCCAAAAATGTAGCTCACCATCTTGCTGTATTGCTGCCTGACAGAGACCATGAGGGAAATGGAAAGAAAAGACACTTAGGTCCCAGAGACTTTCCTTAAGACTAAAGCAAACACTAAAGACTTGGGAATTCTGTGACTTGTTTTCGTTTTGTAATTTACCCAAGACAGAGGGGGGAAATGCATAGTTCATGCGAGCAAAACCATAGTACAGCCCTTTCTAGTCATTGCACACGAACTAACCTTGTAACTACTCCATGCTGTGATTTACCTCCCCTTCAGAATTCAAACCTATGTTCTTTTTCATTTCCAGAATATAGTTGCCTCTGGAGAAGAATACATTTTCCTTCATTGAGAACTCTTTCTTGCTATCATCCAAACAGAAAGGGGTAACCAGTTTTTCCAGTTAAAATATATTCAAAATTATGTTTTAAACATTGAAGTGAAACATTTTGGGAGTTGAAGCCATTCACTCTGAAGTTATTTGGAAGTAGGGTCATTTTAATTTATTATAAATTCATATCTGTCAAAGATATCAATATGTATCTTAAAAATTAACAGAGTAAAGTGTCTCCAATTCTCCCGAAGCTTCAATTTGAGATGGAATTAGATGGCCAATGTGTAGCAGCAATAAGAATGAAGGTATCCTGTTTGTAAGGGTTTTTATGTAGAGAAAAGAATAAACTTTAGCATCTAATTCCTTTGGGAATCTTTTAGAGCCGAGTTCATACTATCTTTTAGGGCATTTAAGGAGAGAATACCTGCTCTTATGGAATGGTCTGGAATGGTTTAGGCAGGGCACCATGCAATGAATACATTTTGACATCCATAATTTCTGCCAGTACTGGCACCCTCTTCATTTGCTTTTCAGGCTGATTCTAATCAACCTATATTAACTCATGATGTCTTTTTTTTAAAAGTTTTTCATATCCTTTTTCCATTTATTAAATTTTATTGGAAATGCAGAAGGGTAGGGTAAAAGATGGGGGATGAGGAGAGAGAGAGAAAGAGATGACAATGCTTCCATCTACTTGTTCACTCTCCAAAAGCCAAATAGAGCAAGAGTTGAGCCAGAAAGATGACAAGAGCTGGGAACTCAATTCAGCTTTCTCTTGTGGATGGCAGGGAACCGAGTACTTGAGCCATATTCTGTTGCCTACCGGAATATGCGTTAGCAGGAAGCTGCTTTGAGAAGTGGAGCCAGGACTTGAATCCAGGCACTCAGATATGAGATGTAGGCAACCAAGAGTCTTCTTAACCACTGTGCCAAATTTTTGCCTACCCTAACTTATGTGATCTTACAGTGGTATATTCTAAGTCAAACAAGAGAAATAAAGAGAAAAACAGCAACAAATGTAAATTGTCTGCCATGTACCTAGACTTCCGCATTAATAACTTCTGTCATTCCTTCCTAAACTGTAAGCATTATCTTTTTTTTTTTTTTTTTTTTTTTTTGACAGGCAGAGTGGACAGTGAGAGAGACAGAGAGAAAGGTCTTCCTTTGCCGTTGGTTCACCCTCCAATGGCCACCGCGGCCGGCGCGCTGCGGCCGGCGCACCGTGCTGATCCGATGGCAGGAGCCAGGTACTTCTCCTGGTCTCCCATGGGGTGCAGGGCCCAAGCACTTGGGCCATCCTCCACTGCACTCCCTGGCCACAGCAGAGAGCTGGCCTGGAAGAGGGGCAACCTGGACAGAATCCGGCGCCCCGACCGGGACTAGAACCCTGTGTGCCGGCGCCTCAAGGCGGAGGATTAGCCTAGTGAGCCGCTGCGCTGGCCTGTAAGCATTATCTTGCCATCAATATTAGAGTTGTGGAACAAAAGACTCAGTAATTGAATCTGTAAGTGGCAGAGATGGGATCGAAACTAAGTATATTTGGCTCCATGCTGTACTTTGCAACAGAGCACCCAGAAACGCAATTGCTTAGGGGAAGCAGAGATCAGACAGGGCAAGAGGGGGTGCCTCATGATTTCCTAGAGCAAGTAGAACTTCAGTTGGACTTGAGGGGAAAACTAGATACTGGCAATTCAAAGGCCAGGGAAGACAATTTAATAAGGGAGAAGATGTTGGCAAATACATGCATGAGGCATTGTCTTGAAAAGTCCATTAGTAGGTTTAGTTCCAGTACAAAGTTCACAGGGATTCATCAGCTAACATAGCTAGAGGTTAGATTATGGTTTATTCATCTCTGTCTTGGGTCCAGAGCTGTGGGAGAACTTTGAAAAACTTATAGAAAGAAGAATTAGAAGATGAGTATTTTGGTGCAAACTCTTTCATGTATAGGTTTTCAAAGACTCTTTAAAGATCTCATTGCATAAATAGATTCCACAGGCACTTGTGCTTTTTCTCAAGGTTGGCATCACTGTAGAAGCATGATCTGCGCCAGATTTTTGCTAGGCCCACGCTGGATAAGGTCAGCAGGAGAGATACTATTATGTTAAAACCTAAGAGAAGTCAGCTGATACAAAACACATGAACAAGGAAAGAAAGGTCAGCCTAGTCAGCAAACTAAAGGCTACAGATGATACAGAACAGTGGGCGGGAGGGAAAAGTGCTCAGTTCAACAGTGGCAAAGTTGACAGGCACTGGCTCATGCCAGCCTGGAAGACTATGATAAGGGATTTGAGTTTGCAGGAAAATTACCAGGAAGGAACCAAGTCGATAAGCAGAGGTGGAGCCCAGGATCCTTCCTGGGTGTGTGGTGAGGAAAAGATTCACAGAACATAGCAAGCTTACTCTGTCTCCTTGGATTAATTCAGGCCAGAGATTGTTTTCTTCCAAATATAGGCGTGGAGAGAAATGTATGGTGAGAGACATACCCTGAAGATAGATTTGATCTCACTGCAAACCCACTATTAGCAGTAGGTAGAATGACACCGCAGGAAAAGTTTTCTGGTCACAGAGAAACTACTCAGAAGTTTATCATTTAACATAGTGTTAAAAACGTAAGACGCCGGTGCCGAGGCTCACTAGGCTAATCCTCCGCCTTGAGGCGCCGGCACACTGGGTTCTAGTCCTGGTCGGGGCACCAGATTCTGCCCCAGTTGCCCCTCTTCCAGGAGAGCTCTCTGCTGTGGCCAGGGAGTGCAGTGGAGGATGGCCCAAGTGCTTGGGCCCTGCACCCCATGGGAGACCAGGAGAAGCACCTGGCTCCTGCCATCAGATCAGCACGGTGCGCCAGCTGCGGCGGCCATTGGAGGGTGAACCAATGGCAAAGGAAGACCTTTCTCTCTGTCTCTCTCTCTCACTGTCCACTCTGCCTGTCAAAAAATAAATAAAAATTAAAAAGAAAAAAAAAGTGTCATTAAGTGATGTTCAGTAGACAGGTATCTCACAAATAAAGCTCCACATTTCCATGGTTGACCTTGCCCTTAAATGCTAACAACAATTGATGAATAGGATTGCTATACACAAGATGCCCAGTGATTTGAATTTCAGATAAAGAACACATTCTGGTTTATGTCCCAGATATTGTTCAGGACATATTTTCACTGGAAGACCCATTGTTGCCAATTTAACTGGGTGTCCTATATTTATAATTCGGAATCTAAGTTTAATTAAGCAGAATACAAATTTCACCAAGCATCCTGTATTTTGTTTGCTGCAACTAGCAATCCTATATGTGAACTTCACTACTTTATCATTCCCATCCTCCTAGGTAATTCTGTTTCCAGACTGGCTCTCCTTTTCCAGGGAAGGGAAAACTTGCTTCCCAGCAAGCCCCTGCCTTAGGATCTTGTCACAATTATCTTTCCCCCCTTTTAAATTCATTTGTAGATATTTTATAATTGCATATGTATACGTGCCTGTCTGAGTGCTCATGCAGGTCTGGATATATCTGTGTGTGGTTTACGTATGTCCATGTGTATGTGTTGCCCTCCATTGCTTTGTATAAGTTGACTTTTTTCACTAATTTTAAATGCCTGTTCTTTATACAAATTCAGGTATGTAGAACTCCAAATGGTTTGTTCTCAAAGAAAATATCCAATGTGTCAGTGACAACATTAAAAGACAGCAGTTATATTGAGAAAAAAAGTAGTTGCCATGAATATGACAGGAGATTAGCCAACAAAGTAAATTATCCCATTAAGTCCTTAGGACAAACAAAAGAAAACCAAAAGAAATCTTATACCAAAGATAGCAATTCACCTAAGGGCAAGCCCAAATGGACAATAAACATGAAATGACCAATCTCACAACAAAGGAAATGCATATATAATGTATATGTGCATCTAACTATTTTGTAACCATCTATAGCCACAAAATTCACACTGTTGTCTCCAACTCAACTACATCACAAGAGTCATTCTAACTTCTACTCTTTTGTGTCTATAAATTCCCACCCTAATAGGAAACATCCTGGCTCCCACCAGCCAAGACTCATGTTTAACTGTTAAATTTCATATTTTTAAACATATCAGAATGGTTAAATCGTATTCCTGTAGGAAGCAACTTTATGAACTAGGGTAGAGATATTCAGTATACTTTACCTGTAAAACTAAAGGCAAAACTGTGGAAGACAGTGTGGAGATACCTCAGAAATCTGAATATAGACCTACCATTTGACCCAGCCATCCCACTTCTGGGACTTTACCCAAGGGAAATGAAATCAGCATATGAGAATTATCTGTGCCCCCATGTTTATTGCAGAATTCCCAATAACAAAAATATGACAACAACCCAAATGCCCAAATGAAAACTGGATAAAGAAATTATGGGACATGTACAGCATGAAATACTATACAGCAGTAAAAACACAAAACTGAAATCCTGTCATTTGCAACAAAATGAATTAAACTGGAAAACATACTTAGTCAAATAATCCAGTCCCAAAAGGACAATTACCCTATATCCTCCATGATCTGTGATAGTAGTGCACCTAAAAGGTAACCTACAGAAGTGAAATTAACACTTTGATATGCAATGACTTTGAACAGCCCTTGCCTCACCTGTTGAGGAATAGTTTTTCCCCTATATATTTGTTGAACTCTTTACTTAGTATAGAATTAATCGTACTGTGTATAAAGTTAACTGAAAATAGATGCTAGTAAAAAGAATGGGAATAGGAGAGGGAGGAGGCAGAGGTGTGGGATTGTGGGTAGGAGGGTGGGTCTAGTAGTAAGAATCACTATATTCCTACAGTTGTATTCCTAAGATGCACGAAGTTTGTTTTCCTTAAATGAAAAGTTTTTAGGGGGAAAAAAAGACAGCATTCATGCTCTACCGCAAACCCTGCCTCCTTTTGAATATTCAGTCACATCCCAGGCACCACCTTCTGTGCCTCCAGATGATATAAAAGCAAAGCCTGCAAAACAAAATCAACAAGAAAAACCTAAAGGCAGAATTTCAACGATTCTCAAAAGTTGTTTCGTTTCTCCCAACTCCATCTCATGCTTGCTTCTGACATTTCTCACACAGGTAAATCATTCTGTTACATTGTGCTTTCCACCCTGAGATCCCTAGAATAACTTTTATTTTTAGTTTGCACACATTAAGGCCTCCCACATTTGCTCTGTAAAGTTGAGTGAGTATTTACCCATGTACCTTGTTACATATCTAAAATTACAAAGTCACATGGAAAAGATTCAAGATCTTACAGTATTTCCTGTGTTTCAAGTATGCAGCCCTCTATTCTCCCTCCACCAAAACCCCTGCCAAGATTTTCTTTTTAAAAAAAGATGTTTTTATCTGAAAGAGTTAGAGAAACTTATCTTCCATCCTCTGACTCACTCAATTGGCAGCAATAACCAAGAAGGGCCAGGCCAGAGCCAAGAGCCTGAAACTGCATCCTGGTCTCCTACTTGTGTGGCAGGGACCCAAATACTGAGGCCATTTTTCTGCCTCTTCCCAAGTGCACTATTAGGGAGCTAGATTGGAAGAGGAACAGCTGAGACTTGAACCGATACCCATATGGGATGTTGTCATCACAGGCAGCAGCTTACCCTGCTGCACTACAATGCTGGCCACCAACATTGGTATCTTAATCACTGCTTTATTCTGCCATTTTACTGTGTCATAGTTGGACTCATAGGACATAACGGCTTTTCAGATTGCCTTCTTTCACTTCAAAGTATTCATTTAAGGATTCATGTCTTTGTGTCTTGATAGAATATTTAAATTGCTGCAGATTTTCCTTGTATAGGTGTTTTACAATTCACCTATTCACCTACTTGAACACCTTGATTTCTTCTAGTTTGGGGTGATTATGAGTAAAGCTACAGTGAACACTTCTATGTGTTCTAAGGACATAAATTTCAGGTATGTCAAGGAAAAGCCTAGCAGTTTGCTCAATCATTGGATGAGACTATGCTTCGCTTTGTATGAACTTCCAACAAAGTGTCTTCCAAAGTTGTGGCCGTACCATTTTGCATTCACAGATTCACAGCAGTGGTATTTTGTGCTCTTTCAAAAGCTCACAGCCAACATTTGCACAAGATTTTTTAAGCTATTCCAGTAGGTAGCATAGTGATCTCTTTTGTTTTAATGTGCAATTCTCTAATGACAAGTACTATTTAAACGTCTTTCCATGCTTACTTGCCATCTGCTTATTTTCCTTGTTAGATCTTTGATGCGGTGCCTTTTCAGATCTTTCATCCATTTATACCATCAGTAGTTACTCATTGTTAGGTTTTACTGGTTCTTTGTATATTTTTCAGACAAATTCTCTAACAGGCAGATATTTTACCAATGCTTTTTCCTGGTTTGTGACTTCATTCTCTTAACAATGTCTTTTAATGAAGCATAAGTTTTAATTTTATTGAAGTCCAATTTTTCATTTTTCTTTTGATTATGCTTTTGATATTTTATCTACAAACTCATAGTCAAACTCAATGCAACTCAGATTCTCTTATAAAAGTTTTGATGTTGTGTTTATTTCTATGACATTTAGTTTTCCCATCAGATGTGAATTCTGTTTTTAGATTAAGTTAGTTTCATGTGGATGATCAGCGTTTCCAGCACCCTTTTCTGAACAGACTACCCATTTTCTATTCCATTGTTTTTAGTATTTTGTCAAAGATTACTTGGATATATTTATGTGGGTCAGTACCTAAAGTCTGTATTCTTTCCTATTCATCTAGATCAATCTTTCATCTATGCCACACAGTATTAGTTATTGTTGCCTCCAAATAAATCTTGAAATCTGGCAGTTCAAAGTCACTATGTTCAGGATTTTGTTGAAATTTCTGCACCTTTTATTTTAGGTAAATATAGGGACTAATTTGTTATTTCCAAAATAGCTAATTTCGATTTGACTGAGATGGCATGGATCAAGTTGAATTGACATATTACATGATTGAATCTTCCAGTGTGTGAAAACAGTACATCATCCATTTATTTAGATCTTTAATTTTCTTCATTAGAGTTTTATGTTTTTGTAAAAAAAAAAAAAAACAAAAAAACAAAAAACTAACCCAGTGCTGAGGCAGGCCTAAGTCAGGAACATGGAACTCAGTGCAAGTCTCTTATGGGAGTGGTAGGTACTCAACCACTTGAGTCATCCTCTTCTGCTTCCCAGAGTCTACATTTGCAGGAAACTGGACTCAGAAGTGGAGCCAGGACATGACAACATGAATTCTTTCACAGGATGTGGGTGGCCCAAGCATTGTGTTCACCACTGTACCAAATATATAACTGTTCCTGCATTTGAATGTCATGTTGGCCCTAAGTATTTTATTTTCATTTTTAATAACATTTTCTAAAATTAGAAAATCAAAATATGTATTACTGGCATATAGACCAAATTTGAAGTTTGAATGTTAATTGTATCATCTCCAACTTGGCCATACTAGCTAGCTGCTAGTTTGTTGTAAGCCTTTAGGATATTTTATATAGCCAAGTGTGTGAACCTTGAGTACAGTTTTATTTCATCATTTCTAAACTAGATTCATTTTTATTTCACTTTATTCCAATAGTTGGATTTCAAGTATGCTGATGAAAAGTGCTGAGAGTGAACATACTTGTGTGGTTTCTCATCTCTAGAGAAAAAACATCCAGTTTCTCATCATGCAAGCAGCAGGTTTTGGAGATGTTCTTTATTACGTTAAATTTCCCTCTATGTGTACACTTTGTAGAAAGCTTTTTAAACCATGAATTGTTGAATTCTGCCAAGTGCCTTATATTTACTAGCTAGTATGATCAGATGATTTTTCTTCTTTAGTCTGTTGATATCGTGGTTTACATCAATTTGTTTTCTGGTTTCAAGCCAGACTTGAGTACTTGGATAAGAATTCACTTCAGTTGTATTTTATGATTTTACTTTACATACTACTGGACATAATTTGCTAATATTTTTGAAGCCATTTCTATCATCATGGGAGATTTAAAAACCAGCTGAACTTTTTAAAAGTTATGTAATTGCTTTGTACAATTTTGGTATTAGAATATTACCAATGTCACAAAAGGTTAGGAAGTATCTCCTCTGCTCATTTTTTATGGGAGTGATTTTAAACAATTGATATTACTTCTTCCTATGGTTGGCCCAATTCACCAACCATACCATCTGATGGTTGTGTTTTACAGAGAAAAATTTTTAATAGGAATAGGCCTATTTATATTATCAATTCTCCTTATGGGTAATCTAATAGGTTATATTTCAAGAAATTCATTGAATTTCTATAAGTTACCAATTTCATGAGAATAGAGTGTTTATACATTGGTACTCATTTATCCTTTGGTTTATTTATTTGAAATTTATTTGAAAGTTTTAGAAAGACAGATTTTCTATTTACTGGTTCATTCTCCAGATGGCCTTAACAGCCAGAGCGGGGCCAGGATCTTTTTCCAGGTCTCCCATATGCGTGCAGGAGCTGTAACATTTAGACCATTTTCTGCTGCTTTTCTGGGCCATTAGTGGTGAGCTGGATAGAAGTGGAGCAGCCAAAACACAAACAGCCCACATGAGATGCAGATTTTGTCAACGGCAGCTCTACCCACTATGCCATGATGCCAGCCCCTATTAAAAAAAAAAAAAAAAAAGATGTGAGAGGCAGAAAAAGAGGTCTGCCAACTGCTGGTTCACCCCCGACCCAATGGCTGCAGCAGCTGGAGCTGGGCCTATCTGAAGCCAGAAGCCTGGAGCTTTCCTCCTGGTCTCTATGAGGGTACAGGGATCCAAGGACTTGGGCCATCCTCCACTGTTTTCCCAGGACATAGCAGAGAGCTGGCTCTGAAGTGGAGCAGCCCAAACTCAGACCGGTGCTGGTTTTAGTGGCTTTGCCACAGTGCAGGCCCCCTGTTATCCTAATGTGGGGTGTGCACTGATGACTTTGTTTTTGGTAATTCACCTTTCCTTTTTAAATTCAGTGTTCATTAATTTAGCTAGAACCGGCTTTTGCTTTCACTGGTGTTTTTTCTGTGGATTTCACATTTTCCATTTCATTCATGCTTTCCCAAAGTTTCAAGTAACCCATCTTCCTCTAGTTTCCAGAAAGTTCAGAATATTGATTGTAGTTAGGTCTGTTTTCCAATGTATGCACTGAATGATTTAAATTGTCATCCAGACACTGCTTTTGCTGTATCCTACCAAGTTATATATTCATTTCATAGTTCAAAATATTTAAGAAATTTCTGTTTACACTTGTTTTTCCAAAAGATGTTACTTAAACTATTTGGGAATCTTACAGCTGTGTTTCTGTTATTGATTTTCAGTTTAATTCCACTGTAGTCTGAGAACAGACCTTTTCTGTTCTTTTAACTGGCTAAGTTTTGGTAGCCCAGAGTATCATCTATCGTGGAGACTACTCCATGTGTTCTTAAGAAAAAAGTGTCCTTTGTTGATCGGATACTCCATACACTTCAATTAGCTCAAGTCAGTGGATTCTGCTATTCTGGTCAACTTTATTCTTATGGATTTATCAATTACTAGAAGAGGTGTGCTGAACCATTCGACTACAACAGATTTATCTATTCTTTTTGTAACTGTCTCTGTTTTTTCATTGGTTTGATGTTCTGTAGTTATACGTATAGGAATCCATACTGTCTTTTGGGTATTAACTGCTTTATTATTCTAGAGTACTCGTTTATCCCTGCAATTTTCTTGTTCTAAAGTTCTAAGTTTAATATAGATATTCTAGCTTTCCTTTGATTAGTGCTAGCGTGGTATGTCTTTCTTCCATTCCTTTTAGGTTTTACCTATCAGTGTTTTTGTATTTAAGTTGGGTTTTAGATAAATATTTGGATCTTTTCTAATCTATCATATCTTATTTGGTATATTTAGATCATTCAAGTTAATTATGGTTATAGTTGAGACAGAAGACAAGTGTTATACATACTATCATATTTGTTTTTTCTGTATACTTGGTATTTCATTGTGTGTTTCATGTTTCTTCTTTTACCTTATTAAATTTCTTTACAAAGTGTATAGTAGTTTCCTAGAGTTTGCTTATGTACTTTCCAAAGTAATCTTAATTCACTTTCAAATACTTACAAGCTCAATACCACTTTATGATTCAGGTACCTTGTAACATGGCATTTCCAATTCACCCCTCTTTTCTCTAGTGAAATTTTAACCTATGAATGGATGTTTACCATCATCCAGTACACTGTTGCTATTAGTATTTTAACCTAGCTTTACCTTTAGATAGCTTACAAGTGAGATAAGAGACATTTGTTCTCATTTATTCCTCTTCCCACACTTTCTCACGTTAGGTCCAAAACTCTGGTATATTGAGTTCTCCAGGTTTTTTTTTTTTTTTTTTTTTTAACCTTTCTTATAGGGCAGGACTGCTGGAATGAGTTATCCTGTATTTTTTTTGCTGAGAGAAGTCTTCACTTTTCTAAGTTTTGATGTAATTTTTACTGTATATGGAATGCTGCAGTAATCGAATTTTCCTTTTTAATCCTTTAACTGTTTCAATCTACTCTTCCAATTACGTGACTTCTGAAGAGTGCACCATAATCCTCATCCATTCCTCTTTGTGTAAGACACTATTTCTTGTGCGTTTTTTCCAAGATCTTCTCATTGCCTTTGGTCGTCTACTGTTTAAATACCATACTCCTGAGTGGAGGGGTTTTTGGTATTTATTCTTCCAAGAGTTCTCCAAACTTCATAAATCTTTGGGTAGTTCATTAATTTTTGATTATTTTCATATTACATTATTTTATTCTTACATTATATTCTTCTGTTCTGGTATTCTAATTGCCAATGTTACATTTTAAAAATTATACCATGAGCCAACACTGTGGGGTAGTGGGTAAAGCTGCTGCTTGCAGTGCTGGCATCTCATATGGGTGCTGATTCGAGTCCCAGTTGGCTTCACTTCTGATCCAGTTCTCTGCTATGGCCTGGGAAAGTAGTGGAAGATGACCCATGTGCTTGGGCCCCTGCACCCACGTGGGGAACCCAGAAGAAGCTCCTGGCTCCTGGCTTTGGATAAGCCCAGCTCTGGCCATTGCAACCATCTGGGGGAGTGAACCAGCAGAAGGCCTCCCCCTACCCCCTTCTATCTCCCCCCTCCAAATCAATCTTTACAAAATACCATTTTTCCAGGATATTTTCTACTTCTTTCTCCTTGCATTTTGTCAAGTTTCTATTGACCTGTGTTGATCCTTCTTTTCTTGGTGTTTATATTCATCTACTAATAATATAACAGAAGCATTTTTTGCTTTCATTAACATTCTCTTACGACCAGCATTTCTTGTGGCTACTCTGAGCATCTCTTTGCAGATTACCTATTCTATTCTTACTTTTGCCTACTGTTTTTCATTAGAACCTTTAGTATGTGTTTATACTCACTATAAAAATCAATGTTGGGTAATTGCAAAGTCATTGTTTTATCTGAATTTATTAATGTTTACTCTGCATTTTTTCCTGACTTTTTGGGGTGATCTCTAACTTGTGTATGGCTGGACATGATAGGTCATGTACTAAGTCTTAGATAGTTATATAGCCTTCAGTGTGTGACTTTATTAATCTTCCATGTGCTATGCTGTGTTTTATGTTTGTTATAGCTGTGAGTTTCAAATTTCTCTGGTGTCCTTTTTTCTGTTATCTTTGGGCTTCCAAGAATTCATTGTCAGAACTTGCATCTTGCAGGTCTTTGAGCTGCAGCCTACTATTGTACTGCAGCACAGTTGATCTGCTTGACGAGTATGGGGCAGAAGTAGCATTCTGCAATCTTTCGACTACACCTCCTTTTTTTTAGTGTACCTGTGTCTCAGGATTGTGGCCTTTATTTGAATCTTGGGTTTCTTCCCCATTAGATGGCACAGGGAGGCTACAGGGACTCCCATGGGGCAGGCACCCTTTCTACAGGTGAAGTCGGCCGTGTTCAAGACTCCTCCCTGACCAGCGAAGCTTTACTCTGGAGCCCACCTTGTGTGTCTTTCACTGTGGCAACTCATTCCTCCTGGACAAGGCAAAGGAGCATCTTCCTCAACTTTTCCCATTGAGAAACCTGAAGGAACAGCTCACAGCTATCTAAGGATCTCTAGAAATGCAACTGCTTCTCCCCCAGCAGTTGATCAACTTCAGGCTAGTCAGTAGTCAGCCTCTCGTAATTCAGAATTACAAGTTAATTTCCTATAAAACCTCATGGCAGCAGTGGCTTCTGCTTTGGGTAAGGAGACCTTGGCTGTGACACTGAATTTGTTGCTCCAGATTTTCAGGTAGTGCTCTGGCCTGCCCCTGTAATCCCAACTCTTTGCTAAGTCCAAGAAATGTTTTTGGCATTTAGTTTGTTCAATTTTTTCCTTATTATAAGTACAAGTGTGATGACTTCCAAACTTATTATGTTGAACCTTACACTCGAAGTCTTCTATTTTGGTAATTATCCTAGGCACACCTTTAATGGATGCAATATTATATTCAAGAATGTTTATTACTCAAAGCAAGTGCTATGAGGATCTAAAAAGCACAAAACTATATTTTCTTGGGTGCGTGAGTTCTTCCATTTGTTGAGCAAGTTGTTTGAACTATTCTCTTCAAATGTTTGATTCTGTTTGCCCTTTAGACTCCCTTCCCTCCTTTAGGTACACGTTGGCTCTGGTTGCTGACACTCATTTCTGGAGTCAGTTTGGCTGGATGCACGATACCAAGGATGTGCCTATTGGTTTTTATCTGGGGCAAAGAATCATTCTGCTCATCTAAGGACAGCTAACATCCTGAGACTTTACCCTGGTTGCTCCTTTCAAATGGTAACATCTTTGGTTAGTAAAAGGAGGAATAGAGAAGGCTCCAAGAAGCCTGTTGGGCCAAAAGAACTTTCAGCAAAGCATCCTGAAGATGTCACTAGAGCTCTTGCCGATGTCCTCAGTTCATCAACCTGAGACTAAATAACCTCCCCATCTGCTTTAACATGTGTTTTGGTTTGTGGCTTCCTTTTATCCAACTTCATTCCTGTTTACCTTTTAGGAAACTTAAAAAATTTTTAGTTTAGGTGGTTATTCTTGTATTGCCTGTTTTTTTTTTTTTTTTAATTAAAAGTGGCATCTTGAGCAACTTAGGCTCTATCCAAGTCATTTTTTGACCGATCTCTCACAAAGCACATATATTTTTGAATGATTTCCTAATTAAAGTCCTAACTTCAGATGATGACTCAAATTATCGCCCATCTTCGTCCCTACCAAGGAGCATGGCTTTAGGTCTTCTTGTGATCTACACTGCTTAACATACATGTCAATAAATGAAGTGTATGAACAGCTAGGCCGCATATTGTACTTAGTTTAGAATTACTCACTCTTTATATTACATAACCAATAGGTATATCCTCTTTTCAATAAGTGGATTGAGGGACGAAAAAGAAGAAATAAATCCAAAGAAGGAAAGCAGTTCCTCCTCTACGATGGCATGGAAAGGAAGCTGCAAAGTTCCCGAGCATCTCCACCTTTCCCCCGAATCCCATTGTTCTGATGGCACTGGGTACACTGGCCACGCCCTCTGCCAATGTTGCCTAACACTTCTTTTTGGTTTTGGCTGCCTAACTTCCAGAGATTTCATTTTTCCTTCTCTGGGTCAAGGGCTGCTGTTTTTAGTGTGAATAGGCTGGCAGCTCATCCAGCTCCAGTCAATGACTTGGCCAGTTCAGAGAAAGCCACGCGTGAGCCCTGTGTCTTATACAGCATTGTGCCTGTTTTGTTTCCATCCTGGGTTCTTGTCCATGATGAGGTGGAGAACCCCTTAGCACCATACTCAGCAGTCTGGAAAAACAGTGAACCCTGGAAGAGCTCTGTTTCTTCTTTGCTTGCCTCACGAATAGACCCTGAGAAGCAAAGACAAGGCTATTCTTCCCTTGAGTTGAAACCATTCTGAAATGAACTAGAATTTTTTTTTTAAGACTAACCTAATGTCAAATCATTTTTTCTTTCCTTTTGGATCTTCATAAATTCAATGAATCTTCACTCAAACTTTTAGATACTGGGTCAGAGATCCAGTGATACTGTGTCAGAGATCCAGTGATACTGTGAAAACATTGCAGCCTAGATGCAGAAGCTCAGCCTAGAGTTGAAACCATTCTTTCAAGATTTTGATGTTTAAGAGCATTGAAAATCAAGCAGGTGAAAATTTGGAATCAGTGAATTTTTATTAAGATAAAACTTACATTAAGTTTAAAAATAGAAGACTTGTATTTAAGAGATTTAAATACATTTCTGGCTTTGCTGAATCACTTTAGGAAAGTTGAATAATACCCTTCACCCTATTTTTTTCCCCATCTATAAGTGGATCCATTAACTATAGGTCCTTTTAAAGTCTTTATTAGCTTTAAAGTTCAGTAAGGATTGGCATTTGGCCTGGTGGCTATGACATTGATAGGGAGGTTCACATCCCATAATCTGAGTATCTGGCTTTGAGTCCTGGCTCTGCTCCTGACTTCGGCTTCCTGCTCATGTGTACCCTGGGATGTACACTGCTTCCTGGGAGGCAGCAGTGATGGCTAAAGTAATTTGATCCCTGCCATCCCCATGGGAGACATGGATTGAGCTCTCAGCGCCCAGCACTGGCTATGGCAGGAATTTGGGGAATCAGACTGGCTTTTAGTTCTCTTGCTGTCAATCTCTAAGAAAATTTTATCCCTCTCATAAAGTTATTGCATTCCATGTATTTAAGGGGTTGGAGGTTTAAGATCATGTAAATTTACATTGCCTGGCTATGTTAAGGTTGGTGTTTTGAAACCTGTTGCTACATTGAGGGTAGCAGCAAGAAAATGTAGGAAATCAGTGACATTGATCCACATAGTATGTTTCCTGTTGTATTAATCTAGAAATCTCTTAAAGGCAAATGAAAAAGGCCACATGGAATAGTATTCAGTCATAAAAAATGGAATTTTATCTTTCATAACAAAATGGATCCTACTAGACACCATTACACTTAATGAAATAAGCTAGTCCCCAAAAGACAAACATCATACTTTCTGATGTGGTGGTTAATAGTTTACAAAAAAATTTTAAAATGAAACTGACATGATTAGATTGTTTAGCCCTTGTCAATACTCCTTTGAAGCAGTGGTGTTCTTTATTTGAATATTATGGTTAATGGTGCATTAATCCTGTGAATATGAAGTAAGGCGAACTTATGTAATTGTAAAAAATAAAGGGAGATAAGGAAGAAAGGAGGCACAACTGTGGGAAGTATGGTTGTCTTCTTAGAATTCTCTGAAATACATGAAATAAGTTCTATATATTAATGAAAAAATTAAAGAACAAGGCAAATGAAAAGGTCATTGTGAATCTCACATTTTTGCTGTTCTATTATGAAGAACTAACCAAATGTAATTTGGAATAGCCTTTTGCTTTGTGGGAAGTTTATAGAATAAACTGGTAATAAGTCTCTCCCGGCAAAGGCAGCTCATGAACCAGCAAACCAATTTATCGTTTGTGAAGATTTAATTAGATGTAGCCTTGAGATAATTCATTTTAAAAAGGTATGAATAATAATACTGAAGGTAACTGGAAACTCCAACTCTGAGTTGCTACCACCGGAATTACCAGGACTTTAAAATTCTCCCCTGGAGGATGGTGTGGTATCATAGGCTGAGTTTCCACCTGTGGCTCCAGCATCCCATATGGACACCTGTTCATTTCCTACTGTTGCTCTTGCAGTCCAGATCTCTGCTGTGGCCTGGGAAAGCAGAAGATGGACAAGTCCTTGGGCCCCTGTACCCATGTGGGAAACCAGGAAGAGGCTCCAGGCTCTTGGTTTTGAACTGGCCCAGCTCTGGCCACTACAACTATTTTGGGGAGTGAACCAGCAGATTGAAAATCTTTCTGTCTGTAACTGTTAAAATCTTAAAAGAAAAAATTCTCTTGGAAGGGAGGCAGGCAGGTGTTGCGCTATAGCATTTTAGGCTATAAGGGAATGTCCACAGCCCATATTCGAGAGTCTCAGGTACCCCAATTCCAAGTCTGGTGTTCTGCTAATGCATCCTGGGAGGTAGCAGGTGACATCCCGTAGTTAAGTTCCTCAGACCCAAGTGGGAGATCCAGGTGGAGTTCCTGGCTCCTGGCACTGTTGCACGCATTTGAGGAGTGAGCTACCAGATAGAATACTATTCTTTACTACCCTCTCCTTTTTCCACCCCCACCCCACCAGTTGGTCCTTCAAGTAGATGAAGAATAAAAGGAATAGAACTCTCTCCTGCAATGTACAATTGCTGGGCTCTTACAGTCTCGTTGGGAGTCATTAAAATGATCCAATTAGGTTCTTGGGGCCCTCTGGAAATACCTCCTGGCCTTCGCCCTTATTGCATCACAGAGCCCTTTCCCCAGGGTTTTGGGATGTCCCCAAACTCTACTCTTGCTGGCTTCACTGGCTGTGGCAGCTTATGTTGCTGTTGATGGGAGAAGGAGGTATTTCCCAATATGGCTGTAACTATCAGTGACTTTCCAACCAGCTGGACTTAACTTTTTTTTTCTTCTGATCTTTGCTGAACTGGGATTAATAGCTCCATTGTATGTGCATCAGAAGACTACTGGTTCTTTCAACTAAAGCAATCTTTTCCACTAGAAATCTGCTTCCATCACTGACTCCAAGTATCTTGTCAATCACTTTTCTGGATCAGTTCCTCTTGTTTCCTTGTTTGTTCATAGTCTTGGCCTCTGTGTTCTGAGCACTGTCACCACCTTTAATATTTTCCTTAAGAATTCTTTTTATCATCTTCATAAGAACCTGAACAGTACTTGCCAGTGGTAAGTTTTTGGAAACAGACATGCAAGATTAGTTACCACTCCCAACCCTGGGAACCACACCACACATTATAGAACTTTCCACCTGCATTGTGAGAGTGCTAACTATTCTGCAAGGACAAAGAAACTCACTGTAATGATTGTTGAGCTTCCTAGAAAAAAAATACTTCTTCAAAAAAAAATTCTGAAAAATTGTCAGATATTTTCCATTTTCGTCTCTTCCCCTTCAGTTCCTAAAATATAACTGTCCCTTTATTTAGTCTCAATGTTCAAAAATCAAATCTCTCTCATAATTATACTGAAGATTAATGTGATATAATCCCATTTGTCAAAGTGAGGAGGTAACCAATACAAAGGGAGAAAGTATTTGCAAATTATACATCTGTTAAAGGATTCTTATGCAGGATGTACAAGGAGTTTAAGAAACTCACCAACAACTAAATAACCAGTCCAAAAGATAGGCAAAGGATACGAACAGGCATTTTTCAAAGGATGAATTACAAATGGCCAACAGACTCATGAGAAGACACTCAGGATCGCTAGCTATCAGGGAAATACAAATAAGAACTACATGAATGACGTTTTACCTCACCCCATTTAGAATGGCAATCATCCAAAAACAACAAGTGCTGACAAGGATGTGGGGAAGAGGGTACCTTGATACACTTTTGGTCGGAATGTGACCTAAAACAATCATTATGGAAGGCAGTATGGAGATTCCTCAGAGATCTGAAAATAGATCTACCATATGACCCAGCCATTCTATCCAATGGAAATGAGCATAACAAAGAGTTATCTGTACCCCATTTTTATAGCATCTCAACTCACAATAGCGAAGATATGGAATCAACCCAGATGTTCCTGAACTGAATACCGGATGAAGACATTTTAATGTGAATATATGCTCGATGAACAACTACTCAGCTATAAAAAAAAAAAAATGAAACCTTGTATTTTCCAACAAAATGGAACCAACTAGAGATCATTATGCTTAGTGAAATAAGTCAGCCCTCAAGTATTTTATATTTTCTGATTTAAGAGGCAGAGTACAAAAAAATTCATGAGTGAATGGACATTGAGATTATTGCTTATAGCCATTGTCTATGCTCTTGAAGCCAGTGTTTTTTCTATGATTATTTAATGGAGGGTTAAGCTTGTGATGAGATTGGAAGTATTTCATTGTAAAGATTAAGCAAAGGAGGAGGAAGGATGCTGGGAATGAGGGAGGATAAGAGGGTAGGGTGTAAAGTATCCTGTTTTTAAAACTATTTATGAAATACCTGGATTTTGTTTATGTAAGTCAAGAAATTAAAACAATGAGTTGATCAAAGTTCACATAGGTAGAAGATACATTTAATACATCTCTTGCCATAGTAAGCATCTCCTACAAATATACCAATAAATCGAATCTTGACATCCTACCCAATTGCAAATCATGACATGGTAGAACTCATAAGCTTACAGCCCCCTCTACTGGGTGGATTTTGCTATATCTGTTACCCTCCTGCATATCCAAAACAGTGCTCTTGCGCCTGTCCTAAGTAACTCAAAATCCCTTTTAAGTTCCCAGTCATAGGACGATACATAGATTTTCACCTACTTTGAAGACTTGGTGATAGGTCCAAAGTCCACATTGACCATAAAAATACCCTATTTGCTCTTTGTTCTCCAAAGAAACACTTGATGTCACTAGCTCATGAGATTTTTTTAGGGATAAGAGCTCATTGAAATATGTATTCAATGCCTACAGTGTGTGCTACACTAGGATGTATAGATATACATAAAACCCTGAGGTATTGTATTTGATGCATTTCCCTGCTTAAACATTACAAATTAATAAAAGGGTGGAAGGGGGATATATAAAACAGGATAGATGAATTTAAGATTTGCTTTCTGGAAATATTTCATGTTCCCAATATTCCCATTTCCTTAAAAGCAACACCAAATCACAAGGTCCCTCAAGTCTCCTCCCAACTACCTATGGCAACACAACCTGACCAAAGCTAAGTATTGAGAGTGCTGTGCTCCGATTCTGACTTGTTACAGCAGCAATAGTTCTGAAAGTTTACCCAAGAAGTAAAATGCCCCCATCCAATCCTAGAGATAAATTAGTTTCCCAAGCATTAGAGCACTGCCATCCTAGAAGGTCTTTGAAATTTTCATACTCGGAGGCCTTGCTCAATTGTGATAGGGGTAGAAATGACAAATTTAAGAATATGATCAGTATTAGGCCCCCTGGTAATGTAAGACTGAAAATATCAAAGATGTGGACTATATGCATATCCAAACACACAACTGTTCAGTTACTTATTTTTAAGGTAGGGAAAAGACAGACATGGAAGTTACTTCCAGATGATACCAACCATGTCTTTCAAATATTAGCAAAAATGTTCTCAAATCGTTATCATTAACGTTTATTGGTCATTCACCGTGTTTAACTCTTCTTCTGTTATTCCTTTGTGGGAAACAGCCATCTTGCAAATGGAGAAACCAAGTGTTTTAGGTCCTGGGGAATAAATTTTAGTTGCTTATTAAGCTGATAACTATATGTAAGATAACAGAAGCTCTCCGTTATATGGGCTGTGTGGATAGTATGGTTTGAAGTTTACTGTTTCAAATTCTTGAAATAGGCTTGACAAACCAATCTATACCAAGAGTTGGAGATAATTTTATTCCTTCCCTCCCCACCTTCCTTCACTTCCTCTATTTCCTTTCTCCATTTCTCACCCCTCCCTTCACACACTTCCAAGACATAGCTATTTAAAGCTTGTGTACCTTGTCTATATTCTGGTTGATACCTTGTTTGGTCTTTTTACTGGGTGCTACTTTCAACTCCTTAGTATCCACCTGTTTGCTCTTGAACTGTTAAGAATGAGGAGCTATCTCAGGGCACAAAACCTCCCTGTTAGTAATCATCCAACACATACAAAGGAGCCAAAAATAAGCTATCTTAAAACTGGCCATGTAGGCTTCATTAAAGAGATTGCATAAGCTTATCTTTTTAAGTTAAAGATCAGGGTTAAAATATACACTGAGTCAAGACTGAAGAATTTCAACCTTGACCTTTACCTGGTTACACTTCAAATCAGATATTAAGTTATGATCATTTTCTTGGGAACACCTATGAAAAAATTACACAGGACCAAAGTAGCTCCTTGCCTTCCCATAATGCCCAAGACGCTATAAATAGTCCACTAGTTCTCTCCTCTCTGACACACTTTTCCTGTCTATCATGGTCAACTTTTAGGAAGCCAGTCTAAAGGTAACTTTCTGTGAATGTGACAATGACAAGGAGTTGATAGTTAATCTTTCCACTCACTTCTATTTTCATTTTAATGGGCGAAGTGTTTTAGGGATAGGAACTCTCCAAGTATGCTTGCAGAGTTTGTGGTGAATATATGTAGGTGGCACAAGGATTACTCTGGCTTCTCTTCTCTCACTTTCCTACTGAATACCTATTATATGGACATCAATGTTGACAAGTTTAAATCCTGGTTAAGTCATTTACTAGAAATATGCTCTTGAACAAGTTATTTAATCTATGTTTGAACTTTAATTCACTCACCTGTAAGAATAGTAATGAATTAAGTAATAGAAATATATAATGTATTCATTTATTTGTCCCTTGGTCTTCATTATACATTCCAAGTGTTTTCCAGCAATGAGTTGAGCGATTCGCATATCTATCTTGCAGAATAAAAAAATAAAAATGATCTTCATTCTCTTATATTATAGTTGGCAAACTATTTTGCATAAAATTTTGTGAGAAATTAATATATTAGGTATTTAGGATATTATGACTTCATACTAAGAAATGGAGTGTCTCATAAGCAGATTAAATTATACTCAACTAACATCTTTGATGGTAGTATTGACAAGGTGATAGGATAGGAACAAAAGCTAAATGAGAAACCATTAATAGAAGGGCAAAGTGACTAAGGCATAAAAAGCAACAAAGACAATAAAAGAAACCCAAGAATATCATAAGGTGGCAGGTGATGTGGACAGAAATAAAGGATTTTTGAGAAGGCTAATATAAGACTATTCAGCGGAGAAGATTAATGACCTAGGTCTGGGAGACATATGTCCAATATTCTCAGTGAATCACGTGTTCCAATGCAGTCAGATCCTGGACAAAATTTACCTATTACAAAGTAAGCATACATTGACTTGGTCTGAAACACAGCCTTAAAGGCCAAGATTTCTTACTGGTTAGAGATTAAAAGATGATTGGTTAAGAGTACCTTCAAGACATGGAGGGTGTTATTTCCAACAAGAGGCAAATGGAAAGAAAGCTGCTGTGATCAAGATATTATTTAAGATGGGTAAACAATGTTATAGGTAAGTAACAAAGGACTGCTGAAGGTTTCTCTAGAAAAACAAGACAAAACAGAACTTCCGTGCTCATCACCCAAGTCAAATTAAACTGACAGGGAAGATTAGTAACTCCAGATACCCCTCAAGTGTAAGTCACTTTGGGTGTTTCTCTCGATTCCTTTGCAAGCCTTTCAGAGGCAGCTCATTCTCAGCACTAAGGACAGAGAAGACCTATATATAGCACTCCAAAGTCCCATCTGGGCTTCTAGGTGCTCGGAATTAACTGAGGGTCTGTGACAATAGAGATTTTCACAACTGAGGGCACAGTGAGCAAAGTTAAAGAACAAATGTCTCTTTACCTCTTGCTTAGACCATTTTTAAGGCTGGTATTCCAGCACCTCTGTCTCTGTATGTGCAAAGACACAACCTAATGACAATGATGGTGACACTTTTCAGTCTAGGAGCACATTTCTGTTACAGAGCACCCTGTTGACTTGATCCAGTGTTTCTTTTTCCATGAGTCTTAGCCAGCTCACAGTGATGCTTACTTTGCCTCTGAGAAAGCCAGCAAACAGGCAACTTCATACTCTTGCTTTTTTGGTTAACCTTTGTTACAAATGATTTGACATTTCCCTGTTTTTCCAAGCCCGAAGTAAGTCTAGGCAGCTCAGTAGTCAATATTCAGCAGGCATGTCATTGTGCCTTTCTTGCATCAAGCATACAGAAGGATGGTCTTTGTGATCACTCATCTGTAGTTTCCTTACTGTTTTCTTTGTTGCACGTGAGTGGGGGGATACACATAATTATCAGAAATTTGTATTGCACATGATTCAGTTGCTTGAACTTATATCTTCTCATCTTTGGCATGCAAAGGAAAAAGCTAAGATGAAACAAGCTCTTTTATCATAGCTGAATTTGCTTGACTTGCAATATACTGTTCAACTAATTGCTTATTCAGTAGAGTTGCTGGGGTATGTTATGACTTCAAGGTTGGGTCAGAGACTAGACTGTAACTGTGCTGTGTACTTTCATGTAAGTGAAAAGGAAGGGGCATGATTCATTTTCTTAGGGTTGTGTTATCAATGACTATGTTCCCTTTTGTACCTAACAGCCATTTGGCACAGTATTTGTGCCAAAGAACTCCAAGAGTACTTCGTAATGAACAATACATAGGAACAAGGTGAGCCTGGCACAATACGTAAGACTTCATGGAGACCAGGGTTACAATCTTCATTGTAATAGAGTTCCATCTGCAGAAATAAGTTTTCTTAGAAGACTGATCCCATCCAGTGTATGTTAGGTAGAAGCAATAGTGTTTATTGTGGAAGAAGTGTCCCAGGTAACCACATTGACAGGGCACAAGCCTCCAAGATCTGGATCTAGCTGATTAGGACCAGATTATTGGCTAAAGTTGAGCTCCAATATGTGATGAACAGTCGAGATTTTGCCAGAGTAGGTTCTGCACTAAACAAGAAATGATTTTGGTACCAGAACTGGTAACTGGGAATTGAGCAAGATCAAGGGTGACACATTTTCCATTCCAAGTCTTGTGTCCACCAGGAATCTAAACTGGCCATTTCCTGAGTCTTGGGTAGTTCTAGGAAGTTGGAAGCAGAATTACACTGTCTTAGGAGCCATTGTTTTGGCCCAGCTGGCTAAGCTGAATTCCTGATCAGAGTACCACTCCAAGTCGTGGCTGTACTGTTTTTGATCCTGATCTCTGCTAATGCACCTGGGCAATAGAAGATGGCTGAAGTGCTTGGGCCCCCACCACCCATGTGGCAGACTTAGGCAGAATTCCAAGCTCCTGGCTTTGTCCTGAACAGTTCTAGCCTTCACCTCCATTTAGAAAGTCAATAAGTGGATAGTGTTCGCTCTCCCCCTCCCACTATCACTCTGTCAAAGAAGTAAGTTTTGAAAGACATATGTGGCCGGCGCCGCGGCTCACTAGGCTAATCCTCCGCCTAGCGGCGCCGGCACACCGGGTTCTAGTCCCAGTTGGGGCACCGGATTCTGTCCCGGTTGCCCCTCTTCCAGGCCAGCCCTCTGCTGTGGCCAGGGAGTGCAGTGGAGGATGGCCCAGGTGCTTGGGCCCTGCACCCCATGGGAGACCAGGAAAAGCACCTGGCTCCTGGCTCCTGCCATCGGATCAGCGCGGTGTGCCGGCCGCAGCGCGCCGGCCGCGGCGGCCATTGGAGGGTGAACCAACGGCAAAGGAAGACCTTTCTCTCTGTCTCTCTCTCTCACTGTCCACTCTGCCTGTCAAAAAAAAAATAAAAAAAAATAAAAAAAAATAAATAAAAAATAAAAAAAATGAAAGACATATGTAACATATCACACCCTTATTCAGTTTTTTTGTTTTGTTTTTTAATGTATAAAAGTTTTATGTATTTTATATATACAGATTTAAGAGCATGAGACTTGCCACCCTACCTCCCCCTGCCCCCAATTCTTCTATTTTTGTTGGATCCTGGCTTTTCCCAGCTCTTCTCCAAGGTTTCAGGGAGTTTGACTGAAGGTTGCCTCTCGCCATGGTTCATGCTTATGAATGAATTAATGACTTCTACGCAACAAGAAAATTAGGTGACTTATGTATAGTCAGCCAGTATCTGTTGCCTTGTTGAGTGAACAAGTGAATAGACACTGGGTGCCAGGAGGATTGCAAAGGCTCATTCATGTGTGTGTGTCAGGGGGTACACATGAAAGGGGCTTGGAATAATGAATAAATAATCATCCCTGCTTTTAAGCAAACATTACCAACTGGAATGTACTAGGACATAGACAAAAATAATACATGCATACATTCGGGGCAGGTGTGGTAGTTAAGAGGTTTGGGATGCCCACACTCCATATCAGAGCAATGGGGTTTGAGTACTGGTTCCAGCCCCCAGTTCCAGCTTCCTGCCAACTTATACTCTTGGAGACAACAGGTTCAAGTCCTCGGGTCTCTGCCACCCATATGGCAGACCTGAATTGTGTTATGGCTCCTGGCTTTGTCCTGACCCAGCCCTGTAGGCATTTGGGGGATTCTCTGCCTTTCAAATAAAATAAAAACTTAAAAAGTAAAAGGGTTAATTTTTAACAAAATTGTCCATTTTTCAATGAATGGATAGGACTAAGTCTAGAAGGCTGGGGAAGGTACCAAGTAGGCAAAATGAGAGCTTCGTCTTTCATCTTCAAAAGGAAGCAACTTTGACCCAGATGCTTCACGGCAAGGGGACAAAATGGGCAGATGGAGAGGCACGAGAGATCTGATGTTCAGTCCCACGCCTTATACCATACTAAGTGAATGAATGAATGAGTATCTGCTTTGCATAGCACATTAACCTCCCAATGATCCTCTGCTGCACATTCACAGCCATTAGAGAATTCTTTTCAGGGTGTTTCCCTATTACAGCCATTTGGGGATGTGAGAAATTATATTCAATAGCCCGGAAAACTACCCCCAGAGCTTTCATTAGCATTTGTGTATCATCTCCTTGCACTGGTAAGTATCTAGATTTGTATCTCCAGTCACTGTGCCCCAGTTTTAATGCTGGCAAATAAAACTGAGGCACTCACCAGAAAGAAAAATATTTACCCTGCACTCTACCATAAACAAAGCTGTTGGAATGGCGCACCATTTTAATAACTATTGTGCATATGAATTTAATGAGATAAGTGATGTATTTTATGCAGTACATAAAGACAGACTAGCGGTAATCAGAGGAAACGTGGGCAGCAGCTTCTCCAGCCAAGGCCTCTCCACTAGGCAGGAATTTGAGAAAGATGAGTGTGATCTGCTGATGTCTTTGGTTATTTTTCCTTCCTTGCAATGCACCAGCTCTGCCTTTTTCCAGACAGTCCAGCCAGACCTTGCAGTTGGCCTGGGGGTGATCCAGAGGAGAGGTGGAGCTATGAGCCCTCTGTCATCTTTTCATGTATGCAATCTACCACCTGCTGCTTCTGAAGCCAGTGTGGATATTGAGGATTATGTTTAGTCCTGTTTGGGCTTCAATCCCAAGCTGAAGAAGAGCGACAGTAGATCTATATTCATTCTCTAAGAGTCTAACTTTCACTGAGCCAAAGAACACTAAAACTCTCCATGAAAAAAGTCCTTGACCACTCTGGTTTCAACTTGTGTGAACCTCAGGTGGCACGTTCCTAAATAAGGCTCACGACTTCACAGTACTTACTTTCTTTCTTGCTCTTCCGCTTCACACAATTCATACTCATCCTGTAAGACACACTTCAAAACCTGAATCTTAGAGAAAAAGTTGAACTCTTCCCTTAGGCACTTGCAATCTCCTTGCTGCTGCTGTGCACAGTCCATGAATCACTCTTGCAGCAGGATAGGTGCTCAGTAAGAGGCTCTCAGATTACTTAACTTCATGATTTGGATAAACCTAGCACTGGCTGTTAAGTTTGTTTGGATGAATAAGCTGTGTGCTTCTCTTGTTGTTGAGGCTTAGGTCACATTAAGCAGCAGGAATGTTTGGTGGAATTTGCTAACTACCCCTGGATTTATTCCCAGCTCCCTGATTTATTAGGTCTGCACTGACTCAGCTGAACTCCCCTCTACTGTAACATATTGCCGAGGCCCAACACGATGGCCTTCTACCCCCTTCTCTACCTTCTTGGTTTTAAGCAATAAGAGCCAGATGAAATGTTGCTGCCCCCAAAATGACAAGGGAAGGAGCAAAACCTCTGGGTGATATGCAGAGGTCTTTCCCCTGCAACATATACAAAGCAGAGACCCCTCCACTAGGCACTCAGCATGTGTGTATTCTGCAAAGGGCAGGGAGGTTACGGACTGTGGGACCTGCCAAAAGCCTGAGTGGGAAAATACGGATGACAGGACTGTAAGAGAACGTTCCTCCAACAGGAAATGGGACAGAAATAGGCAGAAAAGCAAAGGAAAGCCTCCGACCCGTCTCCATGACAGGTCGACTCTACAAGCAAACTCTGCACATAGGCAGAGAGGTCTCCTGGAGAGGGGCAAGCGCATCCCATGGTCCCTGCTGCAGAGCAGAAGATAAAGCCAGAGGCAGAGACCAAACTGGGAGGCCTCGAATGCCACAGCGCATGGATTAGACTTCACCCAGCACAAGCCCCGCACCATTCTGGTTTGTTCTGATAAATCCCCAAGCCCTTTGAGTTGGACTTGGTCCTTCAGGGAAACGTTTCCAGAAAGAGACTCAAAAGTTATTTCTTAGTTGTTTTTTCTCCAAGTCCTTTGCAACATTGCTCCTCAGTGGTTGAAGGCTTGTGTCCTCACTCAGGGATAGATACAAGGACCTGCTTTGGGCTAAGTCTTCACTTTGCTTGGCAAAGCGAATTTCTAGTGCCGAGTACCAGAGCCATGGCTTGTGTTTTTATATGAAGCTCAGATGACCATGGCAGTTCTGGCCTGCGTTTGAGACTAGAAAGTGCCTGTGAGGTTCAGTTTTGATGTGAGAGACAAGGAATGGTTTTTATTCATTCTGTAGTTATTGATAGAAAAACAGTCCTGGCTCCACACTGAACTTGTGAGCCAATACAGCATCCATGAGATTCCTGTATGCTAATTCAGGGTGGAGCTGACAAGTGCACATTTTGAAATGCATTTTCCAATCTGTGGTGTTGTGTGAAACATTATTAAGTGTGTATAATGACCTCAATAGCCATCTGCGGCAGTTTAGCCATCAGAAATTTCACAGCATATGTAAGATTATCAAAATGAATCAATACCTGAACCTCGAGGCTGATTCCTCAATTACTGTAACTACCAGTTGCTAATTGGGATGCTTTTTACACCCTGCCCTCCTCCTAGATTGTCCACGGTGCCCATGTGAATGCAACCAAGGAGCACAAATAAATTAAGCGTGAGCAATTAGACTTTTGGGTGATCTAAAGACTTTAGAGATGTGAAATGCTAATACATAGCATGGCGATTTTAATCTCTGGACTGAGGCCTGACTCCAGTTTACTCAGTCTCTCAGTCCTGCTGGGAATGGGAGATGGGATTTTTTCAAGACCTGAAGAGATTTGATGTTTTCAAATGGTGATGCAGAGTTCAGCCAAGATGATTTGCATAGCACCTAACAGAGCTATTATCAGCCTGAGATGTTACTCAGTGGGGCTGCCACTTAAAGCTGGTGTCTTTGGGCAGAGAGGATCTAAGTGGGAATGGTGACTGAGGGTGTTAAGCTTCCGTCAGCACTGGGGGAAGTCTCACTTTATACTCTATGGTAGGTAAGTGGCTGTAGCCTGCGGACCTATGGGATTAAGGTTGGTATCTGAAAAAAACTACTCACCTTCCTCACTTTGGCTTTAAGCAAAAACCAGCATGCTGCCCAATGGGGAGGGGATAGAGATCAGAGTGGCAAAATAACTGAGCTCCGGAGAACAAAAAAAAAAACATCTGGCAGCTGTAACAATCCTCTCATGTAAAACCTATCTGGGATATCCTGACTAATAACCAGATGTGTCAATGGCTTTCACTCACCTACTTTAAGGGATTCACCATGGGGATGGGTCATAAAGCAAATGTGTTTACTTGCACTAGAATCTAGGCTGGGGGAAATAAAGCTGGTTCCATTAGGATATCCACAGGCAGAAGAATCAAAGTAGACCCTAATCGCTCACCATATATAAAAATCTACAAAGAAAAAAAAAAGACCAAAGACCCAAGTTGAAGACCTGAAATCACTAAGCTACTATTAGAAAACCAAGCAATTCCTTTGGAACATTAGAAAGGTCAATTTTTTTGGTTAATACTTGAAAGCAGAGAAAATATCAAAATGAGATTTTAGTAAATTAAAAAGACTTCTGAGTAGGAAAGTAAACAGTTAACATAAACAAGTTAGAAAATGGGATTATGTGTAAGCTATGTATTAAAATTTTAATAAAAATAACTTAAGAAAATCTAATTTAAAAATGGATAAAAATTGACATTTTTCAGAGACATACAAATGACTCCCCACCCCCACCAAGTACATGTTGAACAATAGCAGAAAGAAAAATAAAAAAAATAAAAAACACCAATCAAAGCCAAAATGAGACTACCTTTCTCTAGTTAGGTTTGTTATCACCAAAAAGAAAAATAATAAATCCTGCAAAGCATGTTAAAAAAAAAAAGGGTGGAATGCAAATTATGAGATCACTTTGCACTTTAGAAAGGAGGTTTCTCAAAACTAAAAGTCGATGTACCATTTGACCTGGCTAGCCTGCTTCTGGATTCTTTCTGGCAGAAAGGAATTGCATGTATGAAAGATTCCTGAACTCTCATGCTCATTGCAGCACTATTCACTATGGCCAAGGGAACTGAATCCCCCGGAAATGGTGAGTGAAAGAAGCAAATGTGGTACATAGACACAATGGAATTCTAATCACCCATTCCAAGGATGAAATATTGCCACTTTTGACAATATGGATAGAACTGGAGGTCATTATGTTTTGTGAAATGAGCCAGGCATAGGAAGTCTCACACATATGTGCACATCTGAAAATCGACTTCACGAGGGGTGCTGGCATTGTGGTGTAGTGTATAGAGCCACACCCCTGTGGATGCTGGCATTGTATTTGGGTGCTAGTTTGTGTCCTGGCTGCTCTAGCTCTGATCCAGCTCCAGCTGCTCCAGCTAATAGTCTGAGATAAGAGTAGAAGATGGCTCAAGTGCTTGGGTCCAGATGCAGGGCCTGGAGGAAGCCCCTGGTTTGGACTGAGCTCAGCCTTCGCTGTTGCAGCCACTTTGGGGAGTGAACCATTGGATGCAGAAAGTCTCTTTGCAACTCTTTCAAATATCTTTTAAAAAGTTGACCTCATAGAAATTATGTTAAGAAAAGAGAAATTTTAGTATCCTATTGTACAGTAGGCTAACAATAGAAAACAATACTGTATAGTAAAAAATAAAGCTCTAAAGAATCCCATCAATTATGATTAGCATACTGGTGAAAAGACCATGGTTTGTGTCTCTAACACATTCCTAAGGTAACAAAGTTCCTGTCAAATAACCTCGTTTGCTGGTACAGATTAGTGACACAAACCTAAGTGTTGACCAAAGTTAGGCAGATAGATCAACTAGAGTTTGAAAAATCCAGCACAACTGTAACATTCATATTCTGAAAACCTTGTTCAACGTTGAATTGTTCAACCTTTTTCCCCCGAGGATTCTGATCAGGTGACCACAACGGGGCCATAAACCTGCATTTTTAGTGGATGGCAGGTACTGATGATCTGCTGGGGATAGGACCGGGAGTACATTACAAGTTCTGCTCCACTAAAGTGAAGTGAGAGCTACTTCATTCTATCTGGTTTCTTTGCAGGAATGGAGGATGACAGTTGTCAAATCATCTCAATTTTGGTGTTCTGCTGTGACATGTAGCCAACTTCTTATCTTTCCTTAAAATTTTGTTCATGAAAAATAGGACCTTGCTATCAGATCCAGGTGGTCAGTAGGTCACCAGGTCAAGACACTTGGTCTGGTAATAAGTAATGTCAAGGAGGACATCGCTTAGCAGAGTACCATCAATGTGTAGATTGTAAAATAAATAAGGCCGCTACCTTGTCTAAGTATCTAATTGTAATACTTCGATTTCTACCTGGCTCTTGGGAAACCTCAGGTGGGACTAACTACACATGAATCTTTTTCTGGCAAAGAACCCAGTCATTCACTTAACATGTTAGGAAATGGTACACTGGGGCATTTCTGGTGTGTATCTCAATTACTCTGAACTGAGACTTGGACTTATTTTGTGCATGGCTACCTCAGTGAGGAATACTAGCAGCTAATGCTTTGTATGTTTTTCCTATCAACAGCAAGGCCAATTAGCACATCTGGGCTGGATCAGGGAAATGTGAGCTAAAGTAAGAATGACATTCAGAAAGGATTTCTTTTCAAGCTCTGTGTCTCTAGGAAGTCTCCGTGCAGTGGCCTTGTATTTGGAATTCAGTTTTCAGCTAGAATTTCCAGCATTAAAGGTGACAGGAAAAACAAAAGTCTTCCTTCTGAAGATTCTGTGTGCCTTTGGCAAAGGTTATAGATGTGATGTCTTTGAACATCCTTCTTCATGATGGCTCTGTCACTGGAAATGGGCAGAGAAGACATCTGCAGTGAGCTAAAGCTGTTTTCACGGCAATGATGGTCTCAGGCTGTACCTCTTGCATGCAGAGCAAGTGCGGGTTTCCTATTTACATATAAGTATCTGGCTTGCTTACTATTATTTTGTTCCCTTCTTCTCCTAGCCTGTTAAATCTTTGTATACATAGCATAAGAGAAAATAGGGTGTTTCAAACAAAAGATGAAAATCTGGAAGGTTATCTGGCCTACCAGTTAAGATGCTGCTTGGTATGCCCCATCTCCTGTGTCCACATGTCTGGGTTCAAGAACCAGCTCTGTTCCAGATTCCAATTTCCATGGCGCTAACATGCAGTATGGGAAACTAACAGGGAATGGTTCCAGTGCCTGGGTCCCTGCCAACCACATGGGGGACCTGGATTGAGTTCCTGGCTCCTAGACTTGGCTTGGTCCAACCCCAGCTGTTGCAGGCATTCAGGGAGTGAATAAGCCGATAAAAAGGTTTCTCTTAATTATAAAAACTACAAACAATTCAGTAGCTTTAATTTAAGATAGCAATTTTTGAGATTAAAAGTAGTTACTGATTCTTGCTGGTCCTGGATTGCTTCCCCTGTTGACCTTGCGTCTAGTCAGGAATACAGGAAAGCAGGACTCCAGCATATGCCCTTGTTCAGTCCACTGCCACTCCCTGAAGGGGTCCAGGTGCTCTAAACTTAGCGGATTGCAGGGCATCATCATTTCTTTTAGCAGGTTTTTTTTTTTTTAACTACTTAAGGTTTACTGGAAACTGAGATGAAAAATGCCAAGCAAACGCATGCCAATTGAGTTCAGATTGACTTACTATGTACCAGCATACTTCGATCTGGACTGCTCAGGCCTTAAGTTTCTACAATATTCATACCTCTCCTGTCTACCCAGAACTCTACTGGCCAACTCAAACCATACGTCCATGGCAACCTAGACTAACATCCTTGTAGCACTACATCCATCAGTGGAACACACCTTAGAACAATGCCATCTTGCGCTCCATTTCTGCTTGTAATAAGTTACATGTCTGAGCAAGTCTTCTATGATTTGTCAATGTACTTATTATGTTCTATTCGCAATTTGACATCAATATTACTAGCCTGTTCTACACTGCTCTGTAAATAGTAAGGAGAAGTCCAGACAGCACATCCAGGAGCCTTTTCCTTACATGGTTTCACGATGTTTGTGATATTTGAACTTGGGATAGAAAGGAGAGTGATTATTCTCCTGTGGCAGTTGCAGATAGAATCACGTGCAGATGTGACTACTGTAGCAGAGCCCTGGGCTGCTTGGAGGACCACCTGGAAAGGTGATACAGACAATGCAGATTCCCACCAGCCTTTTCCCCCATGATGGCTGATATTTGCAGCTCCTTCTCAGTGAATGCCTTCCATCTCTGCCTTAATGCACCAGGTCATCGGATGCTACGAATGAGTTTTCCGATTTTGGAATTCTTCTGGAGCCTTTCCTATTTTTAATTTCCCTTCTTCAGAAAACCATCCCAGTAGTTATACAAGCCATAAGTTCTTATGTTAAATGTTTTCACTTGGACTACTGGAGAGATCTTTAGTTTTTCTGACTAAACCCTGATGATCCAAAGACTCAGTCACTCATCAGTAAAATGTGCATTAAAAATACATGCACCAATGAGGTTATTGAGAGAATGGAACAATATGAAGTGCCTGGTGACATCCAGCAGTCAGTATTAAATTCCTCCTTGATTTTATGACACAAAAGGAGCTGGGACAATACTTGGCTCACACAGACTCAATTAAAACACTATCTAGCTCAGTTATTGCCTGGCTCTCAGTAAATATTTGATAGAGTGGTTCCCAAGTCTCTCCTGGTTAATTTCAAGTGCACCTGCTACCATATTCATGTCAGAGGTAAAGAGTCTCAGGGGGAGGGAGTAGTCCTCTAACCCCACAATGTGAAGCACCTTGATAATTCTAGGACTGGAGATCAAGTTATCCCCAATCAAGAGCAATAACAACCTGTTTCCTAAAATCAGCAATTTCACATTTTACTGTCTAGCCTTCCTGTTAAAATGGAACACAGATCGTGGCTATAGATTTAAGCCATATACAGATTAAAGTAGTAGGTGCTAGGGACAGTTTCCAGGTAGAAGCTGGCCATTTGGGCACCTACAGACATCATTCTATCATTCCACTGATCAAATAAGATAGACATCAAGTTTGTTTCTCTTCATTTCTATATATGGTGATACTCTTACGTTCTCTCTGAATTTAACACCTATGTTTTGAACTTTTTTGAAGCCTCTGCATTTAGGGTTATTGATGAGGCACTCTCCTCTTTTAAACATTTTCAGATCAGGTTTATTTTTTAAGTTTTATGTTACCAGATTCAATGCGATTTGTAGATACAATTCTAAGAACATGATGATATACTTAGAGTAGCATCATTTTCTATCACCACTCTGAAGTAAGTATCACTACTTCTTTCTTCTATCTAGTTGCATCTTAGTGCTTGTCAGCAATCTTTCCCCATTAGCCCTCCTCCCTACTGCCCTCAGCTTCTGGTAACCACCATTCTAGATTTCAATGAGATGAACCATCTTGGATTCTACACATTGGTGAGATGGTACATATATTTCTGTGCTTCCAGTTTTCACTTAACATAAGTATCTACAGTTCAAACTGGAGGTCATTCTATGTGGTTGCTAATGACAAGATTTTATCTTTCTAATGCTTGGATAGTGTTGATTTGCGTTGTTTTGAAGCAGCTACTAGAAATTTTAATATTCAACAATGTAACAGGGTCATGTAATACAGGCACAGGAAGTGAAGGTGGATAAACATCTGCCATAGATCACTGACAGCAGACAGACCATATCATCCTAATAAAACTGCATATAAGCAAGAGATCTGGACGCGTTTTTCCAAAAATGGTAGGAGTACTTAGCTGCAGGTAGTCAAGTCTTGGATATTTTGATTTCATTTACATTTTTGCTAGGTTGGCTTTTTGCCAATGTACATTTGTCTTGCAATTCAAGTTATAAAAGGAAAACCTGAACAATAAGCTTTGCAGGAGGCAACTTAAATGTTAATTAAGACTAAGTTGGTATGAGGCATATAAAGTAGAAAGAACAAAGCCAAAAACAAGATAATGAAACACTTTAGAGAAGTATATATGTATCTCACATCTTTCTATAGGTTTAACTGATGACTTTGTTGACAATATGGTTTAAAAGAAGAATGTCTCATAGCTAAGAAGGACCACTGCTCAGGACAGTGTCCAGCTAAGATACCCTCTGTGTGCCAAGCTACACAATTGGAGTACCTTGGTTTTTTTTTTTTTTTTTTACCTTGGGTTTTAAGTATAGAGAATGCTGACCATCTTGGCTTTTGTGGTCGGCACAAAAAGATGGGCGAAGTATACACCCTTAGTCAAGAACTACTGGCTATGGACTGCTTCGTCCATTTACTTCAACATGCTATTAAAATAGCACATTTGATGTGGACTGTGAGATGGATAATGGGAATATCACCTCACAGGACCACCGTATGAGGCTCATGGTCCTGTAGAAAGGGCAACCGGCATGCAGAGAAGTTTGAAGAATTTGCCAAGATCAGGTAGCACATACAAGAAATCAGCTGGTCACTTAAACAGAGACTATTCACAAAATAAAGAAAATGCTCATTCTCCATTTTATGATTTCGATCCTATGTATTGTAGGCTTCTCAAAGTCTAGGCTCCTCAAAGTCTACATTAAAGTGCACCTCACCATCCTATAGTTAATGAGTCATGTGTGTACCCTGGATTACTGGGCTCCACATTTACTGTTCCTTTGACTAGACATGGTACAAGATCAGGAGATCCACACTCATCCAAGAAGCCCACATCCTTTCTGGAGCCCCCAAATATTGCCTCAGATGATAAAAGGGCCGTGGAGGTCTAAGTAAATTTGGGTTGTTGGGATGGACAAACTCTGGATTATTTGTGTGAACCCTAGATGTACCCCCTTATGGACACAAAAGGAGATTTGATTATATCAGAGACATTAAGACCTATAATGATGGAAACAAGAGGTTGTAGTGACATAAGGCAGGGTCACAGCAAAGAATGCACATTGTCTCTCAAACCTAGAAAAAGCAATGAAACACATCCCCGCCCCTCCTTCACAGTCCTCCAGAATAAACTAGCCCTTACAACACTTTAGATTTTACTCACTGAACTCAGTTTTAAGATTTCTTACCTCCAGGATAAGAAAATAAGTTTGTGTTGTTTTAAGCCACTAGGTTTGAAGAAAGATTTGTTTGAAATTCAGAGTTAGAGAGAGGGAGGAAGTACCTCTGCTTTTTAGCATATATTTTACTGCATAAAGTAGTACTATGTCTCTAAAGATGAGCTGTTGACTCACAAATGCTGGAGATAGGGAATGGAGCACTAAGAAGTTCCAGGAAGTCCCAATAATTTTTGTAGACTGAAATACAAATCAGATAAAAAAGAATCTTAAATTCTTTCACTACATGATCTCTCTGGTCTCCAAGATCTGGATGAGTAAAGCAGTCTTTCGAGAGATATGGGTTGGTGCCACATCTTTAATAATAGTTAGGCAGGCACATTTCTGTTGCTTAATGGACTTGTGTTTTCTTTTTCAAGGCTTTTAACCTCATATTTGAGAATTTTTTTCCTATTCTCCTTCCATCGTATCCATGCAAAGCTAACATTACTGTGAGTATTAATTATGGTGATGTCTGACATTTATCAAGTGCTTACCATGTACAAGACCCAGGGCTAAGGATTCTCACATGAACATTGTATTTTAATCCTCAAAACAACTCTACAACTTGGTGCTTCTATCACCAGTCAAGATTATAACACTCAGATTAAATTGCTTGCAGAGGGTCACAGTGCTTGTGTGTGGTAGAACCAATAGTCGCTCAAAGTGTATCACATCTTCAAACGCAAGTGCTTTCCATGGAAACAACTCTCATCTACTCTAGGAGTGCTTGCTTTCCTGCCATTCTTTGGTTGCTGTAACTAGTCTGATTCTCTGCATATCTAGAAACCCCACTGAGGCTTCCCAAGCTCCCTCCACCCCTTTGGGTAGAGTTAGCTACTTCCAAAAAGAAATCACAACATGTTACCTTCCAGTTCTTCACACCCCCAAGGCCATCAGCACTTATGGTTTCCTCCAAGAAGCTGGCCTACTACAGCCATTCATGAGAATAAAGACCTGATCACCATCAATCACACATATTTATCAACTGTGTCTGAGGAACTATAGTCAGACACGATTGTAGTACAAGGGGAATGGATTTCTTGTGAATTCATTCATTTGTGATTTTTAACCGATTTTAAGTAATGGATTCATTTTTAAAGATACTTTCTCAAAGCCTCCCAAATAGATTAGCCTTTGATAGGGCCCTTCATTCTGGTCTCTTCCCAAGGTAGGACTCACTTGACTACGAACAATACTGTTAGTAGCAGTGATGTGATGGTTGATGTTTAGAAACTACCTTTTATTCCTCTTAGATGTGCCCAGTCTTGCTAAGAATTGATGCAGAAAAATACAGAAGAGCCTCGGAGAATTTTTCTGGAGAAGAGTAGGGTCACATTCTTGCCTTGTTGACTGAGGGGGTCTTTAAGACCCCATTGTCCTCTCAAACATATAACCCTTATGTTCACTGATCTGAGAAGATCAGAAAATGCATCCATTCTTTTCTACTGCCCATAACCTCAGTAATGACACTAGTAAATGTGGCATTACAAAAACCTGGGGGATAAAAATCATTCTTTCAGCCTTAAGAAATGAAGATTAAAAAAGTTATTACAGATAACAGATTCTCATTCTTATGTCGAGTGACTGAAGGCTTTGACTGGAGGCATTTGGCTTAGCAATGGTTTCCAGTAGGATTCATGCACTGGTTGAATGGAAGTTGATCTTTGGGAGCAAGATCAGGGTTTTTTTATGAATACAGGCTACTAATATGGGGATCTCCAGCAGCATCTCAGTGGAAACAATTTCCTCCCAAATCTGCTCTGAAAAGCCCAGCGAAGATCAATTTCTGTGCTTGCCAGAATCTCTGAGGACAAGGGAGGAAAGACAGTGCCAGATGAAGACAAGGTGAACAAATGGAATCTGTCTAGCCCGAATGAGCACGCTGTCCAAAAGCTATTTCAGGAATCTGAAAGCAACCGCTCTCTGGATTGCTCCGTTCACACTCTCACTACAGCTGATGCATTGTGTTGCTGCTAAACCCTGTGTGTACCAAGCCAGGAGCTGAAATAAGAAAAACGTTGCCATTCTTACCCTAGAAAGGAGGGGATTTAAAATGGCTGCCACAGCTTAGCCAAGAGGATAAATTCCAAAGCCTTTAATTTATGTTTGAAATTGCTATTGCCTCTCTGAGGCTTTTAAGCTAGAATTACCTTAACCCTGAATTTTAAGGGAAGAGAGATAGGGGAAGTAAAGGAGTGAGATCATTCTAATACCTTTTCTCATCTTTTTCATTTTAAACTGAGTTTTTTCGTTGTAAAGTTTTAATACTATTTCGACATTTAAATGATCAAGATCCTTCCATGTCCTCTAGCTTTAGACACAGCAGTACCAAGAGGTCTAGTTAAAGTGTCCAGGAGTTCCAGGACTGATTTTCAAGTCTACTTATAAAATTCAGTAACTCAGGGTCCAAACTTCAGTGTTATAGTCATGCTTCTTTCTGTACTCTTTCTCATCTACTCCTCCAGCAAATGGAACCACTTCTCACCATCTGCATTTCTCTCTGCGGATGCATAACAAAAAAAACCACGGAGTGCATCATGTACCCAGGTCTTGGCACCATTAGTAAATATTGAAGGAATTCTGGAGAGGAAAGACATACAGAGAAGCTTCTCGGATTGATGCAGGCTTCCATGGATCTGTGTGATCTATACTTGCTCTACTCTTATCTGATCTCTTTCTTCCTTACAACCTTCTTGCATGCCCCGACTCAGCCCTACCAAACTTCCCTAACTGTTGTCTTCGAATTTCTGTTCATGCTTATTTTTTTTTTTACATTGTTTCCTGTATGTTCTATGTTAAGCTTACTCAATGAAATTTTCAGGAATCAGGTTAGATGACACTTTCCCCAGGGAGCCTCCCCTGGTGACTAGGTGGGATTCTTCCTCTCTTGAGCCTGAGGACACTTGGGCCCCGTTGTTAAGACCTGTTTTCTTCAGGCTACTTCCACCGCACTTCCCTTCTCTCCCAACCCAGTGCAAGGCACAATACCTTTTGTGAAATACGGATTAAGCTAAAATACGCTGAATAAGTGATTGGATTAGCTACTGTTTTGGAGGAGTTGTTTATCTTAGTACAGGAAGTTCTATACAGATCATGATAAAAGTCATTCTTTGAGATATTTTAAAGCTTCTGCTGATAGCCAGCAAGACATTAGGAGACAGTCCTAGTGCTCAGGACTGACACAGGGATCTTCGTTCTGTCATTTGTCATCTTTGTGAACCTCCATGCCCGAATCTCCTGTAGCAGCACCATACTTTGGCCATTCTGAACAAAACACACTTTTCTGTTCAACTATTTGTGAAGTCATTGGGCCCAGCTGGGGCACCATGTTATTTTCCCATTATGGAAGAACTACTTAGAGAACTGGAATTCTCCTGCTTCTAATCATTTCCAAAAGATATTTTCCATCAAGGAAAATAGGAAACAGGTGGGGTGGGTGCTCTGCCACTCCATCTGGCCTTCCTTCCCTCCCCCTGCCTCCCATGGGCACTCACCTTCAGGGCCTGGGTCTTACTCTGTTCTTCTTTAGGGTAGCTTTCAGCAGAGACCTTGGGTTACCAAACTCCATTTATATCATCTCCACTTGCACCATTTCTCACTAAACCATGTTCCCTACCTCACGCCATCCTATGTTTGAATGCTGCCTGAGCAATGAGCGAGGCTTGCTGTATCTTTGACCGGCCTTATTCTTTCATTACTGGATAAATTGCAGAGGCTGTCACTTCCAGACTATTCTGACTCACATTGTGGCTAATTCTCACAAATTCCCTGATCCAGGATTTCAGAGTTCCATGTCTTGCTGTATTTATCTTTAATCCTTTTCTGGGGAACAAAATCTATCATAGCTTAGACAATGTAACCCGTCTTATTTCCTCTGAACCTCAAAGCATAAAGGACAATGACAGACACAATCTCTGTGTGTGTATGTATGTTTGTGTATGTGTGCATATATGTGTGCGTGTGTGCACATGCGCGTATCTGTGTGTTTGTATAAGCACCTGGATAGGAAAGCCAGATGATAGGTCTTAGTTTGGATTTCTGCAACCAGTTACCATAGGCTGGGTAGCTTATAAAGCAAGCATTTATGTCTCCCAGTTTTAGAGGTTTGGAAATAGAAGACCAGTGTGCCAACAAGTGCAGTATGTGGGGAAGGCTCGTTTTCTAGCTTGCTGATGGTTGTCCTCTTGTATCCTCGCATTGCAGAGGAGAGACAGACACAGATCCTGTGTCTGGTTCTTTAAGGACATGGGTTTTCCATTTTTGAAGATCTTGCTATCTTGGGTTCTAGTTATCTCCCTAAGGTTGCACCCATAAATAAATATCACACTGGAGGTTGGGATTACAACAAATTTGGGGGGGGGGGCAGTCTAAGTGGCAAATTTTCAAGTCCATATTCTATCTAGATATATGTTCTATGAGGTTCAAGTAATTTCTAATCCTGAGGTATCTTTGTCAGGTATTAATTCTAGAGAGCCTTCAAGAGACAAGATTCCTTCTCTTCCCAGTATCTGAAGCCAGGTCTCCATTTTAGCTGGCAGGTACATCTTCGACAAGGGTTTATTGAGTCCGTAGGGCCACTGATTCTTCCCATATACCAATTACTGCTAACTGTTTTGTGAACATGTGAGAGCCACACTTAATGCTAATACACAGACACCTTTCAAAGGCCCCCCAGTCCACACCTGGAAAATGAGCACAAGGCCGAGGTTGACCCAGAGGCAAGAATGGTTCTGTTTACTATGAAGACTCCAAGTAGTGCTCAGGGAAAGAAAGTGCTAATGGAAAAGTATATTTATTAACATTTAATTCTCTTCAGTTGTGGCTCTTTATTGATAACTCCTGTGTGTCAGATATGCTGGTATTAGAGATAAGAAAGCATTCTTCTACCAGTGACATCTGTACATGACATGCTGTTAGTCCTGGGACTTCAGACGTTTATTCCCAGTGCAGATTCTCTAACTGAATTGGTCTTCCCTTATCCAAGGCACTTATTGCTGAGGCCTTACCTGTGTCAACCTTAACTCTGAAGAAAAGCTCCTCTCCTGGGCTCCAGGTTTCATGGGAATGTGCTTACCAAGTACCCATTTTGATGTAGACATTGTCACAATCCCCAAATGGAGATCAAACAATCTGAATTTGTACAATTTTAGTCTTGCTCAAAGTCTTCTCATTCTCCCATAAGACAGGCAGATCTTAACACTTACCAAACAAAAACCTCTTATCACAGAAAGTGGGGGTGGGTTGGGAGGGAAGACTGACTTTCCACCTGCTGGTTCACTACCCAAATAGCTTCAACAGCCAGGCAGATCTAGGACAGGCTGAAGCCAGGAAAATCCAACCAGATCTTCCACATGTGTGGCTGGGACATAAGTACCCAGACTGTTGGCCGGCACTGCAGCTCACTAGGCTAATCCTCCACCTGCAGCGCCGGCACACCGGGTTCTAGTCCCAGTCGGGGCTCTGGATTCTGTCCCGGTTGTCCCTCTTCCAGTCCAGCTCTCTGCTGTGGCCCGGGAGGGCAGTGGAGGATGGCCCAAGTTCTTGGGCCCTGCACCTGCATGGGAGACCAGGAGAGGCACCTGGCTCCAGATCAGCGTGGTGCACCGGCCGCAGTGGCCATTGAGGGGTGAGCCAACGGAAAAGGAAGAACTTTCTGTCTCTCTCACTGTCCACTCTGCCTGACCAAAAAAAAAAAAAAAAAAAAAAAAAAAAAGTACCCAGACTGTTAGCTGCCCCCTTTCCCAGGCTCATTAACAGGAATGAGGATTAAAGTGGAATGACTCAAATGCAAGATGCTCGTGTTCCAACAGGTGGCTTAATTTAATGTGCTATAAAGTCAGCCCCAAATTATTTATTACATTTTTCATTAAGTATACAGATGGGGACTTGTTCCATTCATACATTGTTGTAGGTGTTCAGCACACCACAGGTGACTTTAGGCAAATTTCACAATTTTTAGAGATCAAGTTGTTAGGAAGAATTAAACTGTTTAAAAGCATCTGATTAAAGTTATTTTAAATAATGATGATAGGTATTACAAAAGATAGTGAAGTATATTCAAATATAGGGTGAGAGACTATTATGTGAAAATAAAGGAATTCGCCTTTAAGATAAAAATTTCATTGCAATGGGAGGAAATGGAGATTTGAAAGCAGATATGGTAGAAGTTGGAGTTTTTGTCCCTTTCAATTTCCCGGTAAACTTGGAGGCACTGTCGATATCTGAAATTCAGAGGGGAAAGAGCAAAGCTTTAAGGGGAAGGACAGTTAAAATAATCACTTTGAAAAGTGCAAATTAAATAAATTTTTTTTTTTAAATGGGGGGGGGGCGGTGCTGTGGTGCAGCAGGTTGGCACCCTGGCCTGAGGCACTGCATCCCATGTGGGCACCGGTTTGAGACCTGGCTGCTCCACTTCTGATCCAGCTCTGTGCTGTGGCCTGGAAAGGCAGTAGAAGGTGGCCCAAGTGCTTGGGCCCCTGCACCCATGTGGGAGACCCAGAAAAAGCTCCTGACTCCTGATTGCCACAGCTCCAGCTGCTGCGGCCAACTGGGGAGTGAACCATCGGATGGAAGACCACTCCCTCTGCCTCTCCTCTCTGTGGCTCTGACTTTCGAATGAATAAATCTTTAAAAAAAAAAAAAAAAAAAAAAAAAAAACAAAAACCTCTAGTACATTTTTTAAGTGCAAACTGACACTACCGAATAGAAGTTTGTCAATAAAAAGTGCATTTTTGTCAAAATTCAACATCATAAACCAAACTAGGACCATTCAGATTTTACTAATACTTAGTATGAGTAGTTAAAGTGGAAAAACTAAAGGTCTAAGAAGTTACGCTTGTTTCAAGTAGTTATAATTCTCACTGTTGAATCTTAGTCAGGTGAGGCAAAAATAAGCAGATGAGGACAATACCAAAGTCAAGAAATTAGATTGTTAGTTGGCGCATGCCAGAGAACATGAACCTCTTCAAGGCAAAGTGTACTGCTTCTATTCGTACTTTCTTACATCCACTTTATCACTTAATCATTTTATTGAACATTATTTCGTCAAGTGTCTACCTATATCTGCCAATATTACCTACAGGCACAGTAAGGAGCTCACTTGTGATCTTTTGTCCTCAAATTCCCAGTAAGTCTCCTTTCATTCTATCTGAAAGCTTCTTCCTCTCAGAAGTTGTTGACATTTGGGCCAAATAATTATTTAAGCGTCTGGGGGAAGTGTTCCATGCATTATGTTGAGTAACAGCATCCTTGGTATGTACTTATTAGATGTCACTAGCAGACTCCTACACCACCACTGTGACAAGCAAATTAATCTCCAAAACTGTTTGCTGGGAGCAAAATCACATGTACTTGAGAACCAACATTTTATCCTGGTTACCTCCAAGTACTCTCCATCAACTTATCCCTAAATATTGTATCTGGCTTACATATCATTTGTCAATAACACTTTGGTGAAGTTTAGTCTTTAACTAAATACAATTACTTTTGCCTCATTTTCGTTTTGGTATCCAGCCTCTTGAAAAAACTCTGATTTCTATATTACATTGGTTTGTACAATATTATTTCATTTAGCTCATCATGCTACTTGCAAGATTACAGAAGACTTAGAGTGAGAGTATATACAATCTAAGACTCTGTGGACATGCCCTTAAATGAATCAGTTTATCATTTCCTCATGTAATTCTTCTATCATCGCTACATAAATAGGCACTTAAGCTAGCTTTTGGAGCATTAGACTGTCTTCCATACTGAAGGGTTTTGTTTACGCCTGCCTTCAAGTATTTTTTTTTTACACTCTGTAACTTAGAAGTTCAACCCCCAATACATCATTTTCTTCAACCTTATCATATATACCAACATACAATTTTATTCAAACTACTATATACACAGTCTTTTATGGTCAAAATGCCATTGTAAAATCTTTGATCCTTCCATGCCATTCTCAACCACTATCCTCTACTGGCATAATTACCTCAACTAAACAGCAATTGCTCAAATTTACTAATTTAATAGTCTTGCCTGGATCATTGCCTTGGCTGCTATTATGATCCTCTGGTCTAGTATTTCTCTTAATCATTCCGATAATCCTTTTGTACTAGTTTCCACATGTACACACAGTACTCACACCATGACACGCTCACAGTCTAATCCCAGGATTCTATTATGTACCCAAAATATTTCTTAACTCTTTAGCTTATTGTTGCATCCTCCCTGATCTGACCCTAAAATGTATTTCTAGAATATCTTTGTAGTCAAAGTTAACAAGAATTTCTCTTACACATACAATTCACATTTGATTGCCTTTCAGCATTGCTTGCAATTTTTACTCCGAGAGTCAGCAATGTAGGGGTGAGGGTGGGCAACATGTTTTTGAATTAATCATGTACATGTAGATTATGTCAATATGAGTTACAGTCAGATTGTAGTGCAAAACAGCAAAGCAGCAGCCACCAAGAATGGAGCCAATGCCAGGGCAACGGACTTACATAAAGCCATGTTTCAGAGGTAAGTGAGGCTTGCATTATCTGCGTAACACAAATAACACAAACCTCACAGCGTGGTTGCAGCAGAAACCAGGTAGGTGTACGAACTTGCCATGAAAATAACCCGGAAGACCTTAACAGATCGCTGTTACAATTTCCAAAGTACAGCTATCTTCCTTTGGGAACCAACACTCTGATAGGCTCCCTTTCTGTGATCTGGAGATCTCTGTGCTGCATCAACATCCTTTGATTTCTGTCAGCAGGCAGTACTAACAGCCTCTGAGGATCTCCCACGTTAGACAGGAGATTCCTGGTCTTCTGCTTCATTGGGTCATTTCTCCTTTGGAAAAAGATTTTCTCATAAGGACAAACAAGGGAAATTAGGAACCAGAAAGTAGATGTCAATGTTTGTGAAATTTTCTAGAAGTGAAAAGCAATAGTCTCCTTAGGTTTTCATGTGCTTCAGATTAGAGGATATATTTTATGAAATGAAGCTTGTTTGTCTTCTGCCTACTATTTTAAGTCCTGTACATTAAAAAGCAGATTAGAAAAAGGTAATATATACCTGTGATAAGATTAAAGGCTTTTAATCATTTATTTGGCAAACACTTATTTGTTCCTACTATATATGCTGGACTCCATGATCTTCAATAGTTGTGAGGAACAGGAAAGGGCGGAGGTGGTAGAGAGGCAAACAGTTTCATAGAAGAGAGAGATTATGTGCTAAGGAAACTTCAGTAGTACAGAAAAGGAAATCACAAGTACTAATATGTTTATTGAGAACTTGAGATCCAGATGAATACTGGGAAGGAAGCTTAAGATGGAATGCTTGGGCAGATGCTGTGGCATAGCGGGTAAAGCCACCGCCTGCAGTGCCGGCATTCCATAAGGACACCGGTTCGAGTCCAGGCTGCTCCTCTTCCAATCCAGCTATCTGTGGTGGCCTGAAAAAGTAGAAGATGGCTCAAGTCCATGGGCCCCTGCACCCATATGGGGGACCCAGAAGAAGGTCCTGGCTACTGGCTTCAGATTGGCACAGCTCCGTCGTTGCGGCCAATTGGGGAGTGAACCAGTGGATGGAACACCCCTCTCTATAGAACTCTGACTTCCAAATAAGTAAATCTTAAAAAGATGAAATGCTAACTTAACAGCATGTGTTTGTGCAGCTATCTTCCTAGATATTACTGAAGACACAGTAAAGGTAACATGGGGCCAGATGACAAGTAGTCAAACAAGTCACGTTAACTTTGACCTTAACCTTAGGAGAAAGGAATGAGGTGGAATTGAAATGTTATATGCAGGTACGTGACCCTGGCTGTAGCACCACTGAGCTTTGGAAGAGCAGAGATATCCAGGCATTTATCCTGGAGAGAAAGATGGTTGAGGCCAGACCCAACACTTCTCTTTGGCTGCTGTGATTTCTCAGTTTTGTCCTGGTTCTTTTTGGAGCAATAAATGTGGCAATCCCTGTAAATAAAGGCAATCTATTTACTATTTAGTCATAGCTTTCCCATGTAGTTGAAGAGCTGAATGACACAGGATAGGAATAGGATATTCTTAGAGCTAGCAAAATGAAAATTTTCACTGGACAAAGTTCAACAGGTATTGAAGACTTCCTTCAAGATTACTGTAATAGGGGAGAGAGATGACAGATCAACCTGAATTCATGTGAAACAAGAAGTTGAAGAACACATGCAGAGTTACAGTAGGAAATATCTTAGCTAATATGTGTTTCCAAAATTGGCCTTAACCATGGGGCAGGTATTGGGGCACAGTAAGTTAATTCTCTGCTTGGGATACCTACATCCCTTAGAGTACCAATTCGAGTCCCAGCTAGTCTGCTTCTAACCCAGCTTGTTGCTGCTACACCTAGGAAGGCAGTGTATGATGGCTCATGTACTTGGGTCCCTGCCGTTATGTGGAAGACTGGGATACTTTTCCTGGCTTCTAGTTTTGCCTTGGCTACACTCTGGTTCTTACTGTAGTTAGAGTAAACCAGCAGATGGAACATCTTTGTTCCCTTTGTCATTTTGCCTTTCAAATAAGTAGGTTTGTAAAAAATATAGCCAAGGCCAGCACTATCACGTAGCAGGTGAAGCCTCTGCCTGCAGTGCCAGCATTCCATTTGGGCCCTGGTTCAAGTCCTGGCTGCTCCACTTCTGATCCAGCTCTCTGCTACGGCCTGGGAAAGCAGAAGAAAATGGTCCAACTCCTTGGGCCCCTGCACCCACCCAGAAGACCTGGAAAAAGCCCCTGGCTCCTGACTTCTGATCAGTGCATCTATGGCTGTTGCAGCCATATGGGCAGCAAACCAAAGGATGGATGACCTTCCTGTTTCTCTGCCTCAGCCTCTCTAACTATGCCTTTTAAATAAATCTTAAAATATATAGTCTCAAGCAAAGCAAAGGCAAAGTTTCCTCTCTCCTTATGAAAGTAGGTAGTTTTATAACTCTTAAGCTCTTACTCTCCTATAACCAGTTAGGGACATCAATTTCCTTGACAATTACATTTCAAAGGAATGCCTTCCAAGTTCTTAATAAAGATCTCTTGGTTGTAAAACTGACAATAAAGGATAGAGAATTAGCAACTGCAAGTGTTTAAGTTTTTTATTATAAAGGCAGAAAGAGAAGCCTCATCTACTGTTTTACTCCCAATACTGGCAATAGCTAGTGTTGGGCCAGACCAAAGCTGCAAGTCAGAATTTAAGTCCAGTTTTATCACACAGGTAGCAGGAATCCAACTATTTGTATACATTGCTGCCTCCCAGGGTATACCTTAGCAGCAATCTAGATTGCATGTAAGAGCTGGGACTCAAACCTAGGCAATCCCATGTGTGATGTGGGCCTTCCCAAGCAGCATCTCAACCTCTATGTCCCAACATCTGCCCCAACAGTGACAGCTTTTTTAAGTAATAAAGGTAGGCTGGAGCCCTGGACGTAGGAAGGGATCTATATACAGTCTGATGAAGCTGACACAAACATTAAGGTTGACTTACTCAGAGTAGTCAAAAGCAGCCCGTCAGAAGCCAAGCATTTTTTCCAGAAATACAATTTTGTTTTGAAACCATACTGTGTATGTATTGCATTTCAAGACTGTTAATAAAATGTAAAGTTGGTGCTTCCCGTGGCTTAAATTCTGCCAAGAAGATCCTAAAGTTAAGACTTCATTTGGGGGAATATTTTTTAGAAAAGTAATTCCAAAAACCAACAGAAGTATAGAATGAGGACAAGGAAGGGAAGAAATTCAGTAACAGTGTTAGGAAGATGTGCTATTGAGTTGGTAAGGTTGGAAATGAGAGCTCAACATGTCAAGAACCTCCGAGTACAAAAAGGCAAACCATTGGTAGAGTTTAATAGAATTGGAGTATTATACAAGATTTCCTGCTTCAGTTGGGTCCAGGAGTCAAATGTTTATTATGTCCCTCTTTTACTACCCACTCTACATTTTCCTCACCTAAAGGGAAAAATTCTGCCTCTAAGTTGCTTATACGCAGGAAAAACTCAATCCTTCTTCCCCGAATTATAATCCCTTTTCTTGCTGTTAAACTATTCTCATTTTCTTCTATTAATGCCATATCTAAAATCCAGAAGGTACATTCTACTTAAGTTCTTGTAGTCTTCAGAACAGTCTATTTCATCTCCATGATACAAAGTTCAAGATTCTTGTGATATCTATTGTATAACCTTTTTTGGGCTTCTATAACAAATACCACAGATTAAATAGCTAAATAAATGTTAACACAACTAATCATTCTTAAATTATTGGTTTTGCCATTGGTTTAGTAAAAGACATTTTTGAGAATATCCCACCATGAAATGTGTTGCCCACAGGTACCTTGGCTGAACCCTTGGTGATTTATTACAGCCCTATCAGGACATCTGCTTTAAGGCAATATTACATGATGGCAAGAATTAACATTCTGGTTTTGAATTAATTGTCATATCTCATTTGGTTTAAAATGGTTTTGATTTCAAGTCAGTGTAATATAGGATCCATGTTACTAGATCAGAATCTGAATTTGTAAACTTTTATACCTGGGAAACTGGAAGAATAAAGTAGGAAGGGATGTCGATGCCATACTTAAAATACTTGTCATTTTAGTAGGGTAGAAAAATCCTTCAGAGTGGACTCAGTATAAAGTTGAATCAAATTATAGCAAAGTGGCTTTCTTGTCTTGTCTTTAGCATAGTTTCATTGTATTTTCTGCTTCTACCACTGCTTAGAGTGGCTGGGCATTCACCAGTAGCATTAGCTAGATTAGTCCTCAAGATAATGAGCTCCTGCCGAGCTTTTATTCTTGCTATCTGTGACTGCTCCTCTTATAGCCCCCTTGCCCAAGTCCTGTCATGCCAAGGAATACAAACTGGCTGACATCCACTGAACCAGTATTTCCACCTACACAATTTAAGATTGTTAAATGAACAGATTTACAGAGTCAGATTTACCAACACAAAAGTCTTTCATTCACTGGGTCACTTCCAAATGGCCACAACAGCCAAAGCTGGGCCAATCCAAAACCAGAAGCTTCTGCTTGGTCTCCCATGTGAGGGCAGGGGCTCAAGTACTTGGGCCATCTTCCACCACTTTCTCAGGCTATCAGCAGAGAGCTCGATCGCTAAAAGGAGTTGCTGTGACACAAACTGGCACCTATATGGGATGCCAGCACCACAGATAGAGCCTTAGCCTACTATACCTCAGGGCTGGCCCCAAGTCTATGAAATTCTTAAGGGGTCTTGTCTACAGATAAAGTTCTGTCTACCCAGAATTCAAAGATGAGAAAAAGATCTCTACTATTTTGGCCATTCCATTAGATTAATCTACATGCCACCCTCCTAGACTTTCTCTTCTAGGGTTGCTTATTCTGGTTTCCTGGCCCAGCTATTAGGACTCACCAAATCTAGCTTTTTCTCTGTACCAAGTTGGTAGCTAATATAATGGACTTGGAAGATGTTAACTTGATTGGTTCACAGACCCATTTGATCAACTTGACAAAGATTTAGACCAGGGCTGCCTTTATCACCTGGTGCGATTTTCAGTCTAGGCTGTCCTCCAAGGTCAGGAAATTGGTCTTTTTCCAATGTTACCAAGAAGCTTTTTTTGTTTCTACAACATAGGTGTATAGTTGTTTGATGGAATTCTATAATTCTATTTCTTCAAAGTATCTAAAGCAGATAATAACAGCCAGCCAGTTCCACAGTTCTTAAGATTGTCCCCAAGCTGTCCCAGTGCTAATACTACATAGGCCAGTGCTTGCCCTTACAACGGTTATAGCACAGTCTACACAAAGTTCAAGTGTTAGTGACTGATGTTTTAACACTATTCCACTAACCACCAGCCATGAGGTCCATATTGGTTGGCTTTTTTCATTTGATAATCACAGGATCTATGTAGTCTAGTGTCAGAGTTCCATTCTGAGGGTCTGTTTCCTCTGGCCATTTCCACAGTCTGTTTGGTTTCTCTTGATGCCATAGTTGGTACAGGTATTTAAGTTGGAAAGTGATCCTTTAAAGCAGCAGTGAAAGAATAAATGCAAAGAAACAAGGAACATCTTACCATTGTTCCTTATCAGGATTGTTTTCCTAGGCAATCATTTAATTCCTTAGGAACCTGAGTGATTTGTCAGATAATTCTAGGATGTATCTGCAAAGAGTAAGAAATTCAAACATCTAGCCATTGTTACTTGTTCTGTGATTGTATAAGGCTTGTCTCCAATAGTTTTTATAGAAGTATAATTGTAGGTCTTGCCTTCACCTGGGTCGAGCATGATTCTAGGGACCAAGAGGCAAAAACAGATGTACAATGCATCCTGGAAGATCAATCTGCACATAGTTGCTCTTAATTTTAACTAAAATTAAAAGGTGAGCCATGTGACTGATACTGGACACCAAAATCTGACTGCTTTGTCTTCATTGTTCCAGAATGAGTCATAAATATTCCATGAATCTTGGGATTCTTGCTTTTCCTTCTATTTGGCATATACAACCTTGGGAAACATGGCATTAGGAAGACAACTTTCCTGCCCTACAACATAAATATTCTTATAAGTGAATGGAATAGTTGTTTACCAGATCACAGCATAAAGTAGTTCATGAGATGCTGTTATGGAGCAATTACCAGCCAAAAAGAGAAGCTTCTACCATTAGGCAAAATGAGTAGGGTTCAGTGTAAGGAAAGGGAGGGGAGTGTGTATACAAAAGGCTGTTTCAGCTGCAGCAATCAATATGGTTTTGCAGAATGATGATCTGTTGATTTGGGACTTGGAAGGATAAACAGTAACACTTTTGAAAGAATGAGATTTGAGACCAGGACTTTAAAAGGAGGGGACAGACAAGCAAAGAGGAAGCATTAGGGTGTGGAGTCAGTCAACACCCAATAGTTCTAGCTGGACTACAAAGAGTCCCCTTGCCCCAACCTCAAATTGAGATACTGTTCTCATTTGAAGGAAAATTATTTTGTGGGATGTTTTAAGTCCTCAAGGAATCCACCGTAACATTGTCCACTGAATGGGCAAATGCAAACTGAGTTTCAGAAGCTACACCGTACAGATGCCAGACCCAGTGGTTTGTGTGTCACAGCCAGGCAGGAATGTCCACATCTTGAGTTGTATGATCTTCTTAGAAGGAAAAATACCATAGTTCCCAATAACGTCAAGGGCTTGCCAAGGAGAACACAGGAAATGGAAAAAGCACCAAAGCAGAACTGTGATTTTTCTGTAATTGTTCACTTTGGAAATCTGAGATATTTTCTTTAACGCCTAAAAGAACTGTGCTTTTTAATTTATTTTTTCCCCCAAGGGCTAGGCTGAGGTTTCAACTTTAAAGTGCAGGTGGGCTTTCAAGTTATAGAAAGGCAGGTCTCTGTTACCGACAACAAAATTTCTTTCATCAGCGTTCCATGTTCAAAGGGCAGAAAAGCTTCAAATGCATATGTCTTCAAAGGAACTAAAGGGACTGATCATCCAGAGCAAGCAACACCTGTGAGCTCATGCCAGCCCGTCAGTCTATAAACATGTGTGGGGAAAATCCAAACTTCTTGGACATGGCAAACATACGCTCTTCCTGATGTCTGAAGCCTTCCTGGCACTCACTGCTAAGGTGTTGATAAGAACTGGGGCCACCAAATCTTTGTTTTCTGTATTTTTCCTTTAATCTTTTTTATATTGTTGGAGACAGAATAGAGGAAGAAAACAGTTCCACCTTTTAATTAGAACTGGTGCTGCTATTGCTAGACTCACTTCTGGATTTGAGCCAGTGAACAAACTTTTTCTGAGCTTACTGGATAAACCACATGTCATCTGACACTGGATAGCATCCAGAACCAAGCATAAGTTTAGCAGTTAGCTATTGGGTAATGACCTGATAGATAATACAGTGTCCTTATTACAATTTTTCTATTAGGTATGTTGCTTTCTAATAGATAAAAGAGAATAGGACATGTTCAGAGAGGCAGCCTAGTATACGGCATTATTCAGGTTGGCTTAAGCCAATCTACAGCACTGACTATCTCCTTCCAGCTATCATATTATGCTGTCCTTAAAGAGAGCCTCCAAGATTCCTCTGAGAGCTGACTACTTACAGGGGTAAACGATGATCATGTTCTGATGGAAGAGAATGACTGCAGTAGTTCAGCCATTAGTCTACCAGGTGAATGTATCATGTTTCCACTTGGGGAATATCTACTTGCAGGATTGAAGGGGACCATGGCATGAACAGAGATTCCACCAGTGGTTGACAGTTATTTCAAGACACATTAGCACAATTCTAAGTGAAATTGACAACCAGTTTGATTGATGTTAGATTTAGCAAACATGAACTATTGTTTACAGGTTAGTTTTAAGATTCTGAAGTGATTTACTTGAACGACAAGATTATATACTGAACTATGATGAAAGCACATGTTTATGTCAAGTAGAAATCCATCTACTTGTTCAAAGCATATACTCAATGTTGCTATGACAATTGATTTTTACTCCGATTTGTTTGTGGGTCTTACTTTCCTCTAGAGTATGAGCAGCTTCAAGTGGAAGTCACAGGTTTTTTTCTTAAAATGATCTGTTACTTTGACAATAGTTAATTACTTGTTTGACATACTTTGACAGCTGGTATTCTAAGTGTTCCTTAAGCATTGTTCCTTCCATGCGATTATCACAAGAGATGAGCAAGTTGAAGCAAAAGTCAAGAATGTTTCCAAAATTTCTAATGTACACAAATTTGACAACTGCTGATTTCAAAATCCACACCATGTTTCTTGCAATTTCAGTGGAAGTAAAGAAATTCAAAGAAATTTAAAGTTTCTTTGCTTGGGTCTATCTTTGATAAAATGGAGGCGACCATGTTTTCCCTGTGTTTGGATGGCCTCAGATGATGTGAGGTTTTTTTTTTTTTTTTTTTTTTTGACAGGCAAAGTGGACAGTGAGAGAGAGAGAGACAGAGAGAAAGGTCTTCCTTTTGCCGTTGATTCGCCCTCCAATGGCTGCCGCGGCCGGCGTGCTGCAGCCTGCACACCACGCTGATCCAATGGCAGGAGCCAGGTACTTCTCCTAGTCTCCTATGGGGTGCAGGGCCCAAGCACTTGGGCCATCCTCCACTGCACCCCCTGGCCACAGCAGAGAGCTTGCCTGGAAGAGGGGCAACTGGGACAGAATCTGGCGCCCCAACCGGGACTAGAACCCGGTGTGCCGGTGCCACAAGGCAGAGGATTAGCCTAGTGAGCCGCGGTGCTGGCTCGAGGTGAATGTTTTGAGTTTTTAAAATGAACTGCAAGGTTTTTCACATGAAAAATCAGACAAAAAAAACTCTGACTGTGGATGTAATTCTAATCCCCTGAGCTCCTGGTGGGGTTGGACCATCTGTTTCACAAGTGGAACTTCACAGGTGCCACTCATAGGAATAAATATAGTAATGGGATGGGGAGGGGAGGGGCAGGGAAGAGATGGGACACAGCTTCTGGCACTATAGACTTAACCATGTTGAATCTAAAAATTGACCTGAAAACCTGAGGCATGTGCTTCACAGCTGGGCTGTCCTTTGGACTTGAACCCAGCTGACAAGCAAGGTCATGGCATGCTTGAAGTGACAGTGAACATATAGGATGTGCCCAGTAGCAGCAATGGAAAAAAAGTTTACCAAATGGACTTTGAAGGACCAAAAGGTTTTAAAAGTGAACTGGTTGGGGCTGGCATTGTGGCACACTGGGTTAATGCCCTGGCCTGAAGCACCGGTATCCCATATGGGTGCCAGTTAAAGACTCGGATGCTCTACTTCCCATCTAGCTCTCTGCTGTGGCCTGGGAAAGCAGTAGAAGATGGCCCAAGTCCTTGGGCCCCTTCACCCAGGTGGGAAACATGCAAGAAGCTCCTGGCTTTGGATCGGCACAGCTCTGGCTGTTGTGGCCAATTGGGGAGTGAACCATAGGATGGAAGACCTCTCTATGCCTCTCCTCTCTAACTCTTTCAAATAAATAAATCTTCAAAAAAAAAAAAAAAAAAGCCAGCTGGTATCACGCTTGCACTGTTAGGGTCATGGGGTACATTTGGTGTTTCAAATTGGGTACTTTTAACTTTCCACTGCCTGACTGCTGTTCTTCACTGACTTGACTCAGTCCCTTGTAGCTTCATTGGTCTGAACCAGCTCTTTGTTCTCAGGTTACAGAGACCTGCCTATTGTTCCAATAATCCTGCTTCCCTTGAATGAAGGGAGGTATTAAACGTAAAGCTTGTGGTTCTCACACTGTACTCGGAGGTCCAAGTGACTCTCGGCATGTAACCTGTTGTCTCAGTCTTCAGCAACAAGAGTCAACCCTTTGGTGTTCACCAGCGTGAGTGGCTTCACTGGCTTTTGCTTTGGGCTCTGCTGTTGGCACAATGCCCAGGAGTGAGCAAACAGGCTCTCACTGTAAGTAGGTCTAAGGGGAGGAGACATGCAAATAAAAGCACCAATGACAAATTGCTCAAGTGAGCAAGTTACTGCGAGGAAGACTTTGGAAGACATTGGACACACCCAGAATCTTGCAATTACCAAGGAAGCTGATCCATCAGCTCCCAATTGTAAAGTCTGCTCTGGTTTATCAGGTCTCCAAGCTTGTCTAGCTTGCAATAATGGGACTGTGCACAATCTGATGGCCAGATGAAGTCTCAACAGGGTGGTTGCTGCCACAAGCTAATAATAGTGAAAGTCATACCAAGGATTTGCAGGTGGACAAAGTATGGGATCTGATGCTTCAACATGAACACATTTGCAGAGCACAAAGATGGCAAGTGGGCAATAATTCTTTTTGGTCCTTCTGATAACTAGTTAAAAGTTGTACAAGTTTCTAATAGGGCTGTCCAGTTGCCCATGATAGCCATACCAGTTCTACAAATCCTCATCCTGTTATGAAGAGATGAATATTTTTAAGTGACATTTCAAAGCTGTTCAGACAATTACTATATGGATGTTTTCCCTTGCTAGAGATAGTGAGTCTAGCCTGCCTTGGCACCAATTAAAAAAAAAAAAAAAGGAAAAATTTAGTTTCCTGTACTGCTTCATTGCTTTACTTAATTGACTTGTTTGAGTGTGTGCCAGGAATGGGTATCTTGTTAGAATGGTGAAGTTTGAAAATCAACTTCAATTTCAATTGCATGCAGCTTTCAATGTAGGCAAGTTTACAGTTGTCAATGGGGGAGGGTGGTGGTGGGAACAATGTGCTGAGATGGAGAATATGTGTTTAGGAAAAAGAACAAATTAGTAGCTTCATGCTCTGAAATCTTTATTAATACAGTAATCTAGGGCTGACATTAGGAGTTCTGAATAAGAGTTGTCTGGTGTTTTAAAATTTCCTATGGCTTACTGTCAAATATATTAAAATGGATTTGGAAAGTCTGTAAGCCTTCTAATCATGGGTAAAATATTCTTTTATAGGACTCTAAATTTGTGGTAATTATGTACCATTTAGTTAATCTCCCTGTATTATTTACCAAGCATATTTTATAGTCAAACACTTGAAGAGTTGACAGGGTAATGTTCAACACAAACTATGAGCAATAATGGAAGAGAGAAGTTAGGAAAAAATGTTAAAGTAGAAGTGATTTGTTTTCATGTTATTTATTAAATCAGGAAGGTTCTTTGAAACACTCAGGCTTCAGTTAATTTAATACACGTTCCAAATCTATAATCTTGTAACACCCAAAATAGCTAATTTAGGGAAACTATATTAAGAACCTGATTATAATGCCCATATCATAGATACTGGTAAAGAGCACAGACATGTGAGGATACTGGAGCTACCTACATATTCTGGAACCCAGAGTAATTGGTCAGGAGTAATTTTTCTGGTACTTCCTAGAATTAGTAGAGGATTTATTTGCCTAAGTAGTAATTGACAGGCACCAAGGCACCAAAAATTATGCTGCAATCTGTTTGGCCGCTTAATTAGTCCCAGATCATTCTGGTTCTAATGTGGTACTTGAAAATTCATGGATATTTGTTAACCATCTTTGTTGATGCAGACCACTCAGAGTGGTGCTGTATGAGATGATGCTGTATGATCTGAAAAATTATGTGGATGAGCCTGCAGAACATTCATAAACATAAGGCATAGGCAACCACTACACGATCTCACATATGTAATCTGAAATCTGATCACATGGAAGTTGAGATGAGAATGTTCATTACCAGAGATTGGAAGGGGGCTGTTGGGTGGAGATTGGGGAGATATTGGTCAAAAGATATAAGTTATATAGAAGTTCAAGAAATTTGTCATACAGCACGATAACTGCATAAGATTTTGTATTCTTGAAAAACACCAGGAGTGGGTGTTAAGCAGTCTTGGCACAAACTGACAACAACGTGAGGTAATGTGTGTTATTTAGGTCTATCTAACCATTTCATATTGTGTATATACCTTAACACATCAAGCCTGACATAGTCAATACTTTGTCAATTACCTCATTTTTAAAACATTCATATGATCAAGGGAATAGAGAATCTGCCATTAGAAATAGTTTTGACTAATTTTTGTAAAGCACTTTATATTGTCTACCCTCAAGACATTTTTAAGTGCACAATATGGATCTCTAGTACTTTTTCCTTTATATATTAAACTTTATAGCTATGCGTTAGCAATTCCATGTTATGGGTTGAATAGCACTTGGATCCTTAATCTTACCACAGACTTTGGGGTTTGGATTAGTGCAGATCATTGATGGATTAGGGAAGAGGCTAGGGCCAATCATTACATCTGAAGATACAGTTTTGGAAAAAAGTGATTGGGCTGAATTACTAGGGAGGAGACTAGTGGCTGCATCACAACATAAGGGAAGACCATGCAGAAGGTGAAGACACAGAACACTGTTCTGTGTCTCAGCTTTCCGCCCACCATGTGATGAGCATTCTCACACATCCTCTGCTATCACCAGGCTCCATCAGACCCCAATGGGGCTACCTGACCTTGAACCATTAACCACCCTTAAGCCAAAATAAGCCATCTTTCCTCCTCAGTGGCTCTCTTCTGGGTGAATTACTTGAACTTGAAACTGTCTACACACGATTCCACCCCTCTCCTCCCCCCAGCAGCTAACATTCTAAGTTTGAGCATTTCAGATAATTCATGCAAGTAAAATCATTGAGGATTTGTTATTTTTGACTAGTTTAGTTCACTTAGCATAGTATCTTCGAAGCTCATCACCCATGCTGTCATATTGCAGGATTTCCTTCTTTGTTAGGATAACTATCAAAACCAAATAGCAACAGATGTTGTTCCCAAAACAAAACCTCCAATTCTTATTTCCTGTTGACTGGAAGACAAAACTGTGCAACCATTTTGGACATTTTCTGGAAATTAAAAACAGAAGTACTGCCGCTCCCTTGCCCGCAAAGGAATGACACTGTTCGTAGCTTATCGGTCTTTAGTAGACTTTTAATGAGAAAATAACAGTGACAGAGAAAGAATGAAGGGAGGAGAGTGGACAGGAAAGCCCCCTCCTTCCTCAGCACACAACTTATATGCAAAATCTGGCCAATTGCAAGCGGGCTCAAGTCCATGTATGGAACACTCCAATCCGCTGTCTGTTCACGCAGTGTGCACGCGTCCTCGGGCCAATCAGATGAGGTGTCACGCAGCAGGCAGGCTGACCGCGTGGTCCTCGGCACCATCTTGTTGTTTGCAACATTCTCAACTCCTCTGGAAAGTCCCGACCATGGGAAAGCATTGTCCTAACCGAAACTAGCAACATCCGCCTTGTGATAAAGACACAGCAACAGCTATCAGACCGACCTTGACGTGGGGGCTCCATGGCTGCGCATCCCATGGAGTCCCACAAAGTACCATGTGATACAGCAATCCCACTTCTGGATATTTTTACCCAAAGGGGGTGAAACAATTTAAAATAGTACTCCATTGTCCACTAAACCATTAATCACAATAGTTGTGGAAACAACCTAAGTGCTCATTGGCTGATGAATACAGACAATGCGACATATACATGCAAAGATTCTTCCCAACTTGACTTAGAGTTGTAGAACATATGGAGATCCCACTTGTCCAGTGGATGGTCTGGGCTGTTGGGCTGCAGACAATCTCTTTTCTTTTGCTTGTTACATAAGACCTGAAGGTAGACGCTGAACAACTCTAATCACAGGCACTCAGTAGGAAATGTATGTTAAGATCATTGTATTATGAGTTATAATACACAGGAAGTTACTTTAAAGGCAGACACAGCCCCCAAGATGATTCTTTTGCATTTTCTACTTTACAGAATAACAAACACAAATATTTGTGCTTTCCCCTTAAAGCTAATAAACCATAATGATTAGTCAGCATTAGCAATTTCCCTATTTCAAAAGGGACTTTTCTGCCTTCTTAATGATGCCTTTATTTGCCTTACATATGATTCCTGTAATTCCTTTCCTTGAGAAAATTTTAAGGAGTTGTCTACACATTCCAAGGTTTTGTCTCTTTGGAGACATTCATTCTAAGTACTTGGGCTTCTCAGACAGGCTCATCATATGCAGATACTTTTAAATATTCATTTTGAAGCAGGTGAATGATGTCGAGAACTGTTATTCTGTAAATCCTCATTTCATTATTGGCTCCTATGAAAGAATACCACATGATTCTGCATTTTCACGAGGTATTTTTGTGAGAATACCAAAACTGACCACCATCGACTCTTAGAAGACACAGTCCAACTTGATTTTCCACAGAACTTAGTATGAAGCTTTGTTACAGCATGGCAGAAGTGAGTGTTCATTGAGATGAGTGCAACTGACAGCTAATGTGTATTTATTTTGACTTGTCAATGTCCTAAGCTTTGAGCCAAACATCAAAAGGTCAGAATGCTAGTGTGCTTGGGAAGCTCCCTGTTGCTATCTGAAGATGCATTTGTAAGTCTGAAGATACGCTTACAATATGAGCTCCTTGATTTTGAGTCAATAACTAAAACGCTAAAGGAGATCCTTCAAGCAGATAGGAAGAGAAATAGGTTTAGCCAGAAACTAAAAGATACTGAATTTCAGTCTGAAAGGTTTCTTGGGTTAAAAATTGTCAAATTCATCTCATTTCATTTGTGAGCCAATACACTTAGTTATATAGGAAGGACTGAGTATTATATAGGTGGGAACATCAAGAGATAGGTAGAATTGTTCAGTTTTTAGTTTTATCATTTGGAAGTTAAAATTTAGAGAGAACCTCTATCCACTGGTTCATTCCCCAGATAGCTGCAATGGGCAGACCTGGGCCAGGTTGATGCCAGGAACCTCTTCCAGGATTCACACATGGGTTCAGGGGCCCAAGGACTTCGGCCATCCTCTGCTGCCTTTGTCAGAACACTAGCAGGGAGCTGGATCAGAACATGAGCAGCCACTCTTCAAATCTGTGCCTGTGCCCATACGTAGGCAGTGCCTTTACCCACCACTCCACAGCATTGCCCCCAGAATAAAAGATGTTTATCACTCTGAGTGATGAAATAGGAATCTCCCCACTCCAAACAGAACAAAGATTTTTTTTTTTCTGTAACCACATTTGCACTTTGTCCTCCACTTCCACTCTCCAGTCAGATAAAGTGTGTTCTACTCTAGCCATACATGAAATATGCACCCACATCTAATCTACAGAACAAGTGTGCTCATCTTGAAGATGAAATAGTCTAAAATGCACATTTTCTATGTATGGTAGCAAATAGAAAGGGACTTTTTAATGTTTGTATATACTAACATTGGACATAAACCAGCCTTGTAAGTAATTTTTTACTGGCCTGTAAAGAGGCTATGTGAGTTGTTTATTTTTTGAAAATATTTGAAAGGCAGAGTTACAGCAAGGCAGAGGCAGAGAGAGAGTGAGAGCTAGTGCTTCTATCCATTGGTTCACTCCCCAAATGGCTGCAATGGCCAGAACTAGGTAGATCTGTACCCAGAAGTTTCTTCTGAGTCTCCCAGATGGGTGCAGGGGCTGAAGCACTTGGACCTTCTTCTATTGCTTTGCCAGGCTCTAGTAGAGAGCTGGATTGGAAGTGGAGGAGCCGGGACTCGAACTGGCACTCACATGGGATGCAGGCACTACAGGTGGCAACTTTTCCTGCTACAACACAGCATTGAGCCTCCCACCCCCTTTAAAAAAAAGATTCTATACATTTGAAAGGCATAGTTGCAGAGGGGGAAGAGACAGAGATCTTCCATCTGCTGGTTCACTCCCCAAATGACTGCAATGGCTGAGGCTGGGCCAGACCAAAGCCATGAGCTTTATCTGGGTCTCCCATGTGCTCAGTGGCTGACCAACTGGGTCATCCTCCACTGCCTTTCACAGGGACATTGACAGGGAGCTGGATCTTAAGTGAAGCAGCCAGAACTGAATTGGTGCCCACATGGGATGCTGGCACTGCAGGTGGTGCCTTAACTCACCATACAATGCATCCTCATGTGTGTTTGGTTCTATGTTTTACATATTTAAGGCTCACTTGTTCACTCTAAGCAGAGTACGTAGTAGGAATGATTGCATCCACTGATAGTTTATGGTTTCTTTAAGTATAACTCACCATAGAAGAAAAGTGTTATTTTCATTAACTTATGTGAAAAAACAAAAATTGTACTTTTCCTCTGATAGGCAAAGTGGACAGTGAGAGTGAGAGTGAGAGAGAGAGAGGTCTTCCTTTACCATTGGTTCACCCTCCAATGGCCGCTGTGGCTGGTGTGCTGCGGCCGGCGCAGCGCACTGATCCGAAGCCAGGAGCCAGGTGTTTCCTCCTGGTCTCCCATGCGGGTGCAGGGCCCAAGGACTTGGGCCATCCTCCACTGCATTCCTGGGCCATAGCAGAGAGCTGGACTGGAAGAGGGGCAACCGGGACAGAATGCGGTGCCCCCACCGGGACTAGAAACCGGGGTGGCAGTGCTGCAGGTGGAGGATTAGCCTATTGAGCTGCACCGCCAGCCCTATTTCCTCTTGTATTTACATGTTTCCTTAAAAAAAGTCTTGTTTAGAATTAAGCACTATTTACAGGGTATAACAAGAACATTAGAAGTAATGTCAAACCATAACTATTCACAGAAAATCAAGTAAAAATTGAGGTGGCCTCCAAGAACCTCATTTGACCTGAAACCATTCATGAACAGAAAATATTACTTTTCTACTATTACTTCTGGAATACTAATGAAGTTTCTTACAATAAGATAATCAAACACAAGTAAAAAAAGTGGCAATGGCATAGAAGATATTCTTCAGGTTTTTAGACTTGTCATTTGCCATTATTGTACATCACAGTGATGGCAGCAGTTTTATTAGAGTGGATTTTACTAAATGAGTAGGTGAACTGCTTTTGCCATACATACAAAAGGTACTTAACTGTGGTAGGTACGTATGTTCTTTTCTTTCACTGTCATATTTTAATACATGTATCACAGTATGTTGTGTATGTTAAGTATATACAGTATTTTAGGGAGGAGCCAAGGTGGCGGAATAGGGAGGGAGCCTACTGATAGTCTGGGAGAAGACAGATTAATAAAAGTGAAGATAGTGTAGCCTCAGGGAACAATTAGGGGGAAAAAATGGCAGAGGAAACTCATCCATAATTAGAGGGACACAGTGGACCTACGTGGAGGGCACGGGCCCCCACAGCTCAAGACCCCAGCTGCCGAGAGGCTCCGCACCAGCGCTGGAAAGACGCAAGACAAAATTGCGGTAGCCCAAGACACTGGTGGAAAAGTGACAGGAAGAGCCTAGAGGAAATGAGGCTTGAAGCCCTGTGGGGGAAAGTACAGTGGCCCAACTAAAGGAGAAAAAAAAATGGGACGGTACAGACACAATTCTCTCTCCAATCACCTTACAAATGCCTAAGAGCCGATAAAGTGGGCACCATTTTGGGTATATGTAACAACTGCGCCAGCTCAGGGCTGTGCCTGACAACCACCCAAACAGAACAACCTGACTCTGGTGGGGAGTAATAACAGGATACTAAGACCTAGTGAATGTGTGGAGCTTATGAACTGGGACTGTGAGAAAAAAAAAAAATCGAAGGTGTGTGGGAGAACTCAGTGTGGCTGAGACTTTGAGCAGTCTCAGTGGGAGATGCCACAAGCTCGGGTGGCCCTGGCTACCTGGTGAGACACAATGCAGGGGAACCTGAGTTTATACTGAGGGCTGCACAGATCCTTTGTGTGGTCCTTGGGACAGAGCAGACAAATATTATACCCACCAGGGCTAGTGCACAGGCACTGATTGCCATTGAAAAGAAGAGCTCAGCTGAGAGGAATAACTTCCCTTCTGATTAACAAAAGAGAGAGAAGACTTACCACAGCAAGCCTGGATGTGTCACCTTAGGCACAACCTTAACACTGAAGAACTGAACAGAGCTCTCTGGCCACACCCATCACAAGCTTCCAGAGAGTCACTGAAAGCAGACTGTCCAATTACAAATGCCAAACAACAAACACAACAACCGAGAAAACAAGAACAAGGAAGACAACATGACACTCCCAAAAGAACGTGACACTCCAATACAAGAATATGAAAATGACGAGATAGAATACAATAAATGGAACTCAAAAAAATTGATAAGAATATTTAGAAGTAATCAAAAACAAATGCGTGAACTACTGAAATCCATGAAGGACATGAAAGAAAATCTCATGAAAATGAAATCTTAAGGAGGAATCAAAATGAAATGAGGAATTTAATAAAACATGAAACTGAGATATGGAAGAGAAATCAAAATGAAGAATTCAATAGAACAAGTAAAAAACACATTTGAGAGCCTTAAAAACAGAATCAGTGAGGCAGAAGAGAGAATTTCGGACTTAGAAGACAGAGCATAGGAAAGCAAACAGTCAAACCAAAGACAAGAGGAGGAAATTAGAAATCTAAAAAATATTGTTGGGAATCTACAGAATACTATTAAAAAAACCAACGTTCAGGTTCTAGGGGTTCCTGAAGGCATGGAGAGAGAGAAAGGATTAGAAGGCCTTTTTAGCAAGATACTAGCAGAAAGCTTCCCTGGTGTGGAGAAAGATAAATCCAAGTACAGGAAGCGCACAGAACTCCCAACAAACATGACCAGGAGAGATCCTTGCCATGACACATTGTAATCAAACTCACCACAGTGAAACATAAAGAAAAGATTCTAAAATGTGCAGAAGAGAAACAGCAGATTACTCTCCGAGGATATTCAATTAGAATCACAGCAGAGTTCTCATCAGAAACCCAACAGGCTAGGAGGGAATGGTGAGATCTAGCCCAAGTACTAAGAGAAAAACTTCCAGCCCAGAATATTATATCCTGCAAAGCTCTCATTTGTGAATGAAGGTGAAATAAAGACCTTTCATAGCAAACAGAAGCTGAAAAAATTTGTCACCACTCATCCAGCCTTGCAAAAGATGCTTAAAGATGTGTTACACACAGAAACATGACCATCAATACAAAAGAAGGTAAAGGAAGAAAATCTCTCAGTAAAAGATCACAGGAAGTTCAAAGCATTTATTAGAAATATCTTTGGGAAAATGGCAGGGCAGAGTCACTACTTATCAATAGTCACATTGAATGTTAATGGCCTCAACTCCCCAATTAAAAAGATACAGACTGCCTGAATGGGTTAAAAAACAAAGCCCATCTATTTGCTGCTTACAAGAAACACATCTTTCCAACAAAGATGCATGCAGACTGAAAGTGAAAGGTTGGAAAAAGATATTCCATGCCAACAGAAACCAAAAAAGAGCTGGTGTAGCCATCTTAATATCAGACAAAATAAACTTTAACACGAAAACTGTTAAGAGAGACCAAAGAGGGGCACTATATAATGATTAAGGGATAAATTCAACAGGAAGATGTAACTATTATAAATGTATATGCACCTAATTACTGGGCACCAGGCTATTTAAAAGATATGTTAAGGAACTTAAAGGCAGACTTAGACTCCAATACAATACTATTGGTGGACTTTAATACTCCACTTTCAGCAATAGACAGATCAACCAGACAGAAGATCAACAAGGAAACAGATTTGACACTATAGACCAAATGGATCTAACAGATATCTACAGAACATTTCATCCTACACTTGAAGAATACACAGTCTTCTCAGCAGTACATGGAACTTTCTCTAGGATTGACCACATACTAGGCCATAAAGCAAGTCTCAGCAAATTCAAAAGAATTTAAATCATACCATGCATCTTCTCAGACTACAATGGAATGAAGCTGAAATTAGCAACTCAGGAATCCCTAGAGAATATGCAAACGTGCCAGGGGATTCTAATGCTACCCATCAAGGTGGCATGTACCAATGCCATCTTACTAGTCCAAGTGATCAGTTTCAGTTCATAATTGACCGTAATGATAGGTTTAAGAGTCAAAGGGATCACACAAATGAGATTAGTGTCTGCTAATACTAACTGATAGAATTAAAAAGGAGAGAATGGTCCAACATGGGAAGTGGGATACACAGCAGACTCATAGAATGGCAGATGTCCTAAATAGCACTGTGGCCTCAGAATCAGACCTTAAGGCATTCAGATCTGGCTGAAAAGCCCATGAGAGTATTTTTTTTTTTTTTTTGCATGGAAAGCCAAGACACTCTGGAAAAAAAAAAAACCTAACTGAAAGATCTGAGTGAGATCCCAGTGGGAAGAATGGGCCAAAGAAGGAGGTACTCTTCTCTGAAGGGAGGAGAGAACTTCCACTTTGACTATGGCCTTGTCTAAATAAGATTGGAATTGGTAAACTCAAGAGGCTTCCATAGCCTTGGCAGCTCATGACAAGAGCCTCAGGTGATTACTGATGCCATAAACAAGAGTGTCAATTGTTAAATCAACAACAGGAGTCACTGTGTACCTGCTCCCCATGTAGGATCTCTGTCCTTAATGTGTTATACTATGTGAATTAATGGTAAAACTACTACTCAAACAATACTTTATACTTTGTGTGTCTGTGTGGGTGCAGTCTGTTGAAATCTTTGCTTAGTATATACCAAATTAATCTTCTGCATATAAGCATAATTGAAAATGAATCTTGATGTGAATGGGATGGGAGAGGGAGGGGGACATGGGATAGTTGCGGGTGGGAGGGAGGTTATGGGGAGAAAAGCCACTATAATCCAAGAGTTGAACTTTGGAAATTTATATTTATTAAATAGTTTTTTAAAAAGTATATACAGTATTTTAAACCATTCAGGGGCCTATGGCTCAGCACAGTAATGAAAGCTGCTGCCTGCAATTCTGGCCTCTCACATGGGCCTGTGTCCCGGCTACTTCTCTTCCCATCCACCTCCCTGCTAGTGGCCTGGGAAAAGCACAAGCCCACCCAATGGTTTGGGTCCCTGCCATCCACATGGTACAATCGTATCAAACTCCTGGCTCCAGCCTGGCACAGTCTGCATCATTATGATGCAACCAGTCTCTCCCCCTGTAATTCTCATTTTCATGTAAATCTTAAGAAAAATATGCACAACTAGAAGATGTAGAAATGGAAATTTTACAGAAAATTTTAGATTTATATTAACTTGAGATACAGCTAAAAGAATGGAAAACACATTTTTTAAGTAAAAATAATTTAATCTGCTAAATGGAATAAGCTAAACAGAAAAAGTCAAGTACATGATCTGTTACATGTGGAATCACAAATAAAGTGAACTCACAGGAGCAAAGAGTTGAATGGACCTGTCATAGGAGACAGGGAAATTGATCACTGATACAAAGTTTCAGTTATATAGCATGAATACTTCTGGAGATCTAGTGTATAGCATAGATACTGTAGATAATACTTTCTGTGTACTTGAAGTTAGTGAGCATTAAATTAGATTAAAATATCAAAATCAATAATCTAATCATGCTGTACATGTTAGTGCAAGAATCCTAAGTAAAATCCAGTGATACCAATACTTCAGTTAAATGGTTTTAACATTTTTCAAAATCCAATTAGTATTTCCTAAGAAAAATATTTCATCTGACTTGAAATACATTAAAATTCAAGATATTATATCTCCAAATCTGACTTTATGAATGTCTTTATGGTTTACATATTTATTCCTAGTATTTATATTTTTAAAGTAGTTTATATTGATGGCATTAAACCACATGTCTTTCTGTAATATGCTTTAAGTTTCACATTTCTCATGTTGCTACTCATAACCTCAGCTTATTTAAAAGTAAGGCAATACCAATTTACCTATGCTCATGTTATAGATACTCAAGTTTACATTTTTTCTTATAAGACAGTATTTCTAAGACATGCTCTTACAAGTGTTTTTTTCAACAATGTGAGAGGTTTACCAAGTTATATTTCTCAGTCTAATTGATTGCTTATAAAATATATGCATTGCATTATTTACATGTAGAATACTACAGCACCCAAATTAGTTTTATCAAGGTAATTCCGACTGGCTGGAGTTCTAAATCTTTCTCAGAACATAGAATTGACAGGTTTATAGTTCAATTTTATGTATGAATCGGTATCCCACACTTATTAGCTGTATTTCTCTGGTTCTGTTCTAGATTATAGAAAGAGCTTCCTAGTCATGACTGAAACCAGTACCTAGTCAAGTTAGTCCAAGTCCCAAGACACCATACAAAGCATAGAAACAAAGGCTATTTTTCATGTGAAGACTAATCTGAAATCAAGATAGTTCACGCACAAAGAAACTATTAAGTAATCTAATCACATATGTAGTGTAGCACTGAGATAATGGTAGCTCAACATTGTCTAGTTGGCCGGCACTGTGGCTCAATAGGCTAATCCTCCGCCTGCAGCGCCGGCACACCAGGTTCTAGGCCCGGTTGGGGCACCAGGTTCTGTCCCAGTTGCTCCTCTTCCAGTCCAGCTCTCTGCTGTGGCCCAGGAAGGCAGTGGAGGATGGCCCAAGTGCTTGGGCCCTGCACTGGCATGGGAGACCAGGAAGAAGCACTTGGCTCCTGGCTTCGGATCAGCGCAGCGCACTGGCCGCAGAGGCCATTGAAGGGTGAACCAATGGAAAAAGGAAGACCTTCCTCTGTCTCTCACTGTCCAATCTGCCTGTCAAAAAAAAATTGTCTAGTTAAGATAATGTCTTACTATTCCAGGATGGGGGTTTTGCCTAGTGGTTAAGATGCCTGCATCCTGCATCACAGTACTTTGTTTCTCTTCCTGGCTCTGGCTCCTGACTCCAGCTTTCTGCTTATGCAGGGCCCAGAGGGAGCAGGTGGTGACTCAAGTATTGGGGTTCCTGGATAGTGTCCCCGACACACTTCAGCTCTCTCCCAGCCCAGGCAGTTGCATGCGTCTTGGGAGTGAACAGGGGATGGAAGCACTCACTATCTTATCTGTCTCTGCGTTCCATGTGAGGTAGAAGGAAATTGCCATGCATTAGTTGTTTCCAATGACTTTTGCAATTTTAAAATGTCATTTTTCAGAACTCTGGAACAATACATCCTAATGAATACAGACACATTACTATTTTCTTTTAATCTTAGAAATATCTTTTACTTCTAGTACTTGCAAAATTATAGCCAGACTCAACTTAAATATCAAAATTGAAAGTTAAATACCATAGTTTTCTAACAATTGATTTAACAATTTATTATTTAGCATGAGAAGCTTATACCTTTAAGAATTTAATATATTCTAATGCTATCACTAGTGAAGCTGTATTATATAACATAACATGATATATAACTTATTAGGGGGTTCTGCACTGTAGCACGGTAGGTTAATCCTCTTCCTGCAGCGCTAGCATCCCACATGGGTGCCGGTTCTAGTCCTGGCTGCTCCTCATCCAATATAGCTCTCTGCTATGGTATGGGAAAGCAGTAGAAGATGGCCCAAGTTCTTGGGCCTCTGCATCCACGTGGGAGACCTGGAAGAAGTTCCTGGCTCCTGGCTCCTGGCTTCAGATAGGCACAGCTCCGACTGTTGCAGTCACTTGGGGAATGACCCAACAGAAGGAAGACCTTTCTGTCTCCTTCTCACTGTCTAACTCTACCTTTCAAATAAATAAATCTTTAAAAATAACTTACTAGGAAATATTTTGAAGCAGTTTATATAGTAATGGTATATTATGTATGTTTTATAATAAAATAATCAGCCTCAGATGATAGAATGCATAACATACACACTCAGCATTGGTGCTACAGCACGCTAATCTAATCTACCACATCCAACTAGAAAGCCATTTCAGGTTCTGGATCCTCAATTTCCAACCTAGCATCCTGCTTTAAGACTCAGAAGAGCAGAAGATAGCCCAAGTAACTTGGGTCCCTGCCACCTATGGGGAATCATGGTTTAATTCCTGGCTCCTGGCTTCCACTTAGCCCAATCTGCACCATTGTGACCTCTTGTTGTAGTGAACCAATGAATGGAACACCTTCTGTGTTATACTCTGCCTTCTGATTTTTTTAAAGAAATGCTACCAAATTAATAGCATAAGCAACTGAGTATAGTCCATTAGACTAATCAATGACAAAGTTTATATGTTTTAAATATAAGGTTTTTGAGCCTGATGGAATAAGTTATTCTCAAACTAAATTGTCATTTTAAGTCAGTATTTGAAGAACTACAATTCTTGGAAAAATATTCCAGCATAATTTTATACATATATTTCACTTCTAGGATGAAAAGTTAACTTGGTTAGGATATGTGGCTTTACAAAAATACTTCATACTGTAATAAAAATATGAATTTCATGAAGTTGGAAAAAATGAAGTTACAAGATAAACTTATTTTGGAAAAGAAATTTTAAAATCTGTAGCTTTTCATAGAGAAGGCTCATGGAAAATCATCTCTTTAAAAACATAGTTATTTGAGGTAAAGTGTAAGAGAAAGAATACACCCATCTTCTGGTTTACTCCTTAAGTGACCATAACTGGAGTGGGCTGTATCTAATCCTGGGAATGGCTGCCACCTCCTAGGGTTTCCACTGGCAAGAAGTCAGAGTGAGTAACTAAAGCTGGGAATCAAGCCTAGATATTCCAATGTGGATGTGGACTTTTAACTAGCATCTTAGCCCCTTGGCTAATCTTTATTCCATGAACTACTTCAAATCCCTTCATTTTGGGGGAAAGACAGGCAACACTGAAAGTATGTGATAAAAGACTGTCAACCCAGAGAGAAGGGAAACTCATGAGAATCTAATTAAGTCTATTAGGATATAAGAAATCTTGGGGGCCAGCACTGTGGTGTAGCAGGTCAAGCCACCACCTATGGAATTGGCATGAGTGCCAGTTCAAGTTGCAGCTGTTCCACTTCCAATACAGCTCTCTGCTATAGCCTGGGAAAGCAGTAGAAGATGGCCCAAGTCTTTGGGCCCCTGCACCCACATGGGAGACCAGGAGGAAGCACCTGGCTCCTGGCTTCAGATCAGTGCGGTGCGCCAGCCATAGCAGCCATTTGGGAGGTGAACCAGTGTGAAAATACCTTTCTCTGTCTCTCTCATTGTCTAACTCTGCCTGCAAAAAAAAAAAAAAAAAAAAAAAAAAAAAGGAGATAATGGCTCTTTGTTGTCTCTGTTCTCTATCTGCTGGGATAAGGTTGCCCAGACCTGCTTTTCCACTAAAGGCCGACCTCCTAGCTGTCACCATGTTCCAAAATCTTCAGTTCTGAAGACTGTTGTTGGTTTCCTCAGAGGTAGCAAGAGTATTGACTGCTACTACAGTTACGGTGTTCACCATTCTTGTTGTTTAACACTACCCAGAGATTTGTCAACAGTCTTCCTCTAAACTGCATTTAACTATCCTATTGATTCTATCAGTTTCCTATAAAATTCTCCACTTTTGTGGTCAGAGTTCTTATTGCTAAGCATCATGGCAAGCTTGAAGCAGAAGAGGAACTATTGTAACTCCTACAATCTCTAAGTACTGGAGAGCCAGGAACATGAGTTAAGCAGCAATAACAAAACCAAATTTGGTGAAGAACTAGTACCTATACACCCTCTTGCTGTTACTGCGAAGTACAGACAGACAATTTCTTTTTAATCACAGGCGTCACCATGCAAGACCCAGGACTCCACTGACCATTGACTAAAATCGAAGGAAAATAATTCAGATGCTGGGCATCATCTGTCAATTCGACCTTTTTAAAGATTTATATGAAAATCAGAGTTAAACAGAGAAGGAGAGGCAGAGAGAGAGATCGATCTTCCATCTGCTGGTTCACTCCCCAATTGGCAACAATGGCCGGAGCTGTGCCAATCCAGAGCCAGGAACCAGGTGCTTCTTCCAGGTCTCCCATGCGGGTGCAAGGGCCCAAGAACTTGGACCATTTTCTACCACTTTCCCAGGCCATAGCATAGAGCCAGATCGGAAGTGGAGCAGCCAGGACTCAAACAAATGCCCCTGTGGGATGGCAGCACTGCAGGTGGCAGCTTTACCTACTATGCTTTCTGATAACTACTGGCCCTGTAAGTTTGACTTTTGACTACCCATACTTCCCCACTTCTTAAAAAACTGCTCCTACCCAAGTTTCTCAAGTTCTCATGTAACTTCTACTTTCTCAGCAATACATTCAGCTCAGAAGCTTATTGGTAATGGCATTCAGTTCTTAGTACAAGATCTGCATATTTGGTCTTTTTTTTTTTTTAGTCTTGTCAGAAGAGAACAAGATGGTTTTAAACATGCGATGGTTTATACACATTTAAGCACTGAAAGATTATACACATAAGGGATTTATCAGGAAATCTTTAAAGGAAGACAAGGTAGAAGCTAGGAGAGATGAAAAGGTGTGTCAGAAGACAAGCATGATGGAGGTCATCCCCAGACTCCTAGTGAAAGGGCATGGAAACAAAGTTGAGTGAATGCATCCTGAGCTGCTGTGCAGGCAATGGGCAGTTCGGCAAGGCCATGAATGATAGTCCTGAGCCCAGTCTCTGCATTGGTAGAGACTCGGCTTCCAGAACAGACTATTTTAGTGTCATTGCTACACTTAGTTACTGGTTGCAGACAGTTCACCCCAACATAGCCTCAGCACAAATGCACCTTTGCATTTCAGGGGACAGTAGCTCAGCATCTAGGTCAATTACATTCCCCATAAGTAATCTAAGGATTTTCCTATGGCTTTACCAGTGGTCCCACCTTGAAGTTCTTTAATTGTGGTCCATAGTGCTGTTAACCACTGATATACTTCAATATACTGATTAGTTGGGCAAAAGAATGAGTGGGAAGTTAGTTCAGACAGATGACAGTGTAAGTTGAATATGTACCTATATGGCAAGTGAACAAGTGAGCAGGTGGATGCCATAATTTCTGTAATGGCCTGCAAAGGCCGAACTGGTATTTCCAGCAAGCTTTGTTATAGACTCCACATCAGAATTTTTCTCAGCACCAGTATTGACTTGACGTTTTCCAGAGTGATAAGAGCCTTTGATGATCATGCATGTATGGAATAGCCAGTTTTCCATTGCAAGTTGCCCCTGAATGCTCTAGCACTAATGTCTAAAGGGATCGACTAAGGTTCCTCTGTACTTATGAATCCACCTTATGACAGCAACCCTTAAGTACCCGGCTTGGGAGAATCAAGTACACGTGTAATATGGTCCCTTGCATTTGTTGACTGCTAAGAAATACCTGATTAGGGGCATCCTGGCTTCATTTCCAATCATTACTTTGTCTCATCATACAAGAGCTCTCTCTTGACAATGTATATGGTAGGTCCACAGAAGAACAGAAACCTCAAGCAGTATTTTAAGTGAGTCTTTATCTAGAGTACGGTGGATTGCATGCTATCATCTACCTGTAATGTATTGTTGATTATATAGTACTGAAGGCATTTGTTCTCCACTATTTCCAACTTCCTTGATTAGAAACTATGTAGCATTGCATACCACAGTGGCAATGAAGATGTTGTAATTATACTGATAGATTGTTGACTAAAGCATGCCATATAGAAAAGGGTAACCGTTTTTAAAAAGACAGCCATTTCTGGTACACTCAAGTCACACATTTTTAGGATGGAAGGGATCCAACATCATTCTCTTCCTTGTGGATCATGGGTATAGTGCCATTTAGTGACTTGTTTGTTGCTATTGGAAAGTCAGGCATTCAGCAGTGGAATTAGATGCAACTGTCAAAATACACAGGATGTCTGTTCAACACTTCCTGTTCAGGAAAGCTCCAGCAACTATATTTTTCAGATTACAATGGACAGTGGCCTAGGCCCTTCAACTCTTTTCTGCTGAGATTAAAGCCAGTTCAAGATTTGAGGAGGAGATCCAGAAGGAGCTATCTCTCACACAAACACACACACACACACACCACCACCACCACCATCCCAAAATGAAAAGAGGGGAACATAAAACTGGCCCTTCTCAAAACTAATTTACATAGAAGCATCATCTTCATTAACAAATATTGGAAATTTTCCACAGTACACTCGAGTAGTACTCAAGTCGTCTGCTGATGGATATGGACTTTTAAATTCTGGCTCTGTTTTCAGTTCTATTTTCTTGGTAAATTAGTACTAAAAAATTGACATGCAAATGCTTAACAGGCCAAACTGTAATGTCTACCCTGTGAGATAAGGATATTTGGTATTGTTTTTGTCAAGTAGTTAATGCAGAGTATGGTATACTCTCAGGTGCAATTATAGCTGTTTAAGAAACCATAGATTCTTGGAGAAACATCAAGTTTTATAATTGAAAAAAAGTCACAGAAAGGAGAGGACTTACGTATAATCCAGCAGAAAAATCCCAAGGAATATATTGTATATTTTGCAAATATCAAAGATTCTATTTTTTGTTTTTCAGTCCCTAGAGATGTGGGCATCATTGTAAAAACCTGTTCATCAGATTTTTCTGCATTCCACAGTCTCCAAGGGTATACATATTCCAACTGATAATCCCCTATCTACTTTGCCAACTCAGTTTATAAGTTACCCAAGTCTGAGCTGAATGACATAAGGCTTATCTTAGTCATTTCTCCCTGCCAGAGCTCAACAAGGGTAGCACACAAGCTGCATGACAAACACCATACAGCCATTTGTAGATCTAAAAATTGAGTTCTACAACATATCTCAATCAAGGGACTGGGGCAAGGAAGTGCATAACAGGTTACCAGATTGACTTTCCTGGTATTTGACATTGGGAAAGACTATTCTGGAAAGTAAATTAGAGTATTCTAGACATAGGATCTCATTATCCTATTTAAACAGTGATCCATCTCACTGAACAACTGAGAAACTCCCCTTTCTGGTTCTACTAAATTATGCCTCTCAGCTACATTTCCCATGGGTTTTTCCCTTTTGAGCAGCTGTTCTACTCTGCCACGAGCTATTATGCCCAACTTATTATCCAAGTGTTCCTCTTCTCCCTCAGTAGCAACATAGGGATAACCAGAATATGATACTTCTGGAATAACATGCTCCATTGGAGATTCGACTGCCAGTAGCCTCAGACTTACAGTCAACGTTTGTTGGCTTTTCTGGGTTGGCTGTCTTCTTTGCTCTTGTACTGCAAAGGCCAAGCCAGTTTCCTAATTGGACTTCTAGAACTCCAAATGCCATGTTGTAAACTTCAGTTTTCAGACTGGCTATCAAGTGGAGTCTAAAACACAAGGGAGTCTGGCTGGCACCGCAGCTCACTAGGCTAATCCTCCGCCTGCGGCGCCAGCACCCCGGGTTCTAGTCCTGGTTGCTCCTCTTCTAGTCCAGCTCTCTGCTATGGCCTGGGAAGGCAGTGGAGGATGACCCAAGTGCTTGGGCCCTGTACCTGTATGGGAGAACAGGAAGAGGCACCTGGCTCCTGGGTTCAGATTGGTGCAGTGCACCGGCCATAGTGGCCATTTGGGGGATGAACCAATGGAAGGAAGACTTTTCTGTCTCTAACTCCGGTTGTCAAAAACAAACAAACTAACAAACAAACAAACAAAAAAAACACCACATGGGAGTCATTCACAATCAAGTTTAAGAGATCCTTCTAAATGTATGTCAAGTAGAGAGACAAAGCAAACCAAATAATCGTAATTCCGGTATGGTGGCACAGGTAGCAGCAGTGGCCATTAGAACTGCCACCGCCAGTACCCCAGCCATAATATTTTCTGTGCCAGCCCATGTTGCAGGTCTTTTGCATAGGGCTTTAGGGCTTTACAGATAATATTCAACTTTGTTGCCCAAAACAAGTCCGTTTTACATATGGAAAGATGCTGTTTTAGAAGTAATAGACTTCTGAAGTTCTTCTGAAGAGGACACCTTGTTTTGAGTAGGGGTGTAGTAGAACATAGCAGGTGCTCTTCTTACTTTATTATGGCTTGTCTTACATACCTTTACTCTTAAGACTGTCAATTGCCTTGCATTATTTTTTAGCCTCAGTTCCTCACCTGTAAAATAAGTCTTAACACTTTTTAAACCAACTTCCTTATCCATTGAGATTCTGAACACAAAGTTCTGAGCACAGTTGTTAAATATTTGTTAACTAATTTTCTTTTTTCATGGAAAATGTTTCCCACAGTGTTCAGTGCACTCTGACAATTACCTTGTTTCAAACCTCAAAGTCAGTCTGTAAATTAAAGCTTAACATAGGTTGACACAACATGTATAAGCTTTGTTCATTTTCCCCAACTAGAAATCGCTAAAAAGCACAACTTAAGGAACACCACCCACCACCACCACCATACAAAGGAAAAGATTTGGGGCTAAGGAGGTAAATATAATACTCAAAGCTTGCATCGGTCTAGCTCACTAGAGAAAAGCAAAGCCAAACAGGGGATTTGCCCAATTAGAATATGTGAGGAGGCATTAGAACAGTTTGACATTTCTCTAAGCGAAAAAAACCCCATTGGTCTATTATACCAAAGGTAGAGGGTAAACAAGCATTTACTTCATTTCTAGTTGGTCGTTAATGCTAAGGAATTAAATTATGTTTGCTGAGAACTGATTGCTGCCAATTTTTCACTTGGGTTTAAAAAAAGGAAAAGCCTCTTCAATAGAATTTTTGCCACTGCAAGGCTCTTTGCAGAAAACCATAGCCTTTTAAAAATTAAGTTCAACAGATGCCTGTGTAGTATAAAATTATGTTTAAGTTTGTGATTTTGAGGTTTGTTGATATTTTCCACTCGGGATGTTATTAAAAGGCTTTACAGGACAAACAACAAGTAGCACTCTGGAACAGCCAACTCTGAGAAGGAATGAGAGGGGAAATCTGACTGTGGCTTGCTTGCTCCCAGGTAGCTGTTTTTTAGAAGTCAGACTCGGGGCTGGCCATAGGTCCATCAAAACAGTTTCATATATTAAGGCCACCTTCTTAAATCTTACGTCTATCCTAACACCATTTGGTTCTCTTCCGATCAAGTTAAAAGGAACCCTCCCTCTAACAGTAGCAAAGTGAAACACTATGCCAATCTAACCAAGCTATACAAGACAATTCCATACTAAACTCCCTGCCCATGTTAACAGTGTAACAAAACTTTGCTTATTAGCTAACACTGTCAGTTTTTTCTCTTCAAATGGAAATAGCCAGTAATAAGGAATCCTGAAGATATTTCCTTGCAGTCAGAAGGAAGTTAAACTATTTTTGTACAAATCTCTAAATTAACTAAGCAGAAAAGACTATTTGAAAACATGGAAATTGAGACTATGGTTAGTTGAGTACACACACACACACACACACACACACAAATAAGGCTTATAAGATAGGTCAATGAAATCTAGAAATAAACTTATTTATAATCAAGAGATCATGGCTAGATGCATACCAGATACCCTCCCAAGTACATCTTTGAGCCCAAGTATAGTACAGACATGGCTACAAAAGAGAATTCTAGGTAGGCAGCACTGTACATGTCTTGCCAAAACATGTTGTTGGTATTTGTTGAATGCAGTTGGTAGTCTATCAAACTGAGCTTACTCCTTTCTAGCTTGCCTTCTCCCTGTTCAGGGAAGAACTGATTCCAATTGGGTATCTGTTCATTAAAATAGGATGGGAAGAGACTGAGCAAAGAATAAACCAGGTCTATGTGAGAAGTACCACTTTCTAAACTGCTTTAGAGACTTTATAAATTGGAGTAACCTAGTTTTATTACTATTATTTGAAAGGAACAGGCAGAGTGAGAGAAATAGACAATGAGCACTTGCAGTTTTTAGTTCACTCCCCAAATACCCAACATGGTTGGACCTCGGCCAGGTGAAAGCTGAGAGCCAGAAACACAATTCGAGTCTCACGTAGGAGTCAAGAACCTGACAACCTGAGCTCACAGTGCCTCCTGGAGTCCACACCAGCAGGGGGTTGGAGTCTGAAGCCAGAGCTGGGCACTGGATGCGGCTACTCCAGTACGAACCACAGGTGTACCTATCAGCAGCCAAACAGCAGTACTGCCACTTAAGTTTCACAGCCTAGGACATTATCTTTGACAAACCAACAGTGTACAACTACAAAGCAGCAGGGCTCTTACATTGAATCCCATTGAATATTCAGAAATATCTGTGGGGTCAGGAAACGAAGGCTCAGAGAAATAGGTATAAAAATATCCTTTGGTTAATAACACCTTAGGATAGCATTCTACAGTTGACAAAGATTCAAAGATTGAACATACTGTTATTTTCTTTTCCAAGCTGTAAGGTGCAATAATGGATGAGCCTTCATTATTGGCCAGAGTAACATTTTCCACCCACTGAAGATTCTCATCAGTATGAAAACCCACAGGAATGGGATCAATTTAGCCAGGCTATTACAGCAAGGCGAGTGTCAAGACAGTCTTAACTCCCAGGGTAAATACGGTACTGTGGTGGCAGGCTCTGTGCAATATGAATGATGATGACAATACCGTTATAGGCCTATAGATCTGAGGTCTCAACCCAGCTCTGAGTACTAGGCTAGATCTTTCATTCCTTCCCGTTTCTAGAATCTGTTGTAACCATCTGGTCCATCATTTTAAAGGATCCAGTAAACAAATGCTTTTAAGAGCACTTTTAAAAGGCATTGAAATCTGGTTTACAAGTGTTGGACCATACAAACCCATAAGAATCTTGTCAAAACAAGTGGTTATTCATGCCAGTGAATCATGGAATGGCAATTTTGTCCACCCACCACAAGCCTAAGAGAAAATTTCTGTCCAAACTTTGGCAGAGTACCTTTCCTGGGCATGTCTAAATACTGTAGGATAGGGATATTGCTGAGTGTTCAGACAGTACAATATCCACAAAGAACTATCCAGTCCAAAATGTCAAATGTAATGAACTTGGGCAATCCTGGTTTAGACCAAAGTGCGAACAGGCTGGCAAGACAAGTAAGAGAACTTTTGTAACCGACCTTATCTCACCCTCTTCTCTCCAGTTCCCTTCTAGGAAAATGAAGCTAACATTTAGAGGCTAACCCGGTTCAGAAAAAACTTCAAGTGCCTCAAAACAAATCCAAGGCATGTGCAATTTAACCCAGATAAGTTGTTCTTTATAAGCTGCAGGTTTAAGGACGTATCCAAAAACCTTTTCCTGTAAACTCTGGTCCTCTAACCTCCAACTCCTAGGCTTCTAGAAATACTAGAATGTCGCCCAAGTCCTTTCAACTCCATTAATGGTTCATTGGTTAATTATATACAGGTTTAGTGCAACTCCAGGTATTTCTCATGTAAGTTAAAGGATACAAAGTATCATTCAATCTAAAGGGCTGACTACATTCTGTTCAGTTGCATCATCGAGTAAGTGAAGATGAGAAGTAATGAGGAACTACACCGGGAAAACAGAACAGGGGATTATGGGGGTAGTTTATTACTGTTATGATGTGCTGTCTCCAGCTGAGTCCTAGCAACACAACAAGTCATTATTTTCAGCAGAAATAGTTGCCAATTAATTCAACTGAATTCTGACTCGAGGTACCTTTCCAGCAAAGAGCAATTAGCTGACGACCTTTGCTGTTGGGAGGGTAGGAGCGTACACTGTGGGAGGTGCCGTCTTCTGTATCACAGCAGGAACCTCCGTGCCCTTGTCTGACCTCAATCACATGCACCACTCAGTTGAGAAAGTTTCTGCTTCCCATGGAAACACTGGAGGAGCAGCACGGAGGTACGGGCACAGAGGTATGGGCACAGACGTACAAGCCATTTCCTCTTCCTCAAAGTCCATCTTTTTACACTGCCCAGTGCACAAAGTACCACACGGAGTTTTCCATTTAGCAAACCTGGTCTAGATCTTTGAAGTTCAGATGTTGATTGGAGAAGCTTCTGGAGGATATAAGGTCTGAATCTGAGCTAAGTGGCAGGGCCTTGACATCCAATGTGAAAAACAAGATGGGAGCCGGCGCCGTGGCTCAATAGGCTAATCCTCCACCTTGCGGCGCCGGCACACCGGGTTCTAGTCCCGGTTGGGGCGCCGGATTCTGTCCCGGTTGCCCCTCTTCCAGGCCAGCTCTCTGCTATGGCCAGGGAGTGCAGTGGAGGATGGCCCAGGTGCTTGGGCCCTGCACCCCATGGGAGACCAGGAAAAGCACCTGGCTCCTGGCTCCTGCCAGGATCAGCGCGGTGCGCCGGCTGCAGCGGCGGCCATTGGAGGGTGAACCAACGGCAAAGGAAGACCTTTCTCTCTGTCTCTCTCTCTCACTGTCCACTCTGCCTGTCAAAAAAAAAAAAAAAAAAAAAAAAAAAAAAACAAGATGGGAAGAAGTTCGATAGCTGGTTCTACTTGTAGTTCTGTAAGATGTAGTTTGTCAACCTTGATCCATGCCATTCACTGAACAAGCTCTTGAGAATACCACTACCCAGAATTAGCCAGGGGACTGTGGTTGACTTGTGGAGGAACCCAGTAAGCGATGCCTTTTGGATGTTCTCCAGGTGGTTCGAACATGTCAATAGACTCTAGAATCATTGGCACAGTGAAGGCCCCACACCAGGAGCATAGCCAACACCCAAGAACTTGCTGAAGTGCGGGACTGTCACCCAGAGACTCTAGGGTTGCATCTAGCAATCCCATCAGATTATTCCAGTTCACAAACAACCAGCACACTAGATTGAATTGCTTCGTTTATTTTCTTGACCTTTGTATTGAAAATTGATATTTATGGGGTACTCGTCTGGGTGTTTTTCTTCTAAGCTTCCTAGAGTTGAAATGCAGTGTTCTAAGCTTTGCAACTGGAACATGCAAACTATTTGTATATGAGGCCTCATATTTGAGCCTTTCCCTTCCCTACATAGTGCTTAAAAGTAATCATTTAAAAAGACATAACTTCTTTTTTTTTCTTTTTTTTTAACTTTTATTTAATGCATATAAATTTCCAAAGTACGGTTTATGGATTACAATGGCTTCCCCCCCATAACGTCCCTCCCACCCGCAACCCTCCCCTTTCCCACTCCCTCTCCCCTTCTATTCACATCAAGATTCATTTTCGATTCTCTTTATATACAGAAGATCAGTTTAGCATACATTAAGTAAAGATTTCAACAGTTTGCTCCCACACAGAAACATAAAGTGAAAAATAATAGATGATTTTTTAAATGATGATGAAATCAGATCAGACCTATTGTCATGTTTAATCCCAGTGAGAGTCAAGTTGGGAATTGATAATTTCTTCTTCTTCTTTTTTTTTTTTTTTTTACAGAAGATCAGTTTAGTATACATTAAGTAAAAATTTCAATAGTTTGCACCCCCATAGAAACACAAAGTGAAATATACTGTTTGAGTACTCGTTATAGCATTAAGTCTCAATGTACAGCACATTAAGGACAGAGATCCTACATGAGGAGTAAGTGCACAGTGACTCCTGTTGTTGAATTTACAAATTGATACTCCTGTTTATGGCATCAGTAATCTCCCTATGCTCCAGTCATGAGTTTCCAAGGCTATGGAAGCCCCTTGAGTTCTCCGACTCTTATCTTGTTTAGACAAGGTCATAGTCAAAGTGGAGGTTTTCTCCTCCCTTCAGAGAAAGGTACCTCCTTCTTTGAAGACCTGTTCTTTCCACTGGGATCGCACTCACAGAGATCTTTCATTTAGGTGTGTGGTGTTTTTTTTTTTTTTTTTTTTTTTTTTTTTTTTTTTTTTTGCCAGAGTGTCTTGGCTTTCCATGCCTGAAATACTCTCATGGGCTTTTCAGCCAGATCGGAATGCCTTTAGGGCTGATTCTGAGGCCAGAGTGCTATTTAGTACATCCGCCATTCTATGAGTCTGCTGAGTATCTCGCTTCCCATGTTGGATCACTCTCCCCGTTATTTATTCTATCGGTTAGTATTAGCAGGTACTAGACTTGTTTATGTGCTCCCTTTGACTCTTAGTCCTTTCATTATGATCAATTGTGAACTGAAATTGATCACTTGGACTAGTGAGATGGCATTGGTACATCCCACCTTGATGGGATTAAATTGGAGTCCCCTGGTATGTTTCTAACTCTACCATTTGGGGCAAGTCAGCTTGAGCATGTCCCAAATTGTACATCTCTTCCCTCTCTTATTCCCACTCTTATGTTTAACAGGGATCACATTTCAGTTAATTTTCAACACTTAAGGATAACTGTGTGATAATTACAGAATTAAACCAGTCATATTAAGTAGAACAGACAAAAAAACTACTAAGAGGGATAATGTATTAAGTTGTTCATTAACAGTCATGGCTATGCTGATCAAGTCACCGTTTCTCATAGTGTCGATTTCACTTCAACAGGTTTCCTTTTTGGTGTTCAGTCAGTTGTCACCAATCAGGGAGAACATATGGTATTTGTCCCTTTGGGACTGGCTTATTTCACTCAGCATGATGTGTTCCAGATTCCTCCATTTTGTTGCAAATGACTGGATTTCGTTGTTTCTTACTGTGGTATAGTATTCTAAAGAGTACATATCCCATAATTTCTTTATCCAGTCTACCGTTGATGGGCATTTAGGTTGGTTCCAGGTCTTGGCTATTGTGAATTGTGCTGCAATAAACAATAACTTCTAAGTATTACTTGAAAGGGCTCATCACTTCCAGTGACAACTTCACCACAACCATACATTAGAAACTGTCATCCAAATTTCCCCACCTTCTTGATGGTGCCATCTGAGTTTCTTTTCAAACAAGTAAATCTTACTCTTTCCTTACTCACTGAAGACCAGGATCTTTGAAGGGCTGTGCAATTTAGGACTTCTCTCCTATTCTTGACCCATAGATACCTATAATTCAAATCACTCCCAATGTTATTTGTTATAGCTAACTGGTGGAGAAACAGCGTGACATCTGGAATTTGAGGGAGTCTCCAGAAAAGTAACAGTGTAGGTCAGTAAAAATGTCTTCCTTTCTACCCTGAAGTGATTAAACTAATGCCAGAGGCTGTTGGCACCTGGTATAAACTTCAGACCACAGGACCTTCACCTGGGGGACTACTCAAGTGTTTCCTACTGTTGATCAGGAGGTAAGGGTGGGGAGCATTCAGTGAGGTGGTGATCCAAAAGCAGTTCTCCTGAGCTTCAAGTTTTACAAGGCAAAGGAGGCAAACCATGATATATTGCCTTAGAATAATGGAAACTGTACTGGTTAAGGTGGGAAGTATTCTACCTCTGGGCTCCTGGAACAGATGTGAGGTTCAAGGGTCCGTGATGGCACTCTAGCAATGATCCAGTTAACACTATGTGCCTTCAGCTCTTGTGAACAGTTTGTTGGGGAGTAGGGAAGAATAGGTAGAGTGCATTGTGAATTTGTGACAGTGAGCCTGCAGTCAGATTCCGAGTTTGAGTTCTGGTAATAGCAATTAGCTAAACCAAGACAATAGGAATTTGTTGTCTGACACTAGACTTCATACAATCAGATGAGTGAACATAGACTCTTGGAGGAACTCATCCAACCTCAAACACTGTCTTCAGGCTGCAGGTGTAGACATTAAGAGCCTCCTGAGTCTCCTTTTTGAATGATAGGAGAAAAAAGGCAAACATCTCACAGGACTGCACTACACACGGTTCCTTGCACAAGGTATTTGAAAATTGTTCTAATGAGAAAGCATAGTATTTTCTTCACTATGTGTTAGAACATGCAGATCTGTGACTATTTCATTGAGTCTCCAGATCCAACAAGAGTCTTTACTGTAACTTCATTGTATACTAATATTTCTATGCTACTGGAGCATTCCCAGAATTATAATGGGCTGCTAAAGGAGGAAGGGGATTCAATTAAGTTAGGCTTCTCTTCTTGTATTATGAATTTTGCAAATAACAGAGCATCTCGTGGAATCCTTGTTCTCTATCTTACTAGTTCTGTCACCATGGGCCATGTTCAAACCTAGTCTGTTTTCTCAACTGTAAAGAGGCATTGTTTTGAGAAGTAAGTGAACACCTATTAAGTCTATTAACTTTGTGCTTGTTACAAAAGCCTGTTGATAACAAAACTTGGGGGCTAATGTTGGGGCAACTGGAGCCCTCAAATTCTACCAGGATAAGGTAGACTTCACATTAAGGTAAGAAATAATACAGCCATCTAAACCAGCACAATTACATTCTAGTACCTGCTGTACTTACAGGGATCTAGAGTGATCTAGGTTTGTTGCAGGTTCAGCTGAATAATGTAAAGAGCTGTAAATTCAAATTTTGGCCCAGTCATTAAGCTGGAATGTGTACAGAGCATTTGCAGAGGAAAAAGCCATGAGCTCACTTAGAATAACTGTTCAGCACATTTCTCAGTTATTCGGAATCTAAGTTCATCATAGTTTTGTTGCCACTTGTGTTAGGTAATGCGTTAACACCCCCAAACTCATGGGCGGTGAACAGGAACCATATATTAACTGTGCTAATAAGCTATATGACTTCAGTCATTCTGACCTGAAGCAAATTTCAATTCTAATTAATTCGCTTAGAATTCACTGCATTTAAGATTTACAGTGTACTCAGCAAATAAATAAGATTTGGTCCATGGGGCCGGTGCCATGACACAGGTTAATCCTCCACCTGTGGTGCCAGCATCCCATATGGGCACTGGTTCAAGTCCCGGCTGCTCCTCTTCCAATCCAACTCTGTTGTGGCCTGGGAAAAGCAGTGGAAGATAGTCCTAGTCCTTTGGCCCCTGCACCTGCACGGGAAGAAGCTCCTGGCTTCGGATCAGCACAGCTCCGGCCATTGCAGCCATTTGGGGAATGAACCAACAGAAGGAAGACCTTTCTGTCTCTCCCTCTCACTGTCTAACTTTCAAATACGATCTTTGGGAAAAAAATTTGGTCCCTGTCCCAGAGAAATCCATTACCTAGTACAGGCAGACTTCATTCAAGTCATAATGGGATCTCAACCATGTAAGAGAACCCTGGAAATTCAGAGGCCAAATGGCTTCAATTTGGTAAGGTTAAAGTCAGTATTAAGAGGCTTTGAAGAAACGGATTGTTCCAGGTAGGAACGAGGATTTCTGTAAGGTTTCTCAAATAGGGAACCAAGTTACATTGTAAATTCCAGTTTACGGGCTGGTAAAAACACTGTGTGCAGAGCCAGCATCCCTTATGGACATTATTTTAAGTCTCAGCTGCTCCATTCTGATCTAGCTGAGAGACCCAGAAGAAGCTCCTGGCTTCAGATGGGCCCAACTCCAGCTGCTGCAGCATTTGGGGAGTGAACCAGTGGAGGGAAAACCTCTCGGTAACCCTGTCTTTCAAGTTAACCTTAAAAAAAAAAAAAAGTAGAGCTTTTAGAATTCTGTTTCCTAGATATTATGATTACATTTCAGAGCATATTGAAGTTATATCATGGAGACTTAGGATAGAACTTTCAGTTAAATACAGTAATTGGAAAACAGGCAGGCAGAAGTTGGAGAATTAGCAGAGCTTCACATCATGGAGATGTATACGGAAGGTAGGGTTTCAGTAAGAGGTCATGCGGGCCAAAGCTAAAGGTATAAAATGGAAAGACAAACATCAAGGAAAAATGCTTCAGTTACTGAGGTGACAGAAGAGAATGGTAGATGAAATGTAGCAGCCTAGTCTTATTAACCTTTTCTTTCCAATTCAACCTTGTGTTCAGATAAGTTGTGGCTATCAGAAGGGGACACATTTTAGATAATACTGAATTCCCTCTCTACAAGCAGAGAAGCTGAGCAGAAACCGAATGGATCGGCGTGAATCTCAGTGAGGAGGTAGCAATCCAGTTGGTTTAAATTTAGTGTTTTTCCAGAGGACAGCCAGCTTCCACTTAAACTCTTCACCAAAAGCAACACATCACCTGTCCCCAGGATGGGGGAAAGGAGTTCAAAAATGGAGTTCTAGGGGATTTTTTTTCCCAGCATTGAAGGCTGAGAGAAGATGCCAAGATACCAGAAAACCCATAAAAATAACTAGACTGCAATGGTGCTACAAATGAAGTCAGAGAGCCTGCAGTTGTCAGTACTGGGAGAGACAAACCCAGGTTGAAAGGTAGATTGAGGGAAGTGCACATGTCACCCGAGATGCTCACACTTCAGGTTAGCTCACTCAGGGGATGGGGTGCAGATGCCGAGTTCACCGACGGTGAAACGCTCTCCAGAAATGGCTCATTCGAGGCTGTATGGTACAGTGGATGGAGCGAGAGGTCTGTGGTGGCACACTGCCTGGCTCGAATTCTCACTCATGCCCATGCTGGCAGCCTGCCTTTCCACAATGGCTAACTTTTTTTTTTTTTTTTTTTGTGGGGGGGGGGGGCTTCTTTTCCCCTTGCTATAAGGTTCAAATGAGTTTAAACCATGAAATTGGTCATGTAGTAGGTTTTCAATAAATATTAACTTTTTAAAATAATTTGTACATTGAGGGTGCCATCTGTGAAACATCCTGATACCATCATGCTTTTTTCTCATACAGATGTGAGGCATTAGTAGCTCACTCTGTGATTGTAACCATAGCCTCTACAGTCGCTGTAGTCGGCTATTCATTTCACCAGAGGGAACTTTTAACATTTGAAAATGGGTTTGGATTCCCCAAAGCAAGTTGCTGAGAGATAGTTGCCATCATTTAAAATGATGTGATGAGTTCACACCACATCCATATATTTTTCAAAGTGATGAAATACGATTTTTCTAAAATAACATAAAATTCTTAATTGCTTCTTTTTACATGTGAAAAGGAGGTATATACTCCAATCTTCTACGTGAGAAAGATATTTCCCCACAACAATATAAAGATACAGAAAACCTAGGAGAGAAAATTAGTATTTAAATAGTTGCTGTCATCCAAGACTATCAGAGTACACCATAATTCCTTGATGGTTTTTATTATCTTTAAGTTATGAAAATATTTTATTGCTTAAATGAAACTTTTAAAATCTCTTTCTCTCTCACTTTCTCAGTAGAATCAAGAAGAAAAACTCAGATTTGATTTTCTCCATTTTTCCAAACAAGAAAATTGTACATAGTGTACAGTTATCCAACTCAAATAAATTCAAAGGTTTTTAAAAGATTTATTTATTTGAAAGGCAGAGTTACTGAGAGAGAGGGAGACAAAGAAACAGGCAGATTTGCAATCTGCAGGTTCACTACCCAAATCGCTACAATGGCTGAGTCTGGTCCAGGCTGAAGCCAGGAGCCTGGAACTCCATCTGGGTCTCACACATGGATGGTAGCAGCCCACGTGCTTGGCCCATCTTCTACTGCTTTCCCAGGTACATTAGCAGGGAGCTGGTTCAGAAGTGGAGGAACTGGGACTTGAACGGACACTCATGGGAATGATGGTATTGCAGAGGCAGCCTAACCCACTGTGCCACAACTCCAATCCCCCAAATTAAAACTTTCACAGAACCTCCATGCACCCTTAACATTAGAAATGTCTTTAATCAATAGGAAGAGAGAAAGCAATGGGTTTGAGCTATCATTTCTATGTATTTTTTTTCAGATATACATTCCTATTGGACTACATGGAAAGTCAGCCATGTTAAAAAAATCAGTAACATTTTACCAGAGTTCAAAAAGTATACCTTGTACAAACTCATGCATAGTGGGTCCCAAGAAGAGATTAACATTTAACGTCTGCTAATAGTAGGCAAGTACCTGGCCTACATTCTGGAAATGAAGTTGACAGTAGTTCAGTGGCCAGAGGCCTGAAAGACAGACCCATCAAGAGGGTAAGGATCATATATACTCCTGCCTTCCCAGAAATACAAAGGAACTTCAAAACTTCTTGGAAAATGTAATTAAAAGATAATCTTATTTTGGAGCCAAAATTTTTGAAATCTGTGCACAATGTTTTCATAATACACTTTTCATGGACTTTTTACATTGCTTAAATGCATGGATTTGAATAGTGTTTTGAACCAAAATAAGCTTTTCTTTTTAATATATATTTTTTAAATTGACAGGGAAGGAGGGAGGCAGTGAGAGAGCAAGGGAACAAGGTAGAGAGAACTCCCCAAATAACAGCAACAGCTACACCTGGGAGAAGTCTACTAAATCCAGGTGTCCCTTTTAGATGACAGAAGCCCAATTACTTGAGCCATCACTGCTGCCTCCCAAAGTCTGCATTAGTAGTAAGCTGGAGTTTGGAGTGTGAGCTAGGTATTAAACTGAGGCACTCCAATGTAAGATACAGACCCACCCCTAAATTCATCTTTTAACCATTCTCCAAGTTTCTAAAGGAAACTTTAGAAGCACCTATGTCTATACACATGGGGGAGATTAGCTGATTTCCTTTATACTATCAACTTATCTGTCAAAGAGATGGCTGGATTATTCTGTATTTCAGCTAGGTAGATTGAAAAAGGTGGGAAGGCTTCTTTCATAAGATCCCAAATTGGCTCTGCTCTCAATTTATTTCTAGATAAACATGACCTCTTTATTAAGGCTTCTGACAAGTTTCACTTATACAATACCTTTTTAGTTTAAGTCCAAATGACCTGCAGAGAGATTTAGCCAGGCTTTCATTTTCTGAAGCTTAAGAGGTGGGGAAAATAAAAAGAAAATAAATTGATATTGTTTGAGTCCATTTCTTGGCGTCTAATGAATTTTCCAATGGCCTGACATCTCAAATTACCAAACTCATTCCTAACTGGACCTTCTGAAATTGAACTAATCTCCAATAAGAAGAAAACTGAAGTGTTTCCCAATTAAATATCAGGAACCCATGCAACATCTTGGGGAGAAAAACCTCACATTTAAAACTACAATGCATATTTATTAATTCTTTTAAGTTGGTTACTTTTAGTTGTTGTGTTTATAGCTGACACTTCACATATACGGAGGTTCCAATCTTTCTTGAAACTCAATTGAATGAACTCAGTATGGAGAATGCTAAAAACTCAACATCTGAAATTAATAAGAATCATGGCAACTATGTAGATATCAGATGCACAAACACACATAATTTAATGCACAAACATGCAAAAGGTTCTGTGCTTTCTATAGTAGGCATTCCAAAAGCAGGGACTTCATAGCTGACACTGCTCTTATGTCTTCTTCCTATTGGCATTTCCTTTTTTTTTTTTTTTTGCCTGTCTCAACCTAAATGGAGTAAGTATGCTCACATGTACCTGTACCATTCATTGAGTAGAAGAATGGCTCATTTTAACGCAGGTGGCTCAATGTATTCCCCATGTGGGCATGTTCACATGACAGAATTATCAGAATATAATGTGCTTGTCCCAAAGTTATGAAAGAGAGGAGACAGATTTTAAGCTTGGGCTTGAGGACAAAGTGGAGTAGTGGGAACTGCAGCATATTTAGCATCAATTCTAGATCTGCTTAGTCTTGGCTTGCCTCTTAACAGCTGTGGACATTAGGAAAACCAATTAATTTCTAGGACCACCAGTTTTCAATACTCCCTGAAGCCAAATCTTTTATACTACTCTATGTAATCATTTTATACAAATATAATACATTTTAAGGCAAATGACACATAAAATTTAATCATTTACATTTAGTGTACTTCCATATTTCTGCTACTGAATATGAGATAGGTAAACAGCTAGTAGGCAGTGAGTGAGGTGGTTAGCATAGCAGTTAAGATGTCCACTTCCTATATCTGAGTACTTGGGTTTAGTTTCTAACTCTGGCTCCAGACTCCAGCTTCCTGCTAAGGCAGACCCTCACAGGCAGTGAAGATGGCTTAAGAAATTGGTTCCTGTTACCCACATGGAAGACCTGGATTAAGTTCCTAGTTCTCAGCCTCAAACAGGCCCTGCCCCAGCTGTTGTGGACATTTGGAGAGTCAACTAGCAGATGTGAGTTTTTTCTATGTGTTCTCTGTTTCGATGTATCACAAATAATTGAAAAAAAAAAAAAACACAAGAGAATGTTTTTTTGCTTCAAAAGGGCTGAGCACCTGTGTGATAAGACTCATACATAGGAAGCAAACGGAGAGTAAGAGATTGGCAATGAAGGGGACTTTGATAAGAAAGGAGGAGATGCACAGGTTAAAGAAGAATATGAATTATGGGGCCGGTGCTGTGGCGCAGCAGGTTAAAGCCCTGGCATGAAGCGCCAGCATCCCATATGGGCACTGGTTCTGGTTCCGGCTGCTCCTCTTCTGATCCAGCTCTCTGCTGTGGCCTGGGAGAGCAGTGGAAGGTGGCCCAGGTCCTTGGGCCCCTGCACTCATGTTGGACACCTGGAGGAAGCTCCTGGCTTCGGATCGGCGCAGCTCAGGCCCTTGCGGCTATCTGGGGAGTGAACAGCAGGTAGAAGACCTCTCTCTCTCTCTGTCTCTCCTTCTCTCTCTCTTTCTCTCTGTAACTCTTTCAAATAAATAAATAAATCTTTTAAAAAATAATATGAATTATGTGTTCAAGTAAAAATTAAATTATGGTAGATTAGTGACAGAATGAGAGTGCATTCTGATAGACAATAAGAATAAGGGTACAGATATTCACATAGGGTGAAACATTTTGGGTACAGTAAAAGGTCAATAAATATTGGGGCATAGAGGATGTAGCTGAGTCATGGAGAGATGGGATGATCATCGAAATCCTCAAATCCAGAGAATCAGGTGCCTATAGTAGTGTTTGAGAAATGCTGTGATAACCAGCCCACCAAGGCAGCATCCAGATGTGTCAGAGTGGGGAGTTCAACCTGAAATTGCAAGTGTGGTACTCCAAGAAGCTCTGAACTACCAAGGAGACTCTGGGGGAGAATTGACCAGGTTGAGGTTTAAAATGGGATTAACACAAGAGAGATTCAGACTGTAGGTGTTATTGTCATTCATGATGCCTTTTTGGACAATAATAGTTGCTGCTATCATTCCTTTTGCATGGCAGATTAGTACCTTCTCATAAAGGGATTGGTTCGTGAGAAGCAGATTCTGAGACTAGGATTCACAGTGGAGTGATTTAGTAAGGAAGTGTTCGCTGGAGAACCCCATAAGAAAGTACAGAAACAAATACAAGAAAAGTAGCCAAGCAAGGAAGCGGTTTCAGGTAAACAGCCAACCTCAGCTGGATCCTGCAGAGGAACTCGGGTATGAATTTCATGGCAGAGTTTGTCCTGAACCCATCAAGGCAAGGAAGGTGGGTTTTAATTTCCTGCACCAATTAGTCATTGGTGAAGGAATGCCCTGGGGAGAGAACAAGAAAGTAAACTTGCAAGGCACTTTTGGATCTCCATGGTAGCAGGCAAAAGAGCCCTTGGGAGTCTTGTGAAGAGAAGCCAGAGTAGGCCTGAAAAGAATATAGAATCCAGGAAACCGATGCATAGAAATGGTAGCAGGGGATCTGCAGTGAGCACTGGCAGTAAGTGCTTCCTTGGGGGCGCTAGGTTCATAACAATATTATTTTTCTCTTCTTTCATTTTGGCCTGAACTTACAATTTCAATCCTATTACTTCGTCTTCTTTGCATTGGAGAGCATTTCACTGTTTGCTACTTGTTTATTAGCTCTTCATTTCTTTCTTTCTTTCTTTCTTTCTTTCTTTCTTTCTTTCTTTTTTTTTTTTTTTGGCCTGCATTCCTGTGATGGTGCTTGGCTTTTTCTACAAGCTACCTCCTTGCCCTTGGAAGCATCGTTTACATGAACTCCTTTCTCAGGTGCTTGGTCCTTCAGCTGTGTAGAGTTCTACTTTCTTTCAAGGGTTTCTGGCCCAGCAGGGCCCTTTCTCTTCTGTTCAGTACCCACCAAGTTTCCAGCTGGACAAGAGCCCCATTACTTTCTTATCTGAGAATCTAAACAGAGTCTGGAGGCCCCAGACTTCCAAGACGCCCATTACCTATTTTGCCCCTCCAGCAAGAAGTGTTCAGATTTAATCCTGCATCACAGAAAATAATTAGGTCTTTAAAGCCTATAAATTACATTTGTCAGTAGCGGAGAAAACAAATGGACTTCCTGGTTCTCTAGTGGCAATGATGAATGGCAACACTGAGCTTTTGCTGTAAGAAGCCTGTGTGGACCTAGGAGCTTGTTTATTGACTCTTAACAAAAAGACTGTTAATTCATGCCATTTTAGATGCTGGCGGTCAAGTCCTGCATATAATGGTGTTGAGGGGTCCTACTGGGTTTTGGGAAGGTCTGTGTGGTTCATAGTTCTCCAATGATAAAAGAGAGTGCTGCTGGGACCCTCGTTTGCAGTAGAATATGTGACAAAAGGATCCCGACTAGACAACCTATTAACTAAGATTTATATGTTGCTAATAGGTATTAATGGGACGGATGGTATCTTCACAGGACATGGATTCCTGGCTAACATTCATGATGTAAACCCTTTAGCTTGACCACAAGGTAGCATAGAAGCAAAATTTCAGAGTTTAAGGTAAAATGTAATTGATTAAAAATGGTTCTAAAGGTATAGAGTATGTAAGCTGAGAAACAAAGCTCAATTTGCCCTAGTGATTGCTGCTAGGGTACAGAAATCAGTCCACACTGTGTGAAGTCATTGAGGAGTGCCACGCCTGGGAGAGCCCTGCAGGCTCAGGGAGGTGGGAAGATTCTAGACTGACGGACGCTGTTAAAGCACCTCATTATGCTGTGTATTTTGAAACTGCTTAAGACAGAATTCCCCTCCCCCACAATCCTGCTCCCACGGCAGTTACTGCATTACAGTACTGTTAAAACAAAGATACTGAGGTTGAGATTAACCAAGAACACATTTCCTCTCTCCAGTCTCGAGGAAGGAACTGACGGCAAATGATTGTATTTAAGTAAATATGTGACTGCAAGAGTTTTCAATCAAAGCTGATTTGAATCCCATAATATCCTTAGCAGGGATCACAGTTCTAAAATGCCAATGCGGATGAAACACAGCCCTAGACAAATAAAATAAGCAAGAGAAAAACAGAACAAAAGAAGCAAATCAAGAAGAATCAGCCAGCATCACAGCTTGCCTCTTTGTCATACACACAAGCAATCAGCAGAATAAACTCAATTCTAATGAATGCTGTTCTCCTGGCTTAACACTCATAGAAGCAGGGGAATCTATTCAAGGTCTCTGTTCAATACTGTTCAGAGAAAGAACTGCACAGAATTCAGGTTTCTATAAAATTCATCTTCTATAGCACCACCTAGAAACCTACATTTGTATTCATGTGTTAGGAATATTACAGTAAAATACAAGGAAATTCTCGAGATTCTATGGCCTCTATGAAGGAAAAGTAATTCATAGCCCTGTATAAAAAGTACTTTAAGTTCCCATATATTTTTTCATCATTTCTGTGCACTCCATGGAGAGAAGCTGTTGATGTGTCAAACACTTATTAGACCTACAATGTGGAAGGGCCAGTGCTACATCCCTTGCAGGTTGCAGATGTGAACGAGGCCTGTCTCCCTTTCTCTAGTGGATGGATAGCCCTTGCATTTGGGGAGCCAGACAGGGACAGATATAATTGCCATAATAGCCATCCTGGCAATGCTGACCACACAACTGAAAGAGACTCCATGTATTTAAGAGTTGGGGAAATGAAAAAGACAGCAGCAGTGAAAGTGGCAAAATATGTCATATATCCTGATGAAAGCTGGCCCAGGTATGTGGGAGTCCCAAAAAGGACAGTAATGGAGCTCCTCTACAAACTAACATTTCTTAATTGTTCTTTTAATATTTATATAGGCAATTGAGGAAGTGATTTCTTTGCTCAAAATTATAACCAAAAACTGTCATAAATAGAAAGATTGTCCTTGGCTAATTTACAGCCAAAAAGGGTTCTATAGACTATTAGCAACAAAATTATTTGCTTTTATGCAATGTTTGCTTTTGTTGCAGTTTTATTTTATGTTTATATGAACTGAATTGCTTGAGATGCATAATAAATGAAAATGACATAAGACTTATTGAACACCTATTTTATGAGATGTTCTATTCACAGTGAGTTTTATTTTTACTTTGTAAACTTCTAAACAACCTTGTACTTTGTCAATGGCACTGTTATAAAATAAAAAACCCTCAAATTTTCCAGCTGAAGCTTATAATTTACCTTCTTTAATTAAGTGATCTAAAATATGGTTATTAAAAGAAATTACTGACTCCTGACAAGGAACATTAAACCATGTATAAACTGTATTTAGAACCTCATATAGCTGTAGATATACATGAAATTTGCAAAAAAAGATATTCAACATAGATATGTTTGCTGCAAAAATGAGCTTTATCTTCATATTTCCCTGAGATGATGCTGTCTGCTTAGTTGGAATCTTTATCAAATTAGTTTTATACTCATTCATTAATTAGTCAGGAGACCTGATCTTCAAACTAATTTGGTGATCTATGTAAATTCCACAAAATCCAGGTTTCTCTAGTTCACAAATCATATGGCTAATATTTTATAATTAATTTTAGGTTCTCTCTGTTACACCTTCAGATTCTTGCTATAATCATGTGTTCTTAAATATAATCATATTTTATAATTTGGAATGCAGGTTGTTAAAGAGTGGCAAATTTGAAATTTTCCTGTACATGAACTATGTCATCAACTAATATTTCAGCATATCAAGAACTGACATTGAGCTTTTATCATTTCAAGTATTTCTTAGGAAAATTCCATTGTGTCTCACAGCTTGGGTAATAGAAACGCACTTCACAGAATATATTCTCCGCAGTTCACATTATAGGATTTTATCTTAATCAAACCCATAGCCCTGTGCAAAGTAGAATTAAAAAAACAAATATAGGGCCAGGCATTTGATGTAGCACGTACACTATCACTTGGTTTGCCTGCATCCTACATAGGAGTGCCTGGGTTAGAGTCCTGGTTCTACTCGTAATTCCCAGCTTTCTGCTATGTGCACTCCTGAAGGTAGCAGATGATGCCTCAAGTAGTTGGGTCCCTGCTACCCACATGAGGGAGTTGGATGAGTTCACAGCTCCTGACTTCAGCTTTGCACTGCACTGGCTGTTGTGAGTGCTTTGGGAGAGAACCAATGGGTAAGATCTCTCTTTCTCTTTCTCTAAAAATAAAGATTTTAAAAATAAAAATAAAATCTCATTTATTCTTTCAACAATCTTTGTTCTATGAAGAACTATTATCCCTATTAACAGAAAGGGAAACTGGGGGTTCGGAAGGTCCAAGTGTATGCAAACAGTCAATGGAGGAGCCTGAATTCAAACTTGGATCCTTGTAACTGCAGTTTCATTTATTGGTAAATTTCAATCCTGAGTCTTCAATGATAGTATCAAGCTGACTTCATAAGGTTGTGGCTCTCAGTGTGTACAAACACCTAGCCACGTTGATATGCAAGAACATAGATGTTTCTAAAATGAAGCACTGGTATATGGAACAGAAGTACAGACAACACAGCTATCCTTGGTTCAGTGATTCTTGCCTGTATGGCATTGTCTTAATCAGAACATACCGTGCACCTCATATAAAACAGGAATCATTTTTATTCTCTGAGCTACTTCATAGAGTGGTGATGGAGCCTGTTCAGTTTAATCATTGCACTTGTCACTCTGATATTTATTGTCCATGTGTTGGTTCCCACCTTCACAATCACTTCCTTCTAGAATTTGGGCCCCCAGAAAATATTTCCTTCATTCAGAATATTTGTCACCACTGTTCCCCAGCACTTGGAACAGTATTTGAAAGAAAAAGGCAATCAATAAGGTTGATTGAGTAAAAGAGGCATGAATGGATTTCAAGGTCTTTGGAGAATATAAAGGGCTCTTTTATTATCAAAGATTGCTATGATTATCCTCATCTTAAAACTTCTAGGTGGTCAGTCATGTCCATAATAGATTTAGACCTTGGGTTGACTTGATATCTTATTCTTCTTTTCAGCTCAGGTTACTGATACTTGATTATAGTTCTTTTTCCATAAAAAAAGACACAACATATATTTGAAACTGAACATTGAAATTTATCACTATTAAGAAGCAACACATGCTGTTTGGGGCACAATTGTCTGGGAGATGCTAAGACTTGACATAAATGGAGATAACACCGGGTAAGTTCTGTTGTTTATTTGGTTATTGTTCCTTGACTGTTTTCCCCTTGAGATGGAAGTGAAAATTCATCTCTGACACTAGGCTTCTGCGCAGCCTATGAGGAGGAGCTCCATCAGTGAGGAGGGAGGGACAATGAAAGACCTGCTTTTCCCTCTGATGGCTCACGAATTTTCATTGCCTCCTGAAACTGTGTTAAAGCACTTATAAAGCAATTAGTTTGCTGGGCTGCTACTGCCATCCAGATCCATCTTTTTCATCAGGCAGTTCCTGCTGGTACCAAACAATCTGGAACTGGTTTAATAGAACACTAAGAATAATCACTTCCTGGAAACCTCAATGCATAAACATATGGATTTTATTTGAATAAAAGTCCTGCCAGCCTTGGAATTTTATTATTTCAGAGTCCCTGAAAGATAAATTCTCCCTGTTTTCACATACCCAGGAGATGATAAAGCTTGGACAAGCCCAAAATCATTTTTGCTGTTCATGAAGATTCACTCCACTTTTATAGACTGGCTGAGAGCCATTACACATGTACTATAGCATTCTGCAAGTGTGGACTGGGATGGAAAGAGGTTCTATCTAGTTGTCACAAAGATGTGGTTCTTCCATGTAGTTATGATAGTCAACCCTGTACTGAAGGAAGAAATAAATAAGACATTATAGCAGTTATCTAAAATGTCTTCTCACAATTCGGACATAATTTTCCCCATGTTTTCAAGTTGAGGGGACTGGTTCAGGTCTTGTATATTTGCTCCAAGGTGATCTCAGTGATACTATTAACGTCTATAGAGAAGACTGGTTAAATTAGGTTAAGTCATCCAACTTTGTCAAAATTGAAGCTTTCCTTAACCTATGAGACAGTGATCCAACTTATTAGAAAGTGGCTCATTTCTAAGACAACTAGTTAGTTGCAAATTAAATATCCCTAAGATACTGAAGTGACTCATCGCTTTACAGTTTTACAAGGTGCTATCACATACATTTACTCATTTGAGGCTTGTAGCAGCCTCTTGGGAAAGGTAAAAAAAAGAATGTCATCATTTATAAGATAGGTTTCTAACAAGTCTCAGGAGGGTTAAAATGAATTACGCCAAGTCCAGCCAGGATATGGTTGAGCTGGGACAACCCCAAAGGTCTTATTTGCCTTTCATAAGGATTTACTAAAAAGTTCTTTTAAGTAATGAACTCCCTTAGTGCATTTCAAATAGGTTTGATATGCAGAGGTTTGATTTACATACCACCTTTTCCTAGCCCTTCTTGTACCTAATGTAAACAGATACTCCAGAAAGTAGTCGTAAATACTAAATTTATTCCTAGTCTCAGGAAGTATCAGAAAGGTACTTCCAGCTCACAAGAGAAGCAAGGTTTCTGAAGATAATGTTAACACAGTTAGCACATCCAGCTTTGAGTTTCTCCACCACGCCACCCCATCTACTCATTCTAAATAATTCTACATTAGGAGTCAGACCAAAGCCATCAGTCTCCAAAGAGCTCAAACACATCTGTTTCCTTGCATTTTCCACATTCCCTTCCAGCATTACTTTACCACATTTTCCTGGCATGTTGTTTGTAAGGCATTTGGTTTGCTACCATTATATTTTTCTGTGATCTTCATGGATGAGAAGAGTGCATGTTCAATTTCTCTCTTTCTTGTGTTCTCCTTCTGTCATTGCCGTTTCTCTGGAACTTTTTCTCCTAACCTATAAGGATTCTCCCATCATTCGAACCACTCTACAATTTACTGACTTTGCTCATTTTTTTCTAGTTAATTATCTCGTGTTTTATCTGCCATACTATTCAAAATTAGATGAGGACAGAAATACTTGACTCTACTACTTTATATCTATGGCCTACCCAGCAAACTAAACAGTGCTTAACGGATCAAAAGTTCTAGGTAAATATCCACAAAAATTCTTGACTTTTTTCCTGAAGTAAACATCGCCAATGAGAATGCAATCACCTTTTCCTTGGTAGAGAATACTGTCAACTGTAGCCTAACATAGAACATACATAACTGGTAATATTTGCAAAGATAGGCCCACGCCGCGGCTTACTAGGCTAATCCTCCACCTTGCGGCGCCGGCACACCGGGTTCTAGTCCCGGTCGGGGAGCCGGATTCTGTCCCGATTGCCCCTCTTCCAGGCCAGCTCTCTGCTGTGGCCAGGGAGTGCAGTGGAGGATGGCCCAAGTCCTTGGGCCCTGCACCCCATGGGAGACCAGGATAAGTACCTGGCTCCTGCCATTGGATCAGTGCGGTGCGCCGGCTACAGGGCGCTGGCCGCGGCGGCCATTGGAGGGTGAACCAACGGCAAAAGGAAGACCTTTCTCCCTGTCTCTCTCTCTCTCACTGTCCACTCTGCCTGTAAAAAAAAAAAAAAAAAAAAAAAAAAATTTGCAAAGATGCCCAGGTGTATCCTGCTAAACAGTATTTCAAAGGAATCCATTGGGAAGCTACATATGGTTACCATATTTTAATAATAAAAATAGCTAACATGTATTGAATGCCAACTATGTGCTAGCTATTGTTCTAAGTATTTTAGGTATTCTCGATGTTTTCTCTGAGGAGTATATGAATTAATACAATCTTTGGAGAAGCAGAACAATGATGGATCTGGAAGGGTGAGCCTTGCTAGACAATCCTGGTTCAATGACATATATACTTCTAAACCAAGGATTCCTTGAACATGGGAATTTTGTTAACCAGTTCTTGGTGGATATTAAGTGTCTAATAAATATTTAATAAATGGAGGAATAAATGAATTCCAATATTGCTCAAAGCATCTTTTTAGACTCCATGTTAGATATTCATTTGCAAAAAAAAAAAAGTCTCACTACTGTATTATCATTCCTCATTTCCTTCCAGGAATGAGGTTAGTTAGCTGGATGAACCACTTCCATCAGGAAACTTAGCTCCCATTGACCTTGGATAACTACAAAGTCAATCAAATTTTCCTTTAAAGAATATTACTGTGAATTAGGATTTCTCAGCTTTGGCACTATTGACATTGATGACTGGATAATTACATGTGGTGGGAGGTTGTCCTGGAGGATGTCTAGTAGCATTCTTAGTCCCTACCCATAAAATGTCAAAGCAGCTTCCCACCAACTCCCAGTTGCCACAACCAGTAATGTCTCTTTTCATTGTCAAAAGTCTGGCACGGTGAGAACCGGGACAAAATTATCCTTGCTTAAGAACCACTCTTGTATCTCATTAAGATTTTTTAAAAGGAACTGCAAGTGTTTGTTTTTCTCATCATTCTCCAAAAAAAGATGTCTAGACAAACTTGAGAAAAACAATATCTTTGGAACAAGCAACAGCTTCACAAGAGGACACTTCCAAAGGAACACAAGTTTCCATGTTTAACTTCTTACGTATTTCAGCTAGAAAAGAAAATCAGACTTATTTCACTGTCATTGAGCCCCTCTTGCTCTCTCAAGGACAGCAGGGCTCCTGAGTGAATCTTGTCATTTACCAAGTTTGAAAGGGGTCTGGGTGGCATCCAGTGACTTCACTGACTTGCCTGATGTAACCCCTCTGTCCTGCCTGAGGGACTCGTGCTCTTCCTCTGACTGATGTCCCTCCTGCCTCTTCGATGGTTCCTTCTTCTTTGACTCCAGCCTTTCTCCTCATCGTTCAATAAGTGGCCTCCAAGGATTCACACTACTTCTCCACAGTGGTGTCTGCTTCCCACTTCACCTCAGATGTCCCATTACTCTGAGAGGATGAGACTCTCTCCAAAAGGGGCAATCTTTTGCCTGTCCAGAGATACATCTTCATAGCCAGTTCCACAATTACTAGAAACTACACTGACCATCCATAGCGGTGGGGAGGATGGGCCAATCATGGCAGACTGGCTGAAAAGGACAGTAAACACTCCTCTTCCTCAGCTTTGCGGCCCCAAATGAGAAGAGCAGACTGCTAAACAGCTCACGGCCATTAGCTATCAATTTGATTTAGCAACTGCACTGCCACTCTGACAGCCCAGCAGCCAATTAGTGGCCACAAGTCATCAGCATTAATTTGTTCACATTTCCCCCTGCAAATTGCTAATTGGTTGAATTGAGCAGCGGTTGGCTGGGCTGCTGGGGAGGAAAGAAGGGGTTGAGCTGCATCATTTTCTTGCTGAGCGTATTTAGATGAGAGGGGATGCTAAAGGACAAACTGCTCTGAACCCTTTAGCAACTTAGACTGGTAGTCCTTTGCAGCAAAATGTTATTAATTTTGCTAATTATGGATAGTTTTCTACTTCTTTCAGATTAACCAGCATCTCATCTGTTGGGGTTGCTTAAAGAATGAATAGATTAAGCATTGTTCTACACCCTTTTATCAAGTCTTCCCATGTATTTATATTTTGTTCTAATAAATATTAAGATACTGATGAGACATTAGTAGTGTCAGTGTGTTGATTATTTCCCATGGATGAACTCCCCTTCTCTTTTTCCTAAACTTTTGCTCTTCTATGCCTGTTTCAGTCCTCTTTTAGACCGACTCCTATAAACTGTGTCACTCACTCTGGTCTTCTTATTTGCCATGGGTTTTGGCTAATGTGAGTCACAGGAGTGCAAGACCAGAGTGCAAGAGGAGTTTCACTCAACTCACTTTCTACTCACTCTGGTGTACATTTCCAATATTGGTTGCTATCTTGCATAACTGCCTCACAGATGGTAGCTCTTCTACTCTATCACCAGGCTCCAGTAATACTGTTTCATTTTCTTGCTTACAGTTATGACTTCCTACAGCTGATAGTTTCTAGGTGCCTTCACACACAATCATGGTCTCTTTAAATCTGCCCATATGCCTGCTGAGTGTCCATTCATTAAATTCCCTTAAAAATACCACCCAGTGATAGTATTTGTTTTATGTGCCTGATACTTTCCATATGCTTTCACTCAACATGTTTATTTTGCTCATGCCAATTAAGGAGCTAGGGGTTCAGCTATGGATGGGAAAGTAGGAATTTCCAGTTTAGGAATCAGAAATTAGATAATTAGAAAAGAGATCTACTATGGTAGGTATTCTAGAATCAGTGGTGCCTAGTTCTTACTCTAACCTGGACTCCACTGCTTCCTAAGTGTATTGCCTCAAGCAAATTACTCAACCTTAAAGTATCTTACATTGCTTTTTCATCTGTAGAAAGGGGATAACTATGGTACCTGTTTGTATTTGTTGGTTAGAGCCATCATCACAAAGTACCACAGACTGAGTGGCCTAAAAAACTAAAACTTCTCACAGTTCCGTAGGCTGGAACTACACAAACAAGGTATTTACAGGTGTGATTGCTTTTGAGACCTCTCTCCTTGGTTTGCAGGTGGCCTCTTTCTCCCTGTGCATTCATGGGACCTCTCCTCTGTGCCATGCAGCAGACCTGGTATTCCTCTGTGTTTCCTGATCTCTTTTCATGAGGATGGGAATCATGTTGAAGTAGGGCACACCATACTGACCTCATTTTAATTTAAATACCCCATTAAAACTCCTATCTCCAAATGTGGTCACATTTTAAGGTAGTAGAGGTTAAAATTTCAACAATTCAGGACATGCTCAAGCTGACTTTCCTCAAACGGTAGAGTTAGAAAGATACCAGGGGATTCCAATTCAATCCCATCGAAGTGGCATGTACCAATGCCATCTCACTAGTCCAAGTGATCAATTTCTGTTCACAATTGATCATAATGATAGGACTAAGAACCAAAGGGATCACATAAACAAGAATAGTGTCTGCAAATACTAGCTGATAGAATCAAAAAGGGAGAGAACGATCCAACATGGGAAGTGAGATACACAGGAAACCCATAGAATGGCAGATGTCCTAAACATCACTCTGGCCTCAGAATCAGCCCTTAAGGCATTCAGATCCAGCTGAAAAGCCCATGAGAGTATTTCAGGCATGGAAAGCCAAGACACTCTGGGAAAAAAAAAAAAAGAAAACTAATTGAAAGATCTCTGTGAGTGAGATCCCAATGGAAAGAACGGGTCATCAAAGAAGGGGGTACCTTTCTCTGAAGGGAGGAGAGAACTTCCACTTTGACCATGGCCTTGTCTAAATATGATCAGAGTCGGTGAACTCAGGGGGCTTCCATAGCCTTGGCAGCTCATGACAAGAGCCTAGGGTGATTACTGAGGCCATAAACAAGAGTGTCAATTTGTTAAGTCAACAACAGGAGTCACTGTGCACTTACTCCTCATGTAGGATCTCTATCCTTAGTGTGCTGTACATTGAGATTTAATGCTATAACGAGTACTCAAACAGTATTTTTCACTTTATGTTTCTGTGTGGGAGCAAACTGTTGAAATCTTTACTTAATGTATGCTAAACTGATCTTCTGTATATAAAGAGCATCGAAAATGAATCTTGATGTGAATGGAAGGGGAGAGGGAATGGGAAAGGGGAGGGTTGCGGGTGGGAGGGACCTTATGGGGGGGAAGCCATTGTAATCCATAAGCTGTACTTTGGAAATTTATATTCATTAAATAAAAGTTAAAAAAAAAAGAAAAAAAATTTCAACATACAAATTCTGAAGGGACACAATTTACTCCCTAACACTACTTTGAATGATATGAGTATGAAATGGTTTACGCTATGGTAAACACACACACATACACACACATCTCACTGACTTAAAACCATCTACATTTGTTTCTCACTCTATATGTTATCATGGGACTTTGTCATTATATCTACTCAAGGCCATAGACTAGTGGAGATGTTACTATTTCCAAAACCACTGATAAAAGTGCTAGAGGAGAAGAGAGTGAGGGAAATCTTGCATAGGTACTTGAAGCTTCTACAACTTGCAATTCATTGGGAAGCAGATCAGAGGGGCAAACATGACCTCAAAGGGGTTACGAAGTACAATCTACCATATATCTAGAAGGTAATAGAGTCACAATCATTTAGTGCACAGAAGTAAAGGCCACTGCAATATTATCTCTGTCTCCCAAACAACAACACTTTGCTCAGTGAAGTAAACCACATTACCCAAGATCACAGAATGAGCAAATGGTGGCATAGGTTTCAACTCCAAGTCTACTCCAACACCAGGGCATTTAGTCACAAACATATATGGAAATCCATTCCTGTATCGACCCTGGTGTAGCCCAATAATTTGAATTAATATGTGCTTTTAAAGTATATTTTCAGTAAGTCAAAATAAACTAAATCTGATTGAGTGGAAAGATCTGCTTTGAATTTCTTTTCAGACATAAAGGACATGTCTTATTTTTATTCAATCCCCTGAGCAAATTATTCACAATGAAGAAAAAAATCCATTATCTTGTTCTTTGCCTCCTCCTCCTCATTCTCTGGTCTTCTTGGACCGTTGTCTTCCTCTTCTTCCTTTTTCTCCCATTAACATTAATATGTTGGGGATCCAGTACATCTGTAAACTGGAGAACCTTGAGAGACCATCCATTAAGAACAGTTGTTTAAATATCAGTTAAGATTCAGTGTGCCAGAACTAAATGTTCCCTATTGTGGGAGCTCAGAAATGCATCACATTAATCCATCTCAGGATGCCCAAGCCAGAGAAAGGACACTAAGCTGCCTCACTACCTAAAGGGGAAGAGAAGAAAATCTTTATGCTTTGGTACATCTCTTTGATGTTGTAGACAGAGCACTTGGCTGAGAATCAGGAGACAGATTCCAACACTATTTCCTGTCAATGACAACTAGCCACATTCCTGAGAACTTTAGACCTGCCTGATTTTCTGCCTGATTTCCTGTATGAGGAAATCAAATACTGCTTCCCAACTATAATGTTTTATTGTTGAGTTTAATATAACAATGTTTACTGCTAGTCCAATCTAAAACAGAGGGTGTTCTCATCTCAGCTGGAGTCTTCCACTTCTTGAGAACAAAATCTTTATTTATTTGTTTATTTATTTATTTAAAAGGTAAAGTTACAAAGAGACAGAGAGAGAACTTCTGTCTACTGGCTCACTCCCCAAATGGCCACAACATCCAGGTCCAGTCCAGATGAAAGCCAGGAACCAGGAGCTCTTCCCAGATTCCCACGTGGTTGCAGGAGCCTAAGCACTTGAGCCATCTTCTGCTGCTTTCTCAAGTGCATTAGCAGGGAGCTGGATTGAAAGTGGAACAGCTGGGCCTCCAGCTGGCTCCCATAAGGGATGCCAGCATCACAGGCTGCAGCTTTATCTGCTATGGTACTGCACTGGCCTGGAGAGCAAAAACTTAGTGGTGAAAGACAGCTGGTGATGCCTTTTGCTTATATTCGATGTCCTTTTCCCATGTTGATTTTCTCCCTGATTAGAGTATAGTCACGTAATATCAAGCCCAGTGATATCGGATCTGGTAAGCCTTTCCATCTGTCATAATTTTTATGGTCAGACAACACTTGCTAAATACATAAATTTTGGAATGAAGTGTGTTTGTCTTTTTACTGTATGAAGTCTTGTGAAAACCTCAGGTGGCTAGGAGACATGCTGTTGTCCTGAAGGTTTTCTAAATTTGCTCAAATAAAACTAACACCTGTTAGATGAAGGACCAAATGAAAGAGTGTGTAGGTGGCAACAGAGAACTGGGACCCGGAATATCTCTGATGCTATGTGTCCTGTGACAACTCTCATCACATCGTGGAACTATTTCATATCTGCAAGATGAGGAAAACAAAAATGAACTCACATGAAGTTACTCGGTCATGCCAGTCATCCACTCTTCACACTCATGATTTCTGTCTTCCTCGGGACCCTCAATGCTGCCTAGAAATTCTATTGCCTTCATCGGTCCTTTATTCTCCAGTTCTCCTAGAGGGCTTAAACTTTCTCCTCTTGGTCTTCCAATCCTCCTTCCTCATCCTCAGCTGAAGCTGATAACTTCTATTTTTTATTTTGAACAGAAAATATAATTATAATAAAATATTTATTTTTAATCTTTTAAAATTTTTATAAAGAGATCAGATTTCATATGTACAGTCCTGATAACCATACCTCCCCTCCCTCTCTCCAAAATTAAATTTCATTTATTTAAAAGGTGGGGTAGAGAGTCCAAGAGAAACAGAGAGAGGGAGATCTTTCATTTGCTAGCTCACTCTCCAAATGTCCTCAATAGTTGTAAATGGGCTAGGTGAAAGCCAGGAGCTGAAACTCAAGCTGAATCTCATGTAGGTGACACGCATCTAAATATTTGAGCCATCATATGCTATATCCCACCATGCACATTAGCAGGAAGCTAGACGGATATGCAGTTGGACCCAAACCCTCATTCTCTGAGATTGGAAGTGGGTGTCTCAAGCAGCGTGTTAACCACTGTACCAGATGCCTATCCCAGGTTCCTCATCTCATTTCCTGTCACCTGTTGAATGTAAGTGCTTGAGTGTAACACGTTAGAGGATCTCTATCTCTCTCTTTTTTCCTGCCTCTTTTGTTCTTTCTTCTCCTAATTGGATTATTTTCTGGGCTTATAAGTGAGCATACTATATATTATTATTATATTTTCTGTCTCCAATTTATCTGTCATTTCACTGTTCAATCCATTTTTATGATGATCTCATCCTTAAAATCCCTCTAAATGTGCTCTTGTCAAAACCACCAGTGTATTCCGTGTCCCCGAGTTCAATACTCAATTCTTAGACCTCATTTTCCTTGACCTATCAGGAGCATTTGACATTGTTAGTCACATACTCCTTGTTGAAACACTCATAATACCGGGCTTCTGTGCCACAACTTCTTCCTGCTCGCCTCTTCTATAATTGGAAAGTGTTCCATCTCCCTTATTTATTTTCCTGCTTCTCTCTGAGAATCACATATTCGGAATGTCCTTAGAATGTTCAGTCTTCGGCCGGCGCCACGGCTCACTAGGCTAATCCTCCGCCTTGCGGCGCCGGCACACCGGGTTCTAGTCCCAGTCGGGGCACCGGATTCTGTCCTGGTTGCCCTTCTTCCAGGCCAGCTCTCTGCTGTGGCCAGGGAGTGCAGTGGAGGATGGCCCAAGTCCTTGGGCCCTGCAGCCCATGGGAGACCAGGATAAGTACCTGGCTCCTGCCATCAGATCAGCGCGGTGCGCTAGCCGCGGTGGCCATTGGAGGGTGAACCAACGGCAAAGGAAGACCTTTCTCTCTGTCTCTCTCTCTCACTGTCCACTCTGCCTGTCAAAAAAATAAAATAAAAAAAAAAGAATGTTCAGTCTTTATTGTTTTTCTTCATAAGACTATCCAATCTCATGGCTATATATACTATCTATAAATTGAGGAATTCAAGATTTATATCTCTAAACAGAACATACCATATGGACACCTATGTTTTGATCAGAAATTCTGTGTATGAAGTCTGATAATTTGTATTTAAACTCACCAAGCCAATACTAGCTATGGTATAAATTAAAGCAATTTTTTCAACCTGTCATTTCAACCCAATTGTGAGCATAAAATTAAACTAATGAAATGTTCAGGGTAGCAAAATTAGCATCTATTGTATGATTCTATTTATATATTTAGAGTTAATGAATGAATTTGCACAATTAATCTGTGGTTTAAAAACATCAGAATAGTAGTTGCCTGGGTAGGGAGAGGGCTGAGTAAAAAGGGATAATGGGAAATTTTAGGAGTATTAGAAATGTCCTAGATATTTAGTTGGGTGATTGGCTACCCAGATACTGCATTTGTCAAAAGTGATCCAACTATATATTGAAAATCTTTACATTTGGCTATGTGTAAATTCTTCCTCAATAACAAGAAGAATGGAAAAATTACCTATAAAATATTAGGGCATTACCTAAAGTCAATGTAAAGTGTGTGTATGTATACTGGGTTATTATTGCCTAAATGTGGGATAAGTATTTGTGGTTTTGTGTCTGTAGCACCACACTTGAAGGACACAGGCCAGCACCTAAAGAACTAGCTCCATTTACTCTGCCGCCTCCTCCTTTTTTATAGATTGATACTGTGATTTCTTATAAACATCTTGCTATAAATATTCCCAGTATTTTTTTCTACTTGTAAGACTACTTGAGTTTGCTGGCAACTTTTTCTTCAAACTCTGATTCTAACTTTTACGAAGGTTCACAACCATGGCATTTTATCTCTGTGATGCATGAGTTTCTGAGGCAGCCACCAAAAGAACAGTCATGTTTGTTCAGAACCACAACTGACTTCTTCTGAATGCTTTGTTTAAATGGGTTGTAGGTTTGCAGATGATCCATAATTATATAAAATAAGCTTTGTATTTTAAAAGCAATTAAAACACTGTCTATTCAAAGGGAGATGTTTGGAGGCTGTTCATTTCCAATTCATGGAATTGGGAGGGATATACTGAGAATCACTGGTGATCTGAAGAACCAGACCAGTAACTTGTGTATATTCTTGTTTTCTGATTAACAGAGGCATCTTAAAATCTATCTTGGCTGGAATACATCATAAAAATTGCAATGTTCAAGTTCATTCTCTTGGGGTAGTAAGTATACTGTGTGTACAAATTGCAGTTTTATCTTAACAATTCCAGGTATTATTGATTTCCAAAGTGAAAATTCTGTGTCATGAGAGAAAATATGAATTAGTCTAAAGTACATACTGCTTTCTTCAAGTTAAAGGAGAAAGTCAAATAGAACTGCCATGATCCATGCTGAGTGTCCAACATAGGATTGTTAACTGGCAAAGCTTACCTTTCTCCTGGCTTGAAAACTCTTGGTGTGTGGCACCTTTAACCTCTGTATTTCCAGGGTGGTATCTCATCTCCTCGTCAATGAAGTCTAACTGTAATGCTGTGCTTCGTTGGTACTCTATTATGCATGATTTATTTAACACAATTCAGTCATATTTTCATGTGGGGAAGCTTAGAAGGGACCGTTACTGCTTTAGGAAAGCCATATTTCTCCAAGATAGTATATATGTTCGGGTGACTCTGAAAAGTTTAGAAATTCTAGTTCTTACCAGGAAATCTTTAGAATACATATATATACACACACATATGTATAGAATATGTATAGAATATATACATATATGTGTATATATGTATATATACATATATATACACGCACACCTTTAGCTGTGAGACGGGATGCTATGGTGGGTGGTAAGAATGAGTGTGAGCAGGTAAAGAATGCAGGTTACAGAACTGGAGGATTACAGAAGATCTCTTCAAGGAGGGAAGCATGAGACATCTATTACCTTTGAGAGGGACTAAGACTATCACCTTGTCTCCTCTCCAGGAACAAGGCACTGTCAGAAGATCAACAAATTTCATCAGGTCCTGTGAGAAAGACACTACTGTTGTTTTTCATTGCCTTGAAATCTCAAGAACAGAGTGCCTACTTGGGTATATGTAACCCACTCAGTTATTGTTTTTAATCAAGTCTTCAAAATGGCCTGCTTTTGTTGCCTTTGCCTATTTCATCTCAACTAGAATACAAAATAAAAGAGCACATGTCCCATTCCAGACTAATGAAAATATCTAGGTAATTGCCATATAGTTATTCAATATTCTATAGATTATTTCCTTCTTCTGTAGAAGTGTTAATACAGAGACACACAGCTTTTAAAAATGTAACATGAACAGGTTAAGAAGAGTTTCAGCTTATACCAAAGGAATACTGAATTAGAGAACAAACAACAAAAAGTCAGATGGAAATATATATAACAAGGAAGTGTTCGTTGATGAAGGTGAAAACTGTCCATTAGGATTTTGGGATGCAAGCAACAGAAACCAACTTTTGTTGTCCAGACAATGAAACTACTGGACTATTTAAAACTTTGGAAGATCAAGCTTAGAAACAGGGTGGAATAAGGGGGTAAAAAGTATTTAGTTGAAAAGGAGAGAGAGTATAGAGAGAGAGGAGGAGGAGAAAGAGAGAGAAATCTCTCATCAATCTAGTTCACTCCCCAAATGCTGCCAACAGCTGGAACTGGGTCAAGCTGAAGTCAAGACGCAGAGATTCAATCCTATTCTTGTATATAGGTGGCACAGACCCACATACTTGAACCCATCATCTATAGTCTCCTATGGTGCATGTTGGCAGGATGGAATTGTGAGTGGAACAAAGTCTCAAACCTCGATACTCCTGTATATGATGTGGGTATCTCAAGTGGTATCTTAACTGCTAGGCCAAAGGTCAACTCCAAAGTAAGTAACAAAGTGTTAGGTAAAAGAACGTGGCCAGGACTTGGCACACAATATGTTTAATGCATTGGACATAACCATATCTTCAAGACTGCTTCTGTATTTAGGTATCAACTTTGAGAAAGTGCCTACTGCCTCCAAATTCAAATTCCCAGAGAGGAAGAAAGAACTGTAAGTAAGGCTGAGAGAGGATGGCTCTTCTATATTCCCCCTCTACACTGGAAGAAAGAACAATGTGTTCGGTCCTTCACCCCCTTTCCTTAAATTAGGCAAAGGGAAAATTCCTACCCGAAGAATAAGGGGCTTTACTATTATGCAGGAAGAAAAAAATTAGACAAAGATCAACCCTTTACAATATGTCCTCTACTGGGAATTTCCAAGCAGAAACTCAATTAGCAAAAGAAAGGAATCCTGTGGATAGTGGTGCTATATAGATATGGAAGTTAGAAGATCTTTCCCAACAAGCCACTGGTACAATTCTAGGCTCCCATATCCTACAGAAGACATTGAAGTCCCTCCGGTGATATTTCCAAATTATAAGCAATAGAGTTGGGCAGTCATATGCTCCACGCTAGGGAAACCTCTATCACTTTCAACTGCCTCAACACATTCCCACCCCCACTCTTTCATTACAAGTGGTCTTAATTAAACACTGCAGATCTGGCTTATTACCACTAGAGGTCATTCTTTTACATGTGTCATTCAAAAATCACGTTAGAGGAAGAACCTCATTCTGAGACAACCTTAGAGGTTTGTTTTCATTCTGGAAGTTTTAACTAGTGCTATGAACTGTATTTGCTGTATCTGTGGTTCCAGTAGCTGGGTTCAGAATTAATTGCTATGAGACTCATGCTGTCATTCAAAAATAAATAAAGAGTGAGCTGGTGAATGAAACTGGCAATTCTTACTACATTCTGTGTAATTAATTTTTGGTGTATAATTTCTTTCACTTCAAGATCTTTTTGCTGTTCTGTTCTACATGAACACACACACACACACACACGGACACACACATATGCACACACACAGAGGATATTTCAAAAATCAGATGAAGTCTGGACTACTTACAATAGTGAGACACTGTTAAAACATAAAAAAAAATAAACAGAATTAAGACTTACAAAGTGTTGAATTAAAACTCAACAAAAACATTACACAGAATAATATGAAAAAATGAGACGACTCTATATGTAATCCTCTTGGATACACGGCAAATAATGTCTACATTTAAGTCTCTGCATTAATATAGAATCAGGTGCTTATGCCCCAGAACTCTACTCCTTCCACCCAGGAGGAGTGGGCTCCATAAACTTGCACCCTAGTATGAATGCATGGATCCAGTTCCACATACCAAACCTCATCTCAAACCTTGAAGGACTGAATCCATTGTAAGAATACATAAGAGGGGGCTGGCGCTGTGGTGTAGAGGGTAGGCTGCTGCCTGTAGTGTCAGCATCCTATATAGGTGCTGGTTCGAGTCCTGGCTGCTCCACTTCCTTTTCAGCTCTCTGCCATAGCCAGGTAAAGCAGTAGAAGATGGCTCAAGTCCTTGGGCCCCTGCACCTGTGTGGGAGACCAGGAAGAAGCCCCTGGCTCTCGGCTTTGGACCTGCCCAGCTCTGGCCCTGGTGGCCATCGGGGGAGTAAACCAGCAGATGGAAGAGTTCTCTCTCTTTCTCTGCCTCTCTGTAATTCTGCCTTTCAAATAAGTAAATAAATCTTTTAAAAAAAACCATAATAGATAACTATATCTTCATTTCACAATGCAAACTACTTTTCTGTCTTTGATGAATGTTATCAAGAATCACAATGACTCAAGAACAAATGAATTCAGTTAAAGGCATCATGGGATGGAAGAATCTTCATTCTGTGCAACCAAGCTCCCTGAACTTTGACTCTGTTTCTTCACAAGGTGATTTGTTTTCTAAAGTGTATGTAGGGAAGACTGTTCACATGTTTGACTGTGCGACGGTTCACTGGCTTGATCACAGCAGAGCGATCTTCCTGAATGTTAAAGAGTGCCGATGCTGCCGCTGCAGGGACTAGACCTTGGGATCTTGTGAGGAAGAAAGCCAAATCTGATCGCTGGTATTCACTGGGGCTGCCCTGTCCCCATAATTCACCTCCTTTAACTTTTCCTTGAGATTCAGGATTTAATCTTCTATTCTTCCTTTTCCCTCTCCTTCAATATTCTCACTCTTCCCTGCCCATTAGATTTTTGCAATGGGGAAGAGCTGAATATTCCTTCCACTATCTCCTTATCACAGCATTGGCAGAGGACAATGGCGAAGCAGCAATGCACAGTGCCTCTTGATTTGACGTTTAAGAGCACAACACGGAGAGGCTCTTCTGAGCATTTTAATGGGCTCTGTTTTCCCGGAACTGCAGTGAAAAGAAATAAAAGATACTATGTAGAATTCCTGCTTTTTTCTTATTGCTGCCATGGGGATAAAGATCAAAGTCTTTATCTGTGATTATCCATCAGACAAATACAATAAAATGCCCAATTTGCAGTCAAGGCTAACTGTGTGCTGTCTTTCAGAACATATTCATCTCCTAATCTTCTTGAAAATCTTCCCTCCCTGCAGCCCACGGGGCCTGTGAGGCAGCATCCCTGCCACCAGCAGCTTCACAATCTATAGATTGTTATTAAATAATGGGTTCCCTCTGGGCATAGACATGGCCCTGCCCTAGGCATGTACAGAGATTTAATAGATGAGCCAGGAGCACAGGCATTTATGGGATCCCCAGGGTGTGCTGCCATGGACTCTGATGGGAAGGACTCAGCAGCTGGCCAACATTTTGTGTTCCCTTTAGTAACTTGCTCCGAAGTTGGGGTTCAGGAGTAAGGTAGTCATAGAATTGTAATTGCTAAACAATGACAATGCAGGCAAAATGGTCTGCAGGATTGACGCTGTTCCTAAACTACTCAACTTGGATCCGAGGGACAGAACTTCCCCTCCTTTATAGGTGTGCTTTAAATGGTCTCTCTTACGTGGGCAGTTTTGGAGTAAACCTGGGAAATGCTCCGATGCACACAGAAGATGGACCTTCGTGAAAGCAGAAAAGCCAGCATTTTCAAACACCCTGTGTTAACAGGAAAGAAAAGGTTTTTGCTGTGCACTTGAAAGGCCACAGGAACAGCAAAGGTTAGAAGTCATTTCTGATGACAGAGCATCCTAATTTTCAGTGCTCCTCCAATCTCTTTATGCTTTCTTCCTCACTGGGTGTGTGACCGCAGGGTTTCCTGTGTGACTATCGAGTCTGGGGAGATCCTGACATCTCTGAGGTCTTCGTGGAAGGGCAGGCAGAGCCATGATCTGAAACCCACACAACACACAGCTCATCTTCTTCACCCTCTTGCTCTTTTTCTGCCTTGGCTTTTTGGGTCTCTAATTTGTAGAAATAGTTTGCCTGGCTTTGTGCGACAGGCAAATAAGGAGATTTTGCTTTTGGCAAGCCAACAGGTTGCTGTTTTCTTAGTTCCAGATCCTCTGCTTAAATCCACACTGTATTCAGGTCAGGAATAAAGATGGAGGTGGGAATGCTTGCTGGGTTCTTAGACCAGCTTTGTCAAGAGCTAACCCACAGTTGACTCTTCAGGTTTTTCCCAAGTAGGCATAGCTTAGAAGGGAGCACTAAGAGATCTCACTGCATCTTAACTTCAAGGACCCTCAGTTCGGCTCATACAGTGTTATGCCTTGGAAAAAGGCCCCAGGGGATATTCCGATCTAAGACTTATTTTTTCTTTTTTATTTGACAGATGAGTTATAGACAGTGAGAGAGAGAGACAGAGAGAAAGGTCTTCCTTCCATTGGTTCACCCCCCAGATGGCCGCTACAGCTGGCGCTGTGCCAATCCGAAACCAGGAGCCAGGTGCTTCTTACTGGTCTCCTGTGTAGGTGCAGGGGCCCAAGCACTTGGGCCATCCTCCACTGCCCTCCTGGGCCACAGCAGAGAGCTGGATTGAAAGAGGAGCAACCGGGACTAGAATCCAGTGCCCACAGGGGATGCCGGTGCTGCAGGCAGAGGATTAACCAAGTGAGCCACGGCACCAGCCCAGAGTTATCCTTTTCTAAAAAAGAAACTGAATTACACCAATTTCATTATGGTAAACAGACACACATATTCTTTAAACCATTTTTAGGTGTATAGTTCAGTGGCATTAAATCAATTTACAATGTTGCATAAGCATTATCACCATACATCTCCAGAATTTTTTCATGCTCAGAAACTTTGCCCCATAAAATAATTCTTCCTTCAGTCCATCTTGACAACTGCCACTTTTTTCTTCCTTTATGTATTTAGCTACTCCAGGCTCCTCATATAAGTGAAAGTGTGCCCGCATTTGTCCTTTTGTGACTGGTCTATTTCACTTAGCATAGCGTGTTTCAAATTCATCTGGGCTGTAGCAACTGTCCTTCCCTTTTAACACCGTATAATCTGTTGGTGTACATATCACATTTTTTTGTCTCTGCACTCATAGATGGACAAAGAATGTGAAATAATTCTTGAATGCTGCATTTTCTGTTGGTCCAGAGTGCTATTGAGGACAACTGTCTTAGCATCACTGCTAACCACGTCATCTCTCATTCTCCAGAGATCCCAGTTTGGGCAACAACTTCCATAGTTTACCACTGATGGAAACTCTTGTTGGATCTATATATTCCCTGTAACTGACCTGTATTTATATATTCCTTGTAACTGACCTCATGTCAGTACAACTTAAGACTCTTTTACATTCTCATTCATAAACCCAACACCAACTTAGCATACATCACATAAGTGTAAGTGGAGCTAGTCAGTGGGTCATTTCAGAACGAAGGAAGCAGAGATGACTGCTAATTTTCAGGCAGCTGGATGAACACCGTGCAGACCTAGTATTTTAGGAGAAAAGACTGGCCCACTTCGGGAAGGAGAGCATAGCTCTTAGGTCCTTGGAAGTGGCCCTAAAGAAGTGCCTCACTGATAGCTGGGAGGAAAGAATGGAGAGTCACAAAGGGAATGTGCACCTGTCTTTCTCCTCACACTAGTCTGAAGCATTTCTCAAAAACTATTAAGGAAAAGGGGGTACAATTTCAGATTCACAAAGATTTTCCCAATGGCAATCTGCCTATTGTGTTGACTTTATAAGTAGGAGACACCATCTGCTCACATAGCTGAAGGGTGTTTATTTTGGTGCAAGAGAAGACACAAGCTTTGTGGCAAGTGTAATAGCTGGAGAAGCCCAGCTTGAAGTGCTGGCATCTTCTGAACCCCCACACCAGAGACCCTGGGTAGAGTCGAGTCTTCACTGCCACAGTGTAGCCTCCTAGGATGAAAGCTCTGTGTGAATGGAGAGTGTGCTTGGATTGTTTGCTGCTATGCTTCCTGCACTTAGATGGTGACTGGCCAATAGTACAAGTTCTAATAAACACCAGTGGATGGATGAGTGTCCATTACTTAGTTATCTGAAAATTCAATAGCGCCATTTGTAAAATAAGTACAATGCCAACTTCTTGGTCATTATTTTAAGATTCTGTTGTTTAATTTTTAATTTGAGTATTTAGTGAGGGTAATTTGACCTTCATCTATTGGAAATATGGAGTAAGGTAAGGCAAGACACAAAGTATTCTAAAATTTTAATGGTGTTTTATAATTTAAAAATGCCAGGTAAAATATTATCATAATGTAACCATTATCAAATCTTAAAAAAAATTCCCACTTGTATGTTTTCACTTATTTTAGAAAAAAATCAAATTACAAAAACAAATGTGCATATGCACTTCATTTAAACTCTGTTCATCAAAATCTGTGCCATCCTGTTTTTCCTTGATCCATAGACAGCATGCATTTCCCAACCTCCATGGCTATTTATAATGATTGAGGGTGAGTTATATAAATGTGGCTGGGGCACAAGTTGTGTAACTCTCACAGTCTTGCCCTTGAGAGCGCCCCATTTGCACTTGGAGCATACTGATGTTGATAGTGACAAATATTGTGACTTTATATGTCAAGATGAAGAAGGCAGAGGTTCTTCTCCGTTGAATGCATGGAAAAGAGCCGTATCCACCACATAGAAGTTCACTTTGGGTTGTTGAGTGAGAAATAAACTTGCATTGTGTTTGAGACCATTATAATTCCAGGGGGTTGCTGGTTATAGCGATTAGTTTTACTTCAATAACTATACAATCTTAAAGCTATAGTAGTCTCTTGCTACCTTTATTATCAGCTTTCCAGAGGCAAGCACTTTCCTCTCTAAATTGGCTTACATTGGTATTTACATCACAAGATCTAAAGAGCAAGCTCACATTTTTACTCCTTTTGGGGGAAGGGAGGGATTACAAATGACCTCTTGACTTCTCCTTATGGAAGATAAGAATGTAGCTCTCATTCACTGCTATCCTGTCGATATCTGTCCCACAGTGTATTTTTTTATATCCATTCAACATAGCTTAACACAGAGTTGTTTAGGTCAATATTTAAGATTTAAATTATTCTTACTATTTTAACATAGTTCACAACTGAGATGTGTAGTAATACTGTTTTAGTTTCCCTCTTGCCTTTTTTTTTTTTTTTTTTTGACAGGCAGAGTGGACAGTGAGAGAGAGAGAGACAGAGAGAAAGGTCTCCCTTTTGCCATTGGTTCACCCTCCAATGTCTGCCATGGCCGGCGTGCTGCGGCCGGCGCATTGCGCTGATCTGAAGCCAGGAGCCAGGTGCTTCTCCTGGTCTCCCATGCAGGTGCAGGGTCCAAGCACTTGGGCCATCCTCCACTGCACTCCCAGGCCATAGCAGAGAGCTGGCCTGGAAGAGGAGCAACCGGGACTAGAACCCGGTGTGCCGGCACCACAGGCGGAGGATTAGCCTATTGAGTCATGGCGCAGGCCTCCTCTTGCTTTACCTGGAGTTAATGCACTCCCTTCTCTTCAGTCTCTATTCTTCTCTCCCTTTTGCTGAGTTTTTTAAACTTTTATTGTAAATCTAGCCTCAAACTCTTTATCAATGGATAAATATCCTTTCAATATCTTCAAACAAAACAAACTACATTTTTATCAATTCCAATCACCTCCAATCTGGGAAGTGGCTCTCTAACCCTGTTCAACAACGGTTATTGTTCAACTCCCTTGAAATGACTCCGCTGTCTCCTGGAGCCTGGCTTGTCTTTCTTGTTTTTTTCTGTCTCAGATGGAAACAATACACTTTGCAATGGCTTCCTGAGATAGAGTACATGACATGTTTATTTGACTAGATTGTGAAAATATGTCTCTTCTGTGTTTTAGCTTCTGGAGTTACTATTATGCAGAGAAATCCTAAACTGCTTTGATTCCTAATTTTTTACATGACTTTTCTTCTCCACATATGGAAGCTTCTAGAACTTTCTTTTTTATTACTTATGTCTTCAAACTTGCAGTAATGCACTTGGGTAATGCTTTGTTTTCCTCAAATGTGCTGACCACTTAATTGACTCAAACTGAATAATCCTATCTCTTAGTTCTGGAAAAAAATTAATTAAATATTTAATGATTCATCTATTTTCCCTTATCTCTTTTATTTATGGGCCATTTATTATTCATACAGTGTCCTCTCTGAAACAGTTTTGATTTTTCAGATGTTTCTTTTATTTTATTACTTCTGTTTTGCTCTCCATGAGATTTCAAGCTCCTATTCTAAATGCTCTGTTATGTTTTGTTTACCTATCATTAACTACCATAAGGAACTCAGACTCTTGGCATGTTCCTTTATGTAGACTTATGCTCCTGTTTTGATCTTCTTATCTTTCTATCTTTCTGAGGATGTTAATAACAGACACTATTCAGGTGTATAAAACTAAAGAAACTAAAGACAAGAAAAGTTTGTGGGTTTTTTTTTTTTTTTGGTGTGTTTTCCACTTTCAATGACTGCTTCAAATATCTGGAAATCCTTGGTTTACTCATATTAAAGATTAAGCCATTGAGCCGGTGCCGTGGCTCAATAGGCTAATCCTCCACCTTGCGGCGCCGGCACACCGGGTTCTAGTCCCGGTTGGGGCGCCGGATTCTGTCCCGGTTGCCCCTCTTCCAGGCCAGCTCTCTGCTATGGCCAGGGAGTGCAGTGGAGGATGGCCCAGGTGCTTGGGCCCTGCACCCCATGGGAGACCAGGAAAAGCACCTGGATCCTGGCTCCTGCCATCGGATCAGCGCGGTGCGCCGGCTGCAGCGCGCCGGCCGCGACGGCCATTGGAGGGTGAACCAACGGCAAAGGAAGACCTTTCTCTCTCTGTCTCTCTCTCTCTCACTGTCCACTCTGCCTGTCAAAAAATAAAAAAATAAAAAAAAAAAAAAGATTAAGCCATAAAGCATTAATCAGTAACTGCCTGCATTTGGGGGTGAACTATTGATTGAGCCGATTTTAACATTATGTGGATGAATATTTTTACATCAGTACCTTTAAGTCTTTGAGCTCCAGTTGGTCAGATAGCTCAGAAGAGAATTTCTCACATCTCCTACCTGGAGGGTACTAGCTGGCTGCCAGCTTTCTGGGAGATCCGTAGAGGGCTGGAGTGGGCCAAGTCCATATTCATAGGGAGCATTCTTACTTGTTGTTTTAATTTTTAAACTTTTTAAAGATTTATTTATTTATTTGAAATGTGGTGAGAAGGAGGGGGAGAGGTAGACAGAGGAAGGAGGAGAGGGGAGAGGGGAGAGAGAGAAGAGATATCTTCCATCTGCTGGTTTACTTCCCAGATAGCTACAATGGCCAGAGCCGGGCCTGTCTGAAGCCAGGAGCCAGGAGTTTCTTCCAGGTCTTCCCACTTGGGCGGCAAGGGCCCAAAGCCTTGGGCCATCTTTTACTCCTTTCCCAGGCACATTAGCAGAGAGCTGGATCAGAGGTCAAGCATCTGGGACTGGAACCAATACCCTTATGGAATGCCAACATTGCAGGCGGTAGCTTTACCCACTATGCCACCATCTGGCCCCAGAGATTTTTTACTTAATTCTCTCTTTTAGGCATGTATTCTTCTCCTAAAATGTATTTTGAATCTTAAATACAGACACAAATCTGTTTCACTATCTTTATAGAATAAACTCTTCCTCATTAACTCAGGTTGAGGAGAGTCAGCTGTGTTTCTATACAGAGTTAATTTTTTTTTTACTGTTTCCTAAAGAGATCTTGAAACAACATGTTAATCTCCCACTTTCAAGGTATCTGTTTCCCCATGTCTTAGACCTCTTAAGAATTCATCTCTATACATGAAATTGTTTTTGGCTTTCTCATTTCAAGCACAGAATTCAGATTTCTTGGTTCTATTAATTTCATTAATAAGTTATTGAATCTAACTTATAGTGCAAAATCATTTTTTGAGAGTATATGATCTTTAAACTATTGCCCAGGCCAGGAAACTCACCCTAATGATAGTGAAGTTAACTGCGAAGACAAGTATTTAAATTGTTTTAGGACTGTTTAAACTCATTTAGCATTCATGGAACAAACAACTTGACTGTGACATCAAGGCCTGGGTGTAGAGCAGAGAAGGAAGCATAGTCCTACCTTCAGCATTCTGCTAGGCTGATGAGGAATGCAAACACATATGAATACAACATCAGAAGAGCTTCAATAGGACTGATGCATGGAAGTCTGGAAGTGGGGAATGTACTATGATTAGAATAGATGAGAATTGACGGTCTGTTAAGAATTAACATTTCCAAAAGATGTAAAAAGAACATTTCAGTTGGATAAAAGAGAATTAATGAAAACTTGAAGATATATGAGAATATGATAAATTTGGTGAACTAAATGTAATTCTAGAAGGAAATTAGAAAATTTGACATAAATCAGATCAAAAGAGGCTATATATGGCACATTAAGTAGTTTAGGCATCAACCAATGGACAATAATTGGCCACAGAAAAGCTGTCAGGGCATGACCAGAAATGGAGCCACATAAGGAAAAATCACAAATGATCTACTAACAACATCTGGTAATGATGTTCCACACTACCTTGGTTCACCCTGTCTTTCTGCCTAACTCATTCTCTTGCCTTTTAAGATCCTTGAGCTAATTGTGTTGCTATTAGCATACATTTCTTGAAGTATCATTCACTGATACTTAGAACACTGACACTCTTTGAAATTGTGTCTCTCACCTCTGCTCATGGAAGATGAGGTACCATCATCAAGTGAAGGCTTTGTTCAGGCCTTTCCCAGGCAGTAGGATATGCTATTTCTGATCCAGTGCTGAGTCAGAATCTGTAGATAATCTTACTTAGAGCCAATATTCCTTTTTTCAATTCTGTGACTGCAAATCATACTTTTTTTTAACTTTTATTTAATGAATATAAATTTCCAAAGTACGACTTATGGATTACAATGGCTTCCCCCCCATAACGTCCCTCCCACCCACTACCCTCCCCTTTCCCACTCCCTCTCCCCTTCCATTCACATCAAGATTCATTTTCGATGCTCTTTATATATAGAAGATCAGCTTAGTATACATTAAGTATGGATTTCAACAGTTTGCTCCCACACAGAAACATAAAGTGAAAAATAATAGATGATTTTTTTTAAATGATGATAAAATCAGATCAGACCTATTGTCATGTTTAATCCCAGTGAGAGTCAAGTTGGGAATTGATAATTTCTTCTTTTTTTTTTTTTTTACAGAAGATCAGTTTAGTATACATTAAGTAAAGATTTCAACAGTTTGCACCCCCATAGAAACACAAAGTGAAATATACTGTTTGAATACTCATTATAGCATTAAGTCTCAATGTACAGCACATTAAGGACAGAGATCCTACATGAGGAGTAAGTGCACAGTGACTCCTGTTGTTGACTTTACCAATTGACACTCCTGTCTATGGCATCAGTAGTCTCCCTATGCTCCAGTCATGAGTTTCCAAGGCTATGGAAGCCCTCTGAGTTCTCCGATTCTTATCTTGTTTAGACAAGGTCATAGTCAAAGTGGAGGTTCTCTCCTCCCTTCAGAGAAAGGTACCTCCTTCTTTGAAGACCTGTTCTTTCCACTGGGATCTCACTCACAGAGATCTTTTGCCAGAGTGTCTTGGCTTTCCATGCCTGAAATACTCCCATGGGCTTTTCAGCCAGATCCGAATGCCTTTAGGGCTGATTCTGAGGCCAGAGTGCTATTTAGGACATCTGCCATTCTATGAGTCTGCTGAGTATCTCACTTCCCATGTTGGATCACTCTCCCCTTTATTTATTCCATCGGTTAGTGTTAGCAGGTACTAGACTTGTTTATGTGCTCCCTTTGACTCTTAGTCCTTTCATTATGATCAATTGTGAACTGAAATTGATCACTTGGAATAGTGAGATGGCATTGGTACATGCCACCTTGATGGGATTAAATTGGAGTCCCCTGGTATGTTTCTAACTCTACCATTTGGGGCAAGTCAGCTTGAGCATGTCCCAAATTATACATCTCTTCCCTCTCTTATTCCCACTCTTATGTTTAACAGGGATCACATTTCAGTTAATTTTTAACACTTAAGAATAACTGTGTATTAATTACAGAATTAAACCAGTCATATTAAGTAGAACAGACAAAAAAACTACTAAGAGGGATAATGTATTAAGTTGTTCATTAACAGTCAGGGCTATGCTGATCAAGTCACCATTTTGCAAATCATACTTTAAATGATTTCCATCCATCTAACAAATGAACAGCTTTGTCAAAATATCAGTACCTTTCTTTAGATAGTTCAGATCTGTGAAACTTAAGAGAATCCCTGTATCTCTTTTTTACCTAAAAACTCCCTCTATAATATGGGATTACAATAACTGAGGCATTCAAGAATGATCTTGCTCTTACGTTCTCCAAGGAGGATAGCACAATGTAAGAAATGAGAATGGATTGGTTAGAGAATCAGGGAGACTGAAATTGAAACTCTAGCTTCACAATTTGTTTATTACGTGAAAATCCCTTTCTATAAGATAGTCCAATACTGTGATGAGTATTGTGGCATAGTGGATCAAGTCCCCACTTAGGATGCCTAATTCACACATCAGAGTGCTGGTTCAAGCCCCAGCTACTTCGCTTCTAATCCTGCTTCCTGATAATGCACCTGAGAGGCAATAAAATAGATGGTGGTCCAAGTACTTGGGTTTCTGCCACCCATGTAGGAGACCAGGCTGGAATTTGTGGCTTCTGGCTTCAACATAACCCAGCTCTTATTGTTGGGGGAATTTTGGGAATGAATCAGCAGATGGAAGATTTTTTTTCTCTTATCTTCCTCTCTTCCTTTGTCACTCTGTCTTTTGCATAAATAAATCTTTTAAAAATTTTGAAATATGTATATGCCTGCAGGTTTATTCTAAGAATTCAATGAGGTAATTGGAAAGAACTATCAAATTTTAAATATTATGAACTTTTAATATTGTAAATTTCTTGATGTCAAAGTGTATATTTTGTTCATTTTTATACCATTGGTAGACTCTTAACATAATTATTGAATTAAAAGAGTAGCCTCTTCTCTAGAGTTAGCTAGGTTTAAAACAGCTCATGGGGCTATCATGAATACAATAAAGTTTTCTTTGAGCTCTGCTGGTGTCTGCTTTCTGTGACCTTTCAATTCTCCTTTCCTTGTCCTCTTTTTGGTCACTCTGGGTCCTTAGATGTTCTTTCACTTTGTCTTCTTCATATTAAAATTTGACTACAGGAAATGAAGAATGATTTCTTAGTACTTCAATATCATTTTTCCCAATTTAAGCAGATTTTGGCTGCAAGATTCACAAAAGCCTTCTCTAACTGCTTTAAAGATTGTTAAATGAATTTTTAAATACAAGCCCCATATGAAGCAGGATTCACATTTGACTCCAGAGTTCAGCAGTGTGATCAGGGGCCTCTCTGTCCTGCCAATTACAGTATCGGCTTTATCCTCAGCGTCCTTGCACTCCTAGAAGGATGGATACTGTAATAGTATGTCCTTACCTCCTTTTCCATTCACACTAAGCAGTCAAAATTATGGAGTAGTTGAACTTCCCCTCAGCCTCATTGGAAAAAATAAATGTCCAACCCTAGCTCAAGCACCTGTTTTGAGAGACACATAGAAAGAGTGAGCTCCCTACTGCTTCACCCTTCAAATGGCTACAAAAGTTGGACTTAGGCTAGGTGTTATAGGAACTCAAACAAGGTCTCCCATGTATGTGACAGGAAGTCAACCAGTTGAACAATCATTGCTGCCTCCCAGAGCCTGCATTAGCAAGATGTTGGAGTAAGGAATAGCGATGGATGTGGAAGTCAGGTACTCTGATGTGGGATATGGGCATCTTGATTGCCCTCTTAACTGGCAGGCTAAATAGTTGTCCTGGGCACTGTTTTAAGAGCACCATATTCCTGGGCTAGTGCAGTGGCATAGCAGGTAAAGCCGCCTGCAGTCCCAGCTTCCCATATGGGCACAGGTTCAAGACCCGGATGCTGCACTTCTGATCAAGCTCTCTGCTATGGCCTGGGAAAGCATTAGTAAATGGTCCAAGTGCTTGGGCCCCTGAATCCACATGGGAGACCCAGAGGAAGCTCCTGGCTCCTGGCTTCAGATTGGTACAGCTCTGGCTGAGCAGCCATTTGGGGGAGTGAACCAATAGATGGAAGACCTCTCTCATGGCCTCTGCTACTCAGTAAGTATGCCTTTCAAATAAATAAATAAACCTTTAAAAAAAGAGCATTGTATTCTCCCTTGCCAGTCAGTCCTACCCTTGGAATTCTGAAGGAGATCACCTATCTAATAGTCTTTTTTAGAAAAGGAAAATGGAGAAACAGTAGTTTTTAAACAACTATTCATGTCAAATATACTTCTTCCTCAAAAATATGATTTGATCCAATATAAGTGCCTCCTTGATCTAGAGCGCAGATAATATGATAAACTAAGAGACTGACAAAGTCACCTTTTCTGTAAGACATACGAATAGGGCCGGCACTGCGGTTTACTTGGCTAATCCTCTGTCTACAGTGCTGGCACCCCAGCTTCTAGTCCCAGTAGGAGCGCTGGATTCTGTCCCAGTTGCTCCTCTTCCAGGCCAACTCTCTGCTGTGGCCCAGAAAGGCAGTGGAGGATGGCCCAAGTGCTTGGGCCCTGTACCCATGGAGGAAGCACCTGGCTCCTGGCTTCGGATCGGCACAGTGCCAGCCGTAGTGGCCATTGTGGGGGTGAACCAATGGAAAGGGAGACCTTTTTTTCTGTCTTTCTCTCTCTCACTGTCTAGCTCTGCCTGTCCAAAAAAAAAAAAAAAAATGAACATGGTGTCTACAGCCTTAACCTGCTGTGAACCTAGGACTTCTATGCCTATCATCGTGAATACTCATTTCCCAAAGGTTTAGATGGCTGTGAACATAGAAAGAAGGCATATTTGTGTCCTTGGTCTTATATTCAAGTCACCCATAATTTTGTTTCTTATCAATCTCCCTCCTCCAAATGTACAATTTTTTTTTCAAATGTAGGTTTTTAAGGCCTGAGACAGGAAATAGAGTTTTTGCTGCATTCCAAAGAAGTCAAGTACCCTCCAAAATATAAGAAGAAGGGGACACAGATCTCATCTTTTCATGGGAAGAAAAGAAAAGAATCTGAGGTCATTTTAAATCTACAACAGCCCTATAAGGTAGATGGTTTGATCCTTACTTTCTTGAACATGAGCCTAGGGAAGATAAATCACTCTCTGAAGAACACACAGTTACTATCAAGGTATGGGTTTAAACTCAGGCAGTGTGACTCCAAACATCTGTATTTTAACCACTTATTCACTTCTGTAGATACTCTCATGCATCAAGGCTCTCTATACTTGATGATCTTGATTTTCAGGTCATCTTCTTTCTCTTGGCAAGGAAAAGGGAAGTGGAAAGCTCTGAGCTTAGAGAATATTTCAGATTCCAATTTGAAATGTCTCAGCTGGCCCAACATGGTTCATGAGTCCTTCCTCGGATCAGTAAACATGGCCAAGGGGAAAGAGATACTCCACTTGGCTCAGATTAGATTCTGGCCAACCCCTTTCACCAGTCCTTCTGGGTCTGCTCCCAGAAAGCTAGAGGAAAGATGGTAAGGCAGACCAGCAACACCTACGCCCAAAACAATGGACATCCAACCCAGCATGTTAGCCTGATATCTGAATCCACTGTCATTCTCTTTTCCGGTGAACAGTTTCAATGTCTTGCTTTTCAACAGAATTCATTGCCTCCCAAGGATACCCATTACTGTGTAAAAGATTTCAAGCTTCAGAGAGCAGTGGAGGGAAGTATTTTGGAGTACAAAGCCTCTTTCTGTATTTGTATTAAATTGTGCCACAAAGACCCATCAAAAGAGTATCTGGGCTACTTATGCCTCTATCTGTTTTCCCTGTGGTATCCTCTGAGTTTAGCACAGTTGGAAGGATGGGTGAACAAACCTGGTTCGATGTAATTTAACAAGCATTTATTGAACCATCAGGTTGATTGATTATCTCCCCAGAAAGGCTGATAATTTGGGCACTGAGGGTAATCACAGACTCAGGAATTGTGATAGAGTCCTTAGGGGGTTGCGATTCCCAGAGTCAACAATGTCTGTGCAAATTCTCCAAAGGGGAGCTCTGCACAGGAAAATCATTTGCCTGCACCAAGCCCCTCCGGATATATCACCACTCTGCTATAAATCAGAAAGTTTCCATGAGGTTGAGGGAGTCTGGACTATTAGGCACTTCACTTCCTCAAGCACTTCTCCTCAAACTAAAATGCTAGAATTTAAGCTCTGTGATCAATAAGGTCTCTCGCACCACTGTCTATGATTTATAATTTTACTGCTGAAAAGAACCATTTCCTGGAATGTTCTGTATGATTTTTGAAAAAAAAATTAAGTTATATTGTAAATGTACTTGGGGCAATGCAATTTAAAGGAACTATATCATAAGATTCACAAAATGAAGAATTATTTTCTATAATCTATCCATTATTCAGTATTTGTGCAAATTTGGGTTTTCACAGATCAAATTTGCTTAAGCTACCACTGAAGTGCTCTATTTCCAGCAAGCCAAACTTCTCCTCAATTCTGTGCTGTTCTACAAGGAGCAATGAGGAAGATGTTGGTTTTGCTGGTGTGAAGGCACCATCTCTGCCAGCTGGTGTTCCCGTAATCAAAGGAAATCCACTACACTAGAGTACCAGATAGATTCAGCACCAAGATGGAAGTTGGGGTCTGTCAACTTTCAAACTGTCCCTACAGGTGGGATGATCAGCGTGATATATTTAGATATGATGAGACTTGGCACTGTCATGTAGAAGTAAGGTAGCAGGAATCATTGTCCACTGTTGCTTTCTTTGCGAATGAGGTCAGTATATCCTGGATTACCAAAAAGGTATACAAGTGCTGCACCAGTTCTAGAGTCACAAAATGGAATTTCAATGTAATTCTACTTTCTGCTGTTAAAACAGAGGGAGCATCCATATGTTTTTGAGATCATTAATATTGATAACCAAAATCATATAAAATGATGAATATATAAATGAGTTGGCATATTCACATACATATATACATGCATTCATACAAACATACTACATAAATGTATTTTTAACAAAAGATTACAAATTCACTGTCCCAGGCAAATAAAAACACCCCCTAAATAAAACAAAATCAAATAATTGCTTGCAGGTTCATGAACCACATCAGAGCACTTGTGTATTGTTCCTTTCCTCACACAAGAATGTGGCTGGGATGAGAGGTACAGAATGAGAAGAAACAGAAATTTCCTTCCCTGACAAAAATAATATTTACTCAGGGCTGGCGTTGTGGTGCAGCAGGTTAACACCCTGGCCTGAAGCGCCGGCATCCCATATGGGCACTGGTTCGAGACCCTGCTGCTCCACTTTTGATCCAGCTCTCTGCTCTGGCCTGGGAAAGCAGTGGAAGATGGCCCAACTCCTTGGGCCCCTGCTCCTGCATGGGAAACCTGGAAGAAGCTCCTGGCTCCGGATCAGCGCAGCTCCAGCCGTTGTGGCCAACTGGGGAGTGAACCAGTAGATGGAAGACCTCTCTCTCTCTCTGTCTCTGCCCCTCCTCTCTCTGTGTAACTCTGACTTTCAAATAAATAAATACATCTAAAAAAAGATAAAAAATAAAAGGTCCTAAATGAGAAATAAAAAAAAAGAAAATATTTACTTAAGAAGAAAAATTGACTCAGTGTCTCAAGTGTCTCCCATAACTGTTTTCTGAATGCACTGAAACTGAGGCCTGAGCTGGAGTTTTTTCTTAAAAAATTTCATTTATTATTTGAAAGTCAGAGTTATACAGAGAGAGAAGGAGAGGCAGAGAGAGAGATGGAGAGAGAGAGAGAAGTCTTTCATTCAATGGTTCACTCCTCAGTTGGCCACAATAGCCAGAGCTGCACAGATCCAAAGTCAGGAGCCAGGAGCTTCTTCTGGTTCTTCCACATGCATGCAGGGGCCCAAGCACTTGGGCCATCTTCTACTGCTTTCCCAGGCCATAGCAGAGAGCTGGATCGGAAGTGGAGCAGCCGGGTTTCGAACCAGGCTCATATAGGTTTCAGGTGCTTCAGACCAGGGTGTTAACCTGCTGAGCCACAGCGCCGCCCTTGAGCTGGAGTTTGACTTCTAAATTATAGCATTTTAATAAAAAACTAGGAGGTCAGCAAGACAAAAGGAGATACTTTAGATTTGAATTTGGGCCAATGTAATGTATCTAAAAGGCTAGATAGGTGCATTCGCACACTCACACATTCACACACACTACACTCAGACTTGGGAAACATGCTCGCTCTCCATCACCATTTCTCAGCAGTAGCACTATTGATACCAGGGGCCTGTGGTCCCTTGATGTGTGGGAGAGACATGGCCCGTGCATTGCTGAATATTGAGCAGCATCCCTCACTTATAGTTGCCGAATATCTCTTTTTGAGGCGAACTTTCTCCTGATTGACAACCACTGGTTTAAATCAAGACCTGTTACCTCTCTATTTCATCACTCCTAAACATTCTTATCTACTATGGATATTACTTTCAAATGTTTGTTTTCAAGGCACATACTTTAGTTCTTTCACTATAATTTTAAGGTTATCTGTCTTAGATTTTATTTCTTGAAAGAAAAGACTGAGCTAGGGATTTGTGTGCAAGCGATATGTCAAAGGAGTGTTCCATGGAGAAATCTGTGAGTGTGGGAAGCAGATTAGGGGAGAGGAAAGAGCAGCAAATACATGGATTCAGATGAGGTCCAGCTCCAGGCTGATCCCTTAGGAAACTCTGAAGTACAAATTGCACGATGGAATTTATCCAGCTTTGAGGCAAGAGAACTGGGCTTTTATGCCTCATGCTGGTCAATAATTATTTAACAGCTCCCAGGGAGAAGGTTGAAAATCGCCTACAGAGAACATCGCCAACATCTGCTATATTATTTTTTAGAAAAAAAAAAAACTGATGAGCTTGATTGGCTTAACATATTTTATTCAGAGATGAGTATAGCTATAAGAACAGAAGCACACCAATAATGATCAATACTGGCATTATGGCCTCGCACAAAACCCATCTACTTAAAACACAAATTTTGCAAAGGATGCTTTAATAGAAATTAAATTAATGGCATTTCCAAGTGTTTTTGCTTACAGCTATGTTCCTTAAGCTCAAACTTACAAAACATCTTCCCTAAATTTATATTTTTATCCATAGTGGGAATATACATTAATGTATTCAGAATGGCAACAGTGTAGACATCCAATATACACTTAAATTACATCTTTCGTTCTTCTTTGCTTGGACTCAGGGAAAGTAAAAATGATAATAAGCAAGGACAGGAGAATATTATCTTAAACAAAAATGAATAGTTTAGTTTGAAAACAGCAAGAGAATATTAGAAAGAAACTTGCTATGTTTTAAAAGCCAATGCAAATCACTGTCTAATAATTATGAGTCTATTGTATCATTATTTCCATGGACACATACAGATAGGCTGACACAGACACACATACAGACTCGCTCTCTTTCTCTGTTTCTCTCTCTCACACACACACTGTTGACAAATAATATCAAATGTCTCTTTTTGAAAAAAGTGTAATTATATCTGAACAAACTATGTATTTGGTTTTAATATATTTATCATTCAGATATTGTTTGGAATTTAATGAGATCTGGAATATTACAAAGATGAACAAAAATGAAGCTGACAGAGAGATATGGTTGTCTGAGAACTGGCATTGCATCTACTACAGGCTTTTAAATCATATACTTACAAGCTCATTAAGTGTTCTGCTAATTGCTGCCATGGGACATGTTGCTTTTTCGAAGTTTACAGTTGAATAGGCAGAATAAATGCACATGAGAGAAAGACAATTAATTCTAGGTCATAAGTAGTTAAACAGGTGGTAGCTCTAGGATTGATATAAGGAATTCTGGAGTGAGGGAGGGACACTGCTCTTTTGAGATAACCAGGGTACACTTAATGGAGAAGGTGGCATTTCAATTAGATTTTGAAGCTGCATTAGGTACTTTGTATATTCATTGGCAATGCCTAGCTTTTGAAAAAAGTGAATTTTGCTTTTGATATTCTAAGTTCAAGTAGCGGTGCTGGTGCTGGCTTCCTTATGCAAGCCAAAGGAAACAGTATGAGTTTTTCTTCCAAGTATGGTATTTTTTTCTGGTTAAGAAATTATATATATATATATATATATATATATATACACACACACACACACACATATATATATATACACTTATATATGGTTATTTTAAAATATTACAAAATTCTAGAAAAGAAATCAAAGATCTTCAAAACCCAATAGTTTAATCATTATTTAATTTTGATACATATGAAAGAATTTCATTTTAGAGTTTGAGAAGGTTTATAACATTGCCTTATATTCCTATGGATAGTCTACAAATGACCTGAGAAGTTACAGTCTGGCCTGGATCACATGAAAGCTTCAACACCTGTTCATTTACAAATAACCATACAGGGTCTTCTTGAACATCTATTGTGACAAGGAACTACTGAGATCCTGAGATAACCCCTATTCTTTTTAGATGTTTGATGTAGCTTAACAATGCTTCAATATATTACATCTTATACCTCTCAAGTCTCAAATGTTTATTTATTTCTTTGAGTCTGAGTGGTCCCAGAATAAATTAAATTTCGCTTGCATGTACACAGTTCTTTGTGGGTTTTCTTCCGCTCCTGTGTCTCTGGACTTAGCGATTGTCACTGCCCACTAACCCACTTAGCTGTATTTATAATAAATTACAACAATAAGTTGAAGGTAATCTCTAAATTGTGCACAAATAGATCAGAACCATATTATATTTTGAGAAATGTAATTAATAACTAAGGATAAATATATATTCTACAAATTGATATTCTACAAATATTGATAATATTCCTATTACACAGGCATGCCTTCATTACCTATCAATTTCCTACGTACCTCCAGCCCCTCTCTGAGCAATATCCCCTGAACATTTTTTATTCAATATATAACAGGAAATAATTATGTGTGTCAGCTTTCAGCTATCAAAAATGAGAGAAGATGATTTATAGCAGAAAATTGAAATCCCAACAGTTGGCATTTTTAAGAATTTCTGTACATTTAAGGGAGCATATGTTGTTAAACAGTGACTCGAAGCCTTTTGAAATCTCTCTTTGACTGTCCCTTCCTGTTATCTCAATGGCCACCAGGAATGTGTGGATGTTTCAACAAGATAGATGGAGACAATGAATTCTTTGAGTATTTGTGCCCCCTGAATAAGGTTAAGAAGAAAAAATGAATTGAAAGATAACAGTATGATGGAGGAGAGTACAGCGAACACTGCCCCTCATTCGGTGGGTAACTCGTTTACACTCCACCCAACCCAGGCTCTACAACAGTCTCAGACTCATGGGGGCCAGACAAGGAACAGAGATGAGCAATAATAGCCAGGTGAAGATGGCGCTAGCTGGAGAGGTCATGGACCATTTGAACAGGAGGCAGGTGCAACTCTGCTTCAAATTACTGTTGCTCTGTGGGAGACTGGTTCCACCTACTCTTGCCAGTCTCTGGATGTTTTCCAAAAGATTCCCCTAAATCCTTCTTTTTGTGCAAGAACTGCTGCATTTCTGAGGTTGATATCTAATTCTAATTTGAAAAGCATAATGTGAGTACTTCAAAACATTTCTGTAGGGGGATTTTGACAAAAATAGCATCTGTTTGGGATCCCAGACAAAGAGTTTCTCCTGATGCCAACTAGTGAATCTAATGGGACACTCAGTTTAAATGATCTAAGAAATGTTCAAAATGCTCCTGGAAGAGTGGACAGGGTTGGGATTGATGGGAAGGAATGAGAGCATTTCCAGGGAAGAAATACTCATTTCTGAAGGAAGGGGATTGGCAATACCCACTAAAATGTGGCTGGGACAGTGAGGTATCCCAATATTTGATTATGTGGTTCCAATAGAAGAGGAAAAGCGTACTGACAGTAAGTGGGCTGCCTGGGTTGTGGTCATGGAGAATATCTTATGCAACATAGAGGGGCAGTTTGAGTAGAAATAGTTGGAAGCATGTAACACTGGAGCAGGAGACCAGCACAACACACGAAGCGTTCAGTAGAGGCATTGAGGGATGGGTGCCCAGTGTGATGCAGGGGTCATTTTACAGAGGGTAAATTCTTCACCTGTTTATCACCCAGTACAGATACAGAGGAAGGTCAGTCTAGGAAGTCTGTGGAACACCTTGGGAGTTCTGATTGCAGAGACCCATTCTGAACTAGTAAGTTGTGGAAGTGTCTATTTCTTTGATTGTTTTTGTTCATTGGTTCGTGCCAAAAACACATACTGAGCAAGTGCTTTATGTCCTGTAGTATACCCAGAACTAAAGCTTGTACCAGAAAATAAAATGGTATAGGCAAGTGCAGGTAACACCTGCATGCGGGGTGGTGCAGGAGAGGTAAAATCTGTGAGAAAGAATCCAGGGAGCTGCAGGAGCACAAAAAGTGAGGACCTGGGCTGTTTCTGGAGCATTCAGTATTCAGGAAATGCACCCCAAAGACACCAACTCAGCTGAAACGTGGATGAAATCTAGAGGCCGATGAGGCCTATCCTCAGGGACAAAAATGTTCTTCAGTCAAAGAAGAAAGCATCATGCTGGGGTTGGCATGGGAACTGACAATCTGATTTGATTGGAGTATGAAAGGAAAGGGAGAAGTAGGTGAGTGATGAGTTAGGAAAGGAACCTCATTCTGTGGATTTGAGGGCCTTGTTAAGGAATTTGATCTTCCTCCATAAAGTCAAAAATATTTTTGAAGAATGAGAAAAATAAATTCAAAATTTTCTTTAAAGAAAATGAATTGACAGGAGCACTCACATAGCTGGAAGCAAAGGGTCAGGTTAAAAACCCTTTACCCAGAGAATTGACTCTATCATGTAATTCCAAAAGCCTTTCTGGTGTTTGGACACAGAGGGAAATGGATGCGAGTCCCTGGGGTTATACATCCCTGACTTTGTGCCAAAAGCCATGGAAACGTTCTGGTTGACAACTCTTGACAGTCCAAGGTGGAAGTGATCTTAGACACCATTATCCATTGGCTGTCACTGTTTATACTAAAGAGGAAACTTCAGCCCCAAAGAGATTAAATAATTTACCTAGTATTATACAGTGAGTCATTGGTGAAACAGGCAGTGCCCAGATCCCTCCAAGAGCATTGTTTGTTTAGCCCTTGTACTAAGTTAAAAACAATCTACTCATTAAGGTAGAAAAAATTCACAGGCTATCAAATTTTAGTTGTGGGATTCTATATACATGAATAAACAAAAAAGAGCTAACCCAATGGCAGATACACCAGAAAAATAATTAGCAGAGTAAATCCAAGTCATTTTAACACTAAATTGATGGAATTTTGATTATGCTTTTTTCCAATGAACTAGACACAGGAGGAAGGTCATTCCATTATATTATGACATTTGTGGTATTTTTTCCTTCTTTGCTACATTCATGAGTTGAACAATATCTGAAGAAAATGACATTTTTGCATCTCAGAGGAAATTCTTTTTGAAGATATACAAACTGTTCCTGGGCTGTCAGCACTCAAAATCTTCATTCCCTTACTTACAGAATCAGGGGACTGAACTTGAGGGTCCCCAAGACCCTTCTACTTCAAGGATTCAATGAACACAGATAACAAAGAGTAGATCTTCTCACCCTTTTTAATATGCCTAATTTTTCAAGCAAACAAGTTATTTGCAAAATAAAATTTTTATATATAGTGGAGTAGGAGAGGATATTAATCATTTTGGTAAATAGATTTCAGTTTACTTCCCAAACACAGAACTGAAGCAGCATGCAAATTATTTATAAAGGAACCAAGGGAAACATGGAAGTAGGTTCATGGAACTGCCAGCTGTTAAAATGGTTCATGAATTCTGTTTAAATAAGGCCTGCTCTGTCACTATACCAGAGTAAGGTTGTGCATAGAAACTTTGCATATGGAGCTTTCTCCTGCAAGGGCAAAATAAATAGGATGTTTGCAGTGAAAAAAATGCATGCATATACCAACTCCTAGTGCCAACTTTCCAGCTCAATGCTGAATATGTAGTAAGCATTGAATCAATGTTAGTTGAAGGCTGGCATTGTGGCAGAGAGGGTTAACCTACTGCTTGAGGTATTTACTTCCTATATTGTAGTGCCTGGGATCAAATCCCATCTCTAGTTCCAATCTAGCTTCCTTCTAATGCACATCCTGGGAGGCAGCATATGATGGCCCAAGTTCTTGGGCCCTGCTACCCACATGCCATATGTGGATGGAGTTCCTGGCTTCTGGCTTCAGTGTGGTCCAAGTCCAACTGTTGCAAGCATTTGAGGAGTGAACCAGTGGATGAAAGTTTGTTCTCTCTCTCTAACTCTGTGTGTGTGTGTCTGCATTTCAAACCAATACAGTTTTTAAAAAACATATTGTATTAAAAAGAGTAAAATAATAAAGCAACAAAGATGTTAGTAGTAGTGTCTAGATCCTCTGGCAATAAATAATTTTGATTGGGAACAGCAATGCTTAACCAAATAAACCGACCTTAATGATAGATAAACTTCTAGGCTGCTATTTGGTGTAAATTTTTTTTGAGTATAGGAATGTTCTAGTGCTGCTTTCAGGGAGCACTAGTTGAAAACAAAAAAACAAGCCACACACACACACACACACACACCCCACAACGGTGCTTCTTATATAGTAACTGAAATGCTGAAAAATTTTATCCCCAAGATAGTTTTGATGTGTGTAGGAAAGACATCCTGGAGGACCAAGAATTTGAGAAGAGCTTGGCGCAGTTTTGGAAGATGGTGGATACACAGATGCTTAGGATGAGGAGGTAACACCTTCTGGCTCATCTTCTTACTCTCCATCAACTACTCTTCCAAAAATAAACTTTAATTTCTTATGAATTTTACAGAATTCTTTAGGTTAATCAACTATGAGAAGTAAAATATTAGGAAGTAAATATTTTATTTTCTGTAAGCTGCATTGTAGGAATAAATAACCCTATTGAAATATTTTGGGTATTTTTGGGTACCTATGTGGGATTGATTCTAGGCTCTGCTGAGTATTGCAAAATCTGAGAATGCCCAAGTCCCATTTATACAATAGCATACTATTTGGGGCCGGCACTGTGGCACAGCGGGTTAACGCCCTGGCCTGAAGTGCCCGCATCCCATATAGACACTGGTTCTAGTCCTGGCTGCTCCTCTTCCAATCCGGCTCTCTGCTATGGCCTGAGAAAGCAGTAGAAGGGGGCCCAAGGTCCTGCACCCGCATGGGACACCCAGAAGAAGCTCTTGGCTCGTTGCTTCGGATCAGCGCAGCTCCGTTTGGGCCATCTGGGGAGTGAACCATCAGACAGAAGACCTCTCTCTCTGTCTCTGCCTCTCCTCTCTGTGTAACTCTGACTTTCAAATAAATAAATAAATCTTTTAACAAAAACCAATAGTATATTATTTTCATCAAAGGTGTACATGTACTCTTGCATATTTAAATCATCTACAGATTACTGGTAATACCTAATACAATGACAGTTCTATGTAAATTGCAATTATACTGCATTGTTTAGGGAATAGTGAAAAGAAAAATCTGTTGGCACATGTTTAGTACATACACAATTAATTTCTCCCAAATATTTCCAGCCACTGTTGGTTGAATCTTTGGATGTGGAATTTGTGGATACATAGTACCTACTATATATCCCCTTTTTAAATTTCCTTTGATACTTATTTGGTCTTTATTCATTCATGTTATTATATATACCCTTTTAACGTGAGGCTTCCAATGTTGCCTGTATATTAAGAAATCCTGAAGAGATTGACTTATTACACAAAAGTAATATTTCAAGTTTTGTACAAGTCTGAATTATGTTAACATGAAAAGACAATTACCTACCTAAGACTGAGATGTAATTGTTTCCCTCAATTGAGAGAGAATAGCACTTATACAGAGAATCATCACTGCAGATTTTAAATGTACATCATATTGAATCTGGCAAACATCCAGAGCACTGACATTCTTCCAATTTTAATACTTAAGACTGCACCTGCAGCAACACTGCTGACAGACTTTAAGAAAGATATGAGAATATGGAAAGGCACAACATTTCTATTTTTAGTTACTTTACCATCTATCACTTAGAAATTGCCCAAGTAGGCTATCTACTGCATTTTACACATATAGAATAATTGTTGTTGACAAGTTTTGATGCAAAAAGTAGAGGGTGCTATGGAAATTATTGTTTTCAACATGTCTCCATCTAACAGTCTACTCTATAGAACAGTGATCATAACAATCAAGAGATTAAGGTAAGAATTACCTTAAGATATTCTTGTCTATAGGGAGATAAAATGTTAGCTGGCACTAGTCCACAACATTAGTATGCCTTTGTATTCCAAGATTGTATGGACCTACATCATGACGCAGAGCAACAGTAAGCCACCAGTTTTCTCATTTTCTGAAAGAATCTCTGCTAGTTGGCTCTTGGCTTCAGCTTGCAACGAGACCAGTGCTCAGGAAGGGGGAAGAAGAATAGAACAAATGTTCATGCACAGACTTGAGTCATACAGAACCTATTCAAGAGTTAGAAGAAAGCTTGAGGTCAATAAGCTCAGTACAACTATTACTTTCCTTTCTCATTCCCCCATTAGACCTGGGAGAGTAGACTAGGGTTTCTGAATTAAGATCAAGTTGGAAAGCTCTTGGCAGACCTGAGGGTATATCCCCACAACATTGCAAAGTAACAAGTTAGCTGTCCACACACAATGCCCTTGCATCAGTAGAACTTCCATGGAATTAATCAAAGTGGCTTCTAACAGAGCCTTGGATTTCTTAACAGAGGCTTGGATTTCTCATTATTTTATAAAGGCCATCCAAAATAGCAAGAATTATAAGCAGGTCCTCATGATCTATACACTGGTAGCTAAAGTCCTAGCGTCTGGTTTGTTTAAGCTACTTAATCTAACACTTTGGTACATACACGAAGGTAAACAATTTCCACTTAGTATATGCTCATTTAATGTGAAATTTTTATTTTTTTCTCATAACGATGCTACAACATACATGCTATCAATGCCCTATTTTATAGAGGTGGCAACTAAAACAGAGAGAAGTTTGTGCCTCTTTGTAGAAATCATATAAAGTATGGCTAGAATTCAAGCACAAGCAGTGAGATGCCAAGGTCTCTTCTAACACATTACTCAACTGCCACGTAGTCTATCTCCTGCCTCCTTCCTCTTTAGCCTATTTAGCCTTTTTGCAGGAGACTTAGAAACTACTTGTGTATGAAGTTGCTAAATGATTTCATAAATGGTTTCCAGAAAGGAAATAAAAAAGTCTTCCTTCACCCCCCCCTACTTTTGTCAGCAAAGATGTTTCAAAATAGATAATTAGGGATATAGCCTTTACATTTTCTTTCTTTTTTGTTGTTTTACCCTGAATCTTTTATTTAAGGAATACAAACTTCACACATTTCATAAATACAACTTTAGGAACATAGTGATTCTTCCCATCCTGCCTATGGAATATTTAACCTAGCAGCCAAGATCATTAACAAATAGGTGTTGGAATAGGAATGGCTCAGGGAAGAGGGTGTTGGAGTTTGAGAAGCAGGACCCAGTGAACACATCCTGAGAGGCCTCACAGAGCTGCCAGCTGCCAGTGATGAGGAATCTGTGGCGCTCAGCCTTCTGGGCCCACAAGCTAGATGGTGTGTTTGCAGGATGAGGTTGCTCTCTCACAAGGAGGATGTAGGTTAGATTGCTAACTCATTAATTTACAAAGAGAATTACAGTCACCCTGTAGACTGAAATACTTACATCAGCATGACCCACACATTTTTACCCTGTAGGCAGACCAGTGCGGGAAACCAAATTATAATCAGAAGGTTGTTTGATTGGTATGGAATTAGAGCAAGGAGAGTGAATTAGATGATTTTAGGCTTAGTGGTGTGAGACAAAGCAGCCTGACATGTCCATCTCCACAGCAGGGATAGACATTAAAAAGGCACTATAATACTCAAATTTCACTGGCCTAATTTCCTCTGTTCTAGTGGTGCTTGGGCAGGCACAGCCAACTTTTTTTCTTGTTATTATGTTGTTTCTCTATTTTTTTTTCCCAAACTCTGGCTAATCTTTTCTATTTCACAGAGGAAGTCTCTCTTTCTCTCTAACGTGCTGAATGTTTAGTTTATTTTACTCTAGCCAAAAATTGACCCTTTTTTCAAATGCTTTCTATATGCTATTCTTATTCAACTTTTGATATCTGTTCAAAAAAAGTTCAAGTTCTACATACTCAGCAGAATAAAAACCTCACTGAACAAGAACCTAAAATGCATGGCTTCTTGTGTATCCTCAGCTATGTCCATATACTTTGTCTATTAAATGAGTTGCTAAAAGTCTATAAGATTTAAGGTTTGCTAACAAATTTTAAGGTCTGAGTGTATAACTCAGACTTAATTCATATTCAATTCAGACATGAATATACTTTTCTATTCTTAGTCTTTGGATGGAGATAATTTATCCTTAACAAGATGATCTCAATTCCTTGCAAGATCTTAAATATCAAACCATTATTTAATCACATTTACTGTACTCTTCCTAAAATAGATAAAACAACTCTTTTTAAAACCATTTTTATGTTAAAATCAGAATTTTAATTTTAAAATTTAAATTTAATTATTGTGTTTAACTTGAAAATTAAATTAAAAAAATCTTCCATCCCCAAGTCTTTGGCTCAACTTATCTATTTCCATGTAAGCCCCACCTATAACATAGAACCTCCTTCACTTTTGACCACAGTACAATGCCTAGAACTTGACTGAGGTTTGGCTAATTCCTAGAGGAAGTACTGTATTCTTAGATTCCTCCTTCCTTTGGATTAAACACTATAAGGAGTCTTCAGTAACTTCATAAAATGAATATTATGAAAAGCTATGGATGGATATAACATTTGGATATAACATTATTATAACATAATAAATGTATCTTTTGATTGAATATTTCCACAACCTTTTTAAATACTCATGTTAGCAGAAGGTCCTTATTTCCAGGCATAGCAGGTGCTACGTAGCCTCTTGTCTGCCTTTGCACTCATTTATGATTTCAGTGGCCACTGCTGAGCACTTTGGTAGCTTCTCACCACACAGGACTGTAATTTGTTTCTTCCTTGGGCACTTTTTTTTGTAGTTCTAGGAAATGGGGTCTGCCTGAAAACCCTGGAATTTGACATTCCTGAGGCAACCTGATTGAAACTAGTAGAGAAAATCACCTTCCCCAATTTCCATGAGAGGTAAATACTGAAGACTAAAGGATCTCATAGGGATTGGCCTTGGTTTTCAAAGCATAACTAACTTATTGACCCACTGTTTATTGGCCCCTCCATTCCTTGTCTCATTTTTCTTATTCCTTTAGTTGTTTCCTGGGGTTGCATCTCAAATACATTGTACCTAAATCTGTGCCTCCCGTATGCTCTTCTTGGGAGCCCAAGAAGACACCATATCTATAATGCACTAAAACAAAGCTCCCTCCTTCTGAATTTCATCATGATGAATGCACAGAGTTAAGTCAATTAACCACATTCTACCATTAAACCTGGCAACTAAGTCTCCAGTGAGAAACAATAAGTGATATATATGAGAGACCTTCTCCAAGTACTTCCATGTGACATAAAAAAGATGATTGTACTCCCTGTTTCTCAGGGTCCCCATGAACTACAGGTGATTTTTAATTTTGCTGAAGTTCAAGCATGTATACTTATGTGAATCCAAACTTCTGAATTATTACAATGCTTTTATAAAGTCACTTGATAATATATTGAAAAAGCAGTAATAATGTTCTTAGCCTTTGACACATTAATTCCACTTCCGGGAATTTATTTAAAGGTAACACAAACACATATTATGAAAGGCATATGTGCTATGGGCATTAAAAGAAGTTTAAGGACTGTATACAGTTATAAATGAAAAGAGCTTGAAATGATCTAAATGTCTAGCAACAGGATATAGTCCGTTAGATTATAGCACATTAACCAGTTATAAAATTACGTTGCTAGAAGAGTTGCACTAACAATTGAGAATTTGTTATGTTGGTAAATGCAAAAAAGCTAAGGAATGTTATATTTGTGCTGTGATTATCATATAAAGTTCATGTATGGAAAAGGACTAAAACAGTATCAGATGAAAATGGGTGTTTTCTTTTTGTCTAGCACCAAAATCAAATATGAGAAGCAAATAATGGTGTTAAATCAATAAATACATTTTTCTCTTGTAACACTTGAAGAGTTGTTCATGAATCTGTTCTTAGTCTTAAATAAAGCTGAGAAGCAAATGCTGAATGTCCCAACCCTCATTTTCAGCTTGGCAAAGGAGTAGAATGCCTAACATTTTTGGGTATGTTCTCTTGGGACAATAACTCAAAGTTTAGGAGAAGGTCAAACAATTATGAACTTACTAGACATTTGCTTTTACTTTTCTGCTTTGATATGAACAGAGAAAATGGTTAAGAGTACCACTCCTTTACCATCAACTTGGGCATCTTAGATCCAAAATGTTTGGCTAATATTATACAAAGAAACCAAGACACTGAAAGTGGTTTTCTATCTTTCATTGCTGATAGAGCCAGAATCAGCTTGATCTTCTAACCATCTGTGTAGAACTAAGTCAGCTTCCTTATGTGTAAATGGAGTAAACTGACTTTGCCATGAAATAGGTCATTCTTCAGCTCTTATAGGACTCAACTGAAAAGAGAGTCATGAAGGTACTCCGTACATTGCAAACACAATGAACTACTGTGGAATTTAAAAGAAGAGTCAAGTCATAATGGCTGCTATTTGATTTACAATCTGCAGGGGTCATGGGCATAAACTCTTGGAGAGAGGGTCATTATCTGGTACAGGAAACACAGACTGTTGGCTGCATCTGTGATAGATTCTGAGGGTTGAGTGTCTTGGCCACAAGTGTGACCGATCAGCTGGATGCCGCTGATGTATTTGATGTATTGCACTTGTTCCTCAGATGTGACAGGACCTGTTCTTTGTTCTTGCACCTCCTGGGAGTGATTCAGACAGGGATGCAGTAGAGCTGCCAAATTGAGCTCCCTCTCATCTCATCCTCATTTTTCAGCCACACTGCACACACTGTTTCCCTTGGTACTTAACTGTGTTTCCTCCAACTAGGTCCTGTCTCTTGGGTACAACCAGAGGCAGCTCAACCCAGCTTTTAGAAGAATCTGAGATGAACTCCCCTGATCTACTACAGGCACTTCAGGAGCAAGAAACTTGCTAAGAGGTGTTTAGGGATATGAAAAAACAAGTCTGTACACATAGCTGATGGCCAACGAGAGCTTCAATCAACCTACTGGCTGTGCAACAATAAAACAAAATGGTTTTCAAGACTTTTAACTCAAAAATAAATAATACATATGATATATATCAACGTTTATTTCAATAAATATGGTGTGAATTTGGCTGCAGAGAAGGAAAGAGTGAAATGAATAGTATACTTCTGCCAACACTTTGCTTAAGAGGTGCTCTTTTTGCTTTTTTCTCCTTTCTACAATGTGGTTTGGATTTTAAGAGTAATCAACCAGTTTGGATTCAAAGTTAAGGTCTGCTACTGTCAAGCTGTATAATTTCTGTCTCATTAGAAATTATAATATATACACATATATATACATATATCAGAGTAATTATTAGGATTAAATGATAGTGTGTGTGTATGTATATATATATATATATATATATATATAGCTATTAGAACCCAGAAGAACTTATTATGTATAACTTTTATGAATGTAATTTGGGGTGGGTATTTGACCCAGTGGTCAAGATACTGCTTGGGATGACTGCATTTTATATCAGTTTGAGTCCTGGCTCTGTTTCTAATCCCAGCTTTCTATTAATGTACACCCTAGAAGGAAGCAAATGATGATGCAAGTACTTCGGTCCCTATTATCTATGGAGGAGAGTTGGATTGAGTTGTGAGCTCCTGGCTTTGGCTTGGCACAGTCTCATCTGTTGCAGGCTTTTGGAGAGTTATCTAGCAGGTGGGAGATCTCTCTTTGCCTACTTCTATCTCTGCTGACTTTCAGATAAAATAAAAAATTTAAAAAGAGTATATATTCATACTCACACTTTATAGGTAAGTGGTGATCTATGGAGAAAAACATAAGATGTGGAGTATGGTGGATTTTAAGTGCTCATAGAATAATTAGGCAGCAGTGCTGGTTGAGCAGCTTAAAATTTCATCTGTGGTTCAATGAGAGCTATGCTAACAATTCACATTTGTCAGTCTACACACATAAATTCTACATCCAGAAATTTCTGAGATTAGCCATGAAGAAAAATTGTGTTGTGTGAGATGGGAAGAGGTCAAGAAACAGGGTTTCCCTCTGATACTTGTTTGTTTAGCTTTATTGAACTATAGTTGATGAATGAAAGTTGTATATATTTAAAGCATACAATGTAATGATTTGATGTAAGTATATATTGTGTAATGAATCCTAAATTCAATGAAAAATATATCTATTCCCTCACATAGTTACTCTTTTTGGTGAGAATACTTCTAACATACACTCTTAGCAAAGTTCATTAATATAAAATGCAGTACATTATTCTCACCTACAGTTCTCATTGCTACACATTAGGGCTCTAAGACTCATTTATCTTGTAATAGGAAGTTATATCCTTTCATGAATATTTGCTCATTTCCCACACCCTTTTTTTTAAAAAAGATTTATTTATTTGAGAGGCAGAGTTACAGAGAGAGCGGGAGAGAAAGAGAGAGAGAGAGAGAATGAATCTTCAATCTGCTGGTTCACTTCTCAAATGGCCATGACAGCCAGAGCTGGGCCAATCTGAAGTCAGGAGCCAGGAGCTTCTTCTGGGTCTCCCACATGGGTGTAGGGGCCCAAGGACTTGGGCCATCTTCCACTGCTTCTCAGGCCATTAGCAGGTGGCTGAATCAGCAGTGGAGTGGCTGGGACCCCAACTTAGCCTACTACACCACAGCACCAGCCTCTCCCTACCCTTTTGTCCCAGGAAATGACAGTTGAGTTTTTAGATTACACTCATAAGTGATATCACTTCATATTTGTCTTTCAGTTGACTCTTACTCTTCAGGAGCAGCTCAAGGCAACGAATCCAGTGAAAGACACTGAGAAAGGCAAGTGGAAGAACTAAAAAAGAGAAGGAAGAGAGTTATTTCAGAGTGTCCAAAGTTCAAAGTTTAAAAACAGAAGTACTCAAAAGAATCAAGTTATGTGGACTTGAAACCAGAGAAAAAGACTTTGCACTTGACAACCTAGAGATGAATATAGTTTGAGAGAGCAGTCTCAGAGAAATGAGAAGGGAAAAGATTCTGTTAGCTAAGGAGTAACTGGGAGGTAAAAATATGAGAAAGGGAATGTTAGAAACTTTTCCAATATGTTATCAGGTCAAGGGAACTCAGAGCCTGATGAACCTAAGAACAGAAACCCAGTAATAATCTTTGGTTTAGTAACAAGAGAATCTATGAATCTTTAGATTATAACTTTACATTTTGCGAATTTCATTTTGGTCAATTTTTAAGGCAATGATATGAAATAAAAGTGTCAGTGGATAATATTTTAAAACTATTGTACTAATATGCATAATGTCAGAGGATCATTACCAAAATAGCTAGTTAGTATAAATATCAGAAAGGCCATCATTTCTGCTTGTTGCTAAGGGACCCAGCCTATATGATACCCAAACAACTACAAGTTAAGTAGGAAAACGTAGGTAATCAGCCCGTCATTTTGTCTGCATGGTGCCAACTACCTACTTTTACTGATTTTCTCACTAAATTGATTCAATCGAACATTTTAAAGATGGAATTGCTTATCTAAATTATACTAAGTGATTAGACTACTCACCCACAAAGGCAATGAATACATGTGCACATGCACACATACACAAGCACACACACACACACGGGAGGGTACTTGAAAAGGTTCATGCAAAATGGAATTTAATGATAAATTAATTTTGATGCAATGATATTTTGAGATATGTGCATGTTTTTTCATAATATGCATTTCCTATGAACTTTTAAAATAAAGTACTTATTTATTTTAAAGGCAGAACAACATAGAGACAGATAAAGAGAGACAGGTCTTTCATTCACTGGCTTATTCCCCTAACGCCGTCAACAAATGTGGGTACAGCTGAAACCAGAAGCCAGAAAATGCATGCGGGTTTCCCATGTAGGTGGCAGAGCAAGTTCTTGAGCCATCCTCTGCTGCCTCCCACCACGTGCTTTAGCAAGGAGCTGGATTTGAAGAGGAGCAGGATTTGATTCCAGGCCCTTCAGTATGGGAAGCAGACATCACCAGCTGCTGCTTAGCCTGCTGCACCACAACACCCACCACTCCCATGAACCTATTGGTGATGTCATGTATGTGTGCATGTGTACATGTGTATGTGTTTACATGTACACATATACAAATTCCTACTGTATCATTTGCCAGTTAGCTAATTGGGTGATTATTTTTCCTTTTAAAAATTTATTTACTTGTATTTACTTGAAAGAGAAAGAGTGAGAGAGAGAAGGGGGAATGAATCCCATCTCCTGATTCACTCCTAAATGCAATAGTCAGGGTTGGATAGGCTGAAGACAAGAGCCTGAAACTCAGTCTGGGCTCCCATGTGGGTCTTAAAGACCCAAGTACTTGAGCCATCACCCATTGCCTCCCAGGTTGTGCATCAGCAGGAAGCTGGAATCAGAAGTGGAGCTGGGACTCAAACACAGGTACTTTAAGAGAGGATGCACGTGTTTATGACAGTCACCGGTGAGCCCAAATGGTCACCCCAGGGGGAATTTTTTTTTAATTATACTTTTTCCCAGCTGTCTAGCATTTTCACAGTGACAACTTTGTGTATTCTCTGTTATTGCCTATTTAAGTAAGAAAAAACCAAGTGAGATTGCTATTGTTCATTCCATTGAACATAAAGTGGTAGAAAGTGAGAGGAAGGAAGAAAGGAAAAGTGACCATGTTTCAAGCTGTGAATAGGGTAAGAAAGACAGCGACAAGAATGTAGAAGGGGGAATAAAACACATTACTTCTGCAAATCTGAAGCTAAAGACAACTGAGTAAGTCCATGCTGAAGGATTCAGTTCTCATCTTGGATATCTTTTTCAACTATCAAGACAGGACATTTTGAGGAAGATTTCTGGGGCCATAGCTGAAATTTTCAAATCAGGATTAGTTTAAATCTCTAGATACCTGACTCAGGACCTGCTAAACAGGATATAAAATTTTGTCTCAGAAGAAAGAAGGCCAGTTGATCTAGTGGAATGTTTTAAGTAGCTGCCAAGGAGAACCATTTTTATCGCATATTTAAATAGAAGAAATGGCTAAATTTAGTTCCTGTATACCTCTGAATTGTCCAGAAAATGCCATTGTGACTGTTTTCAAATAAAATAGCCTATTCTGAATAGAAAAGGTCAAAGAACAGAATATGTATACCATTATCATACATGACTAATTGAATTATATCACTAGTATGTATCATTTCAATATCATTATGCAACAGTGATTATCAGGAATTTGCTACTATAAGTATTCTTTTATGGAAAATAACTTTTTCAAGATAGATTTTGAAACATTTATGAAATGTTAATGCTCAGCATAGTGCTGTGGTCACAGGAAAATTCAGTTTGTGAAGAAAATCCATGAGTGGAGAAATATTCTTAGATTGTGGAAGTGTGCGAAGGTGCTAATGCACAAATGTGAACTGGCTCCAAGATTTTATAGCATTTCAGAAACTCTGACTCAAGATATGATTTCCTTAAAGAAAGAACTTGCCAAACCTTTGATGCTCAAAAGAGCGTCAAAGACTGAGACTCCAAGAGCAAAATTATAAAGGATACTAAATTTGATATACACGAAAGATACTTGATAGAGTTCCAGGAAATTGGAATTAAAAGTTTATTTGGTTGCTTAAATGTTGAATCCATACATAGTTATTCTTCATAATACACATTTTCATGAATGTCCCTCATATATATGGATTTTAATAGTTTTTGCATCATGATAAACTTATAGTTCTATTTTCCATGGACTGTTTGAGTACTCTTATAAATATTCTCTTTCCTTCTGTATTCACATATCCCTAGCTTCTTAATTAGGTGGCTGTGTTGAGCTCTGGTTTTTGAGGGTTTTATTTTCAACTAAGAGCCAATAGGTATAAACAAAGTAGCTGCTTGATTGAGCTCTCATGGGCATCTGGGTGTTAAGCCATCAATAAATAAATGCTTACTTTATACATTTTATTTGTGTAGCACAATGGCGTTACAGCAGACCTTAGTCTTGCTCAGAGATTACCTTAATTAGGTTGATGAAAGGTGATACAGAGAGAAGTAAAGGTGATAGTTGATTCTTTAGTATTGGCAGAATCACTTTGTGAAAGTATTATCAATCTGCAACAATTTAGTAATATGAAAGACAATGTATAGACTGGTAGTTACAATGATAGACTCTGGTGCACCCTTACTTGGATTTAAATCTTGGATCTGTTCTTCACTAGCTGCATGACCTGGGCGAGTACCATGTGAACCCTAAATTCCATATATTTCACATAAAGACTAGTACTTTTCTCACAGTTATAAGCATTAAATCAATATCACAATAAATATATGAACATATATTTATAAATACATGTATATATTTATAGTTATATTGATTTAATATATGATTGTATATATGTCTATACATAATTATTTATTATATATTAACATAATAAAATAAAGTGTCTACTTATGCTCCAAGAATTATTGTAAGCATTTTGCATTGTTACTATAAACAGATGGTGCCATATTCTGGTGCCATTTTTTTATTTTGAGAGCATAAAAATTAGCCTTTACATGCAGAATTGTTTACTGTCTTTGCAACAGATAAAATATGCTGTTGGCTATCATCTGGTTTGATAATAAGTACTGAGTATTTACTTTGTTCATTCATTGTTCAAGAAACTAATGTGGGATGAGTGTTTGTATTAACACTCAAGACATCACTTAAGATGTGCACATCCCAGATTGGAGCAACTGGATTTGATTCTCAGCTCTGGCTCAACTCCAGCTTTCTGCTAATGCGGACTCTGAGAGGTACTGAGATGGCACAGGTAGTTGAGTCCCTGCCATTCATGTGGGAGACCTGGATTATGTTGCTGACTCCCAGGTTGGCCCCGGACCCCACCTCAACCACTGGTGAGGATGGTTGGAAGAGGTTTGTTTCTCTCTCTCTCTCTCTCTCTCTCCTTCCTCCCCTCCCCTCTCTATCTTCACCATCGCCCCTCTCTAACAAATAAGTAGGTAAATAAATAAATACAAATTTTTAAAAAGAGATGGCTGTATAGTAGTAGTGATAAAGCTTTTGCCTTCATGGAACTTATATTTTTTGGTAGAATAATAAAGACATACAATTGAATCATGTGATGATGACTACTGTGATGGTGAAATTACAAGTTTTGAAGATGCTGTTTTCAATAGCATTGAAAAAAAGGACTCTGAAGGTTCTGTCACTGAACAGACATGTGATATAGTGAGGGAGAGAGGTTATGTTAATAACAGGGAACAAGCATACCTGACAGAAGAATGGCAAGTACATCATTCCCAAGAATGTCAGGTACCTGGTAGAAGTGAAAATGAGGAAGTGAGTTCATTGGATGTGGAATGAACAAAGGGAAATGTGTATAACAAAAAAACCAGGGGCCAGAGCATGGTGAATAAGTGTCTTACCTTCAATGTGTTGGCGAGTCCTGGGATGAGTCTTGAATGCCGTGATGTCACGTACCTGTTAGTAGTATTAGAGATGTAAAAGGTTGAGGATCAGGATCGATGGTATAAGCAAAATGGCAGAGACTTCCTGTACTCATCTGAAAGCTGAGACTTAGGAGTGAGAATTCTGGAGATTAGAACTGTGAAACTGGGGATACATGATGTATCAGTTAGGGAATTTTCTGACAGCTCTTCACATTCATTTTCTGACCACATTAACTATAGACCTCTAACTTTCAGTAAAGAAAGCCCATAGCACAAAAAATCAGAATGGTTGCATAGGGATAATTTTGAATTTACTCTTAATTGCAAAAATATAGACTCACAAATGACTGTGCTATTAGTAATAGATTACTTGTGACACATCACAGCACTAGTCTAATTCCACAGCATAAGGTGATTGCCATGGCTACCTGTGGAGACTGATGTATTGTGGGAGGGCTCTACAAAGCAGGTGGGATCTGAGTGGGTTTTTTAATGAGTGTGTCAAAGAAGGAAGGGAAAGGCATTCCTTTAATGATCAGATTTTTTTTTTTTTGGCAGTCTCTTCAGACCCTAACACTGATGCTATTAAGTAGAAGAAAGAAATTGTGTTGAAATTTGGGAGAAGGAAGTCTGGGCTACTTTGATCTCTAATTAAATGCTATACACATTCCTTCACCTATAAATCAGTCTCCAGAACAAGTATGCAAGAGCAAATCTTGATAGTACCAAGAAGATATCTAATGTGCTTTCCAGCAGTACATGTTGTCAGCCCCTTTTCCATGAGAGTTGCGTGGTGGTGATGAACTCTGTCAAGCAAATCTTTCCAAAACTGCATTCAGATTTGGCAGATAGATATGAAAAAAAGGAATTCATCAAATGTAATTAACTTTATTGGGTTGTTTGACAGGGCCACAGCTGCCTTTTTCTGCAGCAACACTAAATGATTTCTCTCTTACATTGGTGTACCGATGGATACAAAAGAAAGGGCAGAAATCATAAGAAAAGCCTGATTTCAGTGTTCTGGAGATGGTTGAAAGAACCTTTCACCCTAAACTCAAGGTGGTGCCAATCATGTAGTTTGGTGACACCAGTGGAAGAGGACATAGTGGTCTCTAGCATTGGGTTTCCTATTCCCTGAACACTTTCCTTAGTCTATGACCTTGCTTATAGTTTACTATCTGAATGTCCCTCTTCACCTTATCCATTTGCTAAAATTTCAGTTATTGTTCTTAAATTTATTTGCTTTACTTGAAAGTCACAGATGCACAGAGAGAGGTGGAGAGGCGGACAGGGAAAGAGAGAGAGAGGGAAAGAGAGAGAGGGAAAGAGAGAGAGGGAGAGGGAGAGGGAGAGGGAGAGGGAGAGGGAGAGAGAGAGAGAGAGATCTTCCATCCACTGGTTCACTCCCCAATTAGCCGCAATGGCTGGAGCTGCAGCGATCTGAAGCCAGGAGCCAAAAGCTTCATCCAGGTCTCCCATGTGGGTGCAGGGGCCCAAGGACCTGGGCCATCTTATACTGCTTTTCCGGGCTATAGCAGAGAGCTGGATCAGAAGTGGAGCAGCCAGATCTCAAACCGGCGGCAGCTTTATGCACTATGCCACCATGCCAGCCCTTCAGTTATTTTTCAAAGTTATATCAGCTAGAGATATAAACTGTCTCATTTCCATTAAATGTAAAATAAAATTTAAAAAATTTGGTAGGGAAAATACATATAACTTTTGTAGTTAAAATAAATGGAAAAGCTCATGGACAGAAGCTTAGCTTTAAGCACAGTGGTATTCAGATTTGAAATAATGTCATCAATCATAGTGATGTCAGAATACAGCCTAGATGCAGAAATGTAGTCATGCAATAGAAATACACTAATACTACAGAAGATGGAAGCAGATTCCCTATTGGTTCCAAAAAATGATTCTGCTGATTGGCTGTCTTATAGATTTTTATTTTTAACTTTTATTTAATGAATATAAATTTCCAAAGTACAGCTTATGGATTCCAATGGCTTCCCCCCCCATAACATCCCTCCCACCCGCAACACTCCCCTTTCCCACTCCCTCTCCCCTTCCATTCACATCAAGATTCATTTTCAATGCTCTTTATATACAGAAGATCAGTTCAGCATACATTAAGTAAAGATTTCAACAGTTTGCTCCCACACAGAAACATAAAGTGAAAAATACTGTTTGAGTACTAGTTATAGCATTAAATGTCAATGTACAGCACACTAAGGACAAAGATCCTACATGAGGAGTAAGTGCACAGTGACTCCTGTTGTTGACTTAACAAATTGACACTCTTGTTTTGGCCTCAATAATCACCCTAGGCTCTTGTCATGAGCTGCCAAGGCTATGGAAGCCCCCTGAGTTCACTGACTCTGATCATATTTAGACAAGGCCATGGTCAAAGTGGAAGTTCTCTCCTCCCTTCAGAGAAAGGTACCTCCTTCTTTGATGACCCGTTCTTTCCACTGGGATCTCACTCGTGGAGATCTTTCATTTAGGTTTTTTTTTTTTTTTCTTCCCCAGAGTGTCTTGGCTTTCCATGCCTGAAATACTCTCATGGGCTTTTCAGCCAGATCCGCATGCCTTAAGGGCTGATTCTGAGGCCAAAGTGCTGTTTAGGACATCTGCCATTCCATGTGTCTGCAGTGTATCTCACTTCCCATGTCTTATAGATTTTTATAACCTATTCACCAAATGTTATGGCCAAGAATATGGACTCCATTGATTGGCTCACATCTTGCCAGGTGCCTGAGTATCATCACTAAATAAAACAATTGCAAATAACATGGGCTTAGGCAGGGGGAGCAGGGGTCCTCCTGATGAAATTAATATGCTAAGATTATGTTAAACAGATGGAATAACTGGTTGGTGTATGAAAAAATGTCATCTCAACCAACAAAGACCTACAAATTCTTGCTCAGGAGCTGTTGTTCATATTTTATTTCCTTTAAGTACTTTTTGACGGCAAATCTCCAAATTCTGCAAAGTAGGTTTATTCGTTTGCCTTGTCATATTTACTTATGCATGTGACTTCGCTTTCCCTTTATAATCTTTGATGAAAGGTAGTGTCTTTTATTTGCACCTGAATTGAACACAGAATATAACACAGGCTGCCTACTGATAGTGTGTCATTAAGAGGTGTTACTGCGTTTATAGACAGATGAATTTTGGATTTGAAGAATAGTATCATTTTTATACAATAATGTAAAATTATTAGAGAACCATGGGAATAATTAGTGAAAACTTTTGTGGGATTTCCTCATACTATAGCAGAGATGACTTACTCTCGTTTATTTTCATAGGTCTTTTCATTTGCATTTAATTTTTCTAGAAATACACATCAAATACCTTTTATGCAGAATAAGTAATTAAAGCAATTTTATTACATAATCTCAATTTTTCATATCAAACAGTATTGCTATATCCATTTTACATATTGTGAATCTGAAGTTTATGGAGATTAAGAAATAGTTCACCTGTAGGGCCAGAGGTTGGACATTGGATTTGAGCCCAGATTGTTTGGTTAGAAAGAATGAAGAGTTTCACAATATCAGAAATAACTTAGGTTTTATGTTTTAACATTTCTGGTGCCTAGATTCTGTCATGTGAAAATACACTGATGCTTTTTCTTTGACACCTATTAAAAGGTGAGAACATTTTTTTTTACTGTTTTTTTATCACTCTAATGGCAAATAATAATATTGTTTTCTCTTACCTCTTTCTTTCTATATTCCTCTCTTTCTATATTCCTCTCCATTCCTTTTCTTTTTGCTATATTACCTTTAAATAATCAGTTATGGAGCCTTTACCATTCGATGAGCATAGCTTTATTGGGTTTCCTAGGGCTTCTGGGAGTGGAGAGATTTAGGCTCAGTCAATGCTTCCATGACTAAAATTGCCATGATGTTGTCCAAGACAGTAACCCTTAGTTTCCTTTTTCTTAAAGTGGTTAATAATAATAATAATAACACAGTACAAACTTTATAAGGTTGCTTTCAGAAGGAAATTGAATACTTTCTGAATGTAATTATCGCTGAGCCTGGCACATATTAAATACACAACAAAATATTTTCTTAATTTGCGAATATTTACCTTGTGTAGTAATTTGGTCTCCCAGACTTTTTGTATTTTTGAATTGCTTTTAAAAGTTGAGTATCAGGAACCATGCTGTGGCATAGCAGGTAAAGCCACCGCCTGCAGTGCTAGTGTCCTATATGGGCACTAGTTCTAGTTCGGCTGCTCCACTTCCCATGCAGCTCTCTGCTATGGCCTGGGAAAGCAGTAGAAGATGGCCCAAGTCCTTGGGCCCCTGCGTGGGATGATGATCCAGGTCTCCTGTGTGGGAGACTTGAAAGAAGCTCCTGACTCCTGGCTTTGGATTGTCTGTCACAGCTTCGGCTGTTGCGGCCAACTGGGGAGTAAACCAGCAGATGGAAGACTGACTGACTCTCTCTCTCTCTCTCTCTGCCTCTCTTCTCTCTGCGTAACTCTGACTTTCAAATAAATAAAAGAAATCTTTTTTAAAAAAAAGTTGAATATCTGTTTCTAGGACTGGAATGCAGAATGTTTTGCAATCACCAAGAAATATCAATCACATAAAGGTTAATGAGCATTGCCTATGTACACATAACATGAAATGTGTTAAACAATAATAGAATCCTATGGTAGTAGACTCTCAAGAGACTCATGAGTGCACAAGAATGGACTCATAGAATAAGCTTCTAATAAGATCAAAACCAACTTAAGAGCAAGAAAATGACACCAAAATCCTACTTCAAAATGAAACATGCAAAATGAAAATTAGCCAACCAAACAGCTGAAAATATTTTGTTTTTTAGTTAGTTTTATCACCTGAAATATGTGAGAAACATCAATGGCCTAGAACTCAAATAGGCCATTGTTATTTTTATGCATATATCCAGTCTGCTCTGTGAAAGATCCCTTTCTTTAGCTAGGTCAGATCACAGGCTTGGAGGAAGAAGGATGGAGCAGTGAATCCTAAGTTGTGGGTGGCAGTAGGACTTGCCATTTGAAATGACTGATAGATAACATGAAAGAAAGGAAGACAGAGGATGGATCATATTTAACATCTGCAGAATTAATGATAGTTCCTTCTTTCTGCAACCTGCTCTAACATCGTCCTCTCTACAACGTCCTGTGGTTGCTAAGCAACCTCTCAGGAGTAGTGGAGTGAGAAAGATCTGTCAAATTCATTATTTTTGCCTTAAAGAGGCAGTGGCTATGATGAAAGTAAAAGAATGATTTCTTATCTCTGTGGACAGTAGTGTACACTAGAAAAAAAGAAAACTTTCTGTATTCTCAACACTACCCTTTTTTTTTTTTAAAGAGTTATTTATTTATCTGAAAGGCAGAGTTGCATAAAGCAGAGGCAGAGAGAGAGAGGTCTTCCATCCATTGGTTCACTCCCCAGATGGCTGCAATGGCCGAACTGTGCTGATCTGAAGCCAAGAGCTAGGAGCTTCCTCTGGGTCTCCCACATGAGTGCAGGGGCCCAACAACTTGGGTCATCTATTATGGATTTCCTAGGTTATAACAGAGAGCTGGATCAGAAGTGAAGCAGCTGGAACTGCAGGCGACAGCTTTACCTGCTACGCCACAGCACCGGCCCCAACCCCTTACTTACATCTACTTTTTAGGCATGATGATCCTGGAGATCTACAAGGATTGGAGGTAAAAACTACATAGAGAAGTAAGCAAAATAAGGGAAAAAGGCCATTAATGAAAAAATGTATCACTCTTTGCACCTTAATTTCTATTTCTAGTTACTTTGGTATGAAGTTATAAAAATCTCACCGACTCTTGTTCATCAGAAAACCAGAGGGGAAAATCGATGACAGCCCTGCTGTTCAAAAGGGCATGCAGTTCAAGGAAACCACAGGTTTTCCTACCTATCCACTACACGTGTCTAGGAATTTATGGTATATTTGGTATGTGTAAAATATGAATCTAAGACAAAATTCAAGTCAGGCAGAGATGACAGAACAGTTAGGATGGAGGTGGCTATTAACACACAAAGTGCCTATTCCTTCACATAAATTTCTCCTAAGTATTACATTGTAATTAGAATTTCTTGTGTGTGGTTTTTTCCATGGAGATTTGTTTCTTTGGGGAATAGATTGGTCTGTATTTCTTTATTCCATGGAAGTCTGATGGATGTCTTGAAAGTGAAGTCTTCAGGTCATCTCAAGGAATAAAATGAAATAATGATAGGATTCATTTTGGAAACATTAGATGTGAATTGCATTTTAATTGAAAGTACTAGTTGGCTGATCTTGGATGAATCACTTAAGCCTTGCTAACTCTGAGTTTTTTCACTGGGAAACTAACAATATTGTCTTCTGGAGTTGTTGGACAGATTAAATGAGGTAATCTGTCTATAGCACTTTCAAGACTGAATTATAAAAATTTCAAGAATTTTGTCAGTAATACTTTTGTTTTTAGTTTTCTCAGTGATTTTGCATTATTTGAATGTTTGCTGTGAGTATGCTTTACTTCTGTAACTATGTTGGGTATCATGATAAAATAGTATCAAAAGCAAATATATTTAAACCCCTGCACTATCCTGGTCCTATTTAACTAGGATAGAACTTTTTATATTTTTGATAGCCCTCAAAGCTAGTATTTTCAAATGACATTTTTTAGTTCAGAGTTGATGAGCTGAAAGAGTTTTTTGCTGAGAGGATATGAGAACATTGCTGTGCTGCGAGTCTGTCCAGTGCAGTTGGTCAGGATGGTGACTCAGTGTGCCCTCTTGCACCCCACCCCAGCCCTCTGATGGAGCCAGGAAGTACATCAATGAGCAACTTTCCATATAGACCATAACTCAAAGAAAGAATTAGACTGACAGAATCAATCTGGGAAGATATCTGAGATGAGATGAAGAATTCCAAGTCTCTAGGAATTTATTGGATTTTCAATATAACTGGATCAGGTTGGGAAATCCACAGGGTTTGGTAATACCTCTACTATTAGAAAAGTTAAATAAAATTTGAATATTTTATTCGAATTCTCACAGTTTCATACCAACACTATCTGAGTATTTTTAAAACTTTCATGTCGCTCCCCGTCTTCGTGGAGGAACGACACAGGACCCTGCGCTGTTCTTTTCTCTGCTCGGCCCTCCCTGGGTTTGCTGCTGGTTCTTCCCGGGTTGGCTACCGTCCCTTCCACCTCCGTGGAAGGGCGGTTCCCCCTGCCACTTTCCCCACTTCCGCAGGGGAGCGGCACACCGCCGGCCGGCTCTCTCGGGGGCTGCACAGGTGTTCCCCTTAGATGTTCCTGGTGCATGTTGTCTCTCTCCTCCTTTATAGTCCTCTTCCACCAATCCCAACTCTGCTACCCACACGCCGAGTACGCTGCTCTCCTCCAATCAGGAGCAGCTCCTGCAGCTTGTCAAGTTGGTGAGAGGCAGCTGGGTAGAAGCTGTTTACTCCTCTCCCAGCGCCATATTGTGGGAGAGCAGATGCATAGAATAAGTCTTAATTCCAGTAACAGTCTAGTCCGAGTTGCTCCCCACACTTTCATTTTTTTCTGCAGCCATGCAGGCTTAAGAAACACAGGTACAGAGATTTCTGTATAACTGAGATTGGAACAATGTAGAAACAAACTGAATTTTAAAGAACAAAGAGTATTTCCTATGCAGAATACATATTCTACGTGTGGTATAAGGGGCAGGCTTGTGTTGCAGTGGGTTAAGCTGCCACTTCTTTGCTGACATGCCATATGCTTGTGGTTTCGAATCCTAGCTGTTCCATTTAGGATCCAGCTCCCTGATAATATGACTGGGAAAGCAGTAGAAGATGTCCCAAGTGCTTGGACACATAACACCCACATGAGCAACCTGGATGGAGTTACAGGTTGTTCATTAGGGGAGTTAATCAGTAGATAGAAGATTCTCCCCCGCCCCCCCCCCCCCGCTTCTGCCTCTCTATAACTCTGCCTTTCAATTAAATCAATCTTTTTTTAAAAAAAGTGTTACCTACATAATGCTTTGTGAGAAGACACTTACAGTGGGAAATTGAGTGGAGTTTTGGGTAATTCAGTTATAAACTCATCAGTGACCCTAATCATGCTTTTTCCTTTGTATTTCCTCACCTAATAAATATGACCAGTAACATGTCATCTGTGTATCCTGTGTGTTTTTATAGCATTAATGCCAATTTCATTCATTCATTCATATATGCACCATACATTTTTATTTTTATGTGTATATGCATGCACATACACACATATACATATTCACACGTACACAAAAATGAATATAAATACAAACCATAGTTTCATTTAGCCAAATTTTTTTTTATCAGACATTCTGTTTATTTCCAGTGGTGTACTATTTTTATTAAAGATTTATTTTATGTATTTGAAAGGCAGAGTTAGAGAGAGAGAGAGAGAGAGAGAATCTTCCATCTGCTGGGTCAACCCTCAAATGGTCGCAATAGCTAGTGCTGAGCCACACCAAAGTCAGGAGCAAAGAGCTTCTTCCAGGTCTCCCACATTGGTGCAGGGGCCCAAGCAGTTGGGCCATCTTCCTCTACTTTCCCAAGCACATTAGCAGGGAGCTGGATTGGAAGTGAGCAGCTGGGACCTGAACTGACACCCTTATGTGATGCTGGCATCACAGGTGGTGGCTTTACCTGCTACACCACAATGCCAAACTCTCAATATTATAATAGTGGGAATAGTCCTATGTGTTTTTTAAGAAAGCTAATTGATAAACAAGAACATCTCTAACTCTTTGGTTGAAATAATATCAGGAAGAGGATTTCTAAAGAAATTTCTGTCGGTCTACTGGATTTGGGATGGATATTATTTCTCTAATTCCAATATTAAATGGCAATGTTTTATGGAGGTCAAGGCTTTATATTTTTGAATTATTCAGATCTGGAGTTAGACCAAGACTCTGGCATGCACTGCCAAAGTAGTCCCTTTGGATATAGTCCCTCTATGTCTTGATTTTCATTGTAAATGGAGAGTACTGAGTTGTGACTACCGTGTGCCTAGTACAACGACAGGGATATATGTGAGCTATTAGAGCCGTAGCCTTCATCTTCATCAGCGTGTTTTTTTTTTTTTCCTCGTTTAAGCCCGTAGACTCAAGCCTGTATAAGTGGTTCTTACATGAGTAAGAGTCACTATCTCTGATTAAATCTACACTTCTATTCTTTAGATAAAGCACAAGACTTTCACAAGGAGATGTGATCCTATGAACATAAATTTCTGTGGCTTAAGTTAGGTAGAAAAGTGAATAGCATGGGCAAGAGGGGCCAGCAATGTGGCACAGTGGGTTAAGCTGCCGCCTGAAATTCCAGCATCCTTTATGGGCACAAGTTCATGTCCCTGCTGCTCCCTGCTAATGCACCTGTGAAAGCAGAGATGGCCCAAGTGGTTGGCCCCATGCTATCCATGTGGAAGACTGGGAAGAAACTCCTGGCTTCAGCCTAGCCCTACCCTAGCTGTGTGGCCATTTGGGGAGTGAACCAGTGGATGAAAGGTCTTGCTCCTTGCTCTCTCTCTCTGTCTCTCCCTCTCTCTCTGTAACACTGCCTTTCAAATAATAAATAAATAAATGTCTTTTTTAAACAAAGTGAGTAGCAGTTAGCAAGAATTAGCAGAGCGCAGGTGTTGTGGTGCACAATATACTCCATCTTCTCTGCTTCCAATTCAGTTTCCTGATAATGCCTCCTGAGAGGCAGAAGTACTTGGGCACCTGTCACATACAAAAGAGATCTATGTGAAGTTCCAGGAATTTGGGAAATGAACCAACGGATAGAAGATTCTCTCTCTCTCTCCCTCCATCCCTCCCTCCCTCCCTCTCCCCCCCCCACACCACCACTAGATGAAAATGAATAAGTAAATACTTTTAAAAATACAAATGAGCAGAGATGCTGACAAGCATGCCTAGTGACAAGAAATCATGAAAATTTCCCCTCCAGGTTTTGTGGCTTCCATTAATTCTGATTTTCCAGTTCAGGAATGAACACGGCAAAGAGGCTCAGAAAGATGTGTCAGGGTTTAGGCCTATCTTGATTCTTTCGCAAGCACCAATTTCCTCACTTAAGAAAAATCAGAAATTCATTCAGAATTGGTTTCAAAGATAACATAGGCATTTCATGTCAAATAAACTGTAAGATCCCTTGCCATATTAACATCAATATGTCTTGGGGTTATAGTTTTTTTTACCCTTCTCTCTCTCAACTTAGATAAGCTATAAGGAGTCAATGAATATCATGCTAAAGTATGAAGAATTATCATTCAGTTTCTATCAACAGAATTAGTTGCTATTCCATCAAACACAATTATAATTCTGGAATCATGCTTTTATAAATGACCAGAGACTTTAATAAATATTCTACATTAAAAAGCAAACAAGATCTAATACACAAACACACAATATAAATGCCGAACCCCTCACTGGGGTCATCGTTCACTTACCATGCATATGTTACACTCATGGCACTGATTGGCACTGATTTCCTATTTATTTGTAAGGAAACCCTCAAAACCGTGAACATTTCATCTCTGTGAGTGGTTTTCACATACTCATCAATCTATGTTTCCTTTCTGTCAAGTTGTATCTTCCAGAACCAATCCCCAATTCATCGGCAGCAACCTCTTTTCTAAGATTTAATGAATTTCCAGGAACTCTCCCAAAATACCTTTTTAATTCAAATCAATGCATCTATACACCTGTAACATTAAATTATTTCTCATATAAAATTCATTCAATTTCTTCAGAATTTATTTTGTGCCTTTTATGTGCCTAAATGAATATCATTCCCAAAACACAATTCAGAACTAGATCACTAGGATCCACCTTTGTTTCCTAGGATAAGCTACACTGTCAAAGATGTTACCATGAATTGTCCTTAGACATACCATGTATGTCTGGGGAGCAAAGCTTCCTTTTTGCCCAAATTTGCCTTTAGCAAAGTTGGTAATACATGACAGTGTTCAAATTCAGAGGCACAAACTAATTTTTTCTAAGAATAAATTCTATCTAATACACAGAAATTGTCTCTCTCTCTCTTCCCCTCCCTCCCTCCCTCCCTTTCAGTGTGTGTGTGTGTGTGCGTATACATATATATATACACATACATATGTATATATATAAAGTCTGTTATTATCATCAATATTACGTGCTGAACATACCAGAATATGTAGCTTTTATGTGTTTCTACCATAATTATGCAGCTTTAACCTTTACACATGAGTAAGTCACCATGTAGGCGGCAGGATGAACAGTTCAGGAGCACAGCTGTTGCAGAACAAGAATGTGGGAAACAGCAGAATACAATGACTTTAAAATTTTACACTCTCTCAAACAGCTTTCTGTTGTGGTTACTTTACAACAAGGTCTCAAAAGGGATTACCAATACACCTGTTAGTCCACAATTGTATTTCTCCCAACCCTAAGGAAATCACAGATACCTAAATATTGCCTAAGAACCTCACATAGTGGAAGGATCTCTTCTTTTTCAGAATCAGTTGTTCGTAAAATATCCTAACCTTACATTCCTTTCTGACTAATGGACACTTTTATTCTGTCCAATTAAGAAGAGTAGAGAAGTAAATAAGCTATTAATGAGTGTTTACCAGATAGAGTTGCTAAAACCTTGCTGTGTCATAATCTGTTAGAGGATCCTTGGAATACATATGCATAATATATATTTTTATAATATAAATAATATATTTATAATAAATAATATGATAATATATTTATAATTATAAATTTATAATATATTTATAATACATAATATTTATAATATAAATATATTATACTATTATATGCAGTATTATATACTATTATATGCAGCATTTTATAATATAAATATATTATACTATTGTAGAAATAAACGTAACATAAAGTTCCTATGGTGCCATGGTGCTGAGATACTCATCAGGTTGTATGTGTGCACAGTCAGTGGGGGAGAATTAAATGGCTTTAGAAGGGGACTGGTTATCACGAAACTAATACATCATGTTCCTTTGTGTGCCTTTTTCATTAAATGTCACATCCTGAACTATTGCTTCCAAGAGATGACTAAAAGCATGTCCTGAAAATACAACACTTGGGTTTTTGTCTTCAAGCCACCAAGCTATTATAAGTACTTACACAGAGCCCATGGGCTTGGCAATATGCCAGGGATCTGCATATAATTTAGAGAATCAATGTGTCCTTTTTATTTCAGAACTTTTATTCAAGGCCATGATGTTCCTCTGAAGGCATCAGGGAAGGTAAAACAGGAGGGAAAGGATTAAAGGCATAAACTGTGGGAGATGTTGGCAACAGCATAAGAATAAGACAAGCAAATCTATGAACTAAGTTAACTAAAGTGCTCTTTAACTGAAATGTGCTTTATCAGAGGCATTAATGGATTGTCCTGCAGACTGAACTTGGATGTTATAAATACATTTGTGAATTTCAAACACGTGTTCACTTACTAATGATTATTAATCACCACTAATGGCCATAACCCACATAGAAAAGCTTTCTCAAGCAAAACTTCTATATTACTTCTAGTTATCATGAAAACAGGAGCACCAGTTATCTTTCAAAAAGTTTATGGAAATGTGTATTTTGAAAAACTTATGCATGAATTAAAAATATTCAACAAACAAAATTAGCTTTTAATTTCATCATTCTATGAACTTTTTGAAGTACCTTCATACATAATCCAGTAGTCAATCTTTCACCTTGATGGTTACTACCTAAAATCTAAGTTAATTATGGCTGACTAATTTCAATATAATTTGTATAAATGGGCTAAAATTTAATCATGCTAAAGTCACGGGAATCAACTCTCCATTTGCTTAAATAAGTATATATGAAATGTTAACCACGGTTATTTTTTAAGCATTGGTTCTAAAGTAGGAATATGTGAGAATATACAAATTTAAATAGATATCACTTTTATTTTTATTGTATTTCCATTACCACGTTAGGTGTTTCACAATGTTTGCTCTTTCCAGTTTTGACAGCAGCTGGTAAGTTCTGGCTACTTTTTATGAACCCCACTCCCACTGTTAGCAACTTGAGTTTGTGTTTGAACGGGCATCTATGTATAAAATGCAACTTCTTCCCATTGATCCTCCCTCCTCTGGGTTAATTGGAGTATTCATCATATATGCAGCTTATCACATCAGCCTCATGTTCTGACAATGAGAACTAGACTTTGCGGCAAGCTTATTAAATTCCTCCAGCAGCCAAAGCCATTGTTTAGGAACCAAAGGCGTGCTCATTTGTCCTTAATGCCTCTTGAGGCACGAAGAATAGAAAAATAAGTTGTCCTCCATCCAGAGTTGACAGACTCAGGAGAAGCACCGCTGATCTTCCTCAGACTGGGAATTTGATTTTTAAAACATCATTCAGACTCAGAAAGAAGCAACTGCTAGTCTAATCAATAAATACCTTGGGATTTCCACTTCTGAAAGAAGGGATTTTGAATTGTTGTTCCACTTAAATGTGATCTAAGGCTCCCCTGTAAACTCTGTACTGTGAAATGACAGTGATGTGAAAAGCAACATTCATTGATGAAGCTGTGGGGAAATAAAGGGGCAAAAAGCACCCAAGAGACATGAGTTAAAGGTCTGGTGCTGTGTCTAATAAGTCACATAACTTCTTAGTTTCTTGTAACATAGGGGGTTGTAGGAGATAAGTCCTAAGGTCCCTTTAAGCGTTGATAGTCTATGAATTGCCAAGTGCAGGTTGGTGTTCCCTGAGACATAAAGGATGCTGAAAGATCATAGGCATGTTAATGGTGCCAGGCACCTGCCAACGGCTCAGGCAGGGAGGGAGAAGACCAGGTGGCAAACAACTCCACACATTTGCCAAGGACACATCACAATCTCTAAACACAGTTAGCCTCAGACTATGGTAAGAGCCCACCCTCTTGCTGTTTCTGCTCTCTGGGTCCAATGCCAGCATCCCCATCTTTTCTCCCATTGTAGGAGTCTATGAAAGAGAATTTGTTTTGTTTTGTAAAAATGCTTACTTGGCATGCAAGCTCTCGTGCTTACAAGCACCATAATAATAAGCACCACCAAAAGAAGCTAATTTTGCCAGACTTGGACTCCATCAGCTAGCGCTTCCCAAAGATTGCCATGTTATTGCAAAATTAGACTTTTTATTACTGGGATAAATACTGTGCAGCCTTTGTAGCCAGCACTTAATGGATTCCTTTGCTAATTCCACTGAATAACAAGGATTCCTTGTGAAAATAAAAGAGAGACAAGGTAGAGTAAACTGGCAATTACATATAATGTGCTGCTGTTACCCTGCCAAAGCGGTTCATAAAGCCGGCAGGAAAAGACTGGGGTATTTTTTAGGGCTTTCACCCCATTTGCCTTGCTGAACACCTCCCTCTTGGTGAGCTGTTTACATGGAAGTGAATGCATTTCTGCAGCTGTTTCTGTCTAGGCCCTGATAGGAAGGCTTTCTTACTTTCTTTCTCTGCTTCCCCTCACTGGGTGAAATCACTTTCCACCCTAATCCCTTATTTGCTTATGAACCAAAGATCTGAGAAAGCCAGAAATATGAAAGAATAACATGTCAGAGAGAAGCTGTTCATTATCTTTGCTCAGAGCATAGGTGTTAGCATCAGAGGGACATGAGTCCAAATGCCCTATCTGCCACATTCAAGCTAGGTGACTTGAAGGGAAAGGATCTAGTAAGTTCCTTTATTCTTGAATTTCATATCCTTAAGATGGATCATACCCAGGGACACTCAGACTTTGGAATGTGTAAGAATCCCCTAGAGAGCTGGGGTGCACCAGGCAATGGCTGATTTTTGAACCCTACACTTCTGCTTCTGGAGTTCCAGGGTGGGATGAAGAATTTGCATTTCTAGCACATTAACACATGATTCATGTTGTGATTCTGATTGTGCTGGTCTGGAGTGACACTGCATCTACAGCACAGTTACACTGGACTACACAAGATAATGTACTAAAAATGGTTCACATGCATATGATATTAGTAATCAATAAACATACAATGTCTGTGGAAGGACTCCATTATTGTTCTTATTTTTATTGAGAAATTTTGTAGTTATTCTCTTCTTAATTACCTAACAAACTCTAAATTTTTTTTCTATTTTCAATTAACTTAATTTTTTATTTTTTTTAATGAATATAAATTTCCAAAGTACAGCTCATGGATTACCCCCCCATAAGGTCCCTCCCACCCGCAACCCTCCCCTTTCCCACTCCCTCTCCCTTTCCATTCACATCAAGATTCATTTTCGATTCTCTTTATATACAGAAGATCAGTTTAGCATACATTAAGTAAAGATTTCAACAGTTTGCTCCCGCACAGAAACATAAAGTGAAAAATACTGTTTGAGTACTAGTTATAGCATTAAATCTCAATGTACAGCACACTAAGGACAAAGATCCTACATCAGGAGTAAGTGCACAGTGACTCCTGTTGTTGACTTAACAAATTGACACTCTTGTTTATGGCCTCAGAATCACCCTAGGCTCTTGTCATGAGCTGCCAAGACTATGGAAGCCCCCTGAGTTCACCGACTCTGATCATATTTAGACAAGGCCATGGTCAAAGTGGAAGTTCTCTCCTCCCTTCAGAGAAAGGTACCTCCTTCTTTGATGACCCATTCTTTCCACTGGGATCTCACTCGTGGAGATCTTTCATTTAGGTTTTTTTTTTTTTTTTTTTTTTTTTTTTCCCCAGAGTGTCTTGGCTTTCCATGCCTGAAATACTCTCATGGGCTTTTCAGCCAGATCTGCATGCCTTAAGGGCTGATTCTGAGGCCAGAGTGCTGTTTAGGACATCTGCCATTCTATGGGTCTGCTGTGTATCTCACTTCCCATGTTGGATCATTCTCTCCCTTTTTTATTCTATCAGCTAGTATTTGCAGACACTATTCTTGTTTATGTGATCCCTTTGGCTCTTAGTCCTATCATTATGATCAATTGTGAACAGAAATTGATCACTGGGACTAGTGAGATGGCATTGGTACATGCCACCTTGATGGGATTGAATTGGAATCCCCTGGTATGTTTCTAACTCTACCGTTTGAGGTAAGTCAGCTTGAGCATGTCCCAAATTGCCCATCTCTTCCCTCTCTTATTCCCACTCTTATATTTAACAGCGATCACTTTTCAGTTAAGTTTCAGCACTTAAGAATAATTGTGTATTGATTACAGTATCAAATTTATTTGAACTTGTCTTTCTGGATCTTGTGGTTGATGCTGTTCTTTTAATTTTTCAGTCTGTGTAGAGAATCACAGCCATGAATAGAACCCCAGCACCCTTTTCTGAGTTTTGTCACACGATTATTTGCATTGGGCCTCAGAATTTACTTCCAAGATATTGTCAGTTCAGAATATTACCTTTGACTCCTTCTGTACTGCAGCCTGTAAAAACCAACCTCAAACACAAATCCAATTTCAGTCCAAATACTTGTCAGTCATAATTTTAATGTATAGGCATCCACGTGGTTTTCTCCTCAGAAGAGAGAAGAGCAAGGAGAACCTGACTCACCTGTGGAATGTTTCTTCTTTCTGGAGGTTTTAAAGGACCTCGGAAAGACAACGACTTTTTTTTTTTTTTCAGAGCCGTGAGAGTCTTCCTGTGAAGGGACAGGGAGATGAATTAGACACAGGGTGGTGAGCTGGAGTGTGAGCTGGAGTGTTAGCTGGACCAGTATTGCTGGTCCAGTCACCAGCAACCTGAATAATCTTGATCAAGTTGTTTCTAGGATTCATGATCCATCTTGTGTTACACAGTAGGACAATAAATCTCCAAGATCTCTATAAATTCCTCCATTCTGTGATTATTGGAGACCATTTCTAGAAAGCTTCTTTCCTAGAAAGCCCACACATAGAGATTATTAAGGGCTTGTGTAATTGATCATTTTCTCCAACTTTTCAGAAGATGTGACTAAGTACTCACAATACATAATTTTTTTTTTTTGACAGAGTGGACAGTGAGAGAGAGAGAGACAGAGAGAAAGGTCTTCCTTTGCCATTGGTTCACCCTCCAATGGCCGCCGCGGCTGGCGCGCTGCGGCTGGCGTACCAGGCTAATCCGATGGCAGGAGCCAGGTACTTATCCTGGTCTCCCATGGGGTGCAGGGCCCAAGCACTTGGGCCATCCTCCACTGCACTCCCTGGCCACAGCAGAGAGCTGGCCTGGAAGAGGGGCAACCGGGACAGAACCCGGCGCCCTGACCGGGACTAGAACCCGGTGTGCTGGCGCCGCAAGGCGGAGGATTAGCCTAGTGAGCCGCGGCGCCGGTCATACAATACATAAAATTAAAAGTGGCTTACTAACTAACATCTCCCGAACTAGTTTTTTAAGGAGTGATGTTCTAAGAAAACTGAATAGGTAGGCTACCCCTGCCCTCTCCAATTCCAGTGTTCAGTGAAACACTTGAAGCAATAGTCTCCTCTTGAAAATCCACAGGACGCTGCCCCTCTCTGCCTGTCCTTGATGAAAGGTTGGCTCTGTTGGTCCCTTGACACAAGGCTGAAGGAGATACTGGGTAGAAAATTCACAGGACGTAGCAACACATCAAAGTTTCTGAGAAGTCCTGCAATAGTTTGACTCTATCTTACATGTCCTTCTATAAAGCAGGGTATATAAATTTGTAACATACCCATACATAGGTAGTTTTTCAATCTCATTAACATTCTAAAAGTCAACCAGTTTGAGGGAAGCTGGCTTGAAACTGAGTCCTGAACAATTTGGCTAGAGCCATCTAAATTTCAGGAATTCCGAGCAGAGGGAGAACACTGAAAAATTTAGAGAAAGCAACAATGCTGTTGAGGGCTTTACCAGAAGCTATGTAAAGTGTATCTGTGTAAAGACACTATCTTTATTCTTATTTTTGTTGAGAAATTTTGTTGTTACTCCTTTCCTACCTCCCCCAACTCTTAATTTACACCATCTTCTCTTCCTGAAACTCCTTGTAGATGCTGTTCTTTTCATTAGTTTGTTTGGAAAGTCATGGGCATGAGTAGAACACTGCCCACCCCCTACTTTTCCCACCTGGTTAATCCTTGGGTCCTTGTACCGGATATGGTGCCCCAACAGGCACTCACCACACATATGCGATGTGGCTTGAACATTCTAAAAAATCACCTTATCCCAAGACACACAGTCAGAAAACAGAAGGCATGGTAATTAAGCATACAATTCATAACGAATATAACCAATACTCCTTGCACTATTTCCTGTTTTGCGTTTTGTAGACACAATAACCGCATCATAAAATAAGCAGTTCCTGATGTGATAAATCCCAATCTCTATCAGTGATAATAACAGAAAGATACAGCAGAGATAGTTGAAAGGAGAGGACTTCTGGCTTCCCTTGCCCCCCCACCCCCCAGAATGCACATCATGCCAACTGAGTCTGTATATTTGCGCTGAACCCACTAAATACAGTATGGCACTCCTGGGTATAGTATATATCCTAGGTCATGTACTAGCAAACACTTGCTCAAGATTCTAAAGCTTGTGAGTTTTATGTGTATAATAGACTATGTATGAGACATGCCAGGATAGCTTTTATCAGAGGAGAAACCATCTGGTACCTGCCTTTGAGTTAGAGATTCTGGGGTAGTTTTTAGGTATATGCCTGGGGGCAGGTTGTTTCATTTCTTTGTGCATTGATGTTTCCATATTAAATGAGAACAGTAGCTGGGCCTTTAAAAACTCCTACGTTGTATATACTCTGGTCTCCATGTACTCAGCAACATAAAGTCAACTCTGTAAGCAACAAAAGGCAACTGAAAAAATATCCTTTCTGGGATCACTCTAAGAAGACAAATGAGATGATGTATGTATCCATTATCTTATATAAATGAGAAAATTACTCTATGACTAGCCATTTGTTCTCATCAGCATCTTTTTATAGATTCCTGTTTTCAAATGTACAGTCCTCATAATATTAATATTTAGAACTATAGCATAAGTATATTTGGGAAGAAACAGACTAAGAGTGAAATAAATTGGAATTGGAAAAGGAGGAAGATTGAGATGCCAGAGTTTCAAATGAGAGTCAAATTTCTCTCCTCCATGTCTTTGCCAAGGAGAGTGCGAAAATCACAGAAGTAAGGTCTCTCCTGATCTTCCAGCGATAGCCTAATCATGTATTTGTAAGATTGTTTGCGGCTGCAAGTAACAGAAAGTCATAAACTAGCATACAATAGAGTGGGGATATATTGGAAGTATTTGGGGAATATCTCAGAGAGACAGAAAATCCAGGGGAAAATAAGCTATGAGGAACTGAACCAACAAGTATAAAGTTAGGATCAGGCATCAACCATTCTTTTTTTTCTCTTGCTACATGGTCTCTCCTCTCTGATTTGTTTCAGTGTGACAGTTTCACACTCCCTATAGAAGATACTTGGTTCAGGAAGGCTTTAGATCAGAGGTAGGGATTATGGTTACCATGTAGCCCTTTGCCAGACAGAATGTTTACCCATGGGGCAATTTGTATTGGAGGAGGGAGAATCAGGAACCAAAGCACTGAGGTATAAAGACTTCTGCTTTGTTATGCATCGTACTGCACATAAAAACTTGATTATAACAGAAGAAATCCTTGAAGGGTTATTTAGGAATACAGGTAGAGTCTACTTTCAAACTCTGTCAAACTAATTTTTAAACTATAAATTAATAATCTACAAAGTAATCCTGTAGAGCAAAATGCCTTTGAACAAACAGAAAATATAAAACACAGAGGGAAAAGAAAGCAAAATGAAATACCAGATTTACCTACTTGGACTCAATACATTCCAACTTTCTAAGATGCTTTTGATATGTTGCAAAGGAGTGGTCTTCCCTAAACGAATGAAGCCCCACAACTTTGGAGCAACTACACATAGATATCAATATCCTGCTAAATTATGGTATCTGTTTGGAATGCATCAATCTAATGTTAAAATGAACACAGTCATAGAGGAGGATTTTTATGAAATGCTGAATTTTCAAGTGTAGTTTCCCATGGAAAAGCCACATTGGATATTCAAAAACTACATATATATGTGTATAGAAGGTAAAGATAAGACAGGGACCTTTGAACACATATCATGAATTCTGCACAAGACCAGTGATAGTTGGAAAAATCCCTCTTGAGACTCACACAGACATGATGATCACCATCATTAGCATCACTGCTACTATCACTGATATTTTCATCATCAGTGTAATCCTCTGTTCAGCACTTATTATATGCCTTGCTCTATGCTGGATGCCTTACAATCAGTAGATCCCAGCCTCTCTAAACAAAAAGAGGCATATATTATTATTAACTTCATTTTACGATAAGGAAACAGATCAATGGAAATATTGATATAATTCTTAATATTACACATTCGTTAATAGTGAAGCTAAGATTCCAACCCTGGCAGTCTAATCTGAAAGCCCAATACGACTCCTACATCCACATGTCCATAGTGGATATTCAGAATGACCTGTGATTGGATGGATGACTCTCTCAGTTTGACTATTGTTTGCCAATGTTCTCTTCAGAAGACATGGGTTCTAGTATGTATTTTCTTGGATTAAAACTGAACTCATCACCTTAACTTCAAAAGGTATCAAATAAGTAAAGATCAATGTAATAAAATATGTCCAAATATTATAATGAATACTGTAAGACATTATAGAAGCCCTAATAAATAGAGGGCTTGATTATGTCTTGGATTGACAACATAATATTATGATGATGTCTACTTTTGATAATTTGATCTATAGATTTAAGAAAATTCTAATAAAATATCACCAAGATAGATTTTGGTAGAAATTAATGAGCTGATTCTAAAATTTATGTAGAAACATAATGCCCAAGGATAGCAAGTCAAATTTGAAGTAGAATAAAATAGCTGGAGTACTGTACTACCAAATATCATAAACTGTAATAATTAAGATCACATATAACTGGTTTGAGGATAAAGAAATAAATCAATGGAACATAATAGAGAATTCAGAAACAGATAACTAGTTTATGACAAAGTGATACCACTAGGTTATAGGGGAAAGGAATTTTTTCAGTTAATATTGATGGATCAATTAGTTATCTATATGAGATAAAAAGACAATCATTACCCCCCTCCATTTACACCATTTATAATTAATTCTATAGTGGTGATGTAAATATAAAACAATAAATTTCAGAAGCAAAAATGAAATATTTTCAAGGCATTAAAGATAAACATAGATTTCATAAATGGTACATAAAATATGCGATTAGATAATGAAATAAAATTGGCATTATATTAAATAAAAATATCTATTATCAAAATATTTCATAGATATGTCCCAGAATGGGCTGGACACAGCAAAAGACTCATAATTCTTTGTTAAACTTCCACAAACAAACAAGATGGGAGAAAGAGACCAATGAAAAATGAGCAAATGACTTGAATAGGCATTTCTCAGCAAATGGTATTCAAATAAACAAAACACCTTGAAGAGTTTCTCAGCTTCATGGAAATGCATGTTAAAATCATAATGTACTGCAACTGAATACAGACCAGAATATGTAATGTAAAATCAGGCAGTACAAAAGCATTTGTGAAGACATCAAGTAACTGAGCCTCATACTCTCTGATGGGAAAGAATTATGTACAACCAGTTTAAAAGATTTATTTATTTGAGAGAAGGAGGGGGTGGAGGGGGAGAGGGAGAGGGAGAGGGAGAGGGAGAGGGAGAGGGAGAGGGAGAGGGAGACACCCAGAGACAGACAGCAATCTTCCATCTCTGGTTCACGTTCACTCCCCAGATTACCACAATGGCCAGGGCTGGGCCAGCCCAAAGCCAGGAGTCTAGAACTCCATCCGCAGTCTCCCACACAGTTGGCTGGAGTCCAAGGATTTGGACCATCTTTTGCTGCCTATCAGGTACATTAGGAGGAAGCTGAATTGGAAGTGGAGCAGCCAGGAATCAAACTGGCACTCATATGGGATACTGATGACACAGGTAATAGCTTAATTCACTGTGCCACATCTTTAATTGACAAATAAATACTGTATATATTTAACAGGTTGTCAGCGTTTTCAAAGATATTTGGCAAGACCTACTAGAGTTAGTCATGTTTCTGATCTTTCATCTAGAAATTCCTCTCTTGAGTTTCTAGGCCTCTACGCAAAGAAAAAAATTGAGGTATATATTTACCAAAAAACATACAAGACTGTTCAGAACAATATCCAGCAACCCCAAAACTGGAGACAACTTAAATGTTCAAAAATATGATGGAAAACTGGTAGTATATTCATGTAAAGAAAAGTAGACCAAAATGAAAATAAAGAAACTAGTATCAGTCAAAAACATACTCCTACTTGAGTCTCACGGTGTTGCACAAAATAAATACAAAGGACATGTTGTGTGATCTCATTTATATAAAAAATTATATAAAATGTTAAAAAGCACAGGAACTAATCTATAGTGTTAGAAGCTGTGAAATGAAGGGAAGTTTTCTGGGGTGTTAGCACTTTTTGTTTTTTGATCCACCTGTATATTTACTTTATGAACATATGTCTAACTGTAAATTTGATTTGTGAACATATTTGTAATGATATGGATTTTCATCTCAAAAAAAACAAAGGAAAAAACCCTGGAATTTACTTCCATTTCAGTAATTCTTGCTAAAATGTTTCTCATAAATAACTCTCTCTATGGTCTGCTTTGCATGGTAGGTAGTGCTTTGTTTACAACAGATAAGATTTGTGAACTCTGGGCACATGGATAGATTGTGAGAGGACAGATGCTATATTTGTAGATGCTTACCCTCTTGTGCTGCGTTAATGAACCTGCTGAACAGGTGCAGACAGAGTGGTGTGCGAGTCACAGCTGAGCTGTACACGCCCAGGAAAAAGATGAAAAATATGGGTCTAATCAATGATTTGGTTGGTGAAGCACCTTAAAGACACTTGATGCCCAAGGAAAACAATGAGGATAAATAAGGGGCCTTTGGGGTTGGGTCCTCAGGACAGGTTGTCCCAAAACTTCCTCTTCTACAGCCTTGTTATTCCAATCAGCAGAAGGGAGGGAGGCAAGGTTGAAGCAGATTTCCTAATTCTACACTTAAAAAGCATTAAATTGCTTCACATGATCATTTCTGACAAGGAAATGTGGAATGTAAGAGCAAAGAGACAACTGATAAGGTAGAAATACCTTCTGACCTTGCTAGACTCACCAGATAATCTTCCCAGTTTTCAAAGACCAGAAAGCATCTTGCTTCTACTAAATTGAACTTCAGGCTTTGAACTTAAGATAACAAATATATCATATAGAAATTGGCCTCATTTCAGGCATACAAGAGAGGTTCAAAATGCTCTTACAGCATTTTCCTGCCATGTCACGTGAGTACATGCTCAGAATTTTGTAGAGAGTGTTCATCTTGGCACACTTCCCTGACTTGCTCCTTCATTTGTAGGAACTTTTCTATCAGTGAGCAGACCTTGGCTTTGGGGCACTGTTTGACATTTAACTTTTTTTCCACGTGCATATCTTGCCACATTCATTACATCTTCCACATTTGTGATGATATGCAACTATGTTGATAGCCACCAACGCTGCTGCCAGGTGGCATCATCCTGTAATGCAGCCTAAGATCTCACCATCCAACCTCACAGCTTCCATCCTTCCGCTGGGTATTTGAGAACTATCACTGCATCTGATTAGAATAAGTACTGGGAGGATGTGCTTTAGTACAAGTGGGCCAGGCCGGCGGGGCAGTGGCAAGTGAGAGCCCCTTTTGTTTTATTGAAATGTTAAGATCTATGAAGAAATTGAGAGTCACCAGATAAGAGAACTTCAGCTGTAGGCAACGTGATTCATAGAAACTCCAAATCATATTATTTCCTCATACTGTATACATGTTATAAATCTAATACAGGAGTAATGACAATGGTGCAACCCTAATAGAAATGCAAACAGACTTGGGGAAGCCCTTTCCCTGCATAGAGTAGAAGGCATGGTTGCTTCAACTGCAGGCAATAATATGCTTTATTTCTTCTACACTATAATACTTTACTAAAATTTAAGTCATCTTCTCTGGTTTAATGACCAGAAAATTAGCTATGGAGTCATGGGGAGGCATACCACACATTGGAGGGGATGCACTAAGTTGGAGTCCAGGATTAAGTCTTCTTTATTTTTATTTATTTATTTTTTGGCAGGCAGAGTGGACAGGGAGAGATAGACAGAGAGAAAGGTCTTCCTTTATCGTTGGTTCATACTCCAATGGCCGCTGCGGCCGGCGCGCTGCAGCCGGTGCATCACGCTGATCAGAAGCAAGGAGCAAGGTGCTTCTCCTGGTCTCCCATTGGGTGCAGGGCCCAAGCACTTGGGCCATCCTCCACTGCACTCCCGAGCCACAGCAGAGAGCTGGACTGGAAGAGGGGCAACCGGGACAGAATCCGGCACCCCGACAGCGACTAGAACTCAGTGTGCGGCACCGCAGGTGGAGCATTAGCCTATTGAGCTGCGGCGCCTGCCAAGGATTAAGTCTTCTAAGAGGTGAACAGAAGTTAAGAGAGAGCACTCATACTTTCATACAGGTAAACTTCACCCAGAATCAGCTGGAGACACCTGATTACAGGAATTCTTTAATAGGAAGGAATAAAGATTATATAAACATAAACATGTGTATTTAAAAATAAGATGCAATGATATAGATAGATGTTTATAGACCATACTTCCCTAACATTACACTAAATTCTTTAAAACTATTTTATCTATAGAACACCTCTTTTAGAATTAATTAGCTGTCTCAATTTATTAACATTTATATATGTATATGCATAAACATTTATGTCTGTGTGTGCGTGTTAACAAACAAGTAAAATTCACAGCCATGAAGAAGGGAGATGTTGGATGATCTTAACAGGACAAATAGTGCCTGGATTATCAATGTGTGGTGTTGTCTGCCTAGGGTGGTACAAGTAGGATATACTGAACTAAACAACAACAGCAATAGAAAGAGAAGAAACAGTTGAGAAGTGTGTACATTTTGAACATATCCTTATGGAGGCATAGGCTTTAGACACAAATCCTATTTGTGATCCTTTGAACTTGATCATGGGCAATTGTAAATATTTGCATCAGGCCTTGTGAAAGGAAGTTATCCCTCACACACTGAACTTGGTAGACAGAAAATGCAAGCAGTTTTCTGGGGGGCTGGGGTGGAGGAAGTTGAGTAAAGACTCCGCCCTCTCTTCTGAGCCTCCTTAGCAGGGACATCAGGTGAGCGCTTCCCTCGCATCTGCACCAAGCCCACCTCGTCAGTGTCCTTGCATGAGGATATTTTCCAATTTGATTCAACACCTTTGTACACCTAGCTCTTCCCCACCTCTCTCCTTTCTGACCAGGTAACCATAAACAGACAAGTTTTTTGTTTGTTTGTTTGTTTTTTTTATGAAAAGCACATACTTTTATTTCATTTTATTCCAACAGATGAAATAAAATGAATTTTATATAATCATTTATTCACAACAATGTATTTTGGTTTCTAAAAATTTTCTAAACAAGAAAAGAAAAAAGTAAAAGGTTGTCATTTTCAATTAAAAATATATTTTTTTTTGTTTTCAGGGCTCCTTTGCAGTAAGATAACCCTCTTGTTGTACACTGTATCCCACCTGACCCTTTCCTGGTACTAATCCCTGGGAGACAATGGAGTACAGTAGAGCCAGTACTTTTATTTTTGTCCTCTTGATATCACTTTCACAGTAAGTGAGCAAAGGTTTGATTGTTACATGCAGTTTGGCCCATTATCCAAATTGAATGCCTTAATATCTGAATGCCTGGCAAAATTAAAACGACTATAAGTGACTCTGGCTTTTAGCTAAGGCAGAAGAACTTTAATCAAATTAGTTCTAAAGAGAACAACTCTAAAAGTAGAAAAAACCCACTAAAACAGCTGTGTGAAGGGACCAAAAAGCGACTGAAAGATTCAACATTGAGGGATTTCAGGCCCCAAGAGACTGGTAGTGCTTGAGGATAAGGCAGACACTTAGGGTCACTCTTCCCCTCAATGTAGTTGTCACTCCTAAACAGCACAGAAACAAAAAGTTAATCAGAATTGAGACGTGGGATTTCACAGCACTGGGGATATCCAAAAAATACAGAAGTCTGTCAAACTGCCAGAGAACCAGTACCCTGGAGAAGGAAGGGTGAGGTTCAGCATCAGTTTCTCCTTGAGACATTGACTGGTTCTTGATCTTCTTGACATTCTAGAAGCCAAGAGACAAAGTTGGGGAACTGGAAACCTAAGCTGAGCTTTCAACACTTGTACATAGTTAGAGGACACGCAGCCAAGACCAACAAGGAGCTGGAGCCCTGGCAAAACCCAGTTTTTCAGGGGAGAATGTGAAAATGCTCCCTCCAAACTAGCATTCCAGACACATCCGACTGCACAAAGACTGCCAGCAGAGTGCGAGGCATTTGGGAAGCTAACTGGTTCCAGGCCAAGGCATCTCACATTAGCAACATACAGGAGAGCCTCCAATCCTCTTGGCATAAAGATAATACCCCTACGTCTTTGAAAACTCTCATTCATGTTGCCAGAACTCAAATTAGAACAAGAATACCAGATATGCCTGCAGACAGAGACAAGTGATCACAATCTAATAAAGAGAAAAAGGAAATAAACAATGACAAATGACCAACCATGTAATATGCTTACAAATATATTTTAAAAAGTAAATAAGTTTTATTACTTTAAGGAACAGAAAGAATAAGATGAAGAATTTCATTAAAGAACAGGGATCTATAAAGGCTTTAAAATAGAAATTATTGAACTGAAAAATACTGCATGTTAAATTTTAAAAATCAATTAATGATTTTAATAGCATATTAGACACAGTGGGAGAAAAGATTAATGAACTGGGAAAAAAATAAAACAAACTATCCAGAATGAATAATGGAGACTGAAAGGATGATGGAAAGTATAGTAAAAAGAGTAAAGACCAATGGACCATTCAGAAAACATCTAACAAATGCATCTAGAAATCTCGGTGAAGATTACAGAAACAGCCAGACGGAAGCAGTATTTGAAAAGATGTTCCTCAGGAAGTAATTACAATCGGTGCAAGGGGCCTGTGTTACAGTGCAGCAGGTTAGGCCACCAGCTGTAACAGCCATCCCATATTGTGCCTGTCAGAGCCCAGGCTGCTCTAGTTCCCATCCAATTCCTTCCCAATGTGCCTGGGAAAGCAGTGGAAGATAGCCCAAGTTCTTGGGCCCCTGCACCCATGTGGGAGACCTGCATGGAATTCTGAGCTTCTGGTTTCAGCCTGGTCTCATTTGGAGAGTGAACCAGTGGATGGAAGATCTCCCTCTCCCTCTCCCTCTCCCTCTCCCTCTCCCTCTCCCTTTACCTCTCCCTCTCCCTCTTCCTCCCTCTCTCTCTTTCTCTCTTCCCTTTTCTCCCCCCTCTTTCTCTTTCTCTCTCTCCCGCTTTCTCTGTAACTCTACCTTTCAAATGAGTATATAAATCTTAAAAAATATTTACCATGGGTTACAGCATTAAACAAGTAATAAATGAAAAATACATTGTGGAACATGATTAAATATTTTTAAAAATTTCAAAACCAAATACAAAATCTTTAAATAAAAGAAAAAAGCTGTTACTTTTATTTTTATTAAAGATTTTTAAAATTATTTGAAAGGCAGAGATGCAGATAGAGAAGGAGAGGAAGTGAGATCTTCCATTCTCAAGTTCACAGTTCACTCCCCAAATGCCAACAATGGCCAAGGCTGGGCCAGGCTGAAGACAGGAGCCAGGAGCCAGCAGCTTCTTCTGGGTCTCCCACATGGGAGCCTGGTTCAGCCAGGCTGCAGGCAGGAGCTATGAATTTAATCCAGAACTCCCATGTGGGTGTCAGGAACCCAAGTACTCAAGCTATTTCCTGCTGCCTCCCAGAGTGTGCATTATCAAGAAACTGGAGTCAGACGTGAAGTGAGGGTTTGAATCCAGGTGCATTCCAAGTGATCTGCAGCATCCTTAAAAATTAAAGCAAAACAAGGCAGGTATTTGGCACTGCAGTTATGTTGCCATAGCAACCTAATGGCTATTTGGGATGCCTGTATCCCTTATCAGAATGAATGGTTTGAGTCCTGTTTATTTTGCTTCTGACCCAGCTTCCTATTAATGCATATCCTGGGAAGCAGCAAATGGTAGTTGAAGTACTCAAGTCCCTGTCATCCACTTGGGGGATTTAGATTGAGTTCTGGGCTCCTGCCTTTAGCCCAGGCCCAGACCTGGCTGTTGCTGTCATACAGGGATTGAACCAGCAGATGGAAGATCTCTCTCTTTCAGCTTTGTCTCCCTCTCTCTCAAATAAGATGGAAAAAATTTAAATATCAAGGCAAAAAATGTTTCATACAAATAAAATAGGAATAAAAGACCAACCTACCCTCATTCAAAAATACTAAAGCTCAGTCTTCTCATTCTTCATGCAGAAACGGTATTAATTGTAAGCACATTAATACAGGAGTTAATGAAAAGTAACACGTGCATAAATATGCTAGCACATTTAAATTATATTGTTTATAAAATAAGCAAAATGTTTTAGATGATTAAAATTAACAATTAAAATACAGGACAACAATAGCACTTAAGTATGACAGAGTTAAATGGAGTTAAAACTTATGAGGTTCGGCCGGCTCAGCGGCTCACTAGGCTAATCCTCCACCTGCAGCACCGGCACCCTGGGTTCTAGTCCTGGTTGGGGAGCTGGTTCTCTCCTGATTTCTCCTCTTCCAGTCCAGCTCTCTGCTGTGGCCTGGGAAGACAGTGGAGGATGGCCCAAGTCCTTGGGCCCTGCACCCGCATGGGAGACCAGGAGGAAACACCTGGCTCCTGGTATGGGATGGGCGCAGCGCACTCACCGTAGTGGCCATTTGTGGGGTGAACCAATGGAAGGAAGACCTTTCTCTCTATCTCTCTCTAACTCTGCCTGAAAAAAAAAAAAAAAAAAAAAAACTTATGAGGTTCTTGTATTCTCCTGGGAATATTAAATTCTATATTATAATCAAAATGTTTACTTTGATTTTGTATCATACACACTGTAATGTCTACAGTAACCTCAGGCATCAAAAAAAAAGTATAGGAGCTGACTCTGTGGTACAGTGGGTGAATGCCCTGGCCTGAAATGCCAGCATCCCACATGGATGCCAGTTCAAGACCCGGCTGCTCCACTTCCAATCCAGCTCTCTGCTATGGCTTGGAAAAGCAGTAGAAGATGGCCCAAGTCCTTTGGTCCCTGCACCCACATGGGAGACCTGGAAGAAGTTCCTGGCTCCTGGCTTTGGATTGGCACAGCTCCAGCTGTTGCAGCCATCTGGGGAGTGAACCAGTGGATGGAAGACCTCTCTTTCTCTCTTCCTCTCCTCTCTCTGTGTAACTCTTTCAAATAAATAAATATTTTTTAAAAAAAAAGTATGTAACTCTAAAAATAGAAAAATATGGTAAGGATATTAACAAGTAGAATAATTATATTGTTGAACACAAATAAGGAAAAATGGAATGGAAGAAAAAGTGAAAAAGAATAGAAGCATGGGGAAAGGAGACATGAATATTATTTTGGTAAATTTACTTGCTTGTTTTTTTAAAGAATTACTGATTTATTTGTCTGGAGGTAGAGCCACAGGGAAAGGGTCAGAGGGAGAGAGGGAGGGAGGAGAGGCAGAGCTTCCATTCTTTGGTTCACTCTCCAAATGCTTGCAACAGCCAGGGCTGAGACAAGCCAAAGCCAGGAGCCGGGAATTCCACATGGGTCTCTCGTACAGGTGGAAGAAAGCCAAGGATTTGGGCCATCAGTGCTGCTTCCTAGATACAGAGTCTCAGGCGGCTGGATGAAGACCAGAGTCAGGACTCAATTCTAGGCATTCTATACAGGACGCCGGTGACCTAAGTGACAGCTTAACCCACTGTGTCACATCGTCCCCAGTCCAGAAACACTTCATATGATTAATTAACTGTATTTGATTATATGAGATGAAGATACAATGTGTAGACTTTAAACCTGAAATCTATGATGTTACCCAGGGGTTCCAAATTTCACACTATTGAAATGAACTCAGAACAGGTTTTTAGGAAATACTGAAAAATTTCTCAGGATAGATTTCAAGATCCTATATATAAAAGTCCTGGATAATTTGGATAATAATCTGAAGTTAGGAAGCACTGTTTAAACAAACAATTACTAAAGAATTTTTCATAGTTCAATAGTTTCTAACATACATTCATCAAAAAGAATTGAGTGAGAGAAAATTAATGTAAATTCCCAGTTAAAAATCAGTTCTAAAGGGAAAGGCATCGATGCAATGGCTAAGATACCACTGGAGACATTTGCATCCCATATTAGAGCACCTGGGTGGTTCTGACTCCAGTTCCTGGCTAATGTGCATCCTGAGAGGTAGCATGTTATGGCTCAAATATTTGGGTCCTTGCTACCCTTGCATGAAACCTGGGATGAGTTCCTGACTCCTGGCTTTCTTCTTGATGCATACCCACATTTTGTGGGCATTTGAGGAATAAACCAGTGATTGGGAGCTCACTCTCTATCAAATAAAGTAAAAACATGTAAAAGAAGTTCTAAGAATGCCACTTTAGAAACATTATCAGATTTTTTCATTTTACCCTATCATGATATTCTTATCTACATGCAATGCATCCTGCAGGGATTTCTATCTGCGTGTTTTGTTTCCAATTGTCAGAGCAATGTTATAAATGTCATTTAATTTGCCACTCACGGATTGAATATTAACAGCCAAAGTTTATTGAACATTTATGCATAGCCACATACTGTGCTGAATACTTTGCATGTAACACCACATTTCCTCTTTACACCAACCCAATAAATAGGTACAATCAATGTCCCTATTTTACACCAGTAGATTCAGCCATTGAGACAAATAAATTGTCCAAGATGACAAAATGAACAAGTGGTGAAATCCAAGTCTCAAGCCTCAAGAATCAGACCACAAACCTAGAGTATGACCATTATACCAGTTATATATCTTACCCTTCTCAGTTGGAGACACAGTGGACACTTGCTGCTTATGTTCCTTATGCTGCAGTTTGAAGCCAATGGGAACAACAAACAACACAATGCAAATAAGATTCCTTTGCGCTTATTTCCTTAGAATCTCATCACCACATATTTACATAAAACCAGTGTACTCTCGTCACTTCCACATTACTAAATATGTAACCATGCCTCTCAGAAATATTTATTTTGCAAAGTGGATGCAATAAAGCCCGAGACAGACTTCTTCAAACATCCAGCAGTGCAGTGTGTAGTGCTCATACACTCCACAGAGGGTGATGATCTGGGTGTATATGAACTCCTTCTTCCCAGAGAGTGAACAACCTCAAGTTGCCCTAGAATGCACCAATTCTGGGGTGGCAGAGAAATGAGGCTTCCAAAGAATGCAAAAGCGTCTTGTTTTGCAAGTGCCACTGATGTCACGAAGCCCTAGAGAGCAGGACTGTTTCATCCAGGCCAGAGACCTCACTATCTACATACGCATGAGCTTTCTGCATTGCTCAGGAGATACTCACAGGCCTCCTGCCTCAGCTCTTTCCCCCCATTAACTTTGGACTTAGGTTGGCTTGGCTCAACCTATTCTACAATTTATAGAAAAAATAGGGGGACTTCTATATTGTTAATGGAGACAAAAAAGGGAGAGAAGTGGGCATTAGAATTTGATCTCTAGATCTGTCTGGTCTCTAACGCCAGACCTTGCTAATAGGCCCTTGTGAATTTTCTGTTGTTTCCATAACCTATACAGAAAGAGTTCTCTCCCACAAACACCTATTAAAAGCAGGAAATACAGGCTGTTACCTAGTAATCAAGAAAAACACTTGTGAGTCTCCTGAACTATGGTAATAAATAACATTTATAAGTTTCTTGCTCTTTGCTTGGCAATGTTTCTTATAAGCATTTTATTTGTACTATTATATTGTATTCTCATTATAATCCTATAAAGTTTATACTACTTATACAGATCCACAGTTAGTAAGCAGCAAAGCCATGATAAAAACCAGAAAGTATATTACTAGAACCAATCTTCTTAACCATTCCTCTCTACTTCCCATCTATGTCAAAGTTTGGTCTGTTTCAAATCTCTTTATCAGGGCCGGCGCAGTGGCTCACTAGCCTAATCCTCCACCTAGCGGCGCCGGCACACCGGGTTCTAGTCCCGGTCGGGGCGCTGGATTCTGTCCCTGTTGCCCCTCTTCCAGGCCAGCTCTCTGCTGTGGCCAGGGAGTGCAGTGGAGGATGGCCCAAGTCCTTGGACCCTGCACCCCATGGGAGACCGGGATAAGTACCTGGCTCCTGCCATCGGATCAGCATGGTGCACTGGCCACAGCGCACCGGCCAAGGCGGCCATTGGAGGGTGAACCAACGGCAAAGGAAGACCTTTCTGTCTGTCTCTCTCTCTCTCACTGTCCATTCTGCCTGTCAAAAAAAAAAAATCTCTTTATCAGGCAGCTAGCATCACGTGGTCAGATATGTTGACCAATTTATAAGAGGCTGTTCTCTACCAAGTGCTGTCTAGAATTACTTTTCAAGCTACTCTAAAATGAAGTAGATTAATACACCTCAAGACTTAAGGGATATATAATCGACCTCAATCAAGTTCATATATGAATCCCAAATAGCTAATAGAGAAAAAACTTGATACTACTCTGTAGACTATCCTTCCTCTTGGCATGCCCTCGACACTCATTCATTATTAATGCTCCGATCTGCATGCACTTTTTTCCCAATCCCATCTAAGAGCCAATCACCACTGTTTTTAAACATAGTTACATTTAAAGACAATGACATTCTTGAAAAAGACCCCAGAGTCAAGCCAATGAAAGCACTAGAGCAAAATTGCCATTCTTCTGCAATACTATAAGGGAATACTTCCCTTTCTATTTTATTGGAAACAATTATCAGATGAAAATCACTCTTTAAAATACTTAAAGTCTGTCTGTGTGTGTGTTCTCCCTAATTTTATCTATCTAAACCTCTTAAAACATGGGTGCACAGGAACAAAGAGAAAGCCTTTTTAGTTGGAGAGAGACATAACTAGCTTTTTCCATCATACCGATGTTTATGAAGACAGCAAGATTCATATTTACCAGGACATAATCAAATAGGACATTCATTTCTTAAATTATCATTTTTGAAACTTTTTAGTCATTTTTGGAGATTACATATATGTTGAGTTGACATAAACTTGGCATTCAATTTGAAGTTTCTTTCCTTTACTGAGAATACTTTATCAGTTATGATCTAAACGTGTTTGTAATTATCAGTGCTAAGGCTCACAGTTGGTAGTCAACACTCTCTTTAAAAAGTCTGAACATGCTTAGTTTCTGTGTACCTTGCTACAATGTTAGCTGTAAAAAATGCATTAAGCACTTACTTTATGCTAGACACTGATATCAACCACATTTATTGTTGATATTCTCTCTATAAATACTAAACAAAAAATGTTATGACATGACTTTTAAACACTCAGTGAGATGTGAGTGTCTACAACGAGAGAACCTTCAGAGAACCTATTTGGCAGCGCAAAGACTAAAGTACATAGGACACTACTTCTTGGAGATACAAAAATGCACACAGAGACTAGGGTTAAGCATCAAAGGGAATCACCTCCAAACTACAGGTTCATAGTATTCAGCCTCTAAGGAGGCGATGGCACGTGGTCAGTGAAGGCACATGCTGTAGGATCAAGAGATGGCAGGACAAGCAATGAGACCACTGAGACCACAGCCTTGCTGTGCCAAGTCGGGAAGAGTACACAATATCTCTCAGTCTGTTTTCTTATTTGAAAGTGGAGATATAGCACCTCTCTCAAAGAAGATTAAGATGTTGACTAAGTGGGCTAAGTTATGGAAATCCTTGTAGATTTTCTGGCGTCTGCTAGCTGATCCATTATTCGAATCACTTTCATTTCTAAATGTCATAGCAGCCCTGTTCTGCCCAGAACCTGGCATTCTTTTTAACATAAGAATGATGATTAGGATGTGGAGGAAGGTGTTGAAGAGTCATAATTCAGAAACAACTTTTTTATGTTGCTGCTGAAGGTTTACTTTATGTTTTGTTTCTAGAGCCATGACAGCAGGTTCAAAAGCATTTTCATCCGAACAAAGAAGACAAAGAAGAGAGGCACTGGACCACAAGATCCAAGCTCAGATCTTGACCCTGTCACCTACTAGCTCCATGTACTTGGTTTAGCCTTCCAGCAGCTCTGAGCTTCAGCTTCCACTGCAAACTATCACAATGATGAGGTAATGTTTAAATCCCAAGTCACAGATTTTTTATGGGACCTTTAATGTACAGTCAGCATAACTGTGGCATTAGAGCTGTCACTAACACTCTGGTTTTTCCTCCATCTGGGTACTCAGAGAACTGCAGCCCCTCACTGAAGTGACTCATGGCAGTAAATGAAATATAAATGGGAGAACTTGTCCTTCCTAGGTACAACCTTAGGGGCCAGAGTGTAATGATTCTCTCCCTCCTTCCTACCTTCCTCCCTCCCTCCCTCTCTCTCTCTCTCTCTCTCTGTCTCCCTCTCTGTTTTTCCCTCAACCTCTCCCCCCCCCTCCCCCGATGTAAGCAATGCCCCACTCACCTAGCATCAGAAGACCATGGTGTGGAGTACTGCTCCCAGCTTGCTCTTCAGAAATGGGCCTTTGTTATTTTAATGAACTGAGATTTGTGCTTTGTTGGTTATTGCAGCCTAAACTAGGCTACCTTTTCTGATGATGTGATTATTGGTTCATAGAAACCTCACCTTTGCTTCTGAGTTTTTATTGCAAAAAAAAAAAAAGTTGGTAGTTATAATAATTGTTTGATGAAATAACAAGTGTCTTTAATTGCCAGTTAATAATTAAGAATGACAATAATAATGGTAAGTACTGGTGTTTGAAGATTTACATAGTAAATATGCAATTTCATTATGTAATGAGATTTAATTCTTACAAAGATTGTATGAAGTGACACCATTGCCCATTTTATGCATGAGAAAATTGAGACAGAGACTTGTGTCTGAATCTTAACCTGATTTGGTCCAAGTCACTTGAATTTGGGGACCAACATTGCGGCATAGTAGATTAAGAGGCTGCTTGTGAGGCCGGCATTCATGTTGGAGTGCTGGTTCAAGGCCTGGCTGCCTGCTTCCCATCCAGTCACCTGCTAATGTGCTTGGGAAGGCTTGGGCTCCTGCCACCCATGTGGGAAACACTAATAGAATTCCTGGTTTCTGGCTTCTGTTGCCACTGGGGAGTGAACCAGCAGACTGAAGATCTCGCTCTGTCTCTCACTGTCACTTTTCCTTTCAAATGAGTAAAATACATACTTAAATTATAAAGCATTTCATTGTGCAGTCTGATAAAGTGTGACTGCCAGACTCTGGCAATATCACAGGGCTTGAACATGAAGAAGCTAAAAAAAAAAAATTAGAAACACTCAGAAAAAATTTTTTTAGATTTATTTCTTTATTTGAAAGGCAGAGTTACAGAGAGAGACAGAGAGGTCTTCCATCTGCTGGTTCACTCTCCAAATGGCTGCAATGACTGGAACTGGGCCAGTCTGAAGCCAGGAGCTGGGAGCTTCTTCTAGGTCCCCTACATGGGTGCAGGGGCCCAAGTACCCAGGCCATCTTCTACTGCTTTCCCAGGCCATAGCAGAGAGCTGGATCAGAAGTGGAGCAGCCACAGCGCGGGCCCCCTTATTCTGGCATTTTTTATGAGGTCCTCCTTTGTCTGGGAGTTAATTCTTGCTTTGGCCTGGAGTAGCTAAAATGGAGTTAGGTACTTACAAGTAGAAGATTCATACTGATTTTCTATTATCTGCCTATTCCTATCCATGCTTCTCTTTTGCTTAGGGCCTTTTTCTACCTTAAAGGCATTAACACAGTAGAAACACCAGCAGAACCTCCTTCTATCTAACTTACCTCCACAGAGCTGTCAACAGTTAAAAACAAGATAGTTTTGGGGCCGGTGCTGTGGCACACTAGGTTAATCCTCCGCCTGTGGTGCCAGCATCTCATATGGGCACCCGTTCTAGTCCCGGTTGCTCCTTTTCCAGTCCAGCTCTCTGCTGTGGCCTGGGAAGCAGTGGAGGATGGCCCATGTGCTTGGGCCCTTGCACCCATGTGGGAGACTGGGAGGAAGCACCTGGCTCCTGGCTTCAGATCGGCGTAGCTCTGGCCATAGTGGCCACTTGGGGAGTGAACCAATGGAAGGAAGACCTTTCTCTCTGTCTCTTTGTCTCTCTGTCTCTCTCACTGTAACTCTGCCTGTCCAATAAAAAAAAAAAAAAAAAAAAAAAAAAAAAAAAAAAAAAGATAGTTTTACTTTCTGGTAAAACTTAGTACTAGACTAAATTTCTATGTATAATGATGTATACTTCTGCCATCCTCAAACCACACTGTGCCACCAATCTTGGCCAAGCAGAGCTCAGAGTGCTCCAGGTTCAAGGAGCATGGAGAGAACAGAAGTGTCCCCAGTTGACACTTGGGAGGTGCCCAGTAAGACAACCTGTTCTGCAGGAGTCTAGATTTCTGTAATTCTGAAAACAGAACCAGACTCTTGAAGGCAGTTTGATCAACATTGTAGTTTGCTTGAGTTAATGCACTGTGCACTCTTTCCTGGCCAGGGAAGATTTGGGGAAATACCAGTGCCTCACATTTGATATGAACCTGCTTTCACCCATGTCCACTGAGGGCTTCCATTCCCCTTTCACATTTTCAATTTCCCCCCACCCATATTTTCTGCTTCCTTAGGCTTAAGAATATACATTAGATTCTCTTACCCTAAATTTTTATAAATGACTTATTTAGTTGGAGGTGAAAGCACTAGCTAGAAATAGAGCGACTAGCCTGGCTTAAGTGAAGTATTTAATAACGTCTTGTCTAAAAAAGAAAAAGAAAGAAATCTATGTACAAACCATCTGGTTTACTACTGTACTTAAAACTAAAATAATGCATCTAGCTTCATCTTTCTCAAAAAAGCTGTGCAACATCAAAAACAATTGAGTGAAAAACTGTCCCTGTTTGAAGAGAGGCAGGTAATATAAGACACATGCACCATGTTTATCTAAGTAGGGCAACCACATGCAGATACCTCAAAGAAAATCTTAAATGAAGGAAATGAGGCAACATTGACCTTGATCCGTTATTTCCCTGTTCTCTCTTGAGTTGAGTTGCCCTTAACCCAAAGGGAAGAATGGTCATTTTCTGAATGCCTGTTCTCTAGTAGCAAAGCTCTTCAACAAAGCCCCATTTTTGTTCACTCCGTCCCTCTGTGTGGTTTGTAAACCTGATCTTCCTCACTCAGGAACCTCCTTCTGCATGGATAGACAGAGGCGTCTAAGGCCACGAAGATGCAAGAGGCTGACACCAGAAGCCAGATGAGTGTGTGGCTAATGAGGACTCCGCACTGCTTATGTTGCCTTCTGTGTTTTTCCTTTGAACAGAGTAAACAGTGTTCATCAGAGACAAAATGTTCTCTAGATGAAAATTGTTTGCACAAATCTATGCTAGTAATTTTCCTGAATGAGGCTATACAGAAAAATGAATATCTTTACATTTAAAAATTTATGAACCAGTAAAAATGGAGAAGACCTTGGAATTTTAATTTTTAATAATGTATTTTCTTGAGAGGGAAAGAGGCTAAAGAGAAGAACAGATAAAAAGAGAGTCTCCATTTGCTGATTCAGTCACCACAGGCTATAAGAGCTGGGACTGGGCTGAGCTGAGGTCGGGATCCAGGAACTCAATCAAGGCCTCACACATGGGCAACAGGGACCCAAGTACTTGGGGCATCACATAATGTCTCTTATAATCTGCATTAGCAGGAAGCTGGAGTCAGGAGTGGAGCCAGCCAGAGAACGAAGATACTGTGATGGGGGTTATGGGTGTCTGACTGGGAATTTAACTACAAAGCTAAACACCCTCCCTGCCCTTGGGATATGAGCTTCCAAACTTCCTAGAGGAAGTCACTGCAAGATGCATTAAGGAATCAGTGATTTAGCACAGCCCCTAAATTAACTTCAGATTTCCTTGACCCTCTCCTTAAAGGTGGTCACTCAGGCACTGCTTAGTTTTTTTGTGTAACTGAAATACATTGATGCGTATTTTATTTTCAGATATATACCTTTGACAAAAGGTCATCTTTTCCATAGCCATACAATACTTTTGAGGTATTATCTGAATTTTTTTTTCATTTTGATGTGTTTTTGGAAGGGTAGAATTTGAAAACCTGTGGGGAAAGAAAGTTCTGAGTTTCTATCAGTCGTGTTAACTGAGTGTGACACCAAAGGCAGAAGAGGCAACCCTGGCATTCCCACGGTGCTAGAATAGTTTCAGAGATAACTAGGTAATAAGGGGCAAATACTAGCTGAGAGCTGACACATTCTGGAAAGGGTAGACTGTAACTGCAAAACTACCTGGATCATAAATCTGACCACACGGTGGTGATGCAGAAATTTTACTGGACACATACATTCGGGGACCCAAATCCAGAGAAGACAAGTTACATCTCATCAAATGCCTGCTTTGAATAGACAGGACTGTACAAAAACCATGCAAGATCTAGTTGTGAACCTAGGAAAAAGATTGTGGATGGGAAAAATACGAAGTGCCTTAAAAGTGAACCCAAAATAATTGAAAAAACTCTGCAGAATCTGAATTTTATTTTAATTAAGATTATACATACTAACAGCAAGTTCAGATGTTCTGATATCTAGTAGAGTAGAGATTGAGTAACACAGAGATGGAATTTCAGAAAAAAATGAGGCGATAAAAGGTTTTTTTTTTTTCACATCTGATTACATGTCTTGAAAAGTTACACCTGCTATATGTTGAATTAAATTGACCGCCCTTAAAATTTTCTTTATTGATCTTTATTACTCCTTCTGGAATCATTAAAAATATCCTTTCCCAAATTATAGCTCTACAGAAATTGAAAGACCAGTTATACTTTCCCTGGGTCATTTATTTTCCAGGATGAACATGGTCACAGTAATCTAGCTCAATGATCTAACTTCTCAATTCTCAAAGCTTTCAGCACTTTGGTTTCTCTTCTGACTACATACTTGTTTTAAACAACCCTCATAGAAGAGTGGATTGTGAACATTTTGTGGGAACTTTAAAAAAAATAGTAAATCCTTGGCCCCCACTTCTAATATTTTCAGTTAACTTAGTCTTGGGTATAGCTCAGACAAGACAACTTTTAGAAATTTGGGGTGTGATAATGATGAGCAACTGTGTTCAGAGATTTAAAGCACATAATTCAACATAATAAGCCAGATATTGTAGGGCTGGCCTGTATGACCAATTTCATTTGCCTAAGTGTTACTTTTTCACTAAGTTGCCCAAAATAGCATTTTCCCCTTAGCAGACACCTAGCGAATTATATCACCCAGACTACCACCACTCCTTTTCTGCTGATGAAGTTACTGGTTCAGTTAAGTGGTATTTACTAGGAACACTCTGTATTCACAGTGTCTCTCTAGCACACTGTGTCGTGGATATTACTGCACAAAGATGAGACTGGTATAAATCATACCTTGGAAGAATTTATGGCCTGGTAGGAGAGACTGATAAATAGTTAACTTCAGTGGGATGACGCAATTGCAATGATGTATAGAACTATTCAAAGGATGCTGCAGAAACACAAGAAAAGGGGGGAAATTAGCATGTAAGGATAAGAAGCCAATATTAGAACACTAAAGAAATAGCCTGAGTCAGGGCAGGAGGAGTGTTGAGTCTGAATTTGATATGGGATGATTGTAGGATGCAGTCTGGAAAGTATAAACCAGGTGCTAACCATTCTTGGGAAAACTGATAATCAAAACAAAAAATAAACCCTGGTTCCAATACCTGGTCCTTTATCTCAGTATTCTTAATTATGTTTACCACATCAGTGTTTTATAAACTGTAATGAAAATACTAATAATTGGAATCTTGGTAAATATAGATTCTGATTCCATTGCTCTGGTATGGAGTCTGAGATTCTGAATTTATAACAGTCTTCCTCATTATACTACCACTGCTGGTCCTGGACCTCATTTTAAATAACAAAGAACTATAGATACACCATGACAGAAAGAAATGTTCTGAATCTGAGCAGCAAGGATATAACTAATTCTCAGAAGACAAATCAGCAGAGCACAGAGTTAGAAGTTCCCTGTGTCAATCCCTCTCCATGCTCAAGCATGGTAAGAAAAGAAATTTGCACTAATTGCTACAAAATCTATATCAACACAGATTTTTAGAGAAATTCAGTGTATAGAAGAATGCTCATCAGTTTGCTAATGGAGCCTGTGTAAGTTTCTATGCTATCCATCCATCACTCACTCATCTTGTCATCCTTTCTAAGGTACAGTTTAGCAAATGGTCTATATTTATCCCATTTCACACATGAATCCATTTATAGGAGAGAAGATACAAATAGGAAGTGTAAATATGGATCCGGTATGTGATTCAGAAAGACTGCCTGCCAGCCCTGTTCATTCAGCTCCTGTTCTCTCCGGCTAATTTATCCTACACGGGGATTCATGTGCATGTCAGGGAATATTGGAACAGATTGAAACAAAGCCTTCCATCCAATTTCACTGCAGATTTCAAGTAGCGGTGTGAGATGGTTTGGGCAAAATGCTCCCAGAAGTCCGCATCAGTTCACATTGAGAAACCTACTCAATTTCAGATATATCGAATGTTTAACAACATGTCACTGCTTGAAACTCAAAAAGACGGCTTCCAGACTTCTACACGCGCCTTCTGGTTTTCTATTCCCTCTGCTACAAACAGCAATATTATTCCTATTATCCTATTGTCAGCCAGACTTTTCCTGTATCAGGTAGTGAAATTCTACTAGCATTGCTTTGTATGACCTAGGTTCCAAGAATGCTGAGATTGGTTTAATTAGCAGTCTCTACTGGGCAGTGTGTCCCCCGAGGTCTTAGAAAATGAAAGTCCTCTTCACACTGTGCATATCCTGCATCAGAACTTGTTGCCAATTAAAAAAATATACCACGGGTGATTCTAATACAGACCCACAGTTGAGAACCCCTGGCTTAGACGAAATAAGATTTGGTAAGGAATGTAGGCTGTTGGACACTGAAATAATAGAGGGCAGAAGATATTCTTTTCTTAAGAGCTGTAAGATCAAGGCAGATACTGGAAAACATTTTATATTCAGTCTAGGACTGAGAGCTTATGGGCAGGATTTTAGATTGACAGTCTCCGGACACTTCACTAGAACACATTCAAACCAAAAGTTATGAAATTCCATAGTACATTAATATAGGGAAGATACCCAATCTTCTATGTCAGGAAATAGAACAGGATGATAATCAAATAAAGACCATTCTTGAGAGACCAGATTAAAGTTCCTTTATGTTGACCTTCTAGGATTTTGGACTGATTAAATGAATGATATGGATAAAAATCTCTTGCACAGGGCAAAGCATTTAGATGATCAAAAAATAAATAATATTCCTCTCTTGCATATTTAAAGACAAAAAATGAAAAAACCCACCAAAATTAGGTTCAACTGCATCAACCTGACCAACCAGAGATAAAATACACAGCCTGTCACATTATATTTAAGACTTGAGATCCCCTGGAACTAATAAACTTTTTTTTCTTCATCTCTGTTTCCTTGTTGTGCAGAAATAGCTGATCATAGTTAAGAGGCAACACTTCGACATACATTTTTTTACAAAGAGTGCTAAGATATGAATGGAATTAAATATGCTATGGTCAAGGCCAAGCGAACTCTGAAATCACATTTTATCTCATCAACTGCACTTCATTGCATGTAACGGGTACACTAGAAAAGAAGAAAAAGCTTTAACCAGGTATCTAGAAGTCGGGTAAAGCAGAGCTTGACCTGCAGTGACCCCATTAGGAATCTTTCCTTTCTTCTTCCTGTTTGGCCACTCCTAATTATTTGGATAGTTTGTAGATCCTAAATAATACTGAGAAATCTTGGCTTTATAAAAAAATTATTGTTGAGTTTTTCAGTTACTCTAGAAACAACGTTTAGAAAAATATTTCTGCTATCTGGTTGACTACTTGGATGTTAGGATAGCATTTCCCAAAATGTCGAGATATGCCTCCAAGATGCTCTGCAAAATCCTGGCTCCTATATCTCTGGGAAATATGGATTTTTTTTTTCCCTTTGCAGTGTCACATAACAGGCAGGTAGAGTAAAGGCTTGCCTTTGATTCACTCATAATTTCCCAAATAAACTTAGGAAACTCTTTCCTTATAAAATATGTATTGACATGGGATGTCCTTGACTGTTTGGAAATACATGCTTAAGCATCAAATAAACTTAGATTATATGACCAACTCTCCATATCTTTGTCAATCAAGGTACAATTTCTAGGGGCCGGCACTGTGGCGCAGCAGATTAAAGCCCTGGCCTGAAGCGCCGGCATCCCATTCAGGCGCTGGTTTGAGTCCCAGCTGCTCCACTTCCAATCCAGCTCTCTGCTATGGCCTGGGAAAGCAGTGGATGATGACCCAAGTCCTTGGGCCCCTGCACCCGTGTGGGAGACCCGAAGGAAGCTCCTGGCTCCTGGCTTTGGATCGGCGCAACTCTGGCCATTGCAGTCATCTGGGGAGTGAACCAGTGGATGGAAGACCTCTCTCTCTCTGTCTCTACCTCTCTCTGTAACTCTTTCAAATAAGTAAAATAAATCTTAAAAAAGTATAATTTCTTGTTAATACAGCTAATTTTAAAAATAATTTCTAAATAGAAAACATCATAATGGAAATCAAAAGATATCCTTTGATTTTCATCAAACTTTCAGTATTGCAGGTACAAGGTGCAATGAAATTCCCAAGTATTATAAATTTTTCTTTTTAGTATTTATTTCCTTGAAAGACAGAGTCACAGAGAGTCAGAAGCAGAGAGAGAGGTCTTCCATCTGTTGTTTCACTCCCCACATGACTGCAATGGTCAGAGCTGAGCCGATCTGAAGCCAGAAGCCAGGAGCCAGGTACTTCCTCCTGGTCTCCCATGTGGGTGCAGGGGACCAAGGACTTGGGCCATCCTCCACTGCCCTCCCAGGCCATAGCAGAGAGCTGGATCAGAAGTGGAGTAGCCAGGATTTGAACTAGTGCTCATGTGGGATGCCCGCACTGCAGGCAGTGGCTTTATCCGCTGAGCCACAGTGCTGAGCCCACAAATTTTTCAATTATATGTTTTATTGTAGGTATTTTTCTTAATTTGTTTTTTCAATACAGAATTGTGAAGACAGCTCACAATTTTCCTATACACTCTATAGCCAGTTTCTACTATTATATATTACTATTGGACACTTGTAATAAATATTGAATAGTGATATATTAAGTAAATGCCACACTTTACTCAGATTTACGCAGTTTTAGCTAATGCTTTTTTATTTGTTTTAGACCTCATCCAGAATACCAAGTGACACTAGTGACCACATTGCCTTAGGGTCATCTCAGCTATGATTATTTCTCAGAATTTTCTTGTTTTTTATGACCTTGATAGTTTTGAAGGGCACTGGTCAGGTATTTTGTAGAATGGTCCTAACATGGAACTTGTTGGATGTTTTTCTTAAAGTTAGATTGAAGCAATGTGATCCTGGCAAGAATACCAGGAGCTGTTTTCCTCATATTGTATCAAGGGGTCCTACTCTCTGTATGTCAGTATGTCTCCTCATTGTTGATGTTAACCTGGATTGCCTGGCAACTTGCAGTGTTTGCCTGGTTTATCCACTCTAAAACTGCTTTATTGTTTCTCACTTTCTGTACTGTCTTCCTTGGAATAGACCAGTACGCCCAGCTCACACGTAAGGATTGGGGAGTTATGCATTAACTTCTTAAGGTAGAATATCGATAAAATTATTTATTAGACTTTTATAATGAAATAAATATCTATGATTTCATATTTGTGTTATAACTCAATAACCAGTTTTTCTTATTGCTCAAAATATCTGGCCACTGGGAGCTCTTTCATTTGGCTCCTGTATCCCTTCAGAATACTCCTACATACGTAGCAGGTGTATGTGTGATGTTTAAACACTTCCTTACCTTCTGCCACAACTTGATGCTGCATGCTCATCATAAGAGTATTTCTGGAGCTAGAATCACAAATTTCTTCAAAGGACCTCTTTCCTCTTACTAAGGAATGATACTAGAGATCAAGATCTGAGCACTACAAATGCGTGTTGCTACTAGGGTGAAGCTGCTTCTCAGCACTCTCAAGTAACAAAGCTAACATATCATTGTGTCACAGCAGCATGAGGACTTGTGAATGCACACAAGAGGATTTTTCAAAAGTTTATTGGGGCAATGGGTGTTTGGCACAGCAATCAAGCGGGCCCTTAGGATGCCCACAGCCTATATCAGAGTTCCTGTGTTCATGTCCTGGCTCCTTTTCCAATACCAGCTTCCTACTAACGTGAGCCCTGGGACGCAAGGAGAAGGCCCAAGTTGTTGAGCACCTGCCATACATGTGAAAGACTGGGGTTGAATTCAGGGCTCCCGGCTACTGCCTGGCCCAGCCTTGGCTGTTGTGGGCATTTGGAGAGTGATTTAGGGGGTGGAAAGTCACTCTGTCTCTGTCACTCTGCCTTTCAAATAAACATTTTTTCTAAACTTTTTGGTAAAATGGAATTAAAAGTTCAATTTATTTTGATGTAACAACTTTTGAGATCCATGAAATTTTCTTCAGGATATGCATTTTCTTTTTTTAAAAATGAAAATTTACATAAAGGGAAGAATTTCATATATACAGTGTTAAGAATATAATGACACTTCCCATCTTAGCCTCCTCCATTTTTCTTATTTTTTCATTAATATTTGTATGATATACTTTCAATTTATTTTATAAATGCAACCTTAACTCTCCACTAAATAAATAATTTACAAGTAAGTAGAAAAAACACTGTTCCTTCAAGGGCTACAAACAATAATCAAATTATAAAATGTTGATTTTGTTCATATACTACATATTTTTTGTATTCTGTATATTGGTTACCACAAATTAGGGAAAACATGATTTTTTTGGGGGGACTGGCTTTTTTCACTAAGCATAATTATCTCCAGTTGTATACATTTTGTTGTAAAAAACAGAATTTCATTCCTTTTTAGAGCTAAGTAGTATCCCACTGTATATCTAAACCACAATATCTTTGTCTAGTCAACAGTTGGTGGACATGTGGGTTGATTCCATATCTTAGCTGTTGTGAGTTGAGCTACAATAAACATAGGGGTACAGGTAACTCTTTCTTTTGCTGATTTCATTTCCTTTGGATAGAATATCTGGGTTATATGATAGATCTATTTTCAGATTTCTAAGGAATCTCCAGAATGTCTTCCATAATGGTTGTACAGGTTTACATTTCTGCCTACAATGTATTAGAATACCTTTTCCCCAGCATCCTTATCAGCATTTGTCATTTTAAATTTTTGGATGACAGCCAGTTTAACTGGGGTCAGGTGAAATCTCACTATGGCTTTGATTTGCATCTCCCTGATGGCTAGTGATCCTGAGCATCTTTTCATGTGTCTATTGGACATTTGTATTCCATCCTTTATTTTTGAAGACTCTCTCCTGTATCTCCCACTGGCACTTAAACAATACTAAGCATGAATGCAATCTCATGTCTACAACTCCAGGCAATCACAAGAATCATTTGAATCTCCTACTCTTGCTTAGTTGTAGTCTCCCACTCCAACAGAGAGAAACATGGCTCCCATCATGTACCGTTTATTTACAGTTGCAATGTCTATGTGTAGTGGCTTAAAAAATGCTAACCTGAATGTCTCAGGATAAAAATCAACAGCTACGGTACAACTATATCTACAGTTCCTTTTAGCTTTAGTCTTCTAGAATTAACACATTTTCAGTTACTCAGGTCAGCACCCTATCTCCCTATCCACTTTAGGGATACTGTTTGATACATTTGTAATTGTACATAGATTCTTTGTTCATATTCTTTATTTTATCGTGGGATTGTCTGTCCTTCAAATACACTGATTTGTATATAATGATATTCATATTTTATGTTAATACTTCTATGGCTTTGACAAACTTGTCACACATATACAATTAGAGTTTTGTACGTAAGATTTACTCACCTACAATTTCCCTGGGGGTTCAGCCAGCTATTCAACCCTTCCTCTCATATCACTATGTCTTTAGTTTTGCCTTTACCACAACATCACTTAGTTGGTATCATGCAGTATTCAGCCTCTTCAGGCTAAACCTCCTTAAGTTAACAAACAAAATTAGGACTCATTCATGTTTCTTCATGTCTGACAGCATATTTTTTTAAATTACTGAGTGATCTTTTCATTGAAGATGAAAAACACCACATTTTGTATATTTATTTGCCTCTTGGCATGTTGGTGGTTTCCAGATTTCACCATTGTGAACAACCCTAGAGTAAACAGCTCTAAGAAAGTTTTCATGTGAACATAAATTTTTGAATCAATTGAGTAAACATAGAAGTTCAGTTATAGATCATATGCGAAGACTACATTTACTTTTGGAAGAAACTGACAAACTTGCTATAGCAGCAAAATTTTCACAAGCAGAAGATGAGTTCAGGTCATTCCACATCACTGTCAGCATTTTGTAGTGTTGGTGCTTTGAATTGTAACCATTCTGAGATATGTTTACCAGAATCTCATTGTCATTTTTCTTTGAAATTTCCTAATGACAACTAATATTGAGTATCTTTCCATATGATGGTTTCTCTGTAAATCTCCTTTGGTAAGTGTCTGTTCAGATCTTACATTTATTTTCAGTTGGGTTGTTTATTTCTCCAGTTTTAAAAATGTTTATAGATGTTTATATACAAGTTCTTTACCTGATACATAACAGTGTTTTGCAATTATTTTCTCTGAGCTGTATTTTCCATATAAAAGTTTTAAATTTTAAGAAAATCTGTTGATGTGACAGTTTGAATTGAAGATGACTATCCTTGTGTACCTGGGATACATGCCCCTTGGATGTATATAATTCTTCCCCTTTCCTGTTAAGCCACTAGGATACTGTTGGCAGATTTTTATGACTCTTGGGATGCAGGTGTGGTACTTAGTGGTAAAGACAATGCATGTGTTGGTGTTTCTCCTGACTGTGGCTCCCAGAGTCTCTGACTCCTAGAAGTCCACCATGTACATGTGCCCTCCAGTTTCTGCCCCCAGTTGTTTCTCTTCCAGCGGAGCAGATGCTATCTGTGACTTTGATTGGCTTGCATCTCCTTATTTTTGCTGCCAGTCTCCTCTGCAAAGTTTTCTCTGCTGTATCCAAGAAAGTTGTTGATTTTCAGTTTGTTCTGCTTTTCTCTATGTGTAAGCATGAGGACAGTGACTTCCAAAATCCTCATGTTGGAGCTAAAACTAACAGTAATGCCTTTCACTTTGAAAACATGCCTGTCAGTTCTGGACTTCCCATATAGCATTTTGAAAATCTCTGTTTTTATGCCATTTATTTTGGCTAGATATCAAGCCTCTTAAACATTATCTTCAAATTTTGTTCTATCTTGTTGTCCTGTATCCTGTTTCTCCCTGTGATGAATTAAACAGTGACCTCCCCAAAAGATATGTCCATATCTTAACCCTAAAAGCAATGACTATGACCTTATTTGAAGAAAAAATTCTCAGATTTAATTAAGTTCAGGATTTTAAGATGAGATCACTGTGGACAATCAAGGTGAGCTCTGAATTTCATGACAAGCATCCTTATGAGATGCACACAAAGGAAAGACACACAGAGAGGAGGGAAGGCCACATGAAGATTGCAGAATGAAATCGGGATGAGGTGGGCACAAGCAACAGAAAGCAAAGAGCCATGGCAAGGAAGAATTTGCTCACAGAGCCTCAGTAAGAGTGGGATCCTTCTTACACCTTGATTTTAGAATTCTAACCTCTAGAAAAAGGAAAGAAAAAAATTTTCTTGTTTTAAGCTACCAAGTCTGTGGAACTTGTTATGGCTGCCCTCGGAAACTAACACACTGCCTTGTTTTCCGTTCTAAATCGTTCCTCAAGTTTACCTGCCAATTCTTTTGTTGATGTTTAAATTTCTGCTATTCTATGTTTAGCACTCATGTAATTATCTTGTAGTTTTAATATACGTTTGGTTTCTTTTACTTGTATAAGCATTGTTTCATTTTTGATACTATCTTTTATTCTTTCCAATGACTATTTCCTCCAACTACTTTTTTAATATACTAAATTCCTATCTTTATTATGCAACTTTTAAAACATTTTGCCACATTCACTTCCAATGTAGACATTATATACATGCATATATAGAATTTTTTCTTGAATCTAGAATAATTTTTAATGGATGAAATACAAATGACGCAGACACATGAAAAAATGCTCAGGATTACTAGCCATCAGGAAAATGCGAGTAAAAACCACAATGAAGTATCACCTCACTCCAGTTAGAATGGCTATTATACAGAAATCAAAAATAATAAATGCTAGCAAGGTTGTGGAGAAAAAGGTACCCTAACACACTGTTGGTTTGAATGCAATTTGTATAGCCATTATGTAAAATAGTATGAAGAGTCCTCAGAAAACTAAAAATAGATCTACAATATTTCCCATCTATCCTACTTCTGGGAATAGATTCATTCATTTTTAATCACTTGTATTTTTTTAAAAAATATTTATTTATTTATTGTTTATTTGAAAGGCAGAATGAAATAGAGAAGGAGAGACAGAGGGAGAGGACTCTTCCATCTGCTAGTTCACTCCCCAAATAGCTGCAACAGCTGAGGATGGGCCAGCCTAAAGCCAGGAGCCAGGATCTCCACCCTGATATCTCACATGCATGGGTGGCAGGGGTCCAAGCACTTTGGCAACCACCTGCTGACTTCCCATGCACATTAGCAGGAAGCTGGAACAGAAGCAGAGCAGCCAAGAATCCAGCAGCACTCCGATGTGGATGCCAGCACCGCAAGCAGTTACTTAAACCCCTGTGCCATTACACCAGCCTCTGTCTTCTATCTTTCTTATTGAGAGCTTGACTCAAACATCTAGTATGATCTGAAAGGCTCACTAGACAAACTTAATAGTTTCCAAATGCTACTCTATTTGTGACCTTCTTTGTACACTAAACGTGACTGAACTTCCTGTGCATGAACTCCATGAACATCATTCCACTCCAGGCACTTAACGTTCCAACATTTCCTTTCTGTTAAATCAGTTTGCACACTTCCATCTGTTTTACATCTAGAAAACCCTTTATGTCCCTCAATTGCTATTGTCTTTTCTTCCATTCTATTAGTCATTTAGGGTCTGCTGCTTTTATTGAAATTTATTTGTCCCTTTTCACTGTCTCAATTAACATTGTAGTGGACATAAATGTATGTATTCATCCTGCCATATAAGGCACAGATGTGCAATATAATTGTGGTAGATAATTCATGTTCTAATGCCCAGAATGTCTTGATAAGTTACCTTACATGGAAAAAAAGGAACTTTTGGATGTAGCCAGTTAACAATCCGAGATAAGATGAACCTGAATAATCCAGTTTCCAGAGTCATAGAAGTGTTAGGTAGGAAGTCATAAATTTAGCCTATGTGTGTGTGAGACAGGCCTGAAGACCAGAACCTACTGTGGAAACTCCAGAAGCCCAAAACTTTGCACTCAGAGTCCTGCTCAGGCCCTGATAACCTTCCAAGTGGTCCCAGCCCTTCCCTACAAAGGAAAGCTTCTGGGAGAATTCTCCCCTCAGGACCAAATGGGTGTCCTGATAGCATGGGGCAATAAAACCTTCTCAGAGGCCCTAAGGGAAGTCCCTCCACTCTGCCCAGCACCAGCAAATCTGGGAAGGAATTTTCTGATTTTCACCCAACAAACCCTTCCCCCAGGACTCTCCATCTTTTGTCCTGGAGGAGAGGGGGAGGTGGGTAAACAGACTGTTAAAAACCTAGGGAGTCCAAACAGACTGCACGCCCAGCCCTCTGCCTCACTGCTGAGTCATCTGCCTGGCTTGCCCAGGTGTATTCTCTCCATTCAACCATGTAACCTCACTCTCCCCCAGTCCCAGTGACTGGGCACTCTCTCTGTGTCCTATCCCCAATAAAACCTTATCACTCCCTTTCTGTCTCAAGCCTGAATTCTTTCTTGCCTGAAAACAAGAACCCCAGGGCTTCTATGGCTTCCATGGCCTTTCCTCTGGTGACAGAGGTGATGTGGTAATGCAAGTAGGAGAGGAAGAGGGAAAGGGAAAGAGAGGGAAAGAGGGAGGACAAGAGGGAGAAAGAGAGGATATTTGAAGATGCCCCTGCTGGTTTTGAAGTTGGAGGAGGGAATCATAGACTAGAAATGTAGGTGGTGTCTGAACTCAGGAAAGGCAAGGAAATAGATGTTCCCTGAACCTACAGAAGCAGTATCATGCTTCCAATATCTTGATTTTAGCTTTTAAGATCCACTTCAAACTTCTGACCTCCATAATTGTGACATAATCAATTTTTATTGGTTTTAGCTACCAACTTTGTTGTTTTTTTTTACAACAGAAATGAGAACTTAATCCAGAAACACTAAGTTTTTAAAAAGCTGTAACAAGATAATATGTAGCAACACAATTCTGTATTGGCTTAAAAATATATACATGGGACTGGTGTTGTGGTGTGGCAGGTTAAGCTGCTGCCCGTGATGCCAGTATCGCATATGGGCACTTGTTCTTGTCCTGGCTGCTCCATTTCTGATCCAGCTCCCTGCTAATACACCTGGGAAAACAAAAGATGACCCAAGTGTTTGGGCCCCTGCCATTCATGTGGGAGACCTGGAAGAAACTCCTGCCTTCTGGCTTCAGCCTGGCCCAACTCTGGCTGTCGATGAAAGATCTCTCTCTGTCTCTGTCTCTTTCCCTCCTTCTGTCTCTCTTCCCATTCCCCATGACTCTGCCTTCCAAATAAATAAAACATTTAAATATATATACATATTTAAATATGCAGATGAATCTAAAAATACATACAGTGGGAAAATAGGTTAGAATTGTATTCACTGGAACAATTCACTGAATGCTGAGTTTTTGATCATTTTAATTACATTGTTTTTATTACTCTACAATGTTTAATCAGTGATAAACAAAGATTAGTTTCTGACTGAAATATGATTTATAAATATAAGCTATTAAGCTATTATGGATTGTACCCTAGTTTCCAGACTTTCCCCTCTCTCCTACCTGAACTAAAGCTCTTAATTTCCTAGATACCTCTCACACTAAATAAAAGTCCTAAAATATACCATGCTGCCTTGTTTATCTGTGCTGGTATTGAGAATTCTTCTCAATAGAGGTAAGAACCCTCTCAGACTTATTAATATTGGGGATTTATTAATAAGCATATGAAAAATTGTATGGCACTCCAAGTTCTGGTAGCACATTTGGCACCCCAGATAGCATTTCTGGGGAACTTTAAGGGGCCACATTTTTATGTAGATTTTAGGCGGTCATGTCCGATTTCATCTGTAAAAGAAAAAAGAAGGAAGGAAGGGAGAGGGAGGGAGGAAGGGAGGAAGAAGAAATAGAAAAAGAAAGGGAAAGAGAGAGAAAGAGAAAAAAGAAAGAAGAAATAGAAAAAGAAAGCTAAAGAAAGAGTGAGAAAATAAAGAAGGAAGGAAGGAAGGAATATAGAGAAAAAGAGTTCTAACAAAATTCTCATGCTAAAGCATAATGGTACTTCTTGCTAATGGAAGCATAGCCATTTATGTCAACAATAAAAACTTCATTATTGTCTATTCTGGAAAACAATTACACAGAAATCTAGGACAAATCATTTAAACATAAACGACTCATAGAGAATATCAATCATGGACTTTAGTATAAAGCCAGGCTGTTTACATGTGGTTGATGCCTAATAAAATCCTCAAGACACACTTGTCCAATGCTAGTGAAAACTACCAAATTATAGGCTTCAATGCCTCAGTGTTTCCACTTTATTCCCATGATATCAATAGAGTCCTTAACATCAAAAATGGATCTTGTTCCTGATTAGTAAAGACAAGACCCTAGAATACTTCTCAGCATTTTGTTCTAGATAGTCATTAACAACTATTTGAAATTTCCAAATGAAATAGCACCTAATTTTCACTGCAGTTTCAAAACTAAGATCTGAGAAGTGCTTGGGGTCACTCTGGCCAGGATTCTCTCAAGTGCCCTGACTCTGCATTCTATGGAAGCACTGAATTCCATACAAGTGTCCTCTTTACAACTCCTGGTCCCCAAAGTATATTGAACAAAGAAATGCATCCAATTCTTAAGGACTCGTTGGTTCTCATCACTTTACTGTGTATCTTTAAGGAAGGAACAAAGAAAACAGGCGAGGCTGCACTATGACACAGCGAGTTAAAGAAATGGCCTGCAGTGCTGGCATTCCATAAGGGCACCAGTTCAAGTCTCAGCTGCTCCACTCTGATAGAGCTCCCTGCTAATGTGCCTGGGAAAGCAGTGGAAGATGGCCCAAGTGCTTGGGTCCCTGTACCCACATATGAGACAGGGAAGATGCTTCTGACTCCTGGCTTCGGCATGGCCCAGCCCCGGCTGTTGTGGCCATTTGCCATTTGGGGAGTGAACCAGCAGATGGAAAATCTCTCTCTCTCTCTCTCTCTCTCTCTCTCTCTCTTTCTCTCTCTTTCTCTATAACTCTCCCTTTCAAATAAATAAAATCAAAGTATAGACAGTTATCACCAAGTGATTTTTATCAACTATTTTTTTCTACTCTTGAAAGTAATATTTATTTAGTGCCTATAGGAATATTTCTTTCCAAATCTTGCTAGTTATTAAGTATGCTATTATTAGCAAATTACGTTCATAAAACATCCTTTATTTTTTCTGTAAAATGAGAATAATGATACATGATCCCCCCAAAATTACAGGGATATGTGATGGTGCCCAGCAAAGTGCCAAGCACATAATAGTGATTCTAAAAATCCTTAATTAAATGTTCCATTTCTCTCCCATTTTATTATTAATTTTAAATTCTTAATTATTGATTTGAAGGACAGTAACACACACACACACACACACAGAGTTTCTATCCACTGGCTCTTTCCCTAAATGCCCACAAGGCCAAAACTAAAGCTAAAGGGGAGAGGAACTCAATCTGTGTTTTCTCTATGTGTGGCAGAAGCCCAATTACTTGAGCCAAGACCACTGCCTCCAAGGGTCTACACTGGTAGGAAGCTGGAGTTAGGAACAAGTCAGGAATCAAACCCAGGTTCTCCAACGTAGGATGCAGGCGGCTCAACCACTCCGGTAATACCTACTTCTTCTCCATGTTTTAAACAGTAAGAGAGAGAAAGCTACGTTTTTCTGAAGTTTTCACATTTTTTTTTTTTTGGCAAGAACAATAACAAAGCATTATAAAAATGGCAGGAATTGAAGGAAAAGAAGGAACTGAGAAATCAAAAGATAATGGAAAAGTAATCTCTTTCTTCCTTCTCACTTATAAATAAGAACAATCCTCATTAAAAATTAAATGGATGAACTTTCTTGGGTATTCCTGTAGAATGAATGTTTGTGTCCCCTCCCCAGCTCATATGATGAAACTTAATCCCCAACATGATGGTAATTAGGTCACCAGAATGAGCCTCCATCAATGCAATTAGTGTCCTTACCAAAAAGACCTCAGAGAACTACACTGCCCGTTCCATTATGTGGGGACTTAGCCAAAAGACAGGAGTCTATGAACAGGAATTAGTCCCTCATTGGATACGGAATCTGCTCGGTGAACTTCTCACCCTCCAGTGCATATATATTATTTATAAGCCATTTAATTTATGATATTTTATTTCAGCAGCCCGAATGGTACATTTCTGATTTCCTACTTGCACCATCTGCCTCTCACTATCATAGGATGCTTGCCCTTTGACCTGACTACCTCTTAGATGTTATTCTCAAGGTTTTTACTTTTCAGTGGAAGACTCTCAGCTGGGAGATTAGTATGCATTCAAATTTCAAAGTGAAGAGACAGTAATGGACCAGTATTTCTGTGTGCTGCAGACTGTGGTCCCCATCAGGCACTGTATACATTCAGAGCTCTCTGCTTCATGCCCTTGGTTATTCACCCTGGAGATGTCTGCCTGGGGAAAACAGAATTCTCTGCTGCAAAAGACAAATACTGCATTTTTTAATGGCCTTGAGAGACCATTATTTTCCATTACATCAAGCAGCTCACCCCAGAAAGAAATAGGAGGCAGGCTCATTTCTTTATTTGTTGTCACATGTTTCTCACGGCAGATGCTTTAGACATCTTACCCCAACAACAGGGGGGTCTCCCCCAGCTGTATTTATTCTGGGGTACTTGGAATCCCTCCACCTACACCTACATATCCATAACTATAAATATCACTCATAATAAACTAGGTCCTTTGGGGATTCTCTCATTGCTTCCTATTTGTTTCTTGCAGAATGAAGGTTGGGGCATTCCTGGAGGTGTAGTATGCTACAAATAATTAAAGCTGGTGAAGCCCCTTCCTCCTTCACTTCCTTGTTGTATGTCTCTGTTTCCCAGAGCCTTAGAAAGCCACAGTGCTCCTGAAAGCCTTCAATCTTAATGCTGTTTTTTTTTTCTGCCATTGGATGGGATAATTTTTTTTTTACCCTTATGACTGTTACTTTGGAAAGTTGTTAATCTTTCTTTAAAAGAAAAGAAATAAGAAACCCAAATCAAATAAAACATAAACCTTTGGGCTCTATTATGGCATTATGCTTTATGTCCCAGTGCAGGTCAGAGTATACCTTTGATATATTAAAATTTGTCATTCCTGGGTACATTTCATTTATTGAAATACTGCTTGGAGCAACTTTATTAAAGATGCAAGACACTGGTACAATACCATTTTATTTTGTGTCACTTCTTTCATATAAAATCCTCTCCCCCAAAACTTTGGAGAATTAAATAATACAAGAGAGTATAGAATGTTCTGTGTAAATTATATAACACCATGGCATAAAGAATAATTTAAAGAACCACTTAGAAATCCAACAACTAAGACAGAGAGATTGAAAGGAATAAGAGATTTTTCAGAATTTTGCTTTTTTTATACAAAGGTTACAGAGAATGTTTGAAGTACTGAGGAAAAAAAATACAATTCCTGGTGAAACATGGGCTTGACTTTCTATTATCCAACATGCAGCCTTCTCATTTGCTCTGTATTGCTATCTAAGTTGTCTCGGTGCTTTTATTTTGTGAAGGATCTGTGAGTAAGACTGATAGAAATTAGTTATCTGTTACAACTTAATTCACTTCAAAGTCCTATGCTTTCATCTGTCACTGTCATAAAAAAGCAGGTGGAAGTCACAGAGATAAAGTGACCTGTACAGACAGTCGCATTGCTGCCAAATAGCAAACCCTGGAGCCAACACCAAAGCCTGGTGCTTACCACCTCCCCAATGATTTTAGCAAAAACTAAAATTAATGAGCCGCATCCCCTGTTGGGAGTACTCCTCTATTTCCTCCCAGTGCTATGCTGCCAAGCTCTCTTAATCTTTGTTGTTCCGTGACTCAAGAACCTTAACTGATGAAAACAAAAGTAGCCAGAGTGACTCAAGCCTATAGGAAAGGGCCCATAAACAATGTTTGTTGTCCTAAAATGCATTTCATTACTGTACTCTTACCTTAATCATCTTATATACTTAGGTGACAATCTCATCAAGACCTGGGATAAGCATGAAGAGGTGCTATGGCAATCATTATCCTGATTTTATCCCTCATGGCTTCTAAGAACCCTCATTTTGTTCACTTTCGAGTGATGCATGGGTCTAAGTCACTTATGGAAATTCTGATCCACAGTTTCCCAGCCTCTCCTGCCCTGGGTGTGTGCATTAGATACAGTCTTGGACAAGAAGACTGAGGTGTTAGACCCTCGGAGTGAGGATGCTAACACGTCGAGAGGCACACCCCAAAGACTCAGACTCCAGACCAGCTGATGCAAAAGCAAGAGGATTTATTCGGCGTCTGCGTAGACGGGCCTCCTGAACTCAGGAGTCCAGAGAGTGCCCCCAGCACAAAGCCACACGGTTTATATACCTGCAGTGACCAATCAAAAGCACTATAGAGTCCATGCACACAGCAGTCCAATCCTCAAGCTGATCATGTGAAGGGCATGCATCTTCTATCCAATCAGCTACGGGGTCACACAGGAGGCATGCACCTTGTCGCCATTTTGTTGTTTACTTCTTTAGCAGTTCCTTTCCCTGCCAGTGCCATCTTGTTCACCCCGGGGGAGGGGGGGTCGACGTCTCGCTCTCTTTGTTCCCCTTGTGGGAGAGCGGCATCCCGCCTCCCACACTGTTATTTGAGTATTAGGAGGCATACAAACTGGGTTAGGTCTTAGCACAGCCAGGCACAAGTGTCGCAGCTAGCTAAGCATAGGGTCCCTTATTTTTATAGCTGCACCTAATTTTAGCTTTGGGGGAAAAAGTTTAGGGCTGTAATTTTAAACTTTATTTTTTTTATTTGGGGCAAAGGTAACTTCTTGTTTTTAATAGTGTTAGCTTAAGTCACTCCATCTTGGTTTGATTTTTAAGGTTCTTCAGAAGTAAACTCTTCTTCCTACTTCCCTCCCTTCTTCTGCTTCAAATCCAACTCTGCAATATCCATTTGGCAACCATAATCCTGCAAATAGGAGAATAAAGATGGACATGCTAAGAACTGAGGAGAGGAGAGTATCTATACCTCAAAGACATCATCCAGCAGATGCCAATCCCTAAGTATTTGAAATGTGGAAGAAAAAAAAAAAAAACCCTTACAGTTTATTTAAGTCTCTGTTAGCTTGATGGTGATTGTGATTTATAATTGAATTCTATTCTAACAAATAATTATAAACAATCCTAGCAGGCAGACCTATTGACATGGGAAAGAGGGGTGAGTGGCTGAGAAGTAAAGGGAAGGCTAAAGAGCAACAGAACTGCATTTGTGATCTTATTTTTAGATAAGATTACGCGTCTCCATGACATCTAAACTCTAGATGTTACGAAGAAGGTCAGGCACACTTTCTAAAAGGCCAGCTAACTAAGCAGCCATAATTATCACTTATCGAGCACATGTAATTACTGCCTTATTCCCTTGGTCACAGGTGATTGGGCACATGTATTTGTATGTATTTTTGCACTTAGCTTTATTTGGTAGGCCAAGAACCAAGCTACAAGTAAGGAAATTTGGATTCTGTTCCTGGCCATGCCACTTACCAAATGAATTTATCGATCAGGGTAGGCCGCATTGTGCTACAATAAAAACAATAAATAATCGAAAATGAAATATAAGCAATCTCCAAGTGTTAGTGGCTTAAAAGTGTATAAGGTTCATTGTTTTTTCAGGCTGCATAAACACTATGATTCAGTGAGGTGGCTTTGCTCAGTGTGCTCCTCACCCCCAACCTAGGCAGGGCGATGCTCCATCTCCCCATTTCCATATCTTCTCAATAGGAAAATGGAGTTTTAAAGATACTACCAGCAAGAAACCCATATTGCTTCTGCTAAATTGTCACTGGACAAAACAAGTCACATGACCACAGCCAGCACTCGGAAAGCAGGAAACCACAATCCTGCCAAGAACCTCTGAGAGGAAACAGATCGTGCTTGGCCAAAGGCACTACATGTTCTCTTACACGGTTTCGATTGGTCTGTCATTTCCTTTCTCTGCAGGTTTATTTCCTTCATTGTTAGCAAAAATGTATTTAAATCTTTACTCTCACCAACGAGATCATGAAAATGGATTTGCCTATTCTTTTCCCTTGCTAAGCTTTGGGATAAACTAATCAGCTGTTTGTGATCAAGGAGACCAAATCTGAGTAAGCTTCCTTCTCCTCTCTCAGCAGCTGGAACCAGCTTGGGCAACTCTAAGAAAAGTATGAAGTATTAATATCTGTGCCTTCTCCCTTACAACCCAGTAGTGAAATACAATATTTTTACCTCAACTGCCGTATCTTTGACTTTCTATCTTTTGCTTTCTGAAAGCAAGAAAACAAAATCATTTCTTTGCATTCCTTGTTCACTCTCTGATGAGCACTTTTTTGTAAAAGGTTCTTTTTAAACACAGTGAGTAAATAGCACTGAGTGTCACAGACAGGAACAAAGAAAAGTGAGCTGTGTGCCAAGGACCTGGTTTGTCTTGGAGACTCTGACTTCATGGAGACTTCTCCAAGAATGCTCATTAGAAATTCTCTTACTTTGAAGAACTCTTTTAAATGCTAACACCTTTGTCTAAACTCTTACCTTCAATTAGCAAAGAAAGCTCATGTCTCATGTTGAAAAAGTATGCCTCTGTTAATTACAAAATCAAAGAATAGTTTCTAATACAAAGAAGTCTCTTTCTTTGTAGACATAGCTCCAAATATTCATTTAATCCCAGATGCTTAGTAAAGAATTTTTCTCTCTCTTCCTTGCCCAGTGAGAAGAGTTTTATACCTTTTGGACAATATCGATCTATTCCTCCAAAATTTGAATTTCTCAGATCAGAGGAATCCACACAGCTGCTTAGGTGGGAACTATGTTTGTGAATGCTGTTGTTGAAATATTGATTACTCTAAAGTCTGGTTATCTCTAAGGCTTGTAGCCTTTCCTCATCTCATTGGAGCAAGCTGGCCACCTTGTCCCAATGTACTCTATTTTTGTCCTCTGAGAAAATAGCTCACGAGTCTTGGCTCTCCTTACCCATCCATCTTGTTTCTAACCTATCTAAATTTCTGTGGTAGCTATCTTGTGTATGATGCAGTAACAAATTAAAGTTTCTATTAAATGTTATGGAAATAAAAAAATCGTAACTTCAAGTTTTCCAACACTTTTGTGCTGTTCTTCAAAAGCTTTCTATTGACTTCTCCCTCAAAATTTTGGTGCTCTTCCAGTATGGAAGTGCTTGATGTAAGATGAGCTTAAAAGTCAGTTTGTTGCTGAAAGTAGATGTTGAGGATCCATGTCTTCAGACCAACTTCTCAATTGCCAAAACTGAGGCAAACATCCTGAAGGAGCAACTTCAACTAGATCAAACTTTATTACTAGCATGAGTTCACATTGTCTATGTTTGTCTCAGAGAAAATAAAATCATCATCTACCTGTTTACAAGGCATGGGATAACAATTTGTCCTTGGCCTTGATATTTTTAGTTGAGGATTATTCTTTTTTTAAATCTGAGAGGTTAAGCAAAGGAGCTCAGTATGTGTTCATCTCTGCATTTTAAGAGCTCGTCCCTGCCTTTTCTCCTCAGTTAACATGAGGGATGCTTCTGAATGTGAGTGACAAAGCTGCCAAAATGGTGATGAGTATTTCCTTCAAAGCTGATAAAACAGTCTCTCCCTATCATCAACCAATGAATCACTGAACACCTTGAAGGCAATTTGTATTATGTAGGGTTTCATTTGTTTCAATTTACAATAAATTGAGTTTTTCAGATGGAAAATGAAAGCACGAATTGGTTTATGATGAAAGTACCATTCTGGGAAGAAGAAGGAAAAGAAAGGTCCTCACCCAAGCTTTGGTTTTCACTGTATGCTCATTGGAGAATGATAGTTCTTACTTCACATGATACTAAGACATCCACAGTACAGATGAACAGAAGTGAGAGACCCCGTGAGAGAAACGCCAGTTAAGAAAGACATAAAGTATAACCTTACATCATTCTTTAAATTAAATTTTTTTTTCATTTTATTTGAAAGCAGGCTGGGGTGGGGGGGATATTTCCCTTACACTGGTTCATTCCCCAAATCTCCTCAATGGATAGTGCTGAGCTGAGCCAAAGCCAGGAGCCTGGAACTCCATTTGGGTCTCCCATGTTGGGTTGGCTGGCTGGAACCCAAGTACTTGGGTTCTCATCTACTGCCTCTCAGGGTGTGCATTTCCTGGAAGTTGGTTCAGAGGTGAGTAGCTGAGTCAGGCACTCCAATATGAAAGGTAGCCATGCTAGTCATAGGTGTAACCCTTGAACCAAACGCTCACCCCACTAACATCATTTTTAACCTGCCTATATTAACGAAGCTTATGTGTCTGTTTAACTTTAGCCCAAAACTTTCCTTTCTCTATACTTTGATTTCTGATTGAATAGCTCTCCCTGGCTTTCTTCTTCCCTCGTCACTTAAGATTCTTACTCCTCCTGAGTTCTATTTCAAGTTGTCCTATTTCTCATGTGATACATTTTTTGAATGATGTCATAAATTTTAGTCTATTGTGTTCAAAACAGAATGCTCATATTTTGTACATTCTTGCTCTATTGCTTATTTTCAAAACTATTATCAACATCTTTACAAAAGAAATCAGAGAAATAAGTGAATATTTCTAATTAAATATGAGCAGTGGGAATGGGCATTTAGCATAGTGATTAAGATAACGGGAAACAGCCTCAGTCTCACAGAGGCTCAGTTGCCACTTCTTGCCACTGACCAGTTTCCTGCTAATGTGGACCCTGTGAGGCAACTGTGATGGCTCTAGTAATAGTGTTACTTCTACCCACAGGGGAGACCTAGAATGAGTTCTTCAGTCACTGGAATTTAAGCAGCGAACCAGTGGGAGAGACAGCCAAACAGACACAGAGAGTCTCTCCCTGTCAAATACACTCAAATAAATAAAAAAATTTTAAAAATTAAATAGAACCAATGAGGAAAAAGATTCAGTCTCCAAATCTCTAAATGCATGAATATTAAAATGTTTGTTTTCTTTCCTCATCCTCATAATATCAGCATCCTGCTTTAGCTCAAACTCCATCTTACTTCCTGGATCACAAAATAATCATTCAATTGTTCTTACCTCCATTCATCATTTGTCTCTTAAAAGCCATAGTGTATACTACAGCATATGTGAACACGTAGAAACATAGATCTCGGGTTGGACATTATGGCACAGCGAGCGATACCACCTGTGGGATGCCTGCATCACATATTGGAGAGCCAGTTCTAGTACAGGCTACTCTGATTGCAATCCAACTTTCTGCTAATGTCCCTAGGAGGCAGATGTTGGTCCAAGTACTTGCATACCTGCTGCCTACGTGGGAGACCTGTAAGGAGTGCTGGGCTCCTGGTTTCAGCCTGGCCAAGCCCTGGCTCTTGCAAGCATTCAGTGAGTAAACCAGCCAATGGAAGATTCTCATTATCTCTCCCTCTCCCTCTCTCACCATGCCTTTTAAATAAATACATAACTATTTTTTAAAAGAAACACAAGGGGCCAGCACTGTGGCATAGTGGGTAAAGTTGCCACCTGCAGTGGCAGCATCCCATATGGGTGCCTGTTCGAGTCCTGGCTCTGCTCCATTTCTGATCCAGCTCTCTGCAAAGGTACCTGGGAAAGCAGCGGAAGATGGCCAAAGTGCCTGGGCCCATGTACTCATGTGGAAGACCAGGAAGAAGCTCCTGGCTTCAGAACTGCCTGGCTCTGGCCCAGTGAACTATCAGATGGACAATCTCTCTTATTGTGTGTCTTCCTGTCTTTTCTCTCTCTCTCTCTAACTCGCCTTTCAAATAAATAAATCTTTTTTTAAAAAAGGAACACAAATCACTTTTGCACATGAAAGTGTTGTTTTTCTAGTGCTTTCAGAATGAAATTTAAACTCAGCAGCTTACCGTAGAAGAAAGATTAGTATTAAGTAGAGTTCAATAGGGGATGTGCATGAGGGAAAGAGAAGCAATTGAACGGTTACTTCCCAGTGATGAATACAGAGATAAGGACTTGCACTCGAGCTGAAGTTGGATAGCAGAGGAACCACTAAATCAGATTGGAGGTTTGGAGGGGTAACCTAGAGTATGTAACCCCTGCAGTTTACATGAGTAGGAACCAGCTAGATAGAGAATAGGTGAAAGGCATGCAGAACTTGTTACATAGTAAGTGCTTGCTAAAATAAAAGCATATGGGCTAAAATATGTATGTACGTATGCATGAGTGGTTTTTCACTACATTATTATATGTATCTGGGTTGATTAGGTCATCCATCAAACACATAGAAGATGTGACTATTGTGTGTATCAGTTGGAAAAGTCAAAAGCTAGATACAAAGATATTTATGTTATTGAAACATTACCATTGCCAAGAGTAAATATTAGTAAAAGGAGAGAATTTTTATTTGCTGGTAGATGTGGAAAGCCCAAATAGGGATAGTTGAAATAATATCTATGGATTCTAATTATCTAACTGACACTTTCCACTTAAGGAATGGAGAATTGGAATCAGTTTCCCCAACTGTCTGTCAACTCCCTGTCAGTTTGCAGGATGTAATACCAGAGCTCTCCAGCCTTTGTCTCATTAACCAGCAAACACAGCCACAGTCTGACAACCTCCTCAACCATTGTCTCAGACTATTTCATCATCCTCCTGGTAGAGGTATGTTGTTCATGGCATTAAAAATATTTGATTTCTCAACTCAGATCTTTAGTGTTTCCAGGCAGATTCTGAAGAACTCAAGTGGTCAAAAATTTACATGGGATTTCTCTGGGGTTAAAAGTCAATTTTGGTTAAAAAGAGAGAGAGAGAGAGAGATGGAGAGAGGGAGAGGGGGAGAGGCGGAGAGGGGGAGAGAAATATACTGTCCTGATAAGGTGTCATTCAGTTATCCCCACCTGCCACACTATGACCTTTATATGAGGCAGGTTTGTTATTATTTTTGTTACAGGACTGAAATCAAAGGAAATTGCAAAATCAAAGGAAATTGCGAAGAAGGGTTTTCTTGTGAGCTCTGTAACTGTTAGACAGAAGTGAACCACTGTGAGATTTTTTATGTCCCTTTTCCAGCTCTTTAGCTGTACAGGTGAAAATAAACTTTCCTAGGTGGCTGATTAGATGATATAAGTCACCCAGAACTCTAATGGGCCAGACAATTCAAAAGGGAGTCAGCAATATAACATTCCATTTCATCTGTTATAAGAAGGTTGGTGTGCTTCTTTATTAACATATCTACCTGCTTTTCAGGCTCCTAGAACTACCTGGCAGGAAATAGCGTCCTCAGGGCTGGTCTTCTCCAATTAGCATCAACATATCCATATTTCCCAGAGTTAGTTATTATCTCTCAGTCATCTGCCCTCTCTGGAATTATTATACCACTTGTACCATGTGCTTCACATGGATGTGAACAATTTGGGAAACCTACAGAAGCTGCCATTTCTGCTCCTCACTCCTGCCCAGTGACTGGTGACAATATCTTGGTTTCTCAATTTACTTGTCAAGCAGAGAAAGTTGTACTGAATATGTGCTACCCTCTTCAGGGCAAACTAAAGCTTGATTAATATTTCTAAAGGGCATCTAGGATCAAAAAAAAAAGTCAAGCTCATTATAGATTTTGATTAAGAATAGCAGAAACAAAGAGAAAATTCATTCTATATCTGTTCAATATTGAGAAAAATGTCATAAATAAGTGTTAAGTAATATTTTCTAGTCATATACCTTTTTTCTTTCCAAAGGTAACCAACCAAAGGGCTTGACAAGCATATCAAAATGAAATACTGGGTGTATAGGAGAGAGGGAGAAAAAGAACCTGGTGATGTTGACTGGCTTTATCAATTTTGTTGTCCTTTTATAACCCAGGAAAATGACATTTCTCATTAAAATGCCATATTTCATTTTGTTAGAACATAATATGAGCGAAATCCTTCCAGTATTTTTATATAAAGGCATGAGAATTTAAGACTTACTGCCAACTTGCTTTGATTTTTCAATCATTCAAGATATATCCTTAACGTTATTTATTTTACCACTTTTAGAAACGTAGCTCTGTGCTTCCTTCGAAAGCAAAACTGAAGTCACATCATCCCTTCTATTGAAGTCTTGAAGTGGATTCAAAATCAATTCTACATGCTTCTTTTCTATTTAATATTCCTTGTCATTCATAATACTATTGGCTTCATAAAGTGAAGGGCCCCAGATGTTATTATTTTCTGGAACTGGGCTAATGTTATTTTGCTGATTAAAAAGCCTTTGTCCTACGAAGGGCCGAGACCATTTATAGCATCATGGTGTAGGATGAATGAGATGGGGAGCTGCTTCTCCAAGCACTCCTTCTTACCCATATCAGAAGTCCAAATCTTAACTGTCACCTTTATGTTTTAAAGATTTCTTTATTTATTTAGAGGCAGAGTGACAGAGGGAGAGAGAGAAATTGGGGGTATGAGGGAAGAAATCTTCCAACCACTAATTTACTACCTGAATGTCCACAACAGCCAGGGTGATGTGAGGCTCAGCCAATAGCCCGGAACTCCACCTGGATTTTCCACATGGGTGGTAAGGATCCAAGTACTGGTGCTGTCCCAGGCCTATCAGCAGGAACCTGGATCAGAAGCAGAGGAGTCAAGACTTGAAGCCGCACTCTGATACAATGCAGGTGTCCCAAGGGGGGATATAAGCTGCTCTGCCACAAGTGTACCTTGACCCTCACCTTGAAAGCAATCCATGCTATGATCTCCTCTCATACATGTCTGATGCTTTCTACCACTACATTCCCTCTCGACACCACATTGCTGGTGTATTATGGTCTTTACTGTTCCATTAATGTAATGCTCACGTGTGTCTCAAATTTCAGCTCATGCTGTTCATCTGCTTATAATTCTCTTTCCCCAAGTATCTACAGGCTCACTTCCATGTTTCATTCAGGAGTTGTTTTTTTTTTTTTTTGGCAGGCAGAGTGGACAGTGAGAGAGAGAGAGAGAAAGGTCTTCCTTTGCCGTTGGTTCACTCTCCAATGGCCGCCACGGCCAGCACGCTGCAGCTGGCGCACCGCACTGATCCGATGGCAGGAGTCAGGTGCTTCTCCTGGTCTCCCATGGGGTGCAGGGCCCAAGCACTTGGGCCATCCTCCACTGCACTCCCAGGCCACAGCAGAGAGCTGGCCTCATTCAGGAGTTTCTAAAAAGTTCCATTCCCATTTTCTTAATCAAGCTATTTAAAATATCATACCTCTTGCAATTTTTTACTACATTTACTAACTTAATTTTATCTTTAATACCTATAAGTATCTATTAAAATATGTGCTCATGTATTTATTACCTCACAGTAACTAGAATATAAGCACCATAAAAGAAGAGTGTTTGTTTGTGTTTTATTCTCTGCTATAACTCTGAATATAAGTCAGAATCTGGCACATGGTAAAAATTTAATTAATAAACAAGTATATGAATTTTGAACACATAATAAGTTAATGAATAAGTAAATGAATGAATAAAGATTTCTGAACTGGTAGAGACCAGATGATCCAAATTTCATATATAACTCAGACACAAATACATTTTATGAGCTTAAACAATTCATTTAAATTATTTGGACCACCATTTCTTAATCTTTAAAATGTTCTCTTAATTAAGATGGCCAAAGTGCTTGAGTCCCTGCCATTCATGTGGGAGACCTGAATAAAGTTTCTGGCTCATGGCTTCATCCTGGCCCAGCCCTGGCTATGACTGACATTTGGGGAGTAAACCAGCACATAGAAGAACCCTCTCTCGCTCGCTCACTCTCTCTCTCTCTCTCTCTCAAATAAATAAATAAATAAAATCTTTTTAAAACGCTGTTCTCTCTTATAAATAAAAAGAATAACTAGAGTTGTTTAGTTTTATGATTTTAAAATAAGAGGAGGACATTTGCTTGAAGCATAAAGTCTGGACAATATATATATTGCATGATAAATCCAGTTAGACACATGTCACTCAGAAAAATGTGAAAATTTCTGAATCTCTGTTAATATGCAGCAGAAATAAATGCTGATTTCTCTGGCTACCAACTGAGCTTTTTCCTAGATCTATGATTTCTCTTCTGGTTGAAGTCAATAAATCTCTTTCATTCTTGGTCAAGAAGTGATTGTAACAGTAGGTCTATGTAATAGATTGGCAGCAAATATTTGGGGGTAAATCTTAATTATGTTTAAAGATGTTTTAAAAGGTTGGGAAATTTTGTAGTGGATTCATCTCTATAAAGAAAAACAATCTAAGAGACTTTTTTTGTGTTCCTTGAGCCTCATTCTTTCATATCATTTTCACATTAGTCTTCCAAGAAGCATCACCTCCAAAATTGAGCTATTTTATTATTTCCAAACTCACAGAGGTCTTGTGAGTATTGCATGATGCATTAAATGTAAAACTCCTGGAATAATGCCTGGCATGTAATAAGATTTCAATAGATGCTGGTTGTTGCAAGTAACGCTCTTATTTACAACAGTATCAAAAAAAAAAACCCAACCAATTTAGGAATAAGTTAGCCAAAGAATTAGAAAACTAGCTCACTATAATCATAAGAAATTGGCAAACAAAAATGAAAGATATTAATAAACTAAAAGATTTCCCATATTATTTATGGATTAGAATTTATGTTGTTAAAATTTCCATACTACACAAATTGATCTACATATTTAATACAATTGCTATCAATAAAACAACAAAGATGGAACAATCTTCAGCAAAAGGAACAAAGCTGGTATATCACACCATATGAACTCAGTGTGCATATATATTACAAAAGCTATAGCAGTCAAAAGGACATGGTACTGGCATTTAATAATATGCATCCTCCAGGAACTTTTTGAAAACTTGTCATGTGCATGTATTTATATATATGCACACAAATATATAGATGTATATATCTACTCATAAATATATAGATACTTCAATAAATTTGTGAGATGGAATTAAGAGATGAATTTACTTTGCTCTAAAAACATTAAAATCTATACATATGAGGAGTCTTGCAAATATTCTCAGAAATGTGAATTTCATATTTTTAATCTTAATTTTTTTCACAAAAATAAACTCATTTTTAATTAATTTATCATGAACTTTTTGAAGTACCCATGCATATTGATGAAAATATTGCAAGAAGCGGTTGAAAGGATAAAGGAGTGAATATTTAAGTTATACCATAACAGATTTTGTCAGAATGTATTCCGATTAAAGTGTTTTCTTAAATCAGAATCAACAAGGGGTCAGCACTGTGGCACAGCGGGTTAAGCTGCAGTCTGCTGTGCTGGCATCGCATGTGGGCATCGGTTTGAGTTCTGGCTGCTCCACTTCCTATCCAGATCCCTATTAATACACCTGGGAAAGCAGCAGAAGAGGGCCCAAATGCTTGGGCCACTGCACCCATTTGGGAGACCCCAAAGAAGCTCCTGGCTCCTGGCTTCAAATTGGCCCAGCCATAGCCTTTCAAATAAAATAAATCAATAAATAAATCTTAAAAAACATGAATCAATAGATGGGTATTTAAGGATTATCATGAATCAATCTTTAAATCTAGTTTTAAATTTATGTTCAGGTTTACCAAAACATCCTTTAAAGTCATTATAGATATGTTAGGAAGATAATAAGTCATTCATTGGTAAAAGAAGATGAAGAAACCAGACATAAACCAATGGAACGGAATAGAGAACCAAGAAATAAACACAGCTATATATGATCAACTAATCTTTGACAAGGCTGCCAAGAATACGCAACAGTTAAAAATGGTCTCTTAAATGATTTTGGAAAAACTAGATATCCAAATGCCAAAGCAAAAAGCCAAAAATCAATCTTATCTTGTATCATATACAAAAGTTACCCAAAAAGGATTAAAGACTTAAATCTGACACTATAAAATTCCTAGAAGTAACATAAGGAAAATATTCTTGACACTAGTCTCTGCAATGATATCCCAAAAGCACAGGCAACAGAATTACAAGTAAACAATTTCATCTATATCAATCTAAAATCTTCTATCAAACTAAATCTTCCACAGAATGGGAAAATATTTGTAAATCCTACACATGGTAATTATTTAACATAAAAAATAAAGAATTCATACAACTTCAATAGCAAGAAAACAAATAACCTGGTTATAAATGGACAAAGCACTGGAAAAGGTCTTTTTCCAAGGAGGAAATACAAACAGCTAATAGGCATATGAAAAGTTTCTCTGTACAGTTATCAGGGAAATTTAAATCTCAATCACAATGTAAAATCATTTCACACCCATTAGGATTTCCATTATCAGACAAGGGATAACAAGTATTGATGAGGGTGTGTTGAAAAGAAAACATTTGCGTATTATCTGTAGAAATACAAATCAATATTTTCATTTTGGAAAACAGTATGGAGGTTCCTCAAAGACTGAAAAATAGAGTTAGCATATTGTCTAGTAATCTTTGTGTATAGTGTATATGTATCCAAAGAAACTGAAATTTGGATTTCAAAGAGGTAAATGTATTCTCTTGTTCACTTAAGGCATAATTCAAAAATAGCGAAGATATGGAATCAACCTAAGTTTCTGTCAATAGGTGAATGGACAAAGAAATTCTCTCACTCTTGTGTGTGCGCTCTCTCTCTCTCTCTCTCTCTCTCTCTCACACACACACACACACACACAGAAGAATAGCATTCATCCATAAAAACAATAAAATCCTCCCATTTTTTGACAACATAGATAAACCTCAACGACAAGCCAGACAACACACAAAGATAAACACTGTATTATCTCACATATATATGAAGTTACTTCAAAAAGCTGATGGAAAATGGAATTGAAAGATGAGTTTATTTTGATGAAAAATTTTTTAATTCCACAGATACTTCTTTCGTAATATACATTTTCATGAACTTTTTGAAGATACCGCATATGTAGAATCTCAAAAAAAAAAAAAGTCAAACTCATATATGTAGAAAGTGGAATGGTTGTTTCCAGGGGACAGTGGGTGGGGGAAGTGTGGAGATTGTTAAAGAGTAGAAATTTTCAGCTATAAGATGTACAAGCTCTAAAGTACAGTATGAAGAGCGTGGTTAATAACTAATGTACTGTTTACTTGAAATTTGGTCAGAAAGTAGACCTTAAGTGTTCTTGTCACAAATACACAATGGTAGCTAGCATGGTAATGGACATATCAGCTCATAAAATTGTGGCAAATATTTCATAATGTATAAATGTGTTAATCATGTTTTATATATAAACATAGAAAATTTCATTTGTTAAATGAATCTCATTAAAGTTGGGAAAAATGTCAAAGCACCTCTTGAGCAAATGGATGGTTTAAAATGTAGTGGGATCCAAACTTACTGATTTTTTTGTTTTTATTTTGTCTTAGTTTTTACATTTGTTCAAAGGATAAGATAGTATTCTTTGAATTTTAAATACATCACATGATTTAGAATTGAAAGATTTCTAAATCACAAGATTTAGAATTGAAACTTGACATCTGAAGAACTACAAAGCCCTCTTTGACTACAGCTCAAAGATTTATAGTCAGTAATTAATAGGGCGGTTCATTTGTTCTTTGTGGTGGGTGTATGGCACATAGGTCATTAGCAGGGTTTTCAGTTTCTTTCATTGAATGCAAATGTATAAATTTAAAGGCTGCAAAACTCTATAAATACAATAAAAAACACTAAAGTATGTAATTTAAATGAGTGAATTTTATGAAATATGTAATATGTCAACAAAGCTATTATTAAAGACAACCATGAAATGCATTTTTTCTCTCATTCCACCACTTAAGTTATGTTGTTTTCTATTTATTGGGGTATTAAAATCTACTAAGTTGAGTCTCCTTCCTTATCAATTGGACTTCATTAATTAGACCTCATGGCTCTTCTTTTTGGATAGCATTTATTTGTTAGAAGAATCTCCCTAGGTTTGCTCATTAGAAGCCCCTATAGCACACATTTTACCATTTGAGAATTTACATACTTTATACATATTGTTTATTGTTAGATTGCTCTGTTAGACTACTGAAGAAACAAAACTGCATTTTTAAGTCCCTAAAAGGAGAACAAGAGATTTATTTCGGTCATCATTGATAAACCTGGAATCATTTGAGGAGGAAACACGTTAATAGTTTTAAACAAGCGACTTTATTCTCAATTGGTGACCCATCCCCTAATGGCATCCAGCATGTCACATTCTGAGTGGTGGTGGTCTCTCTACCCCAAAATCCTTTCCTATTTTTGAGGCCTATAAATCTGCCCCCACTAAGGAAGAAACAAAGCTAAGAAAGAAACAGACTCATGAGCAATGAAATTCATGGAGAAAATCCATAATGATCTGAGGTTGTTGTTTTTAAGCTTATTTATTTTTAGATCGTTTGAAAGGCAGAGCAACAGAAAGAGAGAGAGAGAGAGAGAGAGAGAGAGAGAGAGAGAGAGTCTATCCAGGGGTTCATTCCTCAAATGCTTGCAGAGTCAGCACTGGGCTAGGCTGAAGCCAGGAGCTAAGAATGCAATCTGGGTCTTCCATGTGGGTGCAACAATGCAAGTACCTGAACCATCACCTGATGCCTTCCCACAATGTGCGTTAGCAGGAAGCAGGGGTGGGACTCCATAGGGAATACAGGCATTCTGATTGGCAGATTAACTCACTAGGTTTTGAGCAGGTACTAACTCAAATAAAAAAATCTTGAGAGTCACTCTATGTTCATATCCAACAAGATCGCTCCCTTGGTTCCACTACATCTATTTTGCTATAAATATGTTATTGCTTTTCCTACTTAACAGCTAGGAATGGTGCCATGATGTAGTTGGCTAAGATTAGACTGAAATATTTCCTTTCTAGAAAGAGTAGATTAATTCAGGTCCATTAGTCTTTTCTTAAATAACAACTATAATAACTAGAAAAAACAAGTGATATTTTCAAATGAGAACTCAGTTATAAAGAAAGATAAACAACAGCTATTAAGTCGTCTGCCTACATTTTTGGACATTTTCCAATATTACACAAACCTTCTTCTGCCCACATATATGCACTATCCACTAACCACACATGCACACACATACTCACAAACACAGCACAGGTCACACTTAATTACAGACTGCCAACTTCTTATCATGTGTCTGGATTATGTGTCATTACTTAGGCAAGCTAGAATCATGTCTCCTTCCAAGTGCAAGATGTATGATGTAGCACATACAACATAAAAAAAAAAAAACAAGGTTTTGCATGTGAATGTGATGAAAAAAATCCAGGGGTTGTCATTAAGTAAGTCAGGGCTTATCAGTGTGTTCTTTTGGGAACTCACAAACTGTCTCTGGCTTCATGTTTTACATTCCTCTCCTAAATGGGGGATCTTCCACTCAGAAACTAGATGGTTCCATTATCTGAGTTAGGTTTCCAATACCATATTATATCCAAATCTGAACTCCAATAAAACTGATTCCCAAGCTTTTGGATTCTAGGTGAAAAGTCTCAGAAACAGAGAACTACTGAAATACTCTCAAAAAATCAAATAGAAAAAAGCCACTCGTGCTGTAAAGATTCTCAGGAAACACCTTTTTACTTGAAGTGATATTGTTTGATTAACCCATTAAGTCCCAAGATTTCAATTGTGTGACTATTTCAACAACATCTTTATTTCAAAGTTGCCATAAGTGGTGTATTTATTGCTCAAGATTTTATAGATGTTCTATACACAAGCCAATGGGCCTTATCGGGTTAAGCGTTTCAATTCAGTCAAGAGTTAAAGAAGGAAATGGATCAATTGAAACAAAAACTAGGTAGTCACTGCTCTCCACTACAGAAAATTTCTTTAGCAATTTCTTCTTGGTAAAACAGTTTAGTTTTCCTGTGCTTTCCTTTGAAGTCTCTCAATTCATGAACTGTGGGGAGCAACTGGGAGCAACTCGGACTAGACTAAGTTACTGGAATTAAGACTTATTCTATGCATCTGCTTTCCCACAATATGGCGCTGAGAAGGGAAACAGCTTCTACTCAGCTGCCTCCAGTTCAACCAATAAACTGTGGGACCTGCTCCTGATTGGAGGAGAGCAGCGTACTCGGCGTGTGGGTAGCAGAGTTGGGATTGGTGGAAGGACTATAAAGGAGGAGAGAGACAACATGCACCAGGAACATCTATCTGAAGGAACACCTGTGCAGCCCCCGAGAGAGCCGGCCGGCGGTGTGCCGCTCCCCCGCGGAAGTGGGGAATGTGGCAGGGGGAACCGCCCTTCCACGGAGGTGGAAGGGACGGTAGCCAACCCGGGAAGAACCAGCAGCAAACCCGGGGAGGGCCGAGCAGACGAAAGAACAGCGCAGGGTCCTGTGTCGTTCCTCCACGAAGAGGGGGAGCGACAATGAACCAATGTGTGTATCTAATCTGATTCACTCATTTTCTTTTTCAGAAAATCAACATTTTTTTTAACAAATGTAAGCAGTCCCTTAATGCTCTTCTCTCTTGTTCCTAGCAGTAGCCCACCTGTGGAGTCTAAAATAACACACACGATATTAACACTCCTCTGCTGAGATGTTGATAACAGCTACACCTGTGCAGGCTAAGTAGCTCTTGACTTATTTCGAACGTGTTAATAAGTGTGGCCACATTTATTTTCCTCCAGATGTGAATTAAAAATACCACAAGGGCCAATTTCAGCAAAAATTTGGAAGCGGATTAAGCTACTCCCCCTCCTTCGCTCTCCCCACACACCATTTTGCCACTTTTCAAGGCAGCGAGAGCAGGCCCATCAATCAGAGAGCTGCTGGGCTTCCCGGGAGCTCACTGCAGGTGGCGAGTTCCACTGCACACACCTTCAAGCACATCCTTACCTAACGGCTCACATCAATAAACCCTTTGCCACTTAAACTGCATCCACCACTGCATGCAAATGTGACAATGTCAATTTGACTCACGGATGCAAATTGGTCCCCAAAGTAGATGTCACAAAATAATGAGGCAGTGCTATAATCCACACTCCCATTTTGCTCCTTTAGAAATAGTATTTTAATCAACATTTTCAGTCTTACCAACATTTCTTTTTCCTTAGGTTAATATTTAAAATAGCTAGAAAATTTGTGAAGCTTGGAGCCGTCATTAAAATAAGTTACTCTCTGGGCTTTCAAAATCTCTTTGATGCTGCCTACCCTAACCACTAGGGCTGGCTTTACACTAAACATTTTTAATGGTATTTTTTTTTTATTTCTTACAAGCAGCTTTGCACATTTTATCCACATTTTACCAGATCTCCTTTTGCGGGTTGGCTCACAGCTAGAGCAGCAATCGATTTTGAAAGCTCAGAAGAGAAGAAATCCAGAAAAACACTGGGTAGTCAGATCAGAAGTTTACTTTGTTGGTTGTGTTCAACCGAATTCATGAATTGCCTTCTACTTTCATTCATCCATTTATTCGTGCCCATGTGATGTCGTGCCCTGCCCTCTCACTCCACTGCACACAAGGTCTCCTAAATCATTAAGGCTACATGGAGCCACATGAATGGAACACGAAGCCATAGAACAGTATTACTCATGGGAGGATCAGTTACAAGCAGCATGAATTGCTCCCGTTTTTGAGAACCTGTGCCCCCTTTAGAGCAATTGGGTTCCACTTAGCAAATGACCTCCTCCTGAAAAGGAAAAATAATAACCAGAACCCAGGAGGATAAATGATATCTTTCCCTCAAGAAATGATAAAAACTGCATACTTCATGCTGTATATATGGAAGAAGGGTGTGCATGACATGTTTCTTAGCCTTCCTTATTGTTCTGATAATAGAGTGATTTATGTAATTTGCTACTGCACTCTCCCTCCAGGGAAAGAAAGTTCTGGACTCCAGAAGGGGAAACTCTGCTCTTGCTAAAGCTGCCAAATTCTGAAAAGCAACTTTGTTAATGTAATTACTGAGTGTTACATTTCCCAGGTTTCCTGCCAAGCTGACCATCAGAGGGAAATGCTTCCCCCTGGAAAAAGGAGTACCCACTGGTGAAGCACATCACCTAGCATTACAGAAAGTGGTTCAAGAGGGCTCAGAAACAGAAAGGGTCAAATCCACTTTGTAATAAGCTATTCAACAGTTCCACCAGTTCTAACTGAAGAGTAGGCAGAGAATGAGGACTGGCCATGCTTTTAAGGCCCTCTTACTCTTTTTTTTTTTTTTTTAATGTTATTTAGGAATGTTTAATTAATTAATTTTTATTTATTTGACAGATAGACAGTGAGAGAGGGAGACAGAGAGAAAGGTCTTCCTTACATTGGTTCACGCCCAAATGGCCACTATGGCCAGAGCTATGCCGATCTGAAGCCAGGAGCCAGGTGCTTCCTCCTGGTCTCCCATGTGGGTGCAGGGGCCCAAGCACTTGGGCCACAGCAGAGAGCTGGACTGGAAGAGAAGCAACTGGGACTAGAACCTGGCGCTCATATGGGATGCCGGCACCACAGGCAGAGGATTAACCAAGTGAGCCACGGTGCCAGCCCAAGGTACTCTTACTCTTAAAAATGTGTGCTCTAGATCAGCCTTCTGGAAACCTGGGCTGTCTCTCCTAGCTCACAGCATTTCTTAAGAAGCACATTCAGTAGCCTCCCCCACTGGGCTCTTCAAATGCAGCCTTGTTCCTCTACACTCCCATCTGCAGACTGCCCACAGATCCACAGATCCATGCACTGCCCACCAACAGGGTAATTCTTCCAAGACGCTGTGCTGCTCCCATCAATCTTCTGTTGACATCCACAGTGGGCATCACCTAGGACTGAGGTTGAGGTGCACGTTCCTTACCATATTATAACCCAGGCTTTCTAATCTATTTTTCTACGCTTACTTTTCATCATTGACCACCTTACTACTAATACTCCAGCCAAACTCAACTTTATTTGATGAAGAAAAAAGGGGCAGGAGGGGAAGAATTCAAGGGGCTGACATTACCTTCCCTGTGTATTTGAACTGGTTATTACCCACATATTCTGCACATCTATTTTAGAAATCACAAATTACAGGAAGATGGACCTAATTGTCTTAGCCCAGATGAGATCTGTCTAGGATGAGCCATCCAGTCCAATGTGTACCCATATTGCTCCTATATAATTTAGCGTTATTGGGTTTTGTTTACTTGTTGCCTTTTTTACAGAAGGAACTCAGGAACAGGACTGTGCCTACTTTGCACACCATTACATGCTTAGGGTCTGGCACAGAGGATGGTGATTGAACTAGTGAATCAACAAATGAATTAATGAATTCTAGGGACAGAAATTGAGAAAAAGTAGAGATGACCCATAATAGCGTGAATCAATACAGCAATCAATACTGAAGGATTGATTTCACAGTGGAAAAATAACACCTCCCTTTGGGATCAGTTCGGGCATCACAGAAGGCGTTACACCCACAGTCACGGCCTTGTTGGCCCTATCCTGAAAGTGATTCCCATGAGACTTCTTTTCAAAAATTATTTTTTTTATTTGACAGGTAGAGTTACAGAGAGAGAGAGAGAGACAGAGACAGAGAGAAAGGTCTTCCTTTTCTGTTGGTTCACCCCTGAAATGGCCGCTACAGTCAGTGCTGCGCAGATCCAAATCCAGGAGCCAGGTGCTTCCTCCTGGTCTCCCATGCAGTTGCAGGGCCCACGCACTTTGGCCATCCTCCACTGCCTTCCTGGGCCACAGCAGAGAGCTGGACTGGAAGAGGAGCAACTGGGACTAGAACCCGGCGCCCATATGTGATGCCAGTGTCAGCCCTCAAAAATTATTTTAAAATTTAATTTTTATTTTTATTTTATTTTGAAAGGCACACACACACAGAGGTGGCAGGGGAGAGAGACTTTCCATTCCCTAGTTCACTCTCCAAATGACAGCAACAGCCAGGGCTGGGCCAGGTTGAAGCCAAGAGCTCCAGATTCAATCTGGGTCTCCCCATGGGTGGCAGTGACCTTGAGTCATCCCCTACTGCTTCCCACGGTGCACGTTAGCAGGAGGTTATATCAGAGGAGGGTCAGACTTACACCCAGGGACTCTGACCTGGGATGCAGATGACCCAGGTGGCAACTTAACCACTTTATCAAATGCCTGCTCCTCCCTATATGATTTCTCTGATACCTAAAATCCTGCAGTTAGAGATTCATTGCTGGACTTAGGGCTCTGTCTTCTGTGAAATCTTACGGGAAGTAACACTCCATAAACTATCAATATATCCAAGCAGTACTGGGAACAGTTCCGAGAAATCAGGGAGAATTATTTTACTTGATGTTGGAGGGCAGCAGGGAAGTCCAAGAGGGCCCTGCTTTCTAAGAGCCAAAAATGAAAGTTAAATACAAGGACAAGAGTAAATTTACCCAAACTCTGAAAAACGTCATTTTTTTCTACACGCTTGGTAGAGAATCAGCAAGCTCTAAAAAGACTAGAGGTATAAGAATATTTTTGACTTTCCACTCCACATCATCTTCCATGACTCTAGAATTGAACTTGCAATTCCATGAAGAACGAACTCAGGAAACCATTTTTAACCGCTCACTTCCATTCAATATTCCATGATGTGAAAAGTCCATCATCTCTTGCATGGATTTTCAATTCATTTCTTCAACAAATATTCACTGGGCATTCAACGTGTGTCAGAATCTCTGCTAGGCAGTTGACTATTTTTCAACCCATCTGAACTTCATGGAATTTAGGTACCAGAATTCCTTCTGGATTTAAATTACGAACTGGTAGAAAGCTCACTGAAGAAATACCTTAATACATGCTTGAACAAATAAATAGCTACTATCAAGAGGCAAAAACTGATCATTCTTATTTTTCCTCCTGGTTTTCCATAGAGTTAACACAGTGTTACGGTTAACTATTTGGACCTGAATCAAGGACACACTTGGGTTTCAGTACGAGTTCCACCACTGTTTTTGCTGCATCTTGATTTTTCTAATTTTAATATAAGGATACTTTGGTAGGAATTTAGCATTGAATAATTGGGGTGGCAATTAAGGGAAAAATACAAAAAAAAAAAAAAGATCTGGCAACTGAGAGGAAAACTCAATGATGTTAGCTATTATTTCTTTTTTTTTTTAAAGTTCCTTACCAAAATCAGTGAGTGAAAAGTTAATTATCAGTAGTATCTTTTCATTTTTTATAAGGATATTACTTAGAGTCATAGGACTGATATTCTCTCATTCCCATTTGTTAGATCTGATTCTCAAAGCAAGCCACACCAACTTCTCCTGCCTTCCTGCTGACAGCACCCGATTAAACAGAGAACCATACATCAGAGGATTTGAGCCAAATCAGTCCCAAATCTGAAGCCTGTCACTTCCTCTGCATGCCAGGTAGGGAGTCAGAAAGCCATAGACATAGCAAACAAGGCACAAATGCCCTTGCAAGAAGACCATACAAATAGAAATATTCTTTGTATTAAGTGAGAATCATCCCATTGCCAGGAAAGCATAAAGACATGCTGATGTAAGCATCCCAAACATTCAAATTCAGTGATATTTATCCTAAACCAAATCTATCACTTTCTTTAAAAGGATATTTTTTATTTTATTTTTATTATTATTTTTTTTAATTTTTTGACAGGCAGAGTGGACAGTGAGAGAGAGAGACAGAGAGAAAGGTCTTCCTTTTGCCCTTGGTTCACCCTCCAATGGCCGCCGTGGCCGGCACACTGCTGCCAGCGCACCGCGCTGATCCGATGGCAGGAACCAGGTACTTATCCTGGTCTCCCACGGCGTGCAGGGCCCAAGCACTTGGGCCATCCTCCACTGCACTCCCTGGCCACAGCAGAGAGCTGGCCTGGAAGAGGGGCAACCGGGACAGAATCTGGTGCCCCAACCGGGACTAGAACCCGGTGTGCCGGCGCCACAAGGCGGAGGATTAGCCTAGTGAGCCGCGGCACCAGCCAAAAGGGTATTTTTAACTTTACTAATTTTACATCTGGAAAATACACACACACACACACACACACACACACATTCTCCTTGGGACATTGTCTCAGAAGAGAAAGAAATCGTATTCCTAGTGATCAAAGAGCTTCAGAGAAGTTGATTCTATTTGCAATGCATGAAATTTGAGTTTAGAATGGCTATATGAGCCTGACCAAAGCTTTTCATAAACTTTCATCTTTCTAGAAGCACTTGTCTTTTTCAAAACACAAGGAAACTGGAGAAAAAAAAAACTTTAATTGTAAGTGATTCACTTTTAGTTCATGGGATTTTAAGATTAATTTTCAGTTTCTCTTTAAAATGTGTTTTCTTTTTAAAAATATTTATTTATTTGAAAGGCAGAATTACAGAGAGAGAAGAAGATCTTCCATCTGTTGGTTCACTCCCTAAATGGCCACAATGACCAGGGCTGGGCTAGACCAAAGCCAGGGGCCAGGAGCTTCATTGGGGTCTCCCATATGGGGACAGGGGCATAAGCATTTGGCTACACCTCTGCTGTTTTCTCAGGCACATTACCAGGGAGGTGAATGGGAAGTAGAGTAGCCGGGACCCAAACTTGCATGTATATGGGATGCTGGTGTTGCAAGACAGCTTCCTTACCTGCTACACTTTAATATTTGTGTTATTATATGTGTATATACAAATACGTATGTATACGTGTGTATGTATACACATACATATATATGTATACATAAATGTATATATCTGTGTATGTATAGATATATATGTATATGTATATATCAAGCGTAAGACTCTAAAGGCTAAAGTTCTCTCCTCCTTTCATCCTTTCACAGCCTTTCACATCATTCTGGAGAAGATATAAAAAAAACTGTAGTCCCATGATTTAATCTGCTAAGAGAGAGGCACAGAGTCAACTTTTGTTTTATAAATGAGATGTGAGATTTGCCTAAATTTCTTTAATGGAATGATTTAAATAAAAGAAATAAGAAGTGAGTACTTGAATTCTGACTCAAGAAATATAATAAATTTGAGACTAGAACAGTAGGTCTCATTCACAAACTATTTTACTATATAATAATTGTTCTTAGAATGAGTAAATCCTATTTCAGTCTCAGTGCTACAAATTTACAGCCAAAGACTTCATAGTAGAGTTTCCCCATGAAATGCAGTGAACACAAGCCCTCTCTGTGTTGACTTGTTGAGACTTTTGTCTCTCCCTATCAGGCTAAGATAGCCCCCTTGTCAGCTGGTCCTACCAGAGTAGAAGGTGTTGGCTGGTAATACTTTCAGATTTTCTTCCAGTTATTAATATTCAACAATTCAATATTTATGTTCCTTAGGGTTCCTGGGAATTACATTATTTGCTTTGTTCACATTAAAAACATAAATTTCAATCGCCAGGAACAGAAGTTGAACTTAGTGGTTACATCACCAGGTTGGGTATCTGTATCCCTTATCAGAGTATATGGATTCAAGTCCCAGCTCCAGCTGTTACTTCTGATTCTAGTTTCCTGCTAACACAGGCCCTGGGCTGCAGCATATGATGATTCAAATAGTCAGGTTCCTGTTACCCCTCAAGAGAGACCTTGATTGTATTCCCAGCTTCATGTTTTGGTTGTTGCAATTTGGGGACTGAACCAGTAGATGAGAGCTCTCTGTCTCTCTGCCTCTCAAATAAAAATTATAAGAAAATTATCATTCACCTGTATTTTTATTTCCATCCATTAATCTGAACACACATGCAAGCAATAATACTTGGCAAAAAAGGATACTATTTAAAAATATATGGGGATAAGAGTTGTGGTACAACAGCTGAACTGCAGCCTTTGATGTTGGCATCCCACATTGGAGCACTGGTTAGAGTCCTGGCTACCCTGCTTCTGAACCAGCTCCATGCTAATGTGCCTGGGAGAGCAGTCAAAGATAACCCTAGTACTTGAGTCCTTTCCACCCATGGGAGAGGCCCTGATGGAATTCCTGGCTCTTGGCTTCTGCATGGCCCAGTCACAATCATTTAGGGGAGTGAACCAACAAATGGATGATCAATCTCTTTCTCTACCATTCAAATAAATAAATAAATAAAAATATGTAATCAATTCTCCTGGATTTTTAGAAGGTAAAACATGTCAAAGTCCTCAAGGACAATAGCTTGAAATAAACCCAAGTGTCTATATCACAATTCCTAAAAACATTTTGGTCTTTGAGTTTCCCTTAAGCAAGAAACCTGCTCCAATTCTTCAGCTTGGTGATTATAAAATTATTGAATCTGAGAACATGCTTTTTCTTCACATAATTATTAATATTTACTGATTTTTTTTGAAAACAGAGAAACTCTAAGAAAAGCAAATATGGAAAAGAATGTAAGTTTGCCATGAGGATAGTTTTACTTAACATGAAATAGAAAATAGTGAATGATAGCAAGAGTTGGAGAGGATGTGCAAAAAAGGACTTCTTGCACACTGGTGGTAAAAATTTAAATCAGTACATTTTTGAGAGCAGTATAGAGGAGATTCTAAAAATTTAAAGTAGAACTACCACATAGCCAGCAATAGGATTATACTCAAAGGAAATGACATAAATACACAGAAGACCAGCTGTACTCCTATATTAATTTCACCATTCTCCATAATAGCCAAAATTTACAATCAACTGAAATGTTCACCAATGGATGCATGTATTAAGAAATTTTTATACCCACACAGTTGGATATAATTCAGCCTTTAAAGGAAAGCAAATTCTGCCATTCCATGGTGACCTGGAACATACAATAAATGAAATAAGCCAGAGACAGAAAGACAGAGTTCCAACATATGTAAAAACTAAAATGTTGAACTCATAGCACCAGAGAATAGACTGAATTGAGGCCTGGGGGAAGGAAGGGTTGGAAGGATGTTGTTGAAAATAAGCAAAATTTCAATTACATAAGAGAAATAAGTTCAAGAGATCTATTTACAATAGTAACTACAGTTCACAATTTTGTAACATACATGAAAATTGGTAAAAACAGATTATTAAATACTTTCACTGTGAGATGTTAAGTAGGTCAATCTACCATTATACAATGAAAATGCATTCCAATAAATGCTGTATATGCTACATTAAAATTATATTTTTCAGCTAAAAATTCCTCCTTTTTGTTCTTTTAACTCAAATTTGCTTTGGCTTTTTGGTGTCTTTTGTACTTCTATACACATGTCAGTATTTCCATGGTTCTGTGAAATACAATAGATATTTTCATAAGCATAGCATTGAACCTGTAAATCATTTTGGGTAATAGGAACATTTTAACAATATCGATTCTTTCAATCTATGAACATGGGATTTTTTTTTTCATTTCTTTGTGTCATCTTCAATATTTTTATTGATGTTTTATAACTTTTTTGTAAAAGTATTTTACTTCTTTGGTTAAATTTATTTCTAGTTATTTTGTAGCTACAGGAAATGGATTGCTTTCTTGATTTATTTTTTCCCCAGAAAACTTTTATTTAAGGAACACAAACTTCATGCATTTCATAAGTACTACTTTAGGAACATAGTGATTCTTCCTACTGTACTTGGCCACCCATTCATACTCCCACCCGTTTTCCTCCTCCCTCTCCTAGTCCCACTATTATTTTTATAAGATCTATTTTCAATTAACATTATACACATATGGTTAACTCCATACTAAGTAAAGAGTTCAACAAATAGTATAAAAAAAAAAAACCTGTTCCTGAACAGTTGAGACAAATGCTATTCAAAATCATTGCATTTCAAAGTGTAATTTCACTTGTATAGATTACCTTTTAGGTGCTCTATAAATTACCACAGGTCAGGGGGAACATATAGTATTTGTCCTTTTGAGACGGACTTATTTCACTAAGTATGATGTTTTCCGGTTTCATCTGGTCTGTTGCAAAAGACAGGATTTCACTATTTTTTTTTACCACTGTGTAGTATTCCATGGTGTACATATCCCATAATTTCTATATCCAGTCTTCAGGTGATGAGCATTTGAGTTGATTCCATAACTTAGCTATTGTGAATTGAGCTGCAATAAACATGGCAACACAGATAACTCTTGCATGTGCTGATTTAATTTCCCTTGAGTAAATTGTAAGGAATGGGATGGTTGGGTCATATGGTGGGTCTATATTCAGATTTCTGAGGTATCTCCATACTGCCTTCCACAGTGGCTGTAGTCATTGACATTGTCACTAACAATGGATTAGGGTACCTTCTTCCCCCTATATCCTCACCAGCATTTGTTGATTTCCGCATAAAAGCCATTCTACCAGGGTGAGGTGAAACCTCAGTGTGGTTTTGATTTGCAATACCCTGACAGCTAGTGATCCTGAGCATTTTTTTATGTATCTGTTGGTCATTTGGATTTTCTCTTTTGAAAAACGCCTGTTCAGGTCCTGGGCCTATTTCTTAACTCAGTTGCTTGATTTGTTGCAGTTGAGTTTTTTATCTCTTTATATATTCTGGTTATTAATCCTTTATCAGTTACATAGCTTGCAAATAATTTCTCCCATTCTGTTAGTTGCCTCTTCATTTTGTTGAACGTTTCTTTTGCGGTACAGAAGCTTCTCAATTTGATGTAATCCCATTTGTCAATTTGGGTTTTGATTTCCTGTGCCTCTGGGGTCTTTTCCAAGAACTCTTTGCCTATGTTAATGTCTTGCAGGGTTTCCCAAATGTTTTTTTAATAATCTGATGGTATCAGGTCATGGATTAGGGTCTTTAATCCATTTTAAGTGGATTTTTTTGTAAGGTGTAAGGTAGGGGTCTTGTTTCATAATTCTACATGAGGAGAATCTGTTTTCCCAGCACCATTTGTTAAAGAGACTGTCTTTGCTCCAGAGATTGATTTTAGCTCCTCTGTAGATGGCAGTGGTGATTTCTGGTGTTTCTATTCTGTCCTAATGGTCCCATTGTACCTGTCCAGCCTGTTTTGATTATAACTGCCTTGTAGTATATCTTGAGGTATAGTGATGCCTCCAGCTTTGTTTTCATCATATAAGATTGCTTTACAAGTACTTTTCTCTGAAGGAAGGAGAGAACTTACACTTTGCTTATGGCCTTGTCAAGCTATTGGATCCAAAAGGCTTCCATAGCCAAGGTAGCTCATATCAAGAGCCTTGGGTAAATAATGATGTCATACATAATGGTAATTGTCAAATAAACAACAAGAGTCACTGTGTACTCATTTCCCATGCAGGACCTCTCTTCCCAAAATGTTGTACCATGAAATTTAATAATAAAACTTGTGCTCAAGAATCACTTGTTGGTTGGATTATTACATACAAAGAAGAAGGCATTATACAACCTGACTTGTAAATACATTATAGATTTACAAAACTTGAAATAGCATGGTACTGGTATAAAACACACAAATATGCTAATGAGAGACAATAAAGACTCCAGAAGTAAACCCATAAATCAATATCCAACTGATGTTTGACAAATGCTATGAAAACATATTGGAAACACTATCATCTTTTCAATAAGTTGTATTAGGGAAATTGGATATCCACATGCAGAAAAACTAAACTAGAACCCTGTCTCATCATTTATTAAAAATCAACTCAAAATAGATTGAGATATAAATATAAGGCCTGAGACTTTAAAACCACTTGAAGAAAACTTGCAGGAAACACTGAAGGACATTGGAATGGGCAAGGACTTTTTGGATAACACTCCCAAAATACAAGAAACAAAAGAAAAAAAAAACTAGACAAATTGGGTTTCACCAGACTGGAGAACTTCAGAACATCAAAGTGAATAATTAACAGAGTGAAGGGATAAGCTACAGAATGTGAGAAAATATTTGCAAGCTCTAAATCTGACAAGGCATTAATAATCAGGATTTATAGGGAACTCAAATGACCTAACAGCAAAAACCACAATCCACTTAAACACTGGGCAGTAAATCTAAACAGATATTTCAAAAAAAATGATGTACCAATGCCCAACAGATACATGAGAAAATGCTTGCCATCATTAATCATCAGGAAAAAGTAAATCAAAACCACGATGAGCTATCACCTCACTTCAGTCAGATTATCTTTTAAAAAAAGACAAAAAATATCGTGTGCTGGTAAAAAAAAATGAAAAAAGAACACTCTTGTATACTGTTGGTACAAGTGTAAGTACATTTACTGAGGAAGAGTATAGAACTTCCTCAAAAAAATAAAAATAAACTACTATCTGAGCCAACAAACCCATTACCAGATACATGTACAAGGGACTAGAAATCAGCCTGTCAAAGAGATATCTGCACTTTCATATTTATGGCAATACTCTAATTGCCATGAAATGGAAGCAACCTAAGCATCTATCAAGTTATGAGCAGATAAAGAAAATGTGGTACATATACACAATGGAATGCTACTCAGTCATAAAAAGGATGAAATTCTGCCATTTATAAGAACATAGATGGAACTGGAGACTATGTTAATTGAAATAAGCCAAACACATAAAGGTAAGTAATAATGAGCTCACTCATTTGCAGAATTTTTAAAAAGTCAGTATCATACGGGTTAAGAGTATAATGGTGGTAGCCGGCGCTGTGGCTCACTAGGCTAATCCTCCGCCTTGCAGCGCCGGCACACCGGGTTCTAGTCCCGGTCCGGGCGCTGGATTCTGTCCCGGATGCCCCTCTTCCAGGCCAGCTCTCTGCTGTGGCCAGGGAGTGCAGTGGAGGATGGCCCAAGTGCTTGGGCCCTGCACCCCATGGGAGACCAGGAGAAGCACCTGGCTCCTGCCTTCAGATTGGTGCGGTGCGCCGGCCGCAGCGCGCTGGCCACGGCGGCCATTGGAGGGTGAACCAACGGCAAAAGGAAGACCTTTCTCTCTGTCTCTCTGTCCACTCTGCCTATCAAAAAAAAAAAAAAAAGTATAATGGTGGTAAGCAAAGGTTGGAGAGAATATTGAAGGGCTAGGTGGGGGGACAGATAACTCATCAAAAGGATATTTGATGAATACCTAGATGAATTTAGATACAGGTAAGGAGTTATGGTGGGGTCAAAATTGTGGCAAAATGGCTTAAACCACTACCAACAACACTAGCATCCCATATGGGTGCTGGTTCGACTGTTGGTTGGCTATTCCACTTCCAATGCAGCTCCCTGCTAATGTGACTGGGAAAGCAGTGGGAGATGGCCCAACTCGGGTCTCTGCACCCATATAGGAGATCCAGATGGAGGTCCTGGCTCCTGGCTTCAGCCTGGCACAACTCCAGCCATTGTAGCCATGTGGGGAGTGAAACAGTGGCTAGAAGATCTGTCTTTTTTTCTCTCTCTCTCCCTCCCTCCTTCTCTCTGTAACCCTGACTTTTTTTTTTTTTTTGAGGGATGAAATCACAGTGTTTTATTTGATTACATTTGATTATACATATTTGTGTTTTTTTTTATTTTTTTAAACTTTTATTTAATGAATATAAATTTCCAAAGTACAGCTTATGCATTACAATGGCTTCCCCCCCCATAACATCCCTCCAACCCGCAACCCTCCCCTTTACCACTCCCTCTCCCCTTCCATTCACATCAAGGTTCATTTTCGATTCTCTTTATATACAGAAGATCACTTTAGCATACATTAAGTAAAGATTTCAACAGTTTGCTCCCACACAGAAACATAAAGTGAAAAATACTGTTTGAGTACTAGTTATAGCATTAAATCTCAATGTACAGCACATTTAGGACAGAGATCCTACATGAGGAGTAAGTGCACAGTGACTCCTGTTGTTGACTTAACAAATTGACACTCTTGTTTATGGCCTCAGAATCACCCTAGGCTCTTGTCATGAGCTGCCAAGGCTATGGAAGCCCCCTGAGTTCACTGACTCTGATAATTTTTAGACAAGGCCATGGTCAAAGTGGAAGTTCTCTCCTCCCTTCAGAGAAAGGTACTTCCTTCTTTGATGACCCGTTCTTTCCACTGGGATCTTACTCCCAGAGATCTTTCATTTAGGTGTTTTTTTTTTTTCACCCCAGAGTATCTTGGCTTTCCATGCCTGAAATACTCTCATGGGCTTTTCAGCTGGATCCGCATGCCTTAAGGGCTGATTCTGAGGCCAGAGTGCTGTTTAGGACATCTGCCATTCTATGGGTCTGCTGTGTATCTCACTTCCCATGTTGGATCATTCTCTCCCTTTTTGATTCTATCAGCTAGTATTTGCAGACACTATTCTTGTTTATGTGATCCCTTTGGTTCTTAGTCCTATCATTATGATCAATTGTGAACAGAAATTGATCACTGGGACTAGTGAGATGGCATTGGTACATGCCACCTTGATGGGATTGAATTGGAATCTCCTGGTATGTTTCTAACTCTACCGTTTGAGGTAAGTCAGCTTGAGCATGTCCCAGATTGCACATCTCCTCCCTCTCTTATTCCCACTCTTATATTTAACAGTGATCACTTTTCAGTTAAGTTTCAGCACTTAAGAAGAATTGTGTATTGATTACAGTATTCAACCAAAAGTATTAAGTAGAACAAACAAAAAAAACTACTAAGAGGGATAATGTATCAAGTTGCTCATCAACAGTCAGGGTGAGGGCTGATCAATTCACCGTGAAATAAGCCAATCCCAAAGGGACAAATACCACTTGTTCTCCTTGATAGGTGACAACTAACTGAGCACCAAAAAGGAAACCTGTTAAAGTGAAATGAACACTATGTAACCCTGACTTTCAACATAAATAAGTTTTATTAAGATTTTTTATTTATTCAAAAATCAGAGTTACATAGAGAGAAGAGAGGCAGAGAGAGAGAGAGAGAGAGTGAGAGAGAGAGAGGTCTTCTACCCGCTGGTTCACTCCCCAATTGGCTGCAACGGCTGGAACTGTGCCGATCCGAAGCCAGGAGTCATGAGCTTCTTCAAGGTCTCCCACGTAGGTGCAGGGGCCCAAGGGTTTGGGCTATCTTCTACTGCTTTCCCAGGCCAAGCAGAGAGCTAGATCAGAAGAGGAACAGCCAGGACTAGAACCAGAGCCCATATGGGATCCCAGTGCTTCAGGCCAGGGTGTTAACCCACTGCACCACAGCACCGGCCCCAATAAATAAGTTTTTAAAAAAATAAATTATGATGTTTTATCATACTATGGGTTGCCTATAATGATAAAGTATGGTATATTTTTTCAAAATTATTTTTAAAGCTAGAAGAAGTGATTTTGAATGTCCTCATCATAATGAAATATTAAATGTTTGCGTAGATATATTTACCCTGATTGGACATTACAACTAGTATATGTGTATCATAACATCACATATACTCTATAAATTTGTACAATTTTAATGTGTCAGTTAAATTTTGTTAATTTGAAAATGAACTCAGTAATACATAGCAAAATATCTGGAAGTAGTTCTAAAATTCAATAGTCAGAATTATATAAAATGTTTTAATCTCAAACACAGCTACAAAATGTCTAGAACTGACAAAACTGACAGAACTCACTGTTGCGGAGGGTGACTTTAAATGAACACATTTATTTACTTATAGGGATGATATAAATTGTAACAATACTGGAGAATGACATTATACTTATCTTAAATATGCATACATGTTAATTTTGCAATTTATTCTAAGAAAAGTACAAAAAGTTGTGCAAACATATGTTCACAGGACTGAAATCTGTAATACAACCCTGGAAACACATTTTCTTCAATAGGGTAGTTGAACAAATTAATTATAACCCATAAAAATGCAACATTATGCAGCTTCTTAAAATTATAGGTTTTTTAGAATTGAAATAGATGTCTAAGACATATTTTTAGTGAAATAACAGAAACATATTACAGAAAAGAATGGCAAAATACATTTACTGATTGCTGTAGTCTGTGTTGCTGTAACAAAATACTGGTGAGTGACTAAATTATAAACAATGGAAGTTTATTCAGCTCATGTTTCTGCAGACTAGGAAGTCTGCAAGCACAGCCACAGCATTTAGTAAGGAACTTGCTACGTGATAATATGGCACAGATGGCTTGATAGAGACAGCATGCAAGCTGGTCTTGCTCTTCTCACAGAGCCACTAATCCCATCATGGGGTTCCTTCAAGACTGCATCCAACCCTAATTAGGTCCCCAAGGCCCATCTCCAAAAACCTCCAATATCTGAATATCAGGATTAAATTTCCAACACATGAACTTTTGGGGGACACAACCAAACCGTATCACTGATGTATGAATGGGAGAGAGAAACTTCCCTCAAATGTTGGTGGTGGTTTTCTGTGTATTGAGGGGCTCAACAAATGTGAGTGCTCTTCCCACACCCCTTAGGTTTCATTTTTCCTGTACAAACTTAATGATGCTCTACTCTGCCAATTTCTTAAAAAGATTTATTTATTTATTTGAAAGGCAGTGTTACTGACAGACACAGAGAGCTCTTTCGTACTCTGGTTCACTTTTTGAATGGCCACAAGAGCTGGGGCAGGGCTAGGTTGAAGCCAGGAGCCAGAAACTCCATCAAGGTCTCCCACGATGTTGGCAGGGGTCCAAGCCCTTTTGCCATCCTATGCTGCTTTTCCAGGAGCATTTCCAAGGAGGTGGGTCAGAACTGGAGCAGCTGGGACTTGAACCAGTATTCAAATGGGATGTCTAGGCTGTAGCTTAGCAGGTTGAGCCACAACATTGGCCCTTCTGCCAAATTTTGAAACTACCTCTCATCTGTCTCCACCCCTACTATGAAGTAATCTAGAGGTGTGGAACAATGAAGGTTGGAAGAGGAGCACTCTGGGAATGATAGATGATATGTAGGAATAACACTCCAGCTTCCTCTTCCTGGAGAAGAGGGTTTACCACTTGCAGGAAAGGTTCTGTCTTGTGTAGATTCCCAACAGATTAAACTCTAATTGCTTTCAGCAACAAACCACTCATTTGAGTCATCCTCACTGAAATCTTTCCTTTGTTTTGGTATCCTACTCCCCAAGAATATTTCATATGATCACCTTCCACATCAGCCAGCTGCACTCCAATTTTGTCATAGATGACACTTAAGAAACATAAGAAATAAGTTGTTTGGACTTAGTTTTTCCTTGTACTCTTTCCTTACATTGAATGTTCTTCTGTAGGTATGTTTACACACAAACACATATGTAAGTATTTTGTAGCCTTAAAAATGAAACATTTGCCTTTCAAGGTCTACAATAGGCACTCTTGAAATATACACACGCTATCTCTGAATGAGATGATCATAGCACATTGCCTCCACTTTCTCCATGCAGACCCTCTATTATGGCTTCCTGGCAGAACAGCTTGCTCACTCCACTGACTTGCTAGAAAGCCACACCTAGTGGATTTCAACATATCCCTTCCATATTGCCTTGGCACTTAGGCAGTACTAAATAATATTTGGTAACTACTGTAATTAATAAATGATGCCAAAGCTAGCTACTGGAACTTCTAAACTTCTGCAATCCCCTGCATCCTGGGACGGATCTGAGTACGTTGGGCGAGAGATATCTTTCATCAAATATCTATCTGAGTAGACAATTGTTAAGTACTTGGGCTGGCATGTCACCAGGGCAAACTATAAAATGTCTCCAAAACTCAGTTTCCTCTGCTCTAAAGTGATGCAAAGCTCACATGAGGATGAAATAAGATTATTAATGTAGAACATTCAAGAGCATGGTAGGAGTTCAAATACTGTTAGCTCCTGCAGGACAGAGATTTATGGTTACGTTCAGTTCTTCAGAAATGTATGAAGACAGGTTAGCCTTCGAAGACTGGCCAGTGCTATGTGGGCCTATGTGAGAGCACAATTTATTAGGAAAGTCTTCTGGTGAGGCAGTAGGTTCCAATTCAAAATCACTGACAGTCTGGAAGTCCCTTATTAGTCTCACACCTAACATAGAAATCTAAAAGCTTTCTTGCTCTTTGAATTCCTCCCACTCCTAAGATCAAGTTCTAGATGCCTTTTGTAACCCTGTCCCTCCATTTTAAACAAAGATTCCCCTTTTGCCTTGGACTATAATGATTCAAACTTAATTGCCATCAAAAAGATCTTTAGAAATATGCATGCCATATAATTTCAACAAGCTTCTAAAACCATTTTTATCCAAATTTAGAAGGGGCAGAAGTACCTTTTCTACAACATAAAGCTACTCCTAAATAAGACTTATTGAGCACTGTCCTGCTACCTGCAGTGAACAGAAAGTTTTCACAAAGATCATGGGAAATGGATATGAAGAAAACACTATCCAAGGATTACAATTTTTTTGCACCAAAATAAGTTGATCTTTTTTTTTTTTTTTAAGATTTGTCAGGGCCAGCACTGTGGTATAGTGGGTAAAGCCGCTGCCTGCAGTGCCAGCAACCCATATGGGCGCCAGATCAAGTCCCGGCTGTTCCACTTCCGATCCAGCTTTCTGCTATGGCCTGGGAAAGCAGTGGAAGATGTGCCAAGACCTTAGGCCCTTGCACCCATGTGGGAGACCCAGAGGAAGCTCCTGGTTACTGGCTTCAGATTGGCGCAGCTCCAATCATTGCAACCAATTGGGGAGTAAACCCAGCAGATGTAAGACCTCTCTCTGTCTCTGCCTCTCCTCTCTGTGTGTAACTTTGCCTTTCAAATAAAAATAAAGATTTGTTTGTTTATTTGAAAGGCAAAGTTAGAGAGAAAGGGAGAGACAGCAATATTTTCTATCCACTGGTACACTCCCCAATGGCCAAAATGGCTGGAGCAGGGCCAATCCAAAGCCAAGAGCCAAGAGCTTCTCCTGGTCTCCCATGCGGGTGCAGGGCCCAAGCACTTGGGCCATCCTCCACTGCACTCCCGGTCCATAGCAGAGAGCTGGCCTGGAAGAGGGGCAACCGGGATAGAATCCAGTGCCCTGACAGGGACTAGAACCTGGTGTGCTGGCACCACAAGGCGGAGGATTAGCCTATTGAGCCACGGCGCCGGCTCTAAGGTATCTCTTAATCAAGTTGGTAAGATTTAAGAAATCACTTTAGTGGAGAAAGCTCAATGTTCATGGAGCTGGAGCTCCTAACATGCTTCCTGGGTAACAACAAACTCCATGTCCTCTGTCTTTGTGGGTCTCTTGCTGTGTCTCTCATTTCTTCCTATTTTTTTTATTTTTGGCTCCTAGGCCTGTTTTTTCATTGCCTCCTTTTCTGATCTCTTTGGAGATGCAAACATCACCTCTGTCGCTGCAGATGTATGACCTTCAGACTTAGTAAACTGGCCTTTCTTTTTCTTTTCTTGTTTGGACTTCACCCTAACTGCATGTCCAATGGCCTGCACCATTATCTTCATTTCTGTTGGACATACGTATACACACACAGACACATGTACACACATATCTGAAAATGCTATGTTCATTTCAAAGAGTATTGACATAAGTGTAGACTAGATAACTCTTTAGTAAGAGCAGGATCTTGTGTGTCAGAGAAGAAGCTAGCACAAGCCTTCTAAAGTACACTCAGAACTATAAATGCTAATAAAAGGCATTTTGTTGTAGGCTGGCAAAAATATTCCTGCATTTCATAACTGAATCTAACTGCTCCAGAAATATGGGGTACACAAAAGATTTGGACAAGATTCAGAGGAGATTAGATGAACTGAATTTGCAGAAAAGCAGCCAGATGGCTAATCTAATGTTGGCAATGGATTCTGAGAGCACAGTGAGTGACACTGAACCATGATCTCCCCAGTTCCACCTTCATTGTTGACAAAACAAAGACATTGGGCAGAAAGGACAAAGACAACAATGTTCTGATATTGGCCATTCTAAATCCTTAAATTCCTTTCTACTTTTTTTTTTTTTTTTTTTTTTTTTTTTTTTTTTTTTTTTTTTTGCTTTTTTTGAAAGGCAGAGAAACAGAGATACAGAAAAGACAAATAGAGAGTTTGCTTCTACTGGTTCACTCACAAATACCCACAAGGGGATAGAAGTGGACAAGGTAGATAGTCCGGATCTCCTATGTAAATAGCAGGAATCCAACTACTTGAACCATCTGCACTGCTTCCAGGGTCTGCATTAGCAAGAAGCTGGAATCAGGAGTCAAAGGCAGGCACTGAACACGGGCAGTCTGATATGCAACATGGGCATCTTGTCCTAAGCACTAGGCTAAATCTCCCTAAAATTCCATTTTAAAGGTTTTAAAATTTATATTTTTAGCACACTGAATATTTATTCTTGCTGAAAATTAGGGAGTCAAGAATTTAATACTTCAGCAAATTTTTAGTTCCTGGAATCTGTAGTTATTTTCTTGGTCCTTAAAAAATTATGAATGCCTCTATAATCTGATAGCAAACATGCAGAGAAGACACAGGTTCTGAGATACGTTATCATGTGCTTTATTAGTGATCAAGTAAATGTTTTCTTTATCTTCCCTCTGTGCTTAAGGGAAGCCACACATATTTTAGTTCATCTTTAAAAAAAAAAGTAGTACTATTCATGAATTTAATGATGTTTCACATTCCTTAAATGTGAATGGAATGTCTTTATCCTGACACTAAGCAAAAGTCAGCACCATTTTGTCGGAAAGTTATATTCAAAACTCACTTGTGCCGATTTTGTCTCTGTGACTGAGACAAATGAAACAGCAGTTGTGTGAGACAGTCTTTTATCTTCATGAAGAACTAAGATGTCTTTTACACATGAACTGATGCTTTATTGTTTTGTCCCTTGCACTTTGAATTAATGTCCTAGTTAATTATGGTTGAATTCAAGTAAAAATTCTACATGAGTGTTTGTGAGTGGCCTTCATATTAATATCAAAGAATTCATCAGAATTCATGTTTGTAAATACCAAGAAAACTGTGATTGGACCATTATTTTTAAATACTTATTTGTCTGCCTATTAATCTATTTATTTATTTAAAAGGCAGAGAGATGGAAAAATAGAACAGAGATTTTCCATCTGCTGATTCATTTCCAAAATGGGTGCAACATCCCTGGCTGGGACAGCCTGAAGCCAGGAGCCAAGAACTCCATACAGGTTTCCCAGATGGGTGACAGGGGCACAAGTACTTGGACCATCCTTACTGCCTTCCCAGGTATATTAGAGGGAACTGAATTGGAATCAGAGCAGTGAAGAATTGAACCAGCACTCTGATTTAGGATGCTGGTGTAAGCAATAATGTAACCCACTGTCCTGCAGCACCAGGCCCTGGACTAATATTTTAAAGTATTCCAACTCCAATATTTTTGTCTTCTGGACAGTTACATTTTATGAGAATTTGGTAAGATCAATAAAGCACTAAGAAAGGGTATGGAGAATTTCCTGGTTGATATATAATCCAAGCTATACGTGTGTGTGCTCAGGGGATAGGGCAGTTAAAGAATCATTCATTTATTTATTTGAAAGTCACAGTTTCAAAGGAGGTTTGAGGAAAGAGATCTTTCATCCACTGGTTCACTCCTCAAATAGTCACAATGGCCAAGGTTGTTCCAGGCTTAAGCCAGGAGGCAGGAGCTTCATCCATGTCTCCCATGAGGGTGGCAGGGGCCCAAGTATTTGAGCCATCTTCTGCTGCTTTCTCAGATGCATTAGAAGGAAGCTGGATAAGAAGTGGAATAGCTGGGTCTCCAACTGGTGTCTATATTGGATGCTGCCATCACAGGCAGCAGCTTAACCTGCTGTGGCAGAACACTGGCCTCCAAGCTATATGTTTTAAGAATAGTTGAGATTTTAAGGAATAGTATATCACTATATTGAGAATCTCCCAAAGTAGAGAATAGAATCCAATAGATGGATAACAGACAGACAGGCATACAGACAGTTCAGATAGAGTATATTTATTACAAGAATTTTCTTACACATTTATAGTATCTAAGAAATTCCATTACTTTCTCTGCAAGCAGGAGAATCAGGGAACCAGTATCATGGGTGACCGTGCCCAAGGGTCTCAAAACCAGAGAATCCAAAAGTGTAACTGTCAGTCCATGGCCAAAGGCCTAAGGATCCTGAGAAGTGTTGCTGCATGTACCAGAGTACAAAAACCTAAGAACCTGGATTCCTGATGTCCTAGAGTACAAGAAGTACATCCCAGCTCCGGAAGAAAGTGAACAAGTTCCCCTTTCTTTGGCCTTTTGGCTCTGTTAGGGCCCCCAGCTGACTGGATGATCCTTCCTCACAAAGAAGGAAGACGTTCCTCACGCAGTCCATGGTCTCACACACCAATCTCTCTCACAGTGTTTCCAGTTACAGATCCCTTAATACAGTTAAATTGACACCTAATAGCACAATCACTTTAGTTGAAATGCCCATGAATTCAGAACATTATTGAATGGAATTCTGTCTCAACAAACTTAGCTCAAGGGTGTTTGGGGCAAAGGTAATGGACATGGGAAAGGGAATTTAGGACTTCGTGTAATTGTTATAGGCATTGATATTGCAACAATTTCCCCAGGGCTAATTTGGGATGTGATTGCTGAACTTGACCTCTGCTGTATGGAATATCAGAAGCCAACATCCTATACTGCAGTTTAAGAGGAAGCCAAACACAAATGTCTCCTGTAATATTTTCATGAAGTACTGTGAAGTGTGTATCAGTCAGATGTTTAGTGTTGATTTCGTGTGAATAAGCAATATTGGGAATGATGTGAATTTAGCTTTCCATGTCATGAGGGTTATCTGTCAGGTTGTTTCCTCCTATCATTTCACCACCATGGTAGACAACTGATAGGAATATAACCAGACTTAGTGGAGGTGAAGGGTGTAGGAGAGAAAGGACTTTCCCTCAGCTGTCTGGTAGTTTAATATTTGAATGTATGAAATAAAGTGATAGTGGTCAAATTAGCAGGAGAAAGAGTTTAACATGTGTTAAATGAGTACATCACAGAAAGAAAAGTAAGTACCCCTGAGTCCACTTAGATCAAGGAGCCTGTAACCCCTCTTCTGAGGGGAGAGGGATTGCAGACGACTTAGGGGACAGCACATGATTTGGGGGAAATATGAATGGGCCCTCAGAAGAACAAGTGAGAGCCCATGACCAAGTCTGCCTGGCTGGGGATTCATGACACTGAGTTCCTCTTTCCAGGGAAAGTTCATGACAGTTCACTTCCTTTTGGGAGATCTGCCTTTAGGTAGAGAGGGGAAATTCTAAGACTCCCTCTCCCTGCATTTGCTCGTCCCCAAGTGCCCTCACATTGACCAAAATACCACAGCAGCATATTTTGGGGTAGCATTTCCTGAACTTCTTTAGAGAGAAGTCAAGATGGTAGCTCAGGCTCCATTATATACTATAGACACAAAAGTTTTCCTTGTCTATTTTATCTCTCACCATTCCGTACAAAATTCATCTGGAAAAAAAGTCTACCGGTAAATATAAAGACATTACATGTAAAATTACTATTTCATTTATACTATGTATATATTATGGTTTAATATAGACTGTATGTCATGTTATTTCATCATTTCAGTATGTATCTGTCCTTGTCCATTGGGGGCATATCTATCCATGGATTGAACCAACTCTGGATAAAAATATTTGGAGAAGATATTGAATCTGTACTGAACATGGACCTATTTGTTTCTTATTGCCCCCTAAATAATATAGTATAAAAACTATTTAGGTAGCATTAACACTGTGTTAGGTATTAAAAGTTATTTAGAACTGATTTTAGTATATAGGAAGATACATGTAGTTTACATGAGAAGACTACATTATTTTATTTAAAAGACATGAGCATTCACAGATTTTGAATATGCTGAGAATCCTGGAACCAATACACCATGGATACAGGAAAACACCTTCTTTCTCTGAGTATTTTCCATCCCACCTGCAGATGTGGACTGATCCTGTGTGCGAACATGCTGTCTGTTTTTTTTCATTAAGATTGGGAAGAATTAAACCACTTGGCTTCACTTCCTAAATGAAAGCCACTAAAAATAGCAGTAAAGGGATACTTAAAAGTAATTTAGCATTGCTCAGCGGGTGGGGGTGAGTTAGCATGCCATCAATGAAACAAATTTTTAGCAATACAGACAGCAAGACAAAAGTCAAGTCGATGTATTTATCCCAGATGAGATCTTACTTGAATATTTACAAGTCTAACAATATATTTTCTTTTACTTCCTTGGTTCATCTAATAGAAAAAACGTGCTGTGTCATTGTTGTTTAACTTTGCATATGTCTTTGACTAATAGTTAACTGAACATTTCTCTTAGTAGTCATTCATTTGTATGCCTGGGCCATTTAGTGAATATTTTTTCTCTTTTAAAATATAGAATATTTGGGTTTTCTTATTAATGCGTTGTAAGAAAATATGAATTATGTTTCCATTAGGCATGTTTGACTTTGTTATATGTTTTGCTGCTATTCCTGAGCGAATTTGCTTTTAAATTTTATTTATGTTTCTTGTATTTCCAGTCTGTAAAATGGAAAAAGTATTCTCAGATATTGTACCTATGGTCCATGGTTTTGAAAACAATTAAAGGGCCGGCGCTGTGGCTCAATAGGCTAATCCTCCACCTTGCGGTGCCGGCACACCAGGTTCTAGTCCTGGTCGGGGCGCCGGATTCTGTCCCGGTTGCCCCTCTTCCAGGCCAGCTCTCTGCTGTGGCCAGGGAGTGCAGTGGAGGATGGCCCAAGTGCTTGGGGCCTGCACCCCATGGGAGACCAGGAGAAGCACCTGGCTCCTGCCTTCAGATTGGTGCGGTGCACCGGCCGCAGCGCGCTGGCCGTGGCGGCCATTGGAGGGTGAACCAATGGCAAAAAGGAAGACCTTTCTCTCTCTCTCTCTCTCTCTCTCACTGTCCACTCTGCCTGTCAAAAATTAAAAAAAAAATTAAAAAGATAAGAGTAAGTGAAAAGAATTTACAGGGGCTGGTGTTGGGTACAGAGGATCAAGCCATTACCTGTGACGCTGGCATTCCATATCAGTGGGATGGTTTGATTCCTGGCTGTACTACTTGCAATCTAGAATTCCTGCTAATGCACCTAGAATGGCAGCAGAAGATGGTTCAAGTTCTTGAGCCCCTGCCACCCATATGGGAGACCAGAATGGAGTTCCTGACTCTTAGCTGTAGCCTGACCCAGACCTAGCTGTTGAGTCAGTCAGTGGATAGGTCTCTCGGTCTCTCTCTCCCCCTTCCCATCTATCACTCTGCTTTTCAAATAAATAAATCTTTAAAAAGCATTTACAATTTCATAGCAGTAAGGTACATTCTAAATTCACAGTGTCTAAATTCTATCAATAACAAATGAATTCCAATAATACTTACGATTACATCTGATTCCTAAATTCTATAGAAAGATTAAATTGATCATCTTCTCTTTCAACATTTTTAATTGCATGCTACTATTCAGATGTTGAATATCTCATATATCATAAAGGAATAGATTTGACACTCTAGATTTTTTGAGCATTCAATTTGACAGTATCTTTCATTTTTTAAATGAGTGCAATTATCTTTGGCTATGAAGTGTGATAATTCACTCAAACTGTACTTTGGAATTAAAGGCATTTCAAGAGATCTGTGGGCAGCTCATTGGTTACAAGTGGAATGTTGATACAAGGGGTAACTTAATTTAATCCTCATTGTTTGAGTTACTGCACATAGATTGCACTATTCTCTGAAAAGAGCTATAAAATCCTTTTGGTTTTTAAGGAAGTTCTGTAGGAGATATGCAAGACATTTTATGTTAAGAGAAAAATTTTGCATATTTAGAAATGGTCCATAATCTTACTGAGCTTTGCATTTGAACCCAATATTAATAAACAACAATTTGAGTGTCATCTATAGTAGAATCTACTCCCAATCCCTATTTTTCCCCAGACTTTGAAGAACTATCTGCCAAATAAGTCAATTATATTTGCTGACATAATAGTGTGTTTGGATTCCTCTCAAACTGCAGTATAGGGTGGTGGCTTCAGATAATCCATACAGCAGAGGTCAAGTTCAGCAATCGCATCCCAAGTTAGTTGGAAATTAAATATTAATAACTTTGGGATAGTGTTGTGGCATAGCTAGTAGATCTACTTCCAGCATCCTATATGGGTGCTGAATTGTGTTCAGGCTGCTCTACTAACCATCCAGCTCCCTGCTAATGGCCTGGGAAAAGGAGCAGAAGAGGATCCAAATGCTTGGGTGCCTGCCATCCACATCGAAGACCAGATGAAACTCCTGGCTGCTGACTTCAGCCTGGATCAGCTCTGGCTCTTGAGGTTACTTGGGGAGTGAACCAGTAGACGGAGGATCGATTTTCTCTCTCTCTCTCTCTCACTCTTTCAGATAAATATTCTAAAAAATTAACATATTAAGTATTCAAATAAATCAATTAAGTAAATTTTCTGTTTCTAGTATATTTGCAAGATTAGATAATGCCACGTCAATTTCATTTCTAAGATTCTGATTGAATTATAATATTTTTCTCAATATTACTCAATATTTTTGTTTCTGAATAAGTTTCTGCAATTTGTAGCTAAAATGACCTAATCTCCTTAAACCAAAATTCATTGGCTCACAAATTTCATTCAACGTCATCATGAATTGATCTTTTTTTTCTACACTTAAGCTATGTTTTTCTGCATGCTCGTTGTCAAGCAAGGAAGCTAACACAGGTCCAAGCTTATATATCTTCTACTTGTCAATCCAGTGGACAGAGAGCACCTCACACTGAAATTCTGGGGAAAATATTACAGGGGTGGTTTTGAAGGCATGCTTATTTCTACAAAATTCCTATAGTCATGGCAATGTGGTACTTTGAGTCCCAAACTTAAAACTTCATCATCTATAAAGGTACAGAATTGTGTCACGTGACAAGAGAGTGGAAATCCTGAGGAAGACTGAGGTGCTGACGTCAGCAGAGGGAACTGATATTGAATGGGGAGCATCATCAGATTCTCTCTATTAACCAGCAGGAGACTCCCACAGGTCCCATGTGCCTCAATTCTATAAACTGATCTGAAAATTCACTGAGAAACGCTGTGCAGGAAAACAGTAAATACACATCTGGGTCAGATAATGTTATTTCTCTTTAATGAAAGCCTCATTAAATTATTATTACAGATAAATATATAATACAAAATATAAGTAGGACTGCATAACTACTACATGAATGTCCTTCACACTTGATCTTAGCCAAAAGGCCGAGAAGTGATATGAATGTTCTTCTAACACAGGAATCACGGGTTTGTTTTGATTGGAGGAGTGTGTGATTTTACTCACAGCTGTAAGTACTGCTATCTGAGTACTCTAAAACCTAGTGTCAGGTCTAAGGCTACCAAGGGAAAGATTGACCAGAGAGAACTGCCTAGAGTCATTATTTGGAGTATAATTCAGTAGATGGAAAATGAGTACCTAACATACAAAAATGGTCTGAAAAGATATTAGTATTGATGTTTAAATTTCAGAAAGTGAAATTTTAACTTTATAGGGCATTAGAACTTTCACTGTCTGCGTTACATGAAGTATTTAGTCTTCCCTTCCCTCCTGGACCAGTCTAACTTCTCCAAAGTTTTCCCATCACAATAATAAGTTCTGAGCCTCACTTTTTCTATATGATGGCATTGTGTATTACATTACCCAAATAATACCCACATGATCTAAGATAACTTGGAAAATCTTACCTCTTATTCTGCCCAACATAAGTTTTCCACCGGACAACCCCAAAACACCTTTTACTTCTCAAAGTGGAGCCTACTAGAACTGGAGAGGAACCTGTTGGACATTCTTTAAGGACTGTTGTATGAATTCATTACAAGTTGTACAGACCCCGAGTTTACCAGTGTCTGGGCTGTTCAGATCATGAAATTTGTTCTCAGAGTGGTCAAGGCACATTAACCTCTCTTTACGGTCCACATTATTACTTTAATTGCCACATAAAGACCTGGTTTTCTTGTATTTTTCCCTAGTGATATTTGATTTTATCTGTTTTTTTCCCCATGTCATAAAGCTTTAAGTGAAGAGTAAATATTTCTTTTCCCATAATGAGGCCCACAGATTTCTGGAATCCAAATGATCCAGAGGAAAATCAATCATTCCAATTTAGTTTTAACAAGAACCACCTTTATTGCCTATTGATTTCCATCTTCACAATCAACTGCACACAGAGAGGGAGATTGGACTCCCACATGGGCCTTGTCACTGCTGACTACAAGCTTCTGGAAAAATCTATACTTCACAACTTGAAACAACCAACATTATGTAAATGGCCTTATAGTTAAGTCCACCGCAGCCTGATCCTGGTCTTCCTTTTCAGTCTCAAATCCTGCACCTGTCCTAAATGGCTCTTCTCGTTTGACCAACCTGACCAGTGTACTCCAGCATAGGAATATCACATTCATTTCCCAAAGCCTGGAAATGCAAAAGGAACTTCTCTATTGTAACTTGAAAGATGGATTAGATTTCAATGGCAAAAACTCCAGGCATTTCTGAAAGTCCCAAGTAGCATCACTGTCTTCCTTTAGATCATATGTCTATAGACACCATTCTCAACTCGACATCATCCATGGATCACAGCATTCTCTGATTTCAAACATATTTTGCGTATTATATGGCACTGATTTGTCTGGGTATTGACAATCTCCTCCCACTAGCATGAAAGCAGAGATTTTTAACTTGTTTGGTTCATTACCATATCCCAACATTCAGAATAGTGTCTAATTTATAGCAGGTATTTAAAGTTCATGGAATAACTGCAACTTAGAATCCTTCTCAGTCTAGAACTAATGTCCAGCACTCTCAATTAGGTGGACTTGGAATTCAAGATGAAATGTATGTGTATTTCATTGTCATTATCTCCCCATTACCAGATACTGAATAAAACTCTATAACTAAATAATGTTAGCTAAAATTACAATTTTTAAAGGGAAGAATTCATCAGGAATAATGGACAGACACCAATAGCTATCAGTTAATGGGTTCCTGCTTTGGAGACTTGGTGAGGCTGAACTGTCTTTCCAGATTCCTGTTTCTGTGTGTTTCCTGTTTTAGTTAAGGGCCAAAAAATCAGATTCTTCTGGAAATTTGGAGGAAAGCTGTGAAGCAAACTCTCTGAGAGCTTATATGCTATGTTGATGCCTGCTTGCTTCCTCCCTGGCACAAGGCAGATTCTGGGACTGCCATGGTTCCACTTCACCCTAGACCATACTTCCACTTGGGCTCCTAAGCAGTGTGACAAAAGTGTGGTCAGCAGTGTGACAAAAGGCTCTAACTTCCGCAGGACACCCACACCTGCAAGGCAACTGGCAAGAAGAATCAACAGAGGTGTTAGTTTTTCCCTTTGAGTTGCAGCTCTTGTTTATTGGGTTCTAGCTTTTTCCTATTTTCTGCCACATCATACTCATCTTCCCTTCCTGGCTGTCTTACCGCCTCCAGGGCTTGGAATCCCAGCATAATTCTCAGAGACTGTAGCTTTATAGATACTGCTTAATCAGATACCCCAATTGCCTAAGGTCAAATCCTTATGCAAATCTCCATCTGTCTGTCTGTCTGTCTATTTCCCTGATTAAGCCCTGACTGGCACACCTGCCATATGCCAGGCACTGGAGTTAAGTACTGTTATCTATGTTCTTTTTTTCAGCCGCATTATAATATTATAATTATCCCTATGTTTCAGAAGATTAAAAAACCACATCTGTTTGATTCCCATTTCTGTTATCTTTTCATATCCCAGACAGTCTTCCTTAGTGCATATTCTTTTCTCAAAATATTTATAAAATGAACATTGCAGCATGAAAATTATATTAACATGACTCTACTAGCTCCTGCCAAAGCATCTTACATAGTGAAGCAGAAAGAAAAAAAATTGATGAAAAACAAAACACAAACAGCAGAATGTTTTCCCTCACTGGGGTCCATCTAGGAACTTTTCCAATATGAGCCTTGGGAACTTGGATGAATTTTGATTGAAGTACCAATTTTAACATCAACTGGAGCTCTTGGAACTGAAGACGTGCCTCTAAGATCTGCCTTGACTGTATAAATCAAATAAAACCCCAACTAAACAAGTTCACAGTCGATGAGAGTACCATTACATTTAACCCAAGAGCCCTCTACTTGGTTTTTACAATGTAACCTGAATCTTCAAGATTGAAATAAAATCGTTTTTGCAATGATTGTCTAAAGTAGATGCCAAATGGAACATTCTAATTTTTTTATGACTGAACAACAGCACCTTCCCTGACCCAATATTTGCCCTAAATCAGGGTAATCTGGCTATGACCAGCCGCAGAAGAATCTCAGACAGGAAATGCGTGGAAAGTACTTAACACCTTACTTGGAGCACTCATTTTTTAAAAGTCATAATTGTTTTCATGTTAAATATCGAGTTCTGCTTTTATTTTGTTGCAGCTGGTGGAAGACTCCTCCCTTAAGCTCAACCACTTACCCTTGGCACACTTCAAGTTCTCCGATTTCTTACTGAGAACAATGGAGGTTTCCACTGTGTGTAGTGTACTCCACGCGGCCAGCAGAGGGAGCCGTAGTGTTCTTTATAAGAGTAATCTTCCTTTCTACCTCAAGTTGGCAGAACTGAGATAGGAGCTAAGGTTGGAGCAGATCAGTATTCCACAGAACCTGTGTCTTCCATTTGCAACCAGGAAATGGGAAAAAGTGGTGTTGTCTCTTTTCTCTCAATTTTATGGGCCAATGTTTCCTCCCTATAGAAATTATTGTAAAATTCAATTCACCATGGACTGATTATTGCTTTGGTAGCAAACTCATCAGCTTACAGATAATTTATTCAACACTCACACATTCCTTCATTCATTCACATGGATATATAAAAGGACTTATAAGATCCTAGCTGTGAAATATGAGTCATATTTGGATGAGCGAAGAAGAAACATTAATAAAAATAATAAAGGAGTACAGAAATGAGAGAGGTTTCAATATTTCTTTCAGATGCTTGTCTGAGGCCAGTTACAAAATGAGGCTCACAAGCCATTGAATTATCTGACTTCTCATTAGTGACAATTCATTAACGACCCCATATTATGCGTATCTGGCAATTACCTTCTGGATATGGCCCTCTCTGGAGGCCCACAAGATTAGATTTTTAATTTTTAAGAACAGCTTTTATACTTCTCCCCTTGCATCTGCTTAAGACACTGTGCTTCTCACAGTGAGTTGATCTCCACAGTTTTCCCAAGAAGACAGTTTATTCACATGAGTCCTCCACTGTGTAAAGTAGGGGGTGGTTACATATGGATAGGCATCAAATAATCTGAAATGTGGAGTTAGGACTATAATTTTCAATGCTTTGGTATGAAGGTGTCCTCTTCATAAGTTCATGTGTTGCAGAGCTAATCCCTAAATTCATATGATGATATTTAGATGTGAGGCCTTTGAAAGATAATTAGGATTAGATAAAAATCACAGAGAAGCCCTTGTGACAGGATTAGTGACTCTGTAAGAAGAAAAAGAGAGACCAGTGCTGCACCTTCTTGCCATGTCATCATGTATAGCTCTCTGTAGATTATGACATAGCAAGGAGGTTCTCCTCAGATGTCAGCAATTTGATGTTGCATTTCTCAACCCCCAGAACTGTGAGAAATAAATGTATTTCATTTATGAATTATTCAATCTGTAGAACTGTTAAGACATCAGAAATTGGACTAAGCCCTCCAAATTCACTTGTTACACAAGGTAGAGATATCCATAGTAGGTGTTTAATAAATATTTGCTGGGTGTCTGATACCACTCTGTCTCACTTTATATAAGTGTTATTCTCTGATATTTTCTGTCAACTCTGTAAAATATCCAGAGAAAGACAAAGAGTCTGGCTTTGTAAATAAATGTGCAGATGTAAAATTTCTGGAACTTTTGAAGGCATGATGCAGTTCAGGTAGAAGTATATGTAAAAGTTCTGGAGCTAGACAATGATGATGGCTGCACATTGTGAATGTCTTTAATGGCATTGAATTTTACACTATAAAATGGCTATAATAGTAAAGTTTATTACATGTATTTTACATTCTGAAGAAATGTTCAATTGGCACATAAAATGTACATATGTATGGAGTATTGTGATATTTTGACACATGTACACATTGTGTAATGTTCACATCAAGATAAGCAAATAATCTCCTCAAATATTTGCCAATTCTTTGAGTTATTTGCATGCATAAAACAGAACAGGCCAGAGAAAAGGAAGGCTATTGGTATCCTACAGGTTTCTGTAAAGGTTACTATTTTGAAGAAACCATAGTGTAGGTTATTTACAGTTCCTTCCAAAGCTTAAGTTCTATACTTTCAGGATTCCAGTTCACTAGCATGTTGCTTTAGGATTACCTCTATTCTGGAAGGACATTTATTATTCAATGTTTATCAAAAAATTACTAATGCATGGGCTCAGTCTCTGAAGATACCATTGTTGTTTGAGACTGAACAAGGTATTCACATGTAATAAGTGTTGAACTAAAAAAAAAAAAAGTGGAGTTTTTGAAAAGCGAAGACTTGAAGGAATCCTCCTTAAATGGGCTCATAACTTTGGTGAGAATAGTGTGACTGACCATGCCCTAAACGCTCCTATCACCAAATCAGATGGTGAACCACATTCGTGTTAACCGAATCTTCATTCACATGTTCTTTTCAAACGTTCTGAGATATTCTCTAAAGCCAGGTAGGCAAATCACTTTCTTTTCTCTCATTGCAATTGAGTCATAGAGTTTTTACGGCTTTCAAGTAACCATGTATTGCAGGAGACCCAATTCCCAACCTAAAATCAGATTTCTCTGGAATGAGAAAATAATAATGCTACAAAGCAAGGACTTAGACATTTGCTATTGTATTTAATTTTTCTTCCCTGGTGAGATTTCCCACTTTAATGATGTGAAGGCTTTGACAGCCTCCCTGTCAGGTCCTTTGGTGAGCACACAGCAAGAATCATTGCTGAAGTTCACTCTTGGTCACGGTCAGGAGCGTGGCTTGCACTCACTTGCACTCACTCACGAAGGGTAACTGTGAGAAGTGAGCCAGGATGGACGGAAACTGATTGTAAAGGACCTATTAAATCAAACCTTCCAACTGACTTCCCCCACTGTACCACCTCTCAGAGAAAATTGTCCCTTTTCTCATTGTGCATCTGGAAAACAATATAAATTTAATCCCACAAAATTTTTACAAATACTTGTGATCTCAATGAGAGCAGTTAGCTTGTTGGTCTCTTATTCCTGAAAGGGAAAATCATCAGATCCTGGCAAACTTGGGCCATCCAAGAACAAAAGGGGTGGGAGGTTGTGAACAGATTACAGATATGTGAGAGTATCTTACAGTGAGAGAAGTGCAGGCCTTCTCTAAACAGCATCACACTTTCACAGACCAGCCAGCATTTATCCTGACTGGTTGTTGTCTTTGCCATAGAGCTGGTTGAGTATTTTGATATTACTTAAGCTATTATGGCTTTGCCTAAATGACACTCAACAGCCATAAGAAAATTTTCTGAAAAACATCGAAGACTCTGGAATCAAATCCTATTCTTGGGGCTGGCACCGTGGGATAGAAGGTTAAGCCTGCACCTGCAGTGCTGGCCTCCCCTGTGAGTGCTGGTTGGAGGCCCGGCTGCTCCACTGCTAGTTGTATGGGAAAGCAGCAGCAGATGACCCAAGTGCATGGGCCCCTGTGCCCAGGTGGAGACCCGGAAGAAGTTCCTGGCTCCTGGCTTTGGCCTGGCTCAGCTCAGCCATTGTGGCCTTTTGGGGAGTGAAGCCAAGGATGGAAGATTCTCTCATTCTCTCTCTCTCTCTCTCTCTCCTTCTCTCTCTGTATCTATGCCTTTCAAATAAATAAATCTTTTAAACAATAAATAAAAAACCTTGTTCTTGTCATTCATAAGTTGTAAAGTTTCAGGTAAACTGTTTCTCTATGATCTAGTTTCCTCGTCTGAAAGGTAACTGTTGATGTTGTACTGCGGTCTCTGTCATGTGTCTACTGAATGTGCAGGCAGAGGTGGTGGAGCTGGTGATGGGCCACTCAGACTGGAAAGCCATGGTGTCTCCCTGAGGAGGTAACTCACGCATTCACAAACACTCAGTCATTCACATCAAGAACTCCCAGGACAGGCGCTGAGTAAGGACTGGGGACATCACTAGGGGTAAAGCATCTGTGTTTCCTACTCCAAGTTCTTGTGGAAGCTGCTGGGTAGACTGAACTGAAAGTGACCTTGGGCTTTGGACTGGAACAGAATGGGCTTTCAATTCCAGGCCTGCTCATTACTGTTCCTTAGACCTTAGCACCATAACAAGTTCACATGGGATATTCAGCATGTTTGGAGTAAAAAGATTTTCTGTGTGGTTGTCGTAAGATACTTATTCAGTTTCATACTTCCAGGAAATCCCTAGCCAAGAATTTTCTTGGTATCTCTTCCTCTGGGAGGAAGCTCCAGTAAGGTGGTAACTGCATTACGACTTTGAGGAGGAAGAAGCAAGCGAGATGTATCCTGACTTTTGAGCTCTGGCAAAATTTAGCTTCATTTTAGACAAGTTTTATAGCAAGGTAAAGAACAGGATAAATAAGGACTGCAATTGTGAATAGGTGAGTGGAACAGGTAGAAATAGACAGAAGACTGAATCTAGGCAGTGGGCATTTAGCCCACAAGATGCCCGTGTACTACATAAGATGCCTGGGTGTGATACCTGGTTCACTTTGACTCCAGCTTTCTGACTACACAGAGTCTCAGAGGCAGCAGTGGTGGCACAAGTAATTGGGTTCCTTTCACCCCAGCTCCCAGCTTCAGCCCCAGCCCTGGCCATCGTGGGCATGTATAGAGTAAACCGATGGATGGGAGCTTTCTGCATATCTCTACTGCTCATATTTTAAAATACAAAATTGAATATGGAGCAAATTAATGCTTCTCTTAATTGTATAGACACAGATAATTTTATTATTTGATAATTTTCCCATTTCTTTCCTTCCACTCTATTGCTACAATGGCAACTTGTATCAGAAAACTGCAATCCAGAATTTTGAGAACTTATGATTGAATGGGTTTGGGAAAATCAAAAATAATTCTAGTGTATCTCTCAGCAGTGATCTCACCTCAGGAAGTCAAAATGGACAGGAACTTGGGAACAGAAGGCAGGAGGAAAAGGAAAAAAATATTTAAAAGTCTAAGGTATTAACATATAGGAAGTTATATGACAGGGGGAGGAAGGGGGAATATATCATTTAATAGTCAAAGATACATTAAAATAGCAATAATACAGAGATCGAATTCTAAAGGAGTGTTGTGGTTTGGTTTTCTCAAGTGCTTGGAAAGACCCTGAGAAATAGAACCTGAAGACATATAAATGTGTATCATGAAGAAATCCCCCATGGAAATGTTAAAGAAGCATTTTGGCATTAAATACTACCAGATGATCAGAACAGCCAATGGATAATTTTGCCATTGCCCACTGGCCACTTGACCACATGTACTCTCCTACCTGCTCCCTGTTTTAACAAGGTAAGATTCATTTACTGGTGACCCTTCTGGGCTATTCCCTGCAGTCAATCCCTCAGCCACCTCTGTATTAAATTCAAGGGCCCTGTTCCTATATGAGTCAATGACCAGTTGTGATACAACAACACATGCACTCCTAGAGAAGATGTGGAACACGGAGAAGGCTGACCCCTCCATACCAAATGTCTGGAAGGCATCTCCATAGTCTCCTCCAAATATAAGAGAATAAGGCATGGCTACAGCAGATACAAGTGATCTGAAAACTAAAGGGCTGCTCCTTGGTCTGTGCTGACAATGCAGAAATGGTGACAGTATGGCAGAGGGGGGACAAAACCATACAAGAAGAAGGTTGAACTGGAACCAGTCCTTTTGAACTCAAACCCTATTTTAATTTTCCCACTATATAATTTTCTAACCCACTGGAGGAAGAGGTATGTAGGCTTAAGTCCCTAATCTGTCCATGTGTGTAGAGCTTCTTCAACTCTCAAGCATATATTCATTTCCAGTGTCAGAATGGAAGATGAGGATTCACAGGCAAAGATCCCCCCCCCCCCCCAATCACTGTCATGGAGTGTTATACCAAAGATGCTGTCTTTTTTTTTTTTTTTTGATCCCCAGAATGATCAAAGATCATGGTCATAGGCCAGTGAGCCAAACAACTGGTGCCATCTACAGGCTGGATATACAGAAGGTATCTGTAATGATATCAAGGACCTTGACTGAGAGGAAAAGCATTTCTCCTTGTCTCTTGTTAATATATTTTAGTGTAGACTTTAGATATCAGTAAAACCTGTGTGCAGTGGATGGAAGGAACAAACTCACATCTCGGATATCACTGAACATCAAAAGAATATAATGAATCAGGCTTACAGGTCAAAATTGAATGGAGAATGAGAGAGAAGAGACTCATCCTTGTTACTCAGAAGGCTCTGGATTCAGATTGCCTGGGTTAACATTGTGCCTCTACCACTATTTTGGATTTCCTAGCAGTAAGACACTGATATAAGCATATAGTTGCACAGAGTTATTGGAAAATCTAGAGCAGAATCATGGAAAAGAAGCTGCACTGATAGGATGCAAGCACAGCCAGGGTTCCTACAGGTACATGTGGGGTTAGGCAGACAGAATTATTGTGTGAGGAAGGAGGGTGGCCCATCTATGTTTCTCTATACTGACTCATCATTTCATACAGGCTCTTCCTGTAGAGGGGTGCATTTTGGGGCTAAGTGATTACAATGGAGAGAAATTTTCAAGAGGGTCTCAGTTATAGCTGGGAAAATGGGTATCTGCTTCCCAGAGGGTAAATCTTTTTGCTACACAAAATATCCTCTATGGCCTACCATTTGTGCAAATAAGCTCTAATTGTTTTCCATACATTTGGGGACTAGCATCACTAGGATTCAACTGTTTTATTTTACTAGAGAGATTTAGATGAGAAAGTTTAATGGGACAAACTATAGTTCCTGATGCTACTGCTGAACTTGAAGCCACAGGTAAAATTTACCATGTCTTTTTCCAGCTACTCGTTCTAAATTCTCAGCACGCACAAATACCTATTCTAATTTCTCAGCACCCACAGCCAGTGCTTCTGTTGATATCAGGAGCTAACTCGATGGGCAACTCATTTCCTCGAGATATACACAACCTGTGCCCTTGGCCACCTTGCTTTCCTCAGGCTATGGCCATGGCTCTTTATATACTTACCATCAGTAACAGAAAGACATACTCTATTTTTTAATTTAATTTTATTTTTTTGACAGGCAGAGTTAGACAGTGAGAGAGAGAGAGAGAGAGAGAGAGAGGTCTTCCTTTTTCCGTTGGTTCACCCCCCAAGTGGCTGCTATGGCCAGCGCATTGCAGCCAGCGTGTTGCACTGAACCAAAGCCAAGAGCCAGGTGTTTCCTCCTGGTCTCCCATGCAGGTGCAGGGCCCAAGGACCTCTGCCATACTCTACTGCACTTCTGGGCCACAGCAGAGATCTGGACTGGAAGAGGAGCAACCGGGACAGAATCCGGCGCCCTGATCGGGACTAGAACCCAGTTGCCGGCGCTGCAGGCGAAGGATTAGCCTAGTGAGCCACGGTGCTGGCCAGCAAGACATACTCTAGTGAAGTGTGCCCCTATCCCTGCTGTACAGCAGACCCCTATCTCAGGAAAGTGGTCAGTATCTGTTACCCTTCCTTTTCTGCTCTTCTTTTGGCATGAGAAGAGCAAAATGGTGTGGCAACGATGGCTTGACACTGAGACATTTTTTTCTGACTTCTGATAGAAGAATTTCTTTCTAGCACCCCATATCTCTAAATCTGAAAGCCCAGAGTCAGGTGCAAGGGAAGCAAATACTCTCTAAAACTGTCAACTGGAATGATAGTTAACAGAATCACTCAACTTTTACACCCTCATTCCAAGACCAATGTGCTATATAGTAACGTTGGGGAAAAGGAATTACCAAATGGCTGATTCTGTATTTTGCATCTTCAATTATGGTATTTTATCTCCAAATGGGCACCTCAGTTGTGACTTCAGAAGGCACCCTGGCAGCTTCTGTGTGATACGGTATGGAAAAGGATTAGTAAATGCCATGATCATGTACGAAATGCTGTATCTTCTTTGCTATAAATTGAGATTGTTGGCATGCTATGACAGTATGCAGGATGCTGTGTAAATGGAACAAATACTCTATAATTTCTAAGATCATTGTGCTAGCTCACATCCTGAGAGCAGTGCATGCAGATCTATAAGGGTTTGAATGCTCATTCCTGTCAAGACGAATTCCTACTTCAAAATTTTCTTGTTAAAAATTAACTGATTGGTTTTTTGAGCGACGATATCATATTAAAGACTTACCATTGGATTTTGTTGATAAAAAGGATAGAAAGTTGACAACAGTATCAAAGTGTGTGAAAATTAGGCTTCTGGGCTTGTAGTTAGTCTCCATTCATTCCACCATGGCTATTTTCTTTATAAATCCAATGTACCAGCCATCAAGTGGCCAGTTATAGAAACTGATTGATATCAAATTGTCAAGTCATTCTATATATGTTGTTGTTTGCTGTCTCTTCTCAGATGGATGCCCTTGGGGTGGTAATGGGATTAATCTGTGAGATCCAGATCCTCATATTTCATGCCTTCTCTCATTGGTCTACCACATTCCTCGTACCTGGATTCATTGGCCCCAGTCTTCCAATTCTTCGTCTGTAATGTTCTGAGTTAGCCTGTCATTGTCCATGAGTCTTTATATATTCTTTGCCTCATTATTATCTATCCATACAAAGATAATAATTAGCTATACTACTTACCAGAGCTCTGCCCACTGGAAGTACTTTACCTCATGCTGCCTTTTAGTGTCATTTCCAATTGTGCCTAGAGTGTAGCATTGGTCTATTTTAGGCTTTTATCCAGATATCAAGAAAAAACTTCTATGAATGAAACTTGGTTTTGATCTTCCTCTACCAGTTGGCCATAAGTGACTCCCTTATTTGGTCATGGAGTTAATGGAAGAACCCATTTCTATATAGCTTCCTTTATGAACTTGTCCAGACATAATATATTTATATCTCATGACCTGGTAGGCCTGAAAGAACTAATGATGTGCAGTTGTGTGTAACATATTATTTTAAGCCTTATTTATCAGGAGACCTATACTTATTAGGGGCAAGTTATACAACAAGAACTATTTTTCAAATATATTATTTTCTACTGCAAATGACATGTAAATATTCTAGAACCTTAGTGGTGTTCCAAAATGCAACATTGTGGGTCTCCTTTTGCAGCAGCTCAGAAATTCCCTATTACATATGCTATGGTCTGAATATTGATCTATTTCCAAAATTAAAATTTCATGTTGGGAACCTAATATCCGATGTGATAAAATTAGAGGTTTTAGGAAAAGATTAAAGTTAAGAGAGTTCTACCACTCTGAATGAGATCAGGTGGGTTTTTGTTTTTTTTTTTTTTTTTTTAAGAGATTGAGGTAATCTCTCTTGTCCTTTTTGCCAAGGGAGGACACAGAGAAGACATCCCTACCAGGAAAAAGCTTTTACTGGGTGATGAATCTACCATTCTTTTGATCTTAGATTTTCCACCATCCATAATTAGGAGAAATAAATTACTTTTTGTTTAAAAATTAACCAGTATAAGGAATTTTGTTGGAACAACCTGAATGGACTAAGAGAACATCTCTCTATCATACATATTTCTAATAGCATAGGTGTCTGGGTTTATACTCTCCTTATAGCCTATTCCTATTATAAAATACTTCCTAACTTTTGGAGTCTGGTAAAAGATGGTGATCTTTTGTATCACCTGAAGAACTGATCAGAATATATTCTTAAGAAGAACATATATTCCCACCACAGCATGAAGATTCTGAGCTCTGTTAGCCATCCTTACAACTTTCTGAAGATTGGTTGTGGTAGCTACAAAAGTGGCTACTTATTGTTGGGAAGTAAATTGAGCCCCTCTCCCAAAATCATACACTGAAGACCTAACTCTCAAAGTCACTGTATTTGGAGATAGGGTCTTCATGCAGGAAATAAAAATTAAATGGAGTTATAAAGGTGGAGTCTTAATCGCATAGGATCAGTGTCCTTGTAAAAGGAGAGACATAGGGCACTTGTGCACTTTCATTTGTGTTATTCTGTCATGTGCATGTTCTCTACATGCATGTAGAAAAAAGGTTAAGTGAGAGAGAACATAGCAAGAGAGTGGCTCGTGCAAGCCAAAATAAGACCCCACTAGAAACCAATCCTATTGGCACCTTAATCTTGGATCACACAAGATCTCAGAGTATCCAGAACAGTCACAAATGAAATTGCTGATGTTTAAGCACCCAGTCTAAGATTTTCTGATATGGTAGCTCAAGCAAACTAATATACTAATTATGATATTTGTGTCTACCTTGCTGTTGCTGAAAGCCATATCATCTAGACTCTGTTTTCTGAATTCTATTATCTCTTTTGCTATCACTGCATCTAGCTGTGTAACAGAACCTCCCACTCTGAGCCCTGCAAAGAAAGACAGCTACCACGGTGCTTCTCAATGCTTCTGGTGCACCTCTCCCCAGCCCTTGATTTATCACTTTGGTAAATGGAGGATCCTAGGCTCTCCTGCTGAGCTACTCAGCTGGTACAGTTTCTAGTCTTAAATATATATCCATCATACCATGCAATTTCTCCGAGTCCTTGGGTTCTATATTACACCAGCAACCCTGTCAGGCATGGGAATTCTATATAACTTTCTGAAAGCTTTCATTTAGGAGTCATCCTAGTGCATAAAAACATTATCTTGTGAGATTCTCATCAGGGATCAATTGCTATATCACAAGCGAATCTACACCAATCATTAAACTCTCTATTATCTAACCCTAAATTCTACCCTCACTGACCCAAAACTTGGAGAATTCAGTCCCATGCATATTCTACTGGCTCTCACTGGTTTATGTTGGCTACATCCTACAGCTCCTTAAGGGTATAAACCCTTACCTCCCTTAGAAGACCCAATACCTCTCTGGCGACATTTTGTAGTGATGTGACCCTAGTTTTTATCCTTACGGCCAAGAAGAAAAGTGGCCTATAAATTTTCTTTAAGCAGAAGAAAACTCTACTCTCTAACAGAGAGCAATGAGGGGCTTCTGCAATTGAAAAGAATTGAGAAAGACCTGAGACTTCAAGGGGTTTGAGCACATAGATACAGATGTCACTATACCAAGTTTTAGGGTCTAATTCCTCCCTAAATAGGTATTTCACTTTCACACAGCTGCCTAGCTACTGAGACTAACTCGACCTACTCTGGAGTTCCGCTACTATTAAAATGAAGTCTTGAACATGAGACTCCACTTTTCCTGCCCTCGGGCTCAGGAGATTAGTCTTCTATATGCTGAAAATGAGGCCTTCCGATTTTCACATTTCACTGTCAGCTGGTACTTACTCGCTCTCAACTTCTCATTGTCATTCTCCAATGCATTATTGGCACTGAAAAAATACCTACCAAATCACCTTCTTACTACTATTCAGCAGATCTACTCATATGGCCCCCATCAGCACTCCCTTCTACTAGTTTCCAAACAAGTTCCTTACCTTGATAGTTTTAACTATTGCACCACTATAACAGGCTAGTGTTGACCATTGCTCCATTTAATACCAGGGCTTTTTATTGCCACCAATATGAACAGTCCAATTCTTTTTTTTTCTTTTTGACAGGCAGAGTGGACAGTGAGAGAGAGAGACATAGAGAAAAGTCTTCCTTTTTCTGTTGGTTCACCCCCAAATGGCCGCTGCAGCTGGCGTGAACAGTCCAATTCTAAAACCCATTTTAAAGGTGTTTTCTTTGGATCAAAACTCTCTTAGATCTCTGAGAAACAAACATTAGGAAGGAGATTTGAGTGCAATAAATCTAGAAAGGAGTGCCCCCAGGAACAACATCTATAGTGTATGAAGGCAGTAGGACTGGGCTGCAATCGGCCTCCTCCAGTCCCACAGGGAGTCTGGACTGGGATGAATTTCATAACTTCATCACTTAAGGTAAGGAGCCACATTTCTACAGTTCCTCAACAATAAGATATAGCCTGCAGGCTGCCACCAAGCAACAGATTTGACTTTGGGCTAAGTGCTTGTGGCTGAGGACAATGTTCAGAGAGGGTTTCAGTTATGAGGAGTCAGTCACCTATATTTCCAGCAGTTACAGGAAAACAATATCTCAGTCTTCAAGTTATTCACTGCAGCATGCATTATAACTTGCACTTGTCTCTGTGTCTCACCTACTTAGTAATACATTTAAGATAACAGGATCAACTTTATAGGCTATTAAAGAATTACATAATTTAATCCATGTAAAGTGCTCACTAGTGTATAGGAAGTGCCCATGAAAATTAGATTCCAATAAAACACACTAGTGTTTTAGTAATAATTCTAACTATGATGTACCTACATTAAAACCATGGAGACTAAAAGAAGGACTTGAAATTCTGTATTGCATTAATTAATCCTCATTAAGCTGATTTAAGTAATTCAAGTTTTTACCTAAAAAATCCCCAAATGAATGGAAATGACATTAGTGAGGACCAACTCCAAAAACTCCCCCCCCCCCTTTTTTTTGGACAGGCGGAGTAACGACAGAGAGAGAGAGAGAGAGACAGAGAGAAAGGTATTCCTTCCGTTGGTTGTTGGTTGACCCCCCAAATGGTCACTATGGCCAGTGTGCTGCACCAATCCAAAGCCAAGAACCAGGTGCTTCCTCCTGGTCTCCCATGTGTGTGCAGGGCCCAAGCATTTGGGCCATCCTCCACTGTCTTCCCGGGCCACAGCAGAGAGCTGAATTAGAAGAGGAGCAACCGGGACTAGAACCCGGAGTACTGGCACCACAGGTGGAGGATTAGCCTAGCGAGCCACAGCGCCGGCCAAAAGCTCCCTTTTAGAAGCTTCTAGGTCTTCCCTTGCTACCTTAGCTGGTAGGCATTAAGAGAACAGCACAGGCTTCCTGTACTCACAGCTTAACAGGGATGGGGAAACTTCCCTGCCAAGGACCATTTGGATATTTATAACACTATTCAAGGGCCAAACAAAGCTATAAGCTTAAAAAGTAGCCACCTATAGATTGTTTCAAGTCCCATCAGTGGTTACCTTGGCAGGATCAGGCCAAATGATGTCATGAATTGTACAGTTTGTGAGTTGAATGTTCCCGCCTCTGGTGGAAGGACCATTTGACAAGCAAAGATTGGTTATAAACAGTGATGTTTTCTCTAGGTTCTAGAAGAGAGAACTTTGAGAATACATGGAAGATCTGAGTCGTATAAGGCATCAGTATGGAAAGTTAAGTGCAGCTGGGGTGGATATTAGGGAGCAGTGGGAGAAATATTTAATGACCTCTGTAGTAAATGGATGCCGAGCACAGACATCCGTAGGGTCAGGGAAGCCTGTCTGTGAATTCTGAGTCAACCTCTTAAAGAAATTATCTTACTTGGTACAAGTTTAAATCACCCGTGTACTATGGATTGATAAGAGGCATGACAATCCTGCCTAATTTATGGTTTTGTTATGAGACCCAAGTAAGACACAATAGCTGAAGTGCTCAGCCTAACACTCAGTACACAGTGAACCTAAGTATTGGTTAATAGCATCATTACTAACTGCAAATCAAAAACCAGACAATCAGACAAGCTAGGTGTGGGCCACACAGCTAACCTAATTTATTTCTCAAGGAATTTACCTCAGCTATCTTAGTGCTTAGAACAACGTCTAGATAAATGTACACAGTCAGAAGTTCTGTGCTTGGAAACTAAGAAAAACCAACTGGTGCATTTTTCAGATGCAGAGAGGTGCGGTCCTTCCTTGCACTTAACGTTCCCTCCCTTGTTTGTCTTGTTTAGGGAAACGGCAGTGCCCTTTTAGTTTAATGACAGGCAGTAGAAAGGGCTCTACATTTCTGCAGGATGAGGCTAAGATTTGCTGACATTGAGCTGAAACTGGATAACTATTCATTATTTATAGACCTGTTCACATAATGGAAAATGTTTCTTTTTCTTTGCCTCTTTTTTTCTTCCCACTCAATCACACAATAAAAAATGTTTAATTAATGGCGTGTGCAAGTCTTAAGCAAAGATTTACTTTTTTTACGGGCTTAGCAAATTCTTTCAGCCGCTTCCTCCCAGATGCTGGCAAGCCTGTTTGCTTGTATTCATCTGCTCCTCTAGCAACCAGTCATGGATTAGGACTGCTTGTCAAGGAGCTCAGCAGTCCGTGTGGGCGGGGCTGGATGCCTTCAGCATCACCCCCACTGCACGTGGATCTGTAGATGGCGGCCTTGTCCATGTCCTCAGGGGAGCAGTAGATGAATGAGCCCCAGTTTATATCTAATGGAGAGTTGCATTCATTGTTCTAATAAACTAGTTAATATGCACACAGACATGGTCAGAATTTATGTTTTAATAAATCGTGTGATTTCTTCTTTTTTTTCCTTCAGTTTTTACTGAAGGTAAACCCGCTATTAATTTTAAAAAGCTGTAATCACATAATAAATATTTTATATTTATAACTGATACTTATCACATCAAAAAATAAGAACCCACACATCTGTTAGCAGGCAACCTGAAGCCAGGTGGTTACTGAACAGATTACATGAAGTTTCATGTTGCAGAAGGAAGTGGTTTGAGATCATCAGGCTGGGAGAGAATCATTTGTTAATGGCATCAGTTCCAATCCAAACAGCAGATCCTGCCATAGCTCACTTTTGGCTTTTTCTTAGAAAATTTAGGTTGGGGGCCGGCACTCTGTCACAGTAGGATAAACCTCTGCCTGCACTGAGGGCATCCCATATGGGGGCTGGTTCGTGTCCCAGCTGCTCCTCTTCTGAGCCAGCTCTCTACTATGGCCTGAGGAAGCAGTAGAAGATGGCCCAGTGGTTAGGACCCTGCGCATGCATGGAGACCTGGAAGAAGTTCCTGTTTCCTGGCTTTGAATCAGCCCAGCTACAGCTGTTGCAGCCATCTGGGGAGTGAACCAGCAGGTGGAAGGCCTTTCTCTCTGTCTCTCCCTCTCTCTGTAACTCTACTTTTCAAATAAATAAATAAAAATAATTTTTTTTAAAAAAGGAAAATTTAGGTTAAGTTAGGAAAAATTAGGTTAAATTCTCCACTCCCTCTGTTCACTGATATTCTGAAAACTTTCCTTCCCAGCTTAATATTTTAGTGAACAAGTGAACTTCAGTGTTCAAGTGGTGAATCTAGCATCATTTACAACCAGAATAAATGAAAATTTTGACATTTCTCTCCTTGGAACAGATTTTTTTTCAGTAATAAAACGATTTATCCAGAAGTAATAGCTGGGGATAGGGAAGAAAATGCAAACTGAATTTTCCTTTTATTGACATTCATACATGTGTACAAAAATGGAATTAAAATGTCAGTTTATTATGGCACAACATTTTTGAAATGCATGCAGTTTTTTATAATATGCATTTCCATATATTTTTGAAGGCCTCTCATATGCATGGATTTCAAAATTTTAATTCCATTTTTTATGAATATTTAAGTATATCCTTGATGCTAGCTAAAATATTTTAAAAGAGATATGCTTATTCAGATTTGAACATTATACAATGTATAAATATACAGAAATATCACATGGTACTCCTTAAATGTGTATAATTATTATATGTCAATTAAAAATAGATTATTACATTTCCCTTGACACTGCACTATTTAACAATTGTAAGTACTTTTTTTTGGAAAATGGAGGAAACACTGGAAACACATTGGTTAGTAACCATCAAGAATAAGTCTTGGGGCCGGGCGCTGTAGCACAGTGGGTTAAAGCCCTGGCCAGAAGCACTGGCATCCCAGATGAGCACCGGTTCTAGTCCTGGCTGCTCTTCTTCCTATCCAGTTCTCTGCTATCGCCTGGGAAAGCAGTAAAAGAGAGCCCAAGTCCTTGGGCCCCTGCACCAGCATGGGAGACCCAGAAGAAGCACCTGGCTCCTGGCTTTGGATCAGCACAGCTCCGGCTGTTGAGGCCATCTGGGGAGTGAACCATCAGATGGAAGACCTCTCTCCCTCTGTCTCTACCTCTCTCTGTAATTGTTTCAAATCAATAAAAATAAATCTTAAAAAAAAAAAAAAGAACAGTCTGAGATTTTCTTTTTGTATACCTTATCTTCTGTGACACAGTAAATGACTTCATTAAAAGCAATCTTTTCACACATTCTTGCTCTGTAGATGGAACAGCCACATTTGTCAATCTTTCTCAATATGTCTTTCTCATAATTGATTTACATTTTTTAATTTCAAAAGTATCTTTCACAAGAAGCAACACACATGCAAATAATTACAAAAAGGTTCTCCAGAAAGTTTTCCAGAGCCATAATATAAACTGATTATATTTACATAATTATATTTTTATAATTTTAACATTGTATAATATATTAATAATTAATCCTACAAATAATAAATTAATCCCACAAATTGCCTTAATTGTCATGTCTTTCTTTTGGATATGTTGTCAGCTTTTAAATGTTACTTCCATTGAAAAAGTCTAAATACAACTAAGAAATTCCAGATGGTCTGGCCGGCGCCATGGCTCAATAGGCTAGTCCTCCGCCTGCGGCATCAGCACCCTGGGTTCTAGTCCCCGTCAGGGCACCAGATTCTGTCCCGGTTGCCCCTCTTCCAGTCCAGTTCTCTGCTGTGGCCCGGGAGTACAGTGGAATATGGCCCAAGTCCTTGGACTCTGCACCTGCATGGAAGACCAGGAGGAAGCACCTGGCTCCTGGCTTCGGATCAGTGTGGTGCGCCGGCCATAGCGCACTGGCTGCAGCAGCCATTGGGGTGAACCAACGGAAAAAGGAAGACCTTTCTCTTTCTCTTCCACTGTCCACTCTGCCTGTCCAAAAAAAAAAAGAAATTCCAGATGGTCAAATAGAATGGTATAATTATATAATTCAAGTTGCATAACATGGATTTTATACTCACTGTGTTATTATTTCAAATCTACTTTTTCAATAAAGGAATATATAGAGATATAGGGATAGAGACAAACTGTTCCCAAAGCAAGTTTACCAATTCAAATGAATTTCAAACACAGAACTAATGTATAATAGTATGGCTAACACATGTAGAATGCAACATTTATTCAAGAGTAAATACTAAGCTATGCTAATCTGAATCTTACATATATATTTTTAAAGTTAGCAATAACTAGGATAATTGCCCAGGACATAGGTCAATAAAAGATTTTCTGTTTCCCAGAGGAGAAATGTCACTGCCATTATTTAAAATGACTGGCGTAGAATGATCATAAAAGTTACCCTGAAGATAAGTACCTGGCTCCTGCCATCGGATCAGCGCGGTGCGCTGGCTGCAGCGCACCGGCTGCGGCAGCCATTGGAGGGTGAACCAACGGCAAAAAGGAAGACCTTTCTCTCTCTCTCTCTCACTGTCCACTCTGCCTGTCCAAAAAAAAAAAAAAAAAAAAAAAAGTTAGTTACCCTGAAATGACTTGGTTTCATTATTGTTTTTAAATTCCGCAAAGACAACTTGACTCATCCTCATTACTGACTGTATTGGAGTGGTCTATTCATCTCTCACCCCTGACCATCACTTACCCTTTGAACGGAGCCAATGCTCTATTCCTTCTGGGGCTTCATCACTCACAATCTCCCAACAATTCCACCTAAGCTTAATACTCTTGTATCAAAAATACACCAGCACTAATATGATCTCTGCTAACCTATTCTTCAGATACTCTGACATATTTGTTAAACCAAGTAATCATAGAGGCTAACTCTGGGAAAATTTAACATTTTTAAGGACTGGAAAGAAAAACCATATGCCCAAGGGTTATGGAAAATGATAAGACTCAACAATTAATCAGAGATCAGATTCCCAAGAGAATTCTTCCAGAACAGAGTAAACAAATGTGAAGCCTTGATTCAGTCTATTACCATTAATGCACTGAGAGAAAGAAGAGAGAGAAAATGACTAATACATGCGAATTTCACTTCACATTTTGTCACTTTCCCTTTTGCTGCTATTATCCTGTGCTGATCTAACATCTGACCAACAGAGAAAGGCAGGGATGATGGGCTCCTTTTTGGGGAATTTAATAAGTCATAAACAAATACATTTTCCTAAAAGAGAGACTCAAAAGCAAATGTACAGAAAAGAACTTCAGCAAGCAGAGGTGGCACAAAAGCAAATAGGTGGGAAAAGGAGAGCTTGTGTTTTGAATCATGAAGTCAATGATTGTATGCAGCGACTCCTTTCAACAAACATATCAATAATTTATTAATATCAAGCATTGTCTTGACAAGTGCAAACTACTCTCTGCAAACCCTCGGCTGACCCACTGATGAATTAAAACGATCACATTTACACAATACACCAAATCTCCATATTCAATACCACTAGCTCCTTGATTTGCAGGCAGACCTCATTTCTCAAGTATACCTCCTCCCCTGCTTTCATTTCTAGACATCATGGGAACAGAGGGGCTGTGGTGATTTGTCTGCCATTATGAAGCTATATTCCTGGAAGATTAAGCAAGGATCAGGTCGTAAATGCACACACAAAGGAGCCTGGAATATGAAGACCATGGGGAATCATAGAAGGATTTTAAAGCCAACAGAATCCCTAGAGTTTTACTGTTTTAACAACTTCATGTTGACATAACAGGTTGAATGGTGACCCCAAAATGATATGTCTACATCAAATCCCTGGAATCTGTGAATGAGATCTTAATTTGTAGATGTCATTGAACTAAAACTTTTTAAATGGATTCATCTTACATTATCTGGGTGGACGACTCTAAATCCAATGAAAAAATTTTCATAACAGACAAAGAGTATATAACATTCCAACTACATAATGAATAACTTCTGGAGGTCTAACATATTGCAGAATGACTAATTAAAGTGTACTATGTGCATGAAATGTGCTAACAGAGTAAATTTTTTTACTGGGATATTGGTGCTGCAGTCTGGGGCTTTAACCTGCTGCACCACAGCACCAGCCCCCAACAAGTAAATCTTAAGTATTCTCACCAAGTACTCAAAAACAATGGTAAGTGTGTAGGTTATGGTTGTGTAAATTATCTTAGTTATGGTCATCATTTTAGAACCAAGTTATAGCAAAGCATCACAGTTTGTATCTTAAATATATGCAACAATTTGTCAGTTATGCTTCAATGATGTTGGGACGAGGACAGACAGGAGAACGGAGGAATACAACAGAAGCCAGTGTGAGGCATAGCAGAGAGCTGCTACTACAAGCTATGAGGGATAGCAACACTGAGAAACCGGAAATTTGAGACAATAAGTATCCTCTAAAACTCCAGAGAGAGTGAAGCACTACCAACACCTTGATTTCAAACTTTTGGTCTCCAAACCTTGAAAGCATGCATTCAATTGTTTGCAAACCATAATTTTCCGTTAACTTTGATGGCATCCACATGAAACTACAACAGATGGTGACAACCTTAAGATTGTCTGATGTTGGGGCTATGACTGGTGGAGGGATATAAAGAAAGAAGCTATTACTGCAGGACGTATCCAGAGAAATTTAAGCCAAAATGTTAACTCAGGATGGCAGGACTTAATATAATATTTATTTTCCTCCAGATTGTCCAGTTTTTAAAGAGCAATGTGCATGTTTCATTGTATAATGCTTAATATAAAACTACGTAAGATAAAAAGGACTGGAGGTAAAGAAGCATGGAGCAGAAGAGGTGCTCCTTTTTATTTATCTTTTAATCTGACAAATATTTGCTGAGTACTCACCATGTGCCAGTTGCTGATGTAGGCATTATAGGGCTAGCAGTGAATAAAGCAGTGAGCAAAGAAAAAGTAAATCTCTGCCTTACAGGTAGAACAAATAGAGGAAAAACTGTTTCCACAGAGGCTCAGGTAACTTAGTTTTAAAAGGATCCCCCTGGATGCTGTGTTAGGTGAGAGCAGGTAGATTTGGAAGGCCATCACCATTCTCCAGCTGAAATGGTAGTGTCCGCGCTGGGATATCAATTAGGAGGCTAAAGCCTGTTATGAATGTCTTGATTACAGACAAAGGGGATAATGATATTGACGTGATGTTTTTAAGACTCATGGTCACCATGAGGCTGTAGAATCTCAGGTCTATACAGATGGAAGCTTATTGCCTAGTGGTGGTAGAGGCAACCTTATGCAGAGTACTGGGGTTCTCTATGGCATCCTCTCAATGGAGAGCTGTGGTACCCAAGATGAAGTGCTCAGAGGTGGCTGAGACAGGGAGGACAGTCTCATTCATAGGCAAATCCTCTAGATCTGGCCCTACCCCCCAACTCTATTTCTGAGGGTCAGGCCCAAGGCACAACCTTACAAAAACTGTTCTGATTAGATGACACCCTTCTTCACCCAATATATTGTAAAGAAATATTTTTTTTAACTTTTATTTAATGAATATAAATTTCCAAAGTACGATTTATGGATTACAATGGCTTCCCCCCCATACCGTCCCTCCCACCCACAACCCTCCCCTTTCCCACTCCCTCTCCCCTTCCATTCACATCAAGAAATATAATTTTACATGTTTAGTTCTAAGGTCAAAAAACAGTCTCCAACTGTTGCCTAACAAAATGTCCAACAGAAAAATCACTGATGATATTTTTATGGCTGATTACCAGGATATGCTTGAGAAATCTTATTTTTTAGGCTAAAATAGTATGTTGTGAACATACTTTTCAAAGTGTTAGATTTTAAAGTTGGAAATGTGAGCAAGATGTGTTACAGAGTATGATTGCAGACACCTTATCAACTACTATATTCTCTTTATTCTTCTGTTTTCTAGGATAACGATGACATTTTGAATATTTTTATCTTCACACTACCACTGTTTATATTAATCAACAGATACTAGTTAAGAGATTTCTACTGCTATTGGAAACTTTAGTTCAATGGAGCAGGTGATAGTATTCCATCTTTTACTTAGGGATAATTTAGTCCTGTAGAGTTTAAACCACTAGTGTATGCTATACCCTTAAGAGATATCAAAGTAATTAATATATGCATTTATACTGGTTTGTTACATGAGTTTCCAGAAATGTTTCTTCTCCATATCATTAAGTAAGTCACGTGAAATAAGACCTGTCCCTTTCCATCTAAATTCAAAGGTTATTTTTCAAATAAATTTGTTCTCAAATGAATAGAGTTCTAAAACCTTAAGTTACCTGTTCTCCAAAACCATTAGGTTGCTTTTTATTTGAGAGGAGAGCCATATCTAATTGAGCAAATCCTGATAGCTCTATTGGAATCAGAACACCCAAATCCTCTCATTCCACCTGCAGACATTAGACATAATCTTAATTACTAGAAATTATCCAGCCAACTAACAGTCACTGCGTTGTCTAACGGAAATCAATTGCCTACTTTTTACAAAATGAACAACGTAATTGAGAAGCGGATTGGTTCTCTATAAGCTCCCCCACCCCCCCAAACAGGCTTTGTAATTATCACAGCTTCATTCTAAAGACAGATTTGCCATTGACCATAATTTCCTTCTAATTCTCATAGTAGCACAAAAAAAAAAAAAAGGAAAAAAAAGAAAAGAAAACCATATGTAGAACACTAGATAGTAACACTGATTTTTCTCCTTAACTGAGATCTAGGAATAGAATAACTTGATCAGATCACTGATGTGAACATCTAAAGTGACAAAGACAGACATTTTGGGCTTCGACTGAGTTTCAAGTTGCTTAGATAATGGATGCCATAAAGATGGATCAGGTAAATACTACAATACTCTCATCTACTAGAAACTACAACTCAACACAAAATCATGCAAATATTTTCACCCCAGTTTGTTTTCCAACTATCTCAGATCCCACCCATCACTTTAAATCTTTTTCAAATCCCAGCTCCCTTTTAAACACAATCACCAAGTTTTCTGGAGTGGTCATTTGCATTCTCTATCTTGGTCTCTTCAGGGGCTCCCTATCAATGCACATTGAAAGGGGAACCCATTAGTCTCTAATAAATTTATCTAAGATTGCATATTTTAGTTCTCATCAACAAGCAGCGAGATTATATATATAAAATATAAATTTATATATATTCAATGTATTCCCAGAGAATAAAATCTTTATATGTAGCTGGTTTTGTGAAGGAAAGAAATAGAGGAGATATTCTAGAAATGAGGAAAAAGACAATAGATTCTGCATCGATGAGATGATTAATACAACAAAACAAGTGAATAAATATTCAACCCAGATTAAGGGTTAAGGGGCTTATTAGAATCTAACAATTGTACACTGTTCAGATTTGCTAAAGCATTATGGTGACTGTGTAAAGCCAAGTTCAGGATCATAGGGATTAATTCTGAAGAGGATGTCCTCTATGTTTAAATCTTGAGCCTAGCTAGCTCTTCCAGTAATTATGAAATCAATATGTAAAGCTCATAATTAATTCAATTGATATCAACATCTAGTCTCGGTGAGATAAGGTGATTCTGTTAGTAGAGGGTTGTTATAAGAAGGCAGCACAATGACATCTTCCCTACATGCTCATATGAAGCTTTCAGTACCTCTCACCATGTGTTTATAGGATTTACTACATCTTATAATCTGATAGTCTGATAGACACCATATCCTTGCACTTGATAGCAGAGACTGTGTTCCACTTATTGTGTGTTAAACTTCCTGCACATAGTAGGGACTATTAGTACCTGCAAAATTCAAAAAGGAAAAGAGGAGAAAAAAATGCTCCCACAAATACCATACAATGAGACTATCCAATGAGTATCAGGTAAACGCAACAGCAAAGCTGGATTAAGAAACTCCTGCATTCTATTTGCCCTTCAACCCTCAACCAGAAATCCCTTTAATATGTAGTAGCTCCATTTCTATTTCCACTAATGATATTTAATAAACAGAGTATGATTACATATGCCCAACATCAGTTCCTCCATGAAAGATGTGTGATCCATTCCAATCATCTCAACTGCTTATGCAGGTGCTCCTAAACTATTGCATTCTTTTTAATTACGTGGTCTCATAGGACTCCACCTGTGAGGGGAAGCAATCCACAGATATATACAGTTTAAAGAGAACCACGTTTCCCTGGGGTCTTCTCCCCACATGTTAGGAAGTGCAACTGATTATTCCAACAAGAAGAATCTCTTCCCCCTTAAGTCATGACCTGCTTATATCAGAAAAATTCAAAGCTTCTGGGCAAACACCTTAAGGCTGTATCTTTTTTTTCCTCTCAACTTTTGGCTGCTTGCCTTCAGACTGCAAGCTGGTAGAGCTCGTTCTCTAAAAGCTTAATAACCTGAAAACCGACCATTCAGCTAGAATACCTCTAGTTTTCAGCCCTACAGCTTGAGGATGGAGTGGGAATCTAATGCACTTGACTTTCTCACCTTCTGTTCATAGCCCATGCTTCCTATTACACCCACTCAGATCTTCAATGAGGCCAGAAGTATAGAGGACTTTTGTTGACAGTTATCCCTAGAATAGCTACCGCACATCTAAAATAGCTACCATACATCTCAGGCAATTGGATCCTTTAGGTCAGAGGTCACCAAGGAGTGCTCCCTTTACAAAACTAGCAGCATTAAATTTCCCTCACCTTGGAATTTATTCAAAATTAAATTCTTAGGTGACACTGTATACCTACTTCATCATAAACTCTGAAGTTGGGGGGGGGTCCAACAAACTGTTTTAATTACATTCCAGATCACTCTGAAACTCACTGAAGTTTGAGAAGTGCAGCTCTGAGTAATCACACCACAGTATTTGACTATAAGCCATGGACTAATTCATAGAACTAAGGAACAATCACTAACTTCAATGGAGTTTCAGGAATTTCAAGATTTGGAGACCTCATTTCAAAGGAGCTTTGCAGGTACTTGGGTAACTGGTTGTGTGAACTTAGAAACAGACCACGCTGCCTTCTCATATGGCCCAAGGAAGTGGAAGAAAGTTAATTGTTTCTAAATATAAACTTGTCAAAGCTAGACTTGGCCAAGGAGGGACTCGGCATCACAGAAGTCATTTCTTTCGTTCAATTTGACCCTCTGTCCAGCTGATGTTTCCTACAGGCTGGTTTTATTACACAGATTTTGCTCTCCAGCATTCCTCTTGGCAAGGCTGTACCAGTCAGTGGTTCCTCACTGTAACATGATACCTGGGCAAGCTACCTTTAAAAGAGAAAACATTTATTTAGCTTACAGTTTTGGAGGTTCAAGTCCAAGATCAGGTGGCCCCACTGAGTTGGCTCTGGTGAGGGTGGTGAGTGGCAAGGGCAGAGTGCTGGAGAGAAAGATCACATGGCAAGCAAGGAAGTTGACAGCGAGGTTCAGTCCTACTCGGGCTTTATAAGCAACCCGTCACGGGACGTGCCTTCCACAGGCATGACCTCAGTAACCTTAGAACCGCCCACAAAGCCAACCTCCTGAAGACTATAATTGGATGAAGTTTCGACCCTCTTGGTACCATCAGTTTATGACTGGTGCTTAAATGTCTACTTTAGATCAGGAGTATTAGGATAATTCAACAATGCGAACTATTTCATCACTGTGAAAGTAAGCTGTTGTAAGGATTGCTAGAACTGAAAGAAATCTACAGGTATCTTTACATCCCGAATATTTGACATTTTCCTTTGTGGCTTATTATAAGCTATCTCCCTCATCTCTATTACCTCTCTCATCAAACTGTTTTTAACGTGAAGGGCTGCAATGGTCCACAGCTGAAAAGGGTAGGTGTGGGACTCAGAACCTCTTATCACCAGCTCATATCTAGCAAAGTTTCATTTACATCCCAAAGTATAGGTGTTTGTTTATATGTTTGCATATGTGTGGGGATTAGAGTTAATCTCAGATATAAACTAATCCGCTGAATGTGCTGCTAAACCAGAACTGTATCCTACTGGGGTAAGCAGTTATTAAAATTCCACCATCCGGGAAGTGCTGAGTTACTCCTAGATTGACTGCATTTGCTGTGGGCTTTTTATACTTGCCTCAAATGTATACTTATCCCCAAAGGGAGATTTAAATGGACTTTATCCTCTGCTAGTCAAACTTGAAGAGCACTGAGTTGCAATCTCTCTCCTTACTTTCCTCTTTCCAACCTCAGGGCAGAAGGTTAGGATCATTTTTTCCAAAAAGAAACTTTCCCCTTCTGCAGCCTTCTGTATGGAAGAATGTGTGGGCTGTCTTCCCCGGGGGCAATCAGAAATGGGCTCACAGTCATGCAAAACACTGTCCCTGGAGTTTGCCTCTGAGCCTGGGCATTTCAAAAAGCCAAGCCTCTCACTCCTGGGCCAAGCCAAGAGACCAAACAGCAGTCACAAGCATTGTGGAGTCTGCAGGGAGATGGGTGGGGAACTGGCTCTACCACCACCACCGGATGTTAGCGCAGCTGTTTTGCATTCACAGTCTGGTTCCAAGCAGACCAAGGAAAATGCGAGATGAGGCTGAGCTCAGACTCAATTATACATTCAAATTGCCTGTATTTAAAAACCCCTAAAAACTGTAATGGCTTAATTAAGCTGGTAACTTTATGGCATGCTTCTCCCTCAGCCTAACACAACTCTTTCTCTTTTGCTGAGAAGTAAATGCGACAATTCCATCTTGCTGGGATGGCTGCCAGAAGGAGGAGAACCTCCAGGATGAGAAAATGAACAAAGCAGATCTTGGCAGAAGCTAAATTCCCCTCGTGGCAGATGGACTACAAATCTCCAGGCTTTTGGAGTACATAAAGCAAGGCTCTTGGGGAAGGAGTAGGCACCATTTTAGGTTCTAAGAAAAGCACGATTGAGTTTCCATGTGGGGAAGCTGGCCTCCGGAGCTCACCAATTCATAGCTCTCTTTCAAAGAAGAGAGACCCAAACTATGACTATGGAAGAAGAGGCTCTGTAAGACAGCAATGTAACCCCACGCCCATCTCCATCTAAAAGGTGCCGTGTTTTCCCAGTCCATGTGATGGATAGCCACAGAGAGGCATGTAATGTCACTGAACGGACTCCGTGCTCTCACTCCTCATCATCTTCCTTAAAGAAAGGGCTCAGTCAGAGCTGCAAGAGTTTCCTCATAGAAACCTTCAGATTGGGGACGGCGTTATGGCCTCATGGATTAAATTGCCACTGAGGACATTTGTATCCTGTATCAGAGTGCCAGTTTTGGTCCTTGCTGCTCTACTTCTGATCCAGCTCCCTGCTAACATGTCTAGGAAGCAGCAGATGAAGGCTCAAGTACTTCTTGCCACATACAAGAGTTCCTGCCACAAACAAGAGAAGCTGTTGCAGGCATTTAGGGAGTAACCAGTATCTGGAGGATCTCTGCCTATTTTTCTGTCAGTCTGTATTTCAAAGAAATAAATACAAAGAAATAAAAACATCTCTTGTTGATGTTTGAGAATACCTTGTCTGAGTATATGTCCTAACCAGGACTGGCCTTTCAAAGAATATTATTGCTTGATAACCTTTATTTCTATAGTTTTTATTTACTTACTCTTTATTTCTAAATAGGCTATTTTTTCTCAAATATCTCTCTTGTCTCACTCATTAGTAATAGAACCTTAAGTTGGTAAGTTAATTTTCCTTATTAAAATGGGATAATACTAACTCCTATTCCACAATTCTGGCAAGATTTAATGACATGCATGTGTAAGACACTGAGCACAGTGCCTCTTTCCTTTTCTATTTATTAAGAATTTTATTTATTTATTTTGAAAGAGCCACAAAGAGAGAAGGAAAGAGAGAGAGAGAGAGAAACCTTCCATCTGCTGGTTCCCTCCCCAGATGGCTGAAAATGGCCAGTGCTTGGCCAGGCCAAAGCCAAGAGCCAGAGCTTCATCTGGTTTCCCACATGGGTAGCAGGGATACAAACACTTTGACCATCTTCTTCTGCTTTTCTCAGGCCATTAGCAGGGAGCTGGACCAGAAGTGGTGCAGCCAGGACGCAAACTGTTGCCTATATGGGAAGCTGGTGTCCCAGGCAGCAGCTTTACTCACTATACAATGCTGGCTCTCTTTCCTTGGTTATAATATTTATTTATCTAGTTTGATGTATTTGAAAGGCAGAGAGACAGAGACAGAGATATTCTAAGGCCCATAAAAGCCAGAGCTGAGCCAGGCTGACGCCAGGAGCCAGGAACCCGATTCTGCTCTCCTATGTGGGTTACAAGAACACAAGTACTTGAGCCATCACTTGATGACTCTTTGGTTGCTCTTTAGCAGGAAGTTTACATACAAAGAAAGCAAAGCCAGAACTCAGGTGCCTGGATCTGGGATCTGGGTATCCCAAGGACATTTTATAAAGATTTATTTATTTATTTGAAAATCAGCGTTACACAGAAAGAGACAGAGAAAGAGAGATCTTCCATCCTCGGGTTCACTCCCCAAATGGCTGCAATGGCCAGGTCTAAGCTAGGCTGAAGCCAGGAGCCAGGAGCTTCTTGCACAGCTTCTTCCCTTCTTGCAGGGTCTCAAGCATTTGGGCCATCTTCTGCTGCCTTCCCAGGGGCATTAGCAGGGAGCTGGATGGGAAATGGAGCAGCTGAGTCTCAAACCAGCACTCATTTAGGATGCCAGCATGGCACACAGTGGCTTTACCTGCTGCGCCATGGCGTGACACCCCTCTCCCCTTGCCATGGTCATCTTAAGAATGCCATCTTAACCACTGTGCTAAATGCCTTCTCAGTTGTACCTGCATCTTCACAACTCAAAAATGGTAGGTAATAAGGGTAATAACAATTTTGGTTTTTCTTTCACCGATCTTGCATCCTATAGGATTTATATGTATGGTAACAGCCTACAATTACATATCTAAACATGCATCCAAGAAGAGAAGATCTATTTCTCCATCCTAGCTCCTCAGGGTTACAGAGAGGTGATTGGTAACACAATCACCCTATGTTTTACTTATATGGGATTCCGGAATTTGTATTTTTATTTCTGCCTTAAGACCTGCTGGCATTAGCCATTTGGGAATTTAGCAAAAGACTTTTCCATTTTTAGGAAGCCACATGTTCTTTAACTTCAAATCAAAGGTGAAATGCAGTGCGCCATGGCAATAATCCAATGTTTGGAGGCCACATGGACTTTCTGGTTTAAACTCATTTTCCATGAAGTCAAAATTCATTCTTTTCTTTTGAAAGTGCTGAAAGCAATTAGCTGAGACACAGAGAGCAGACCTAAGAAGGATGCCTCTGGTGGCCAAAATGAGGCTTCTGCTTCTCCATGTTTTAATGGCATGCGAAGGGCATTAATCCACACTTTCATTTCCTATTAACCAAATAGAAATGTCTTGAGATAATGTGAATACCTTATGGCATAAGGGACTTTCTAAAGTATCTGATTAGGACTCTGTTTCTCTGTGAATTAGGCAGCCAGGAACACACTTCTTAAAAGCTGACAACTGGAAGCAGCTCACGAAAAGTTAGCCAAATGCCAGTGAGGAAACTTCAAGAGGATTTTTTTTTTCTAGTCCAGTGCCTTCCTGCCATGTCACATGCTGGCTACATCCTGTGTGGCAGTTAAATGCAGAGATGTAGTCAGATTTCCCAAATGCCTCTTAAGAGCCATTAAGACAAATCACACGGTCACAAATGGATGTTGGGCTATTACTGCAGCAAACAAAAGGAAAACCCCATTTTTTGTAGGGTGTTCAAAACCCTTTTAAGAATAATGCCCTAGTTTTCAAGAGTATGCCTTTCCCAGAGACAGGTTTTACAGACTATTGGGGCTGCTTTGCTGACTTTAATGGAGAAAAAAAATAAAGCATATCAGTTAGACAAAATTGAAAACAAGGAACAAACAAGGAAAAATAACCAGCTCTCCACCCCTCAGAAGGGTTTCCCTTTCTTCTGATCCCAGGGTGATGTGTTGTTTGATGGAATTAGCTCACTTGAGGGTGTACAAGGGACAGCTGGGGACTTACATGGCCCAAGGCCAATTTCTGCCTCTTTCCACTCCACTTCCCCAGCTTAGCCCCTGGGGGATGCCCCACATTAATCCTGGCTCTTGGCCTCCCTCTGTTCTACTCAGATGTACTTGAAATGAGGTGTACTTGAAATGTTTTCTTGGGAGATCCAGACAGAAGCTCAGGAGCCCATCCTCTACACTGCTTTCCTTTCTTTCTGTTAAAGTTTCTTTTTATAGGACAGCCTCCCTGTAAACTTGTATTTGCTAATGTACGCAGTTACTATTTCCTCTGAAAAAGGAGTTATTCGTTCCAGAAAGAGTCACTGTAAAAGTCAGCTTGCTTCCACCATAAAGACTTCCTACATCCAGATTGTTCTTGGAGATGTTTGGTTTTTGTTTCTGTAGCTGTTTTTGGTGTCTGGCTCTGATTCAAGCTGTTTTCTTAAAGTGCAAGTGCCATTTGGGTTGTAAAATGCTTGCTATTTGTCTTACTACATGAATCATAGGTTTTTTTTTTTTTTTCCACTCCTCTTTTCATCAATACTGTTGCTTTTCAATGCCTGTAACATATTTCAGGTAATGGTTAAAGCAGTGTGGCCACAGTTCGGGAAGACACATCAGATGTGCCCTGCTAAGGCAAAGAAGAGGAACAGAGCTAATGGCTAAAGAATAGGCCAATGCCCAGGTCAATATTTACACCACACTGCAATAAATCTTGGTAACTGGAAAACTTGTAAAACAAGATGTCAATAATCAGTCTGGTGTGCTGCCACCTTCCAGAATAGTTTCATTAGAAAGATACGGAAATGCTGGAAAATAAATATTCCAATTCTTTTGTGGCATAATTTTGGTTTCAAAAGGATATCACCCTTTATATTAAGGTAAAGATCTAGATCCGTACTGGTTTGTAAGCTGAATGTTCCTGAGGATGACCTGGAGTACATTTAGGTAAATACAGGCTCTCGGATTTTGTACATAGGAAAGCTGATCAAGTAAAGATGGCCTTGGGCTTCCCTGGTATTTCTAGAAACAGTAGGTGGATCGGATGCAGAAAAATGTGGGAGCATACTTTGAGGAATCCTGATTTAAATTATTGCTAGTCATTATTCCTTGGAGGTGAGGAACAAATAGGTAATCAATGTTCTTTTATTTAAAGCAGTGTGGGTCTAGCAAACGGCTCTTCTATGTGATACTGGGTAAGGTCAGAGCAAGGCCCATTGATACAATTTACCAATAAAGTTGCTAAGAAAATCTTTTTAAAAAGAAATCCGATGTCCATACCTGGAGACTCAGGCTTCTCTCAACAACAAATGCAAACAAAACAAATCCATTACAATGCTATGTCACAAGCCTAATCCGCAAACTTTTAGGGGAAGAACAATTTTCTGATAATTGTATCCCTATCATTAAAACATTTTTAACATGTACCTCCCATTAATGTATTTATTTGTGTTTGTTATATAATATGTAAACAGGAAATTTTACTATCATCCATGATTTTACAGTAGAAATAATGTACATTTAAAATATACTCCAATACATCATTAAAGTTGAACTACTTCCTTCCTACACCCAAGAAATCATGTTCTGAATTATTCTTATAGCCTTGATACTGTGGCCTGGCTTTGCATCTTTTGAGTGAGTCTCTTTAATGGAAATTAAGTACTTAGTTGGCACATAACAGAAAGAAAATTTCCAACAAATGCAATAGGAACTTTTTCAGCCTTCCTAGTATTGCTCAAAATTTTATAAGGCTTCCTTACCCCAAATGGCATAGGAAAAAATACATTGTTCTCAATTTCAATTTTGTTCTTCATAACTGGCATGTAAATCATCGGGCCTTGCCATAGCTCAAAGATATTGATTGTCTCCAAAGTATATGTGAGCCTCAGGACTCTGTGTTGTGTGTACTACGTTGTTTCTTGTTTTCTTTACTACACATACTGAAATACTTGTGGGACACTGAGAGGTTTTTCTAAGCTTCTCTCCCCTCCCTGGTTTCACTGAGCATCCCCTCCAGTGAAGAGCCTTGACATGCTTTCAAACCTCCTGAGCAATGAAGTCAGCTAGTGATCCCGAAAAACATACAAATTCTGTTCAGCGCTGGAGCTCACTAGGCTCATCCTCTGCCTGTGGCGCTGGCACACCGGGTTCTAGTCCCAGTTGGGGCGCCGGATTCTGTCCTGGTTGCTCCTCTTCCAGTCCAGCTCTCTGCTGTGGCCCAGGAAGGCAGTGGAGGATGGCCCAAGTGCTTGGGCCCTGCACCCGCATGGGAGACCAGGAGAAGCACCTGGCTCCTGGCTTTGGATCAGCGCTGCACTCTGGCCACAGCGGCCATTTGGGGGGTGAACCAATGGAAGAAGGAAGACCTTTCTCTCTGTCTCTCTCTCACTGTCTAACTCTGCCTATCAAAAAAAAAAAAATACAAATTCTAAATCAAGGAATCTGAGGTAGTGGTTGAGCTTCTATGTTTATAACAAACTCTTGGCATATGCCTGATACAGCTTATCTATGAAGCAGAAGGACTACATGCACTTTTGCTTCTAAGTGCTACTACATTCGATTATTGATTACATTTTGAGTCATATTCCCTATGTACTCTACTGTATCTATTTTCTTTTTCTTTTTTTTTATGACAGGCAGAGTTAGACAGTGAGAGAGAAAGACTGAGAGAAAGGTCTTCCTTCTGTTGATTCACCCCCCAAATGGCCGCTACAGCCAGTGCTGCGCCAATCCAAAGCCAGGAGCAAGGTGCTTCCTCCTGGTTTCCCATGCAAGGGCCCAAGCACCTGGGTCATCCTCCACTGCACTCCCAGGCCACAGCAGAGAGCTGGACTGGAAGAGGAGCAGCCGGGACTAGAACGTGGCACCCATATGGGATGCTGGTACCGAAGGCGGAAGATTAACCAAACGAGCCACGGCGCTGGCCCCTCTACTGTATATATTTTATTTTATTTATTTATTTATTTTGACAGGCAGAGTGGACAGTGAGAGAGAGAGAGAGAGAGAGAGAGAGAGAGACAGAGAAAGGTCTTCCTTTGCCGTTGGTTCACCTTCCAATGGCTGCCGTGGCCGGCGCACCGTGCTGATCTGATGGTAGGAGCCAGGTACTTATCCTGGTCTCCCATGGGGTGCAGGGCCCAAGCACCTGGGCCATCCTCCACTGCACTCCCTGGCCACAGCAGAGAGCTGGCCTGGAAGAGGGGCAACCGGGACAGAATCCGGCGCCCCGACCGGGACTAGAACCCGGTGTGCAGGCGCCGCAAGGCAGAGGATTAGCCTAGTGAGCCGTGGCGCCGGCTAACTGTATATATTTTCAATGAATGCGGAGATCTCAGTAAATTCTCACTGACAATGATGATGACATTTTTTGACATCAGCTCTGTAGTAATGAAAATACTTTGTAATTCTAATCTCAAGAAAGCATCTTATACAGTCATGTTTTGATTTGGGAAGAATATAAACACAGTAAGTGTAAAAGTCTATCCTCTTTCAGATTTTTTAAAGAACATTCTATATTTGTTTGTTGTTGTTATTTACTCCTAAAAGCAGTCAATAAGCATGGAAAATACTTATGACACCATGAGAGAGAAAAGATTATGGACGTGAATATATTAAACTGATATCCACCTAAAAGTTCACATGGTATTTCTTGAGGTCTTGTAAGGGAAATTTTTATCTTTATATTTCACTGTTTGTTTTTCTCAATATATATATTAATTTTATAACTAGTAATACTCACTAAGGAACATTTTTATCATACCAAATTTCTTAGAAATTTTTTAAGGCATATAAGGATACTTGGGATCTACTGTTGATTGATTGACAATTCTCTATTTTCATTGAATTTCCATATCGATTATATGGAAGGAAGTTGGGTAACCAGAATATACCTGAAATCATCAATATCTCTGATTTACTCATACAGGTTTGTATAATTTCTGAAGCTTATGTGTCTAGAAAGGTCATGGTCCTATGGGTTAGTATATGCCAAAAGAATTACATGGCAAGATATCAATGGAAGTACACACAGAATAATTTAGTGGATAATGCTCATAACTTTTCATCTCTTAACATATCTGTCTGCCCACTTAGAAAAGGCCATAATTTTGCCTGTTCAAGGGTATTGATGTGCTGGCACTGAGTAGATTCTAGGATGACAAGTTGAATGGTGCTCCTACCCTGGAGAAGACATGAGAAGAAGAATGGAAATTACTTTGGGGGTAGCTACAAACCACATTAAATATAACTTGTTTTGTTTCTGCCAAATTTCTGCCAATGTGTTAAGCTTGATTTAAAGGAAAAATGATGAAAATGGAAAACAATTTCTAATCATAGCTATTAACTGCCAAGAAGTAAATTCAAAGGGATTTCCTAATTAAAATTTCAATGTATCGTAAATATATTGTTAAGACTTGAATGATGAAAGAACACAGAAATTTCTTTATTGTGGTCTACTGTCGCTCCCCCTCTTCGTGGAGGAACGACACAGGACCCTGCGCTGTTCTTTCGTCTGCTCGGCCCTCCCCGGGTTTGCTGCTGGTTCTTCCCGGGTTGGCTACTATCCCTTCCACCTCCGTGGAAGGGCAGTTCCCCCTGGCCACATTCCCCACTTCCGCAGGGGAGCGGCACACCGCCGGCCGGCTCTTCTCGGGGGCTGCACAGGTGTTCCCCTTAGATGTTCCCCATAGATGTTCCTCATAGATGTTCCTGGTGCATGCCGTCTCTCTCCTCCTTTATAGTCCTCCTCCGCCAATCCCAACTCGGCTGCCCACACGCCGAGTACGCTGCTCTCCTCCAATCAGTAGCAAGTCCTACAGTTTATTGGTTGAACTGGAGGCAGCTGTGCGGAAGCTGTTTACTCCTCTCCCAGCGCCATATTGTGGGAGAGCAGATGCATAGAATAAGTCTTAATTCCAGTAACTCAGTCTAGTCCGAGCTGCTCCCCACAGTCTACAAGGTATCAAAGCAGGAATAAGGTTCCTGAATGTACAGGAAAGAAGGTCTATTTATAAGATGATCTCATAAAACCTCCACCCACTGAAATAAGCCATTCCTGGGATAGTTATAAATCCAACAAAGTCAAACTAGGGACAGCTATGGAAGAAAATGCTAAAACCACACATGCTATGCAGATATGTACAAACAGATCAATAAAACATGAGGAGTGTCTATGGGGTCCAAGAGTAATCAGTAAGAAAACAGAAAATGAAGCATGCTGGTTTATTCATTTTAACAAGGATTTCCTAGTTGTTTGTTTTTTTGTTTTTTTGTTTTTTTTTTGTAAAAAAATTTTATTGTTGGGGCTGGCACTGTGGCACAGTGGTTTAACGCCCTGGCATCCCACATGGCCACCAGTTTGAGACCTGGCTGCTCCACTTCCGATCCAGCTCTCTGCTATGGCCTGGGAAAGCAATAGAAGATGGCCCAAGTCCTTGGACCCCTGCACTCACCTGGGAGACCCTGAAGAAGCTCGTGGCTCCTGGCTTTGGATCAGCACAGCTCTGGCCGTTGCGGCCAATTGGGGAGTGAGCCATCGGATAAAAGACCTCTCTCTCTCTCTCTTTGCCTCTCCTCTCTCTGTGTAATTCTGACTTTCAAATAAATAATCTTTAAAAAATTTATTGTCAAGTACTTTTCTAGGCCCTTGGCAGCATATACCAATCAGCACAATGGATAAACATCTTTGTCTTTGTGGAATTTATTTACAAGAAGGTAAAACTAGATGATGAACAGTATATTAAATAAAAAAAAAACATTGTGTTGTATGTGAGAAGATGAGATGTCCTACAGAGAAAAGTAGTGTAGAAGGGTGGAAAACACCAGTTGAGATGAGATGGGAATGAGGTGGTTATCAGTTCTAAGCAGGGTATAGGGTAGTGCTCACTGAGAATGGACATTTGATCAAAGACCCTGAAAAGATAAGGGAATGAGCTATGCAGCTGTCTTGCAGAAGAGTTTTGTCTTCTCTAGGGCAGAGGCCTACTGTGGGATGTGCTTGTCTGACTGCAGAGATTGTGGGAAAACCAGTGTGTGCAGTGTGTGGTGGACAGCTGGGAGAAGTGATATGATATAAATGTATCAAGGGAAGAGAAGGCGGGATCATGAAGGCTGTACTAAGAATTGAGATGACGTAACACAGGGTCAAAGTCTGACAGCAAGGTTACTGTCCATTCTCCCAATTTTTTTTTTTATCCTGCTTGCTCAAATTACATAAAATCTTCCAATCCTACTCCTACTTTGTGCTTTCTTACTGCCTGTATGCCTGCAGTAAACTCCCTGATGTATGCTGTTGCTCATTCCAATTCCTACTAATTCTGTGGCAAATTTGTGTACCGAGTATGCAGAACTCTCTTATAGAAAATATGATCTAAGGCTAGTATTGCTTCTCAAATTAAGTGAAAATTCTTCTCTTTATCTTGTGGGGTCTGGCTTCCTTGCAATGTTCAACTTACCAGTTTCCTGTCAACCTTTCAATTTTTCTCTCCGATGTCCATGCCTTTGCTTGTACCATTCCTTACACACGACCTATTCCTACCCTCCCTTGCCAACACCTTATCCATTCTTTAGATGTCCCAAAGTGTCCCAGTCATCTTTAGCATCACCCCTAACCTTTGCAACAGTGCTCTTCTTCTTTGCCAAAATTACTACCATTTTACTTCTACTTCTCCTAAGACAGATCCTAGGTCATAAAATATTAATTATAAGTGGAATCCAAACATACCTAAAGTCAAATCTTTGTCTTATTCATGGATTAATTTTTCCAAAAAACATGGAAATTTTAACATACTAATAAATACTGATTAAACGAATTTCACTATTCCATCTGTAAGCACAGGTTCACAGTTCTAGCATTATTGACATAAACCCATTTGAGACATAATGGTCAGTCTTGTCTTCATCCTGACCCACGGGCATTTAACTTTGTGATTACAGATACTTCTGTACTCCTTGTGACTACCCATGCTTCAAGCCCAAGACAAGGAATATGGGATTAATTTAGGAATCCATCATATTTTTAAAGCCATGACAACTAGCTGTACCATAAATATAGCAGATCACCCAGCAGCATAAATAATGGAAACACTGCCTGGGGGGCAATAAAAGTGATTGATGCTGTGAGCTGCTGTTAACCCTGGTTATCCCTGCTCCTTGAGGATCACCACGGCCTGTCTTTGTGCCTGAGACTGGCACCAGAAGCAACCTCAGACTTCAGACACCTACTGTGCTTTGCCATCTGAATTTGCAAATGAGAAGTAATGATAAGAAGTATCTAATTCAGAGTAAACCAGGTCCATACCCACAGATGTGTCAAAGAGCACTGAAAAATCTTGAGGTATGGATACAAGAATTAGGCACTTAGTTTTATTTTTCTTTTAAATAATAAAAAGCCTTTCAATGGCTTCCTCTTTACTGGTATATTATATATAAATACACCTTTTTCTTAATGTTACATACGCGCAAAGATAATGGATTTCATTTTGGTGCTGACATGCTGAAAAGGGAGATATTAATGAAAATTTTTCAGGACTAGGAACTCTCGGTTCTGATTCTGGTTCTGCCACTAATTAACTTCATTAGCTGGTTCGAGTTCCTCAACCTGCTCAATCCAGTCTCTGTCTCTTTTCTTTTTTAAAAAATGTTTTTTCGATTTATTTATTTATTTTTATATTTGTATCTATTCATTTATTTGAAAGACAGAAAGACAGAGATATCCCATTCACTGGTTCACTCCCCAAATGCCCACAGTGACTTGGGAATGGGCCAGGCTGAAGCCAGGAACCAGGGACTAAGTCTGAGTTTCCCATGTGGGTTTCAGGGACCCAAGTACTGGACCCACAACCTACTGTCTCCTTGGGTGTACATTAGTAAGGACCTGGAATGAAGAACAGAGCCCGGACATGGACCCATGCACTCCGATATGGAATGTAGGCATCCCCAGCAGTGGCTTATCTGCTGTTTACTGCCTTCACCAGGCTCCCTGTCCCTTTACGTATGTGTGATGGAGAGAAAAAGGATAAGCCTGCTGCACCTTAATTATCTTTTTTATAAAAAATGCCTCACCTATTTGCTCTGCTGCTAAATCTTTAGTGAGTTGAGTGTCAGAGATGATAGAGACAGAAATGGAACTAGAGATAGAGAAGGAGAGAGAGAGATGATGAGAGAAATGGTCAGAGAGAGAGAGAGAGACTATCTATCCACTGGTTTACTTCCCAGATGGCTGCTATGACAAGGGCAGTGCGGGGGCCAGAAACCAGGTACATAATCCAAGTCTCCCACATGGGTAACAGGAAGCCAATAACTTGAGCCACCACCACTACCTCCCAGGATCTGCACTAGCAGGAAACGGGAGTCTGGAGTCTGCAGGTGGAATCAGGAAGTAAACTGAGGTATTCTGATGTGGAATATGTGGGCATCTTAACTTCTAGGCTAAGTGCTCACTCCCAAATTAGACATTATTATATCCATCTTACAGATGAAAAGATTGGGATTCAGGGAGATTGTGTAGCTGCCTAAGGGTATATGAAATAAATAACAAATCCAAACCCTGATCATCTGAATCCCTGATCATCTGAATACTTTAACTTCACTTGTTAAAGAATAAAAATCATATGATCTTAAGGGCTTCTCTAATTATAAAATACAGTGATTCCATCATCCCAAATATCCCTGGAGTTTCCATGTAATAACAAGTATTAGGAATAGGGAAATGATCTTGGTAACTCATCATTTTTACTCCATTTCTCCTTTATGGGATGGCAAATTTTGCCCTTCCATTATTTTCCAGCTCAAGTCACATCAGCCACAATAATTATTCATGGAGAAGGCACATAGATCACTTCCACTTTGGGGTAAAATAGGAAACATTTTAGAAAAATATTCACCTTTATCAAAGTATGATCACTTATGGAGGTCTTCTGCAGGTTGGAATTCAGATTTTGAGGAACATTTGTATCTAGTCTAGTAGGAATCTTGAAATTTGTTTTCTAAGAGGTCTTCTAAATGAAATGCATGTTTTTATTTTCCTGTTACAGCTGCAATAAAACAAGTACTTTTCTGTCTTTAGATCTGTGTCCACACTATCTCTGGTTTAAGTGTCATATGACTCCCCCTCTATAACCAAAATGTTTACTTGTTTCTTCAAGTCTTGTTCTATCCTTCTAGCCCTCATCATGTTGGTCTTACTTTAGAGGAACTTAACACAGTTTTCCTCTAAAAGGTAAATTCATTTTAATCCCTAAGGTACCAAGTAGAGTAGTTAACACAGATCCGAGCTGTGATATAAGCTTGTGTCAGGAGTAAATGATTTCAAAATGTATATTTAGGTTGGCATTCTATTTTTTTCTTTCCTACTTCTTCATTCTACCTATAATATTTTTAATTAAATGAAGGAATCATGGTAAGTAGCTGGGTTTCCAAATGTACCCATTCAACCCAAGATGGAGCTGGAACTGGTCTTAGGAGCCAGACTATTGGAAAGTGTAATTGATTAGGTTCCTAGGGAACAGGTTCTGAGACAGAAATTTGTATTAATAAAGTTTATGGAGGAATGCTTCCAGCAATAGCAGCTGGAGGACAGGGAAGTTCGTAAGAGAAGCAGAAATGGGCAAAGGAAGAAATTACGCAATGTTGTTGCAATGAAACCTTAGTTGATTCTACCAGAAAGTTTAGAGCCAAAGTAGCCTTTCAGAATTTTGCTTAATTAGAGCTAGAAGGTACCTTCAGTGGATGCAGAATGACCCAGGGGATGGACAGAACCTCAGAAGAGCAGCAACTCTGGACTAGCACAGTTCCCCAGAGAGACTCGGCTGTGAGAAGACAACTGTCCTAATAGCTGGGAAATGAGGGACTTCACACTGAAGGGTTGTGAAGTGGGTGGTGCAATGTCGCTTCCTTGTCGTCTATAAAGAAGGAGTTCTGAGCATCCTACCCAACACAACATCAGAATATGCTCCTTAGTTCATTTTGGCTTTGGAAGTTCCTAATCCATGGCATTCACAAACATGAGGGAGTGACAAACAAAATATGGTCCTGTGTCAGCCAGAAGGACAGACTGTGTTATCAGAGGAGAAAAAAAAATCACAAATCTCTGGGGGAAAAAAATCTCAAATTTTTGAAAATGCCAAAAGCAATTTATAGATTCAATGTGATACCAATCAAAATACCAAAGGCATTCTTCTCAGATCAGGAAAAAATGATGCTGAAATTCATATGGAGGCACAGGAGACCTCAAATAGCTAAAACAATGTTGTACAACAAAAAATGCTGGAGGCATCACAATGCCAGATTTCAGGATATACTACAGGGCAGTTGTAATCAAAACAGCATGGTACTGGTACAGAAACAGATGGATAGACCAATGGAACAGAATAGAAACACCAGAAATCAATCCAAACATCTACAGCCAACTTATATTTGATCAAGGATCTAAAACCAATTCCTGGAGCAAGGACAGTCTATTCAATAAATGGTGCTGGGAAAACTGGATTTCCACGTGCAGAAGCATGAAGCAAGACCCTACCTTACACCTTACACAAAAAATCCACTCAACATGGATTAAAGATCTAAATCTATGACCCAACACCATCAAATTATTAGAGAACATTGGAGAAACCCTGCAAGATATTGGCACAGGCAAAGACTTCTTGGAAAAGACCCCAGAGGACAGGCAGTCAAAGCCAAAGTTAACAATTGGGATTGCATCAAATTGAAGTTTCTGTACTGCAAAAGAAACAGTCAGAAAAGTGAAGAGGCAACCAACAGAATGGGAAAAAATATTTGCAAACTATGCAACAGATAAAGGGTTAATAACCAGAATCTACAAAGAGATCAAGAAACTACACAACAACAAAACAAACAACCCACTTAAGAGATGGGTCAAGGGCCTCAATAGACATTTTTCAAAAGAGGAAATCCAAATGGCCAACAGACACATGAAAAAAATGTTCAGGATCACTAGCAATCAGGGAAATGCAAATCAAAACCACAATGAGGTTTCACCTCACCCCGGTTAGAATGGCTCACATACAGAAATCTACCAGCCACAGATATTGGCAAGGATGTGGAGAAAAAGGGACACCAACCCACTGTGGGTGGGAATGCATACTGGTAAAGTCACTATGGAAGTCAGTTTGGAGATTGCTCAGAAACCCTAATATAACCCTACCATACAACCCCCAGCCATCCCACTCCTTGGAATTTACCCAAAGGAAATTAAATTGGCAAATAAAAAAGCTGTCTGCATCTTAATGTTTATTGCAGCTCAATTCACAATAGCTAAGACTTGGAATCAACCTAAATGCCCATCAACAGTAGATTATATAAAGAAATTATGGGATATGTACTCTATAGTATACTATATAACAGTAAAAAAAAAAGAAATCCAGTTATTTGCAACAAAATGGAGGAATCTGGAAAATATCATGCTGAGTGAATTAAGCCAGTTCAAAGGGACAAATATCATATGTTCTTCCCGATTGGTGACAACCAGCCTGTTGAAGTGAAATGGACACTATGAGAAACAGTGACTTGGTCAGCCCTTGTCCTGACTGTCGAGGAACAACTTAATAATTTATCCCTTTTAGTATTTTTTTTGTTCTACTTAATACTATTGGTTGAACACTGTAATTAACACACAATTATTCTTAGGTGTTTAAATTTAACGGAATGTGATCCCTGTTAAATATAAGAATGGGAATAAGAGAGAGAGGAGATGTACAGTTCGGCACATGCTCAATCAGACTTGCCCCAAATGGTAGAGTCAGAAATGTGCCAGGGGATTCCAATTCAATCCTATGAAGGTGGCAAGTTCCAATGCCATCTCACTAGTCAAAGTGATCAATTTCAGTTCACAATTATCATAATGATAAGATTAAGAGTCAAAGGGATCACATAAACAAGACTAATGTCTGCTAATACTAACTGATAGAATTAAAAAGGAGAGAAAGATCCAACATGGGAAGCAGCATACACAACAGACTCATAGAATGGCAGATGTCCTAAATAGCACTCTGGCTTCAGAATCAGCCCTTGAGGCATTCAGATCTGGCTAAAATCCCATGAGAGTATTTCAGACATGGAAAGTAAAGACACTCTGAGAGAAAAAAAAAAAAAAAAAAAAACAAAAAAACAAACCTAAATTAAAGAATTAAAGATCTCTGTGAGTGAGATCCCAGCAGAAAGAACCCGCCATCAAAGAAGGAGGTACCTTTCTCTGAAGGGAGGAGAGAACTTCCACTTTGACTATGACCTTGTCTAAATAAGATCAGAGTTGGTGAACTCTAGAGGCTTCCATAGCCTTGGCAACTCATGAAAAGAATCCCAGGTGATTACTGATGCCATAAACAAGAGTGTCAATTGTTAAATCAACAATAGGAATCACTGTGCACTTTCTCCTTACGTAGGATCTCCGTCCTTAATGTGTTGTACTATGTGAATTAATGGTATAAGTAAGGTTCAAACAGTATTTTGTACTTTGTGTTTCTGTGTGGGTGCAAACTGTTGAAATCTTTACTTAGTATATACTGGATTGATCTTCTGTATATAAAGATAATTGAATATGAATCTTGATGTGAATGGGATGGGAGAGGGAGTGGGAGATGGGAGGGTTGTAGGTGGGAGGGAGGCTATGGGGGGAAAAAGCCACTGTAATCCATAAGCTGCTCTTTGGAAATTTATATTTATTAAATAAAAGTTAAAAGTATATTAACTGATAGAATTAAAAAGGAGAGAACAATCTAACATGAGAGCGGGATACACAGCAGACTCATAGAATGGCAGATGTCATAAACAGCACTCTGGCCTTGGAATCGACCCTTGGGGCATTCAAATCTGGCTAAAAAGCCCCTGAGAGTATTTCGGGCATGGAAAGCCAAATACTGTGGCAAAAAAAAAAAAAAAAAAAAAAAAAAAAAAAAAAGTGACCTAGGTGAAGGATCTCTGTGCGTGAGATCCAGTGGAGAGTATGGGCCATCAAAGAAGGAGGTACCTTTCTCTGAAGGGAGGAGAGAACTTCCACTTTGACTATGGCCTTGTCTAAAGAAGATCAGAGTTGGCGAACTCAAGAGGCTTCCATAGCCTTGGCAGCTGATGACAAGAGCCCTGGGTGATTACTGTTGCCATAAATAAGACTGTCAATTGTTAAATCAACAGTAGGAGTCACTGTGCACTTGCTTCTCATGTAGGATCTCTGTCCTTAATGTGTTGTACTATGTGAATTAACAGCATAACTAGTACTCAAACAGTACTTCGTACTTTGTGTTTCTTTGCTGGTGTAAACTGTTGAAATTTTTCTTAGTATATACTACATTGATCTTCTGAATATAAAGATAATTGAAAATGAAAAAAAAGAAATTACTCAAACATTCTGAAATATTTAAAATATAAAGAAATACTAGTAAAATTCAATTTTCTTATTCTAACTTGGGAATTATGTTACTTAGAATTATTACTTAACCTGAAGTTGCATAAATCCATTAATATTGCCTATACTTTATACTGAAATTAAGTGTATATCTAATAAATGTTTATCTTTTATTTTACTTCTGAGGATGTCTACATTAAAATCTTCTGTTTTACTTTTCATAGAGTAACTATTAAATTAAACTAAAATTTTAATTACTGCAAAATAAACTACAAACATACTTAAAAAGAAAAAAAAATTCGGAAAATGCAATTTCAAGGTCCTTTAATCTCACAGCATAATTCTGATCCAGGAGGAGAAGAAGCAAACTGAAACACCCTGAGTGTTTAATACATCCTTAGTACCATCCTTTTACAAGTCCAGATTTTATGATGTTTACATAAAATATCTTAGGGCCCCATATGTAGACCACTACAAAATGATCACTTGAAGTGATTGTGAAAAAGGTCAACTTCTGGATCCCACCCCTCAAACCCATCAAATAAATATCTTGCAAATTGAACTTGTAAATCTAAATTTCAGCAAACACAGGGAATAATTTCAATGCTAACTGAAGTTGAAGAACCACTATTTTAGAAAGAATTGTGCAGTTAGGACATTGGAACATGAAAGTAAAAAGAGCTAAATAGGTGGGTTTCTTGCAGAATGTTCTACTCTGAGAAAGTGATGTGATTCTTCTGCATGCCTTTGATCCAGAGAGAAGGAAATACTTAGGCTCCTTCACAAGAAATATAAGCTTTTCAACCATGGTTTATGATAAAAGACTGCATGATTCCTCTACACACTAACATCTAAATGTATGGCATTGCTGATGGCCATGTTAAATATCTATTCTGACAGTCGTACCAGTGAAAGGCAAGTCCAATGCATAAAAAAGACACAGAATTAAACTTTATTCTGTTTTATTTCCAGATGGGGTTTTATTCTTCTCTTTCTTCTTATTCACTAGAAGTATAAAATTTAATCCCTACAATGTACTGGTGAACTGGCTCTCAAGAAACTAAAGAAATGAGGTCCAAATAAAGGAAGACTACTAATTTCTATCGTAGAAATACTCCCACCAGCGGTAATTCCAATTTATCAGTGGTTTAAAACTGGCTTGTAAAATTCCTGGGCATTTAGCCTAGTATTTAAGATTTTGGTTGTGATTCCACTGTCCCACATAAGAAGGCCTGGGTTCAACATCTCACTCCATCTCCAAATTGCAGCTTGTTATTAATGTACACCCTGTGAGGCAGGAGTAATATCTCAAGTAATTGGGTTCTGGCCACCCACATGGGAGATCTGCATTGAGTTCCTGCCTGCTGACTTCAGGATGGTCCTGTCCAAACCACTGCAGGCATGTGGGGTGTGAACCAGCATACGGAAACTCTCTGTGTCTGAATGTCTTTCTCTCTCTCTCTCTCTCTATATATATATATATGTATATAGCTATACATATATCTATATTGTATCTTCCTCTGCCTATCTGCCTCAGAAATAAATATTTTAAAAATTATTTTTAAAAGATGATTTATTTTATTTATTGATAGCCAGAGAGAAAGAGAGAGAGAGAGAGAGAGAGAGATCTTCAAACTGCTGATTTACTCCCCAAATAGCTGCAACAGGCAAATCTGGGCCCGGTGAAAGCCAGGAGCTTGGCACTCCATTCAGGTCTTGTACATGGGTGGCAGGGGCCCATGCACTTGGGCCATCCTCTGCTGCTTTCCCAGGCATATTAGCAGGGACTTGGATCAGAAGTAGATCATCCAGGACTCCAACCAGTGCTCATATGTGACGCTGGTATCAAAGGCGATTGCTTAACCTGTGGCACTTCCAATGCCAGTCCCAAATTAGAAAAAAAATCTGAATCTTTAAAATTCTACTTGCCAAATCTAATAAGAGCTAGCTAGCAAAAACACTGAAGTAGCTACCATTCACTCATTTTTTACTTTTTAGAACATTTAAATGAAATCTGCTCCCCTAAAACCTCATTTCAAGAGCCTTGGGTGATTACTGACGTCATAAATAAGAGTGTCAATTGCTAAATCAACAACAGGAGTCACTGTGCACTTACTCCCCATGTAGGATCTCTGTCCTTAATGTGTTTTACTATGTGAATTAACAGTATAACTAGTACTCAAACAGTGCTTTATACTTTGTGTTTCTGTGTGGGTGCAAACTGTTGAAATCTTTACTTAGTATATACTGGATTGATCTTCTGTATATAAAGATAATTGAAAATGAATCTTGATGTGAATGGGATGGGAGAGGGAGTGGGAGATGGGAGGGTTGTAGGTGGGAGAGAGGTTATGGGGGGAAAAAGCTGCTATCCAAAAGTTATACTTTGGAAATTTATATTTATTAAATAAAAGTTAAAAAAAGAAAACAACAAAGCATTGTGAATCACAGGCACAATATTGTACAGCAGATCTCTAGAAGTTAATCAGTTCACAGAACTGAAATTTTATACTCTTGAACAGCTCAGCTTTTCCAAATTTCTTCCTTCCCCTAGCACCTAGAAATTCCCAGCACCTGCCAACATTCTTCAACCTTGCCAAATACTGCCTTAATAACACTTACCATATTTATACCACTTATACAAGACTTTCAAACGTGAACCAAATTTCTAAATCAGGGTTCTGTAAACATGTTCTGAAATAGTTTTTATTTATGTGCAGTAGAATCTCTGTCAATTTTTCAATGCTACTGTTGTGCCAAAGGAATCGTAGACAGTTGTAAACCAATGGACATAGCAGAATCCCAGTAAAACTTTAGTTATAGAATCAAGCTGTGAGTTGGACATGGCCCATAGATCAGAGTTCGCTGGCTCCTGCCCCACATCAAGTGGGCTACAGTTTCCTGAACAATACTTGCTGTCCCTGGATTCTTGGATGGTACCTTCCTGGCTCAGAAAAGCCTGTGTGATACCTGTGGTTGAGAGTTTTTCCTTCCTAAAGAGGAGAAAATGAAAATAAGCTGGGCGGAGGATAGCCGTACCAGAGGTTAAACGATGACAGAGTAAAGATACCACCTTAGATCAAGGAAAAGATACCACCTTAGACTCCACACAGCAGAAGTGGAGTCCAGCTGGTGCTCCAGCCTCACCTCCCAGAAGCTTTCTCCATTTTGGTTCCTGTGTATCCCCTATAATGTGGTTGCCTGATTACACTGTGGGAGCAACACACAAACCTACCGGGCAGTCACATTAGAGAATCTGACATAAAATAAATGACCTAGAGGAAGACAGGCATGTGGAAATATCAGTAACTGCTGCCTACCAGGTAATCCTCAGGGTGTGGACAGTCTTAATTATGTAATCACACATCATCCAATCAACTGGGAGGCCAGTCTTTTGTACAGAAGTCCAGGGAGAGTGTTGTTTTGTGAAAAATATTTACCATCAAAATACAGGAGGTGGGAGTGTCCATACCCTCTCTGTTTAGGACCCAAGTTCAATTTCATGGCATCTGAAGATGGTCTAAACCAGTTTGGGCAGTCACAGCGTTCCAACTGCATTGTGTGGTCTGGTACCTGAGACATACTACTCAGCCTTTAATCTCAGTGAAGGAGTACAGTGAGACATATGGTACACAAAGACCAAGCGATGCCTCTAAAGGAAAGTAGGAACAGGCTACTACTGTTTTTGCTAGTTAGCTGTTACTAGATTTGGAGAGTAGAATTTTAAACATTCAGATTTTTTTTTTTTTTAATTTGGGACTGGCACTGGAAGTGCCACAGGTTAAGTGGGAAGAGTAACTTGAACAATGGAGACTATTCACCTCCTGCCCATAAATTCAGTTTTAATGTGCCTAGTAATTGCTCAAAAAAATCTTTTAAAGAAATTATTATGATCCTATGCCACTCAATTAAGCTGCATGGGGGGGAAGCAATAGATCATCCAAGTTAGCACTTTTTAAAGCAATGTCCCTTTATTTAGTCAGTAATAATTAATTTCGTGCTTTAGAATGTTGAAATGGGATAGAATAAGCCCTTGTGAATCCAAGTCAGCACTCTGGAATGAGCCTCTGCTGAAACCAGTAGGTAGCAGGTATTTTTGCCTTAATCTGGGTCTGAGAGGAGATCAGCCTAAAGGTCTGTGTGCCCATCAGTGTGTTTCAGCAGAGCATCAAGAATGAACCCCGTGTCAAGGACAGATTGGCGCTTCCTTGCCCCTCCCTCCCTCTCCAACCCCTTGAGAGAGGGGAAGCTGTCCAGAGCAGCTATCTGAGACATGACAGCTAGAGCAAGTGTTTGGTGGACATTGATGTTTGTAACCTGCATCATACAAAGGCTCCTCCTGTTCGGTGTATACAGTAAGGAAATAGATTATTCCAGAGAAAGAGCCCATCATTACTGGGTGACTCAGAAAGTGGGTGCCTGAGGTGGGTCAGTTGGGCAGGATTCGAAACAGAACTTATTTTTGTGACATTTGCTTTGCTTTCTTCTCCTCTTACTTTGGAAGCTATTACACTGTTATGCAGGTCCTATGGAGTGCTCTACACAGAAGTAGTCCAAATACACCCATGTGAAACCTGTCTGCTAGTCCAGATTTTTTGGCTTTCCAATTTGTAAGGTCTAATTAAATGCAATAGCCTTCTTTTCTCAATGGATTTTCACTACACACCAGAGACTTAGTTGGAACACTTATTTGACTAGCATTGTGACTTTACAAGAGTCAGGGGACTTAAGTCTCCCCAAAACATGCTGTATTATTTTATGAGTACAGTGTTTTCAGACTTGCTCACATTCGGAGCCAGTATCAGAAATGGGTTGCAACTTCTCTGGTCTTGAAACTGCATCTATTTTCCCTCCTGAGATTAAGGAAGAAAATTCAGTACTCCCTGTAAGAAGGATTTAAAGAATATACTGTGATATAAATACATTGAATATTATGAGGTGCTGCTTTATTTAAGATAACATACCGGGACTGCTTCAGAAAGTTTGTGGAAAATGAATTAAATTATTAATTTATTTTGGGGAAGAAATTTTGAAATCTGCTTAGTTTATTCTTAGAATGCATTTTCCATGAACATTTAGAACACCTGTTGCATGCATGGATTTCAAAAATGTTTTGTAATAACATTAACTTATCTTTTAATTCCATTTTCCATGAACTTTATGAAGTGCTTTCCTATGAACAGGTTAAATTCATCACCAAAGGGACATATTAATAAACAGGAAATAGACCCATAATTCCAAAGGCTATATTCTATGTCCTTTAATAAGATTCTGTTGGGGCCGGCGCTGTAGTGCGGTGGGTTAACGCCCTGGCCTGAAGCACTGGCATCCCACATGGGTGCCGATTTGAGCTCTGGCCTCTCCACTTCTGATCTAGCTCTCTGCTATGGCCTGGGAAAGCAGTAGAAGATGGCCCAAATTCTTGGGCCCCTGCACCCACATGGGAGACCTGGAGGAAGCTCCTGGCTCCTGGCGTCAGATAGGCACAGCTTTGGCCTTTGTGGCCATCTGGGGAGTGAACCACTGGATGGAAGGCCTCTCTTGCTGTCTCTACCTCTCTCTGTAACTTTGTCTTTCAAATAAATAAAATGAATCTTTAAAAAAAAAAAGATTCTGTTGTAGGACAGGGACAAATAAAATAGCAGAAATTCCTTCCCATATTAATTTAGTGAGGGATATTTACCTGCTGTGCAGGAGGTCTTTTGAGGATGAAAAAACCATAGGGTTCCCCTAAAGAACAGCACTTTGTTCTCCCACCATCATTTTCTATTGTGAGTGCCTGACTTTTGGTACACTGCGGATACTCAGGTTGCTTATTTATTCACTGTACAATCTGCTCCTTGCTCTCTGACTTGAACATTTGCTTCATATCTTTAAGAATCTACTTTTCATTACAGAATAATAGGTTAAACAAAGGTAGTCATAAAGGTTTCTTAACACAGTAATGTTTCTCAAAATGGTATCACTGTTAAATTTTCTTCATTATTTTGATATTGTTGTACATGGCATGTACTATACTTGCCTAAAATTTATATCTAAATAAGGTGATATTATAAAAGATTTAAAATACTACTTAAGCTTCACTTTAAATGATATTTCTGAAAAATGGGCTTTGATGGGTTGGTTTATTGAAAATATATGCATTGAAATAAATATTTTAAAAACTTCATTTATTACCCAAATTATCTCATGTGTCATATTAATCTACCACACAGTAATTAAAAATGAAAATAACCAAATCCTGCCGGCGCCGCGGCTCACTAGGCTAATCCTCCACCTTGCGGCGCCGGCACACCGGGTTCTAGTCCCGGTTGGGGCGCCGGATTCTGTCCCTGTTGCCCCTCTTCCAGGCCAGCTCTCTGCTGTGGCCAGGGAGTGCAGTGGAGGATGGCCCAGGTGCTTGGGCCCTGCACCCCATGGGAGACCAGGAAAAGCACCTGGCTCCTGGCTCCTGCCATCGGATCAGCACGGTGCACTGGCCGCAGCGCGCCGGCCGCGGCAGCCATTGGAGGGTGAACCAACGGCAAAAGGAAGACCTTTCTCTCTGTCTCTCTCTCTCACTGTCCACTCTGCCTGTCAAAAAATAAAAAAAAATAAAAATAAAAAAAAGAAAATAACCAAATCCTATGCTAATACAAATGCTAATTTTGTACAAGATTTTTGATGTTTTCCAGAATGTTTTTAATGTAAAAATTCACCTTGCTTAGTATAATGTAGAGAAGGTGGAGAGAGAGTGTTTTACCAGTAAATTGTTTTCTTATAGTAAAGTCATACAGCCATAGACACAGACTTCTACAGTCCCAATCTCTCTACTTTAAGGGATAATATTTGGCAACAGTGAATTATAGGAACTTAGCCTATTCTTTCCATTGCTCTTTATTATGTAGCCTTGAAAGGAGAACAAACAGAATTCCACTCTGCATTTGAAAGTGATGACAGAGGCAAAAACCACAAGAGGCTTCAGACTAAGTTTTTTAAAAAAAGAAAAGAAAAACAGAAGATAACCTAACAAGAGGGATATATAATGAAATTGTTTCCTCAACCAGAGCTTTAGTAGAACTCATGAGAAACTGTAATAAATACTTTATCTAGAAAGGTCAACCTATAATTATCTGAAGCAACAAGAACATTTATTTTGATAATTAAAGTCAGTTACCTTTGCTCTAGGATCAAAAACACACCTCAGCTACTGTGCTTCCATATCCCAAGTTCCATAAATCTAACATTCTCTACCATTGCCCTAGTAATTGCTGGACATCAGTTACCCACATTAACCAGAAAAAAGGAAAGGAAGTGATGTCATATCCAGACGTTGAGTGGTGATGTCATACCCTGATGTTGAGTGCTGATGTCATACCCAGCTGTTTAGTGGCTCCCTTCCTCAAAAGCAATAGAACTTAGGCTCCCTGAGCAGTAGACAGCTGCAGTTCAGGAAGTGAATGCGAACAACTGAGGTCTGTCCCTCTTATAATGAATTCACATTTTTTCAGTGAGAAAACATGCAGAATTCTGAAAGAAAAATAGAGCTATTTGTAATCATATTTTTTAATGGAAGAAATACAAATCCTGGTTTCAACTGGAAAACCTGACATGTTGAGCTTGCTCTACCTGTCTGGGGCTACCTAGGATCTTCAGAAATTCCTAATTTTAATTAAGAAAGATGGTAAATGTCTAGAATCCATGTCCAAAAGAATTGATATTGAACATGTGGCTCAGTTTTCTCTATCCAAGCAAGATATCACTCTTGAAATTAGTACTTTTTTTTTTTTTGCAAATGGATATATAGAATAGCATTTAGAAGACAGTTAAATATACAGTAAGATGACAGAGAAATCTCCTAAGTTGTATCAAACATCAGTTTTAAATGAAGTTGTGTGGGCTTGTGCTGTAGCATAGTGGGCTAAGCCTTGGCCTTCAGTGCCTGCATGCCATATGGGTGCAGGTTCTAGTCCTAGCTGCTCCTCTTCTGTTCCAGCTGTCTGCTTATGGCCTGGGAAAGCAGTAGATGATGGCACAAGTACTTGGGCTCCTACAACTGCATGGGAGAGCCAGAAGAAGCTCTTGGCTCCTGGCTTCCCATCGGCTCAGTTCCAGCCATTGCAGCCATTTGGGGAGTGAACCAGTGAATGGAAGACCTCTCTCTCTCTCTGTCTCTCCCTCTCTCTGTCTGTAACTCTACCACTCAAATAAATAAATAAAATCTTTTTAAGAATGTGATTTTTTAAGAATGTGACAATCACATTCTTTCAGAATAGGGGCAGATCTAAGCCCTTCTAAAAAGCAAGTAACATTTTACAGAGAGTGAATTAAATACTTATTTAATGGATAGGTATGGGGAGTTGTATGTACGTTGGGGAGGTTTCCATCAGTCAGAACCAGAACCACAATGATCTTGGTTATAGTACTTAGTTCTGGAAGGAATTTTTTTGATCATAAATCCGTATAGTTCCTTGAAAGGTGAGAAAATGGATTTTCCTTTGTCTGAGGTCTCAGGCTGAAATCTGAGCCAGGGTTTGAAACCAGAGTTCTGACCCATGATTTACATTTTGGAGTTCACTGTTCCTGCTGCATTTGGTTTACAGAACTTCAAAACACAATATATTGTCAAACACACTCATGACTCGATGGACTTTCCTGAAATACTCTTGGGAAAGGATTATCTCTTACCAAGTAGAAGAAAACCAGATTTAGGTGTGATTTGTCTGGCCGTCCCTAAAAATATAAATAGTAAACAGACTTGTGTGCTTATTGGTTACACAAAGAGAATAAACATTTCCTATAGGTGAGCAATTCTTAGGCTTTTACATAATTAGCCTTACTATTCTCCTAATCTTTCAACCACACTCTCAAGACCCAATGCTGATTAATGGACAAACTCGACATAAAATGTGAAATTTGACTTTCATTTATAAATATGTGCATGTGTGTTTATTTGCATTGATGAAGTCTTACATATTCAAGAATTTCTGGCTGAATCTATAAAATCAGGAATCGTTGGAATAAGGAAATTCAAGGAAGTAAAAGCAGGATGCATTTTTGTGTTGTTAATTCCTTTTCACTTTAAAGAAAGCTCTGCTGAGGGAAACTCCATAAAAGGGTATTCCAACTGGTCTCTGCTTTGACAGATACGCATCTATAAGCATGTCTATATAAACTGTGTGGTTTTCTTTTCTGTCTTAGCAAGGCAAAGCATTCATTGCTTTCTTTTTCCACATACAAGTTTACTTATTGTGATTACTCAATAAGAATAAGGAGATGATGACAGTAAATCTCACATTATATGTAGTTGGAAACCTGCACTCTAGCATCAAGATAGATGTGACAAATGCACTTTGGAAGAATGAAGCCATCAGCAAAAAGCCCCGGAGAATTATAAAACTCTGGGAGATAGGATAGTGTATGTGTGAGATGATGAATCTGTGACCTGCAAAGCAGACTCTATAAATTTTGGACATCAACACCACCATAGGAACAGTTCTCCTTCCCTAATGAGCTTGGTGCCCTCTTATGCAATGGCTCATTCTGCAGCCCATTAGGGAGCATGAAACCCATGAAAATGTGGTGCACACAGTGCAAGTAGCTCACTCATGGGATGGACAGACCTGTTGGGAAAGTATTGAAGGGCACATTGAAGCTAAAACAATCTCAAAATATTAGAGAAAGGGAAGAGGTAGTGAAATTGGGGATTGTGGCAGTGAGGTACAGAGAAGGAAATGGGGCTTCTTAAAGAACCGTGTGGGTGATGATGAATGTGTTAATTAATTTGATTGGGATAATCATGATACAGTGTATACAAATATCAAATTATCACAAAGTACAGCTTGAATATCTTCATTCTTTGTCAGTTAAACATTTTAAAACAATAAATACATTTTCTGGCTATCACTTGAAACACAAATTGTTGGTGCTGGTATTCAATTATTGTTAGTTGGGGGTGGAGATTCTAACTCCCTGATTATTGTTATACTAAATGAATATTTTTATTTTAATTGAACCTTATTTGATCTTATGTGGAAAAATCAGTAAAATATAAACAAATTCAAAAGGACTTTTTAAAAATCTTTTATATTTCTTTAACTTTCTTAAAATTTTACTAATTTTTTATTTTATTTGAAAGGCAGAGAGACAGAGACAGACAGACAGAAAGAGATCTTCTTCTTATGTTCCACTGCCTAAATGCTCATAACCATCACAGCTGTGGAAGGCTGAAGCCGGGAGCCGGGGACTCTCTCTGGGTCCCCATGTGGTGGCAAGGACTCAAGTACTGAGTCTTATTTGCTGCCCCCAGGATGTGCATTAGCAGGAAGCTGGATGGAAATCAGAGGAAGTGTAGATGAGATTCCAACCCAGTACTCTGATATGGGATGCAGGTGTCCCGAGAAGCAATTTCACTGCTGTACCACATGACCACCCCAGTTTTCTTTTGAAAGGATCTATAAACTAGACATTAATCACCACCTTATATTAACTACATAGTTCAAATTTTAAAATATTTGCAAATAAAGATTTGTAATATATATGTAATATACACAAACCTGAATTAACATGATTACAGTAAATCAATATCCTTACCATCCAATTAAAGAAAACGAACATCACCAAAATATTGAAGTCTCTGACATTCTTCTCCTTGATTTTGCCACTTTTCCCCACCTGATTTTTGTGATTATTGTTGTCCAACTTAAGAATTGCTATAGGAATTTGATAATGCATATACAACTTATGATACTTTATTCTCTCTGTGAAATATGTATATGTGGGATACTTTATTCAAACCTAGCAGATTCTTTGGTTTTCTATCTTTCAAACCTCAGATAGCGTCTTACTATTTTATCACTTTATTACTCTTCATGTTAGTGAATTGCATACAACATGGATTTATATAGAGATATTTGTATATTTTTGCCACAATATATTTATCTATTTACCTGTTCTTCACTGAAGAACACCTAGGTTATTCCCATATTCTTGTGTTGCTGTGTGTGTGTGTGTGTGTGTGTACCTTGAATAAGCAATTCTTCCCTACTCCAAGTTCAGGAGATATACCATCTTTTATTCTAAAAATTTTATACTTTTCCTTTAGCATATAAGCCTGATAATATATTTGATATCTATACATGAGGCAGATACCCAATTATTTTCCTTCTCCTTTTTCCCCTTCTCACTTAGATAACTAGGTTTTCCAGCACCATCCTTTGAACAGATGCCGCCTTCCTCACTTATCTGTAATGGGATTCCAACACACATAATGTTTCCATGTGCATAGCTATTCCTATATTAACAATCCTTCTTGATTCTTAGAAATTTTTAATAAACGATATCCAGTGAGACAAATCATTCTACATTATTCTTCATCAGCATTATCTTGGCTGTTTTGCATTATTTATCCCTTATAATACAATTTTTAACTGGGATTCATACAGTTTCCTTTCTATGTAACCTGGCAATGGCAGAGGTAAAAACTCAATTTGCAGCTGGCTAACATACAAATATCTTCTAAGTAGAAAAAATAGGCAAATCAAGATCATTTCCCCCCAAATATCTTGCTAGAGCCTAATGATTCTTAACGAAGAAAATATATTATCTTAAGGTGCTATATACCTATAGTTGTTAACAAACATATGACACCATAGAAAGGAGTACTGTAATAGATGGAGTGTATTATTGTCACTGTTTTTACACTTTTTTGCTGGAGCCAGACTGTTGATAGAAATTTTCCTTGATCATTTGAGAAACTGTTTTTACACTTTTTTGCTAGAGCCAGACTGTTGATATAAATTTTCCTTGATCATTTGAGAAACAGAGTCCTCACCTTTAGCCCTTGCAACAAGTGATCACCCTGATGCCAAAAGGCTGTTGAAAAGCAATGGAAATATCCATTTGTAGACGTGTAGGCAAATGGCACCACTATGCATAAAATGGGATCTAACCATTCCTTTCATGTTGAGATCTAAGAAAGCAAATTATCCAGGCAGAAGGCAGAAAGACAACTACACTTCATATATAATGACCCAAAGGGAAAAGACAACAGGCCTTCAGGCAAAGTGTAGAAGAAAGAAAGTGGTTAGAGTCAGATGTCCTAGAGCCATACTTTGACCTTACTTACGAATCCAATCCATAGTGCTGCAATGAGTTGGTTTAGGAGTGAGGATTGGCTTATTTCTTTTGTTTGTTTGTTTGTTTAAGATTTATTTATTTATTTATTTGACAGGCAGAGTTACAGAGAGGCAAAAGCAGAGGCAGAGAGAGAGAGAGGCTTTCCATCTGCTGCTTCACTCCCCAAATGGCACAATGGCCAGAGCTGGGTCAATCCAAAACCAAGAGCTAGGAGCTTCTTCTGGGTCTCCCGTATGAGTGCAGGGGCCCAAGGAGTTGGGCCATGATCTGCTTTATCAGGCTATCAGCAGACAGCTGCATTGGAAGTGGAGCAGCTGGTATACAATCTAGCACCCACATGGGATGCTGGCACTGCAGGCAGTGGGTTTACCTGCTACACCACATTGCTGGTCCCTGGCTTATTTCAATAGGGAGTGTTAGTGTTCCATATGTGTCAGTCAGGAGCAAGGATAGATAACCCAAGATGACTTCATTAGATAAGCTTAATCAGCTACTATATCTATTAAGAAAAATCCTTTATATAACACAGTGAATTCTCCTAGGATCTGCTCAACACAGTTGTGGCTCAACCAACAGCACCTCCTAGTACCCAGATGGCCAGAGAAACTGTTGTTGATATTCCTAATATCATAGGCACTGCAGATTCAGGATGGATCATGGAGAAACAGCAAGGAATACCCCAGGGGAAGCGTAAGAGAAAAATCTGTAGGCTTGAAGAAAGATTGGGCATTTATGAGGTGGTCAAGAAGGAGAGGATTGGCAAATGGAGCAGCCTATACCAAGTGCAGTCATAGAAGAGAATCAAAGAGCAAACAAAAGTGGTTTAATTACAGTAGTGGAACGTGAGGCTGACAAGGTAAGTGAAAAAGAAGATTATGAAGTATCACATATGTTCTGCATGCAAGGGTGTAAACTATTTAAGAATTTTACATGTGAACACGAATGTCCATTCATACACGCATTTGAGAATATTGACTCGATAGTCTGGAGAATGGATGGGAATTAGAGATATTATGATAGGAAGAATAATGGCCCACCCAGAATAACCTGGGGATCTATTACTTTCCATGGAAAATAGGACTTTGCAGATGTTGTTACGGTCCCTATGACAGGGAGATAATCCTGAATTATCCTGGCACGTGGAAGAAGATTTCAGAGTGAATCAACATGAGAAGAACTCCATGCATCGAAGCTGGGTTTTAAGATGGAGGAAGAGGACCATGAGCCAAGGAAGGTGTGTGACCTGTGGAATCTGGAAAGGCAAGGAAAGAGGAAACAAACCTGCTGGCGCCTTGATTCCAGCCCAGAGAGACCTATGTTGATTTTTAATCTAGAAAAGTATAAGAAAAAACATTTTATTGTTATAAGCCTCTAAGTTTGAGAAGGTTTTTACAATAGCCACAGACAGCTAATACAGAGGGTGAAACTGTTGACAGAGAGATAAATGAGGAAGCTACAATAATCTATATAAAAAATTCATGGAAAGTGGCATTCATTCTGACAGATGTATGGTTTCACAAAAAAGAGTAAATGCAGGCAGAATTTACTCCAACGATTACATTCTGAGAAGGGCATGAAACATAATTTGTTTTAAACAAAGATGAATTACCCATTTGCAGTCAATATCCTTCAATGAAGAATGATGTCCTGTTAGATCCAGAATGGATGAGGCAATGGAAAAAAATGACAAGCAATCTAGATCATTGAGACCTAAAAGAAAATCCCTTTTAATTAAATTAGTGGGCAATTTATCTGATACTTTCAGAATCTGATTCTTTGAATTCATTATCAGACAATGCTGTGTAGTTAGTAGCTAATAATCATTCTCTGAAAAATAGTGTTTTCTCATGGTTTGATGTCAACAAATCGACTATACATGTTCTTGCATCATGGCCCATGGGCTGCCAATTTAATTCTTCCATACTATTTTATTGATTGAATTAAAAATTTAGGAATAAAATGAAGTGCATTTTTGGAATTCTGACAACCTGGGTTCAAATCCTGAGTGTATTATGTCATGGATGTGTGACCTTAGGTCAGCATCTGCACTCAACAGCATAGTACTTCATCTATAAAATAAGAATAGTGATAGAAACTACCCTGTGTACTTTTTCAGAGGATTAAGTGAGGGATTATGTGAATTATTGGGTATGGTATTTAGCACACGTAATAAACACCCAGTAAAAGTTGGTTTTCATCATGCTATTTGTTCCTCATATACACAACCCTGTGAGGACACACTACAAAGAGGGCCATCTGAGAATCTCATAGCATATCCTGAGTGTTCTATTTTATTTCTGTTTGTACCAGACTGAGATGGTGGCAATGAACAGTTTGCTATGATAGCCTAGAACAGTTAAGAAGTTCTTATATATTGTTACAAAATGTAAGGCCAGGGAAGAAATATCACCCAAAGGAAGTATTTTAATTTTAATTTGAAAGACAGTAAAGATGTCAAGAATGATCAAGATAGGCCACAGCGCTGTGGCTCACCTGGTTAATCCTCCACCTGCGGCACCGGCATCCCATATGGGTGCCGGATTCTGTCCTGGTTGCCCCTCTTCCAGTCCAGCTCTCTGCTGTGGCCTAGGAAGGCAGTGGAGGATGGCCTAGGTGCTTGGCCCCTGCACCCGCATGGGAGACCAGGAGGAAGCACCTGGCTCCTGGCTTCTGATAGGTGCAGCACGCTGGCCGTAGCGGCCATTTGAGGGGTGAAGCAACAGAAGGAAGACCTTTCTCCCTCTCTCTCTCTCTCTCTGTCTATAACTCTGCCTGTCCAAAAAAAAAAAAAAAAAGAATGATCAAAATAAACAGATGGAACTGAGTAGAAAACATACAGTGTTATTAAATGTTCAAAGCCTAATTTGACCAAAACATAGAATATTCTTATGAATATGAAGAAGCGATGGAACAATAAATTTATTAGCTTCAGAGGGAACTGAATCTTCTACTAGGTTTGCATTTCACTACATGCTGAGTGAGGATTCACTGGTCTACCTGATGCTCTTTATGATGATATTGGTAGCTTTGTGCTGGTAATGTAGCAGGTAAGATACTGGAGGTCAGTAGATCAGAGGAAAATGTGTTCTCTACATATTTGAGATAATCTGGTCATGAAATAATGTTCTTCTGAAATAGGGGATGAAATAGGAGATTGGATCTAGAGACATTAAACTATAAAAGGAAAAAAAGTTCCTCTAAAGGGCCTTGGAAAATGGTTGCTATCCTATCAATAGGAAAGGTGCTACTCTATGAGGAGGAACACTAGTCAGCACTAAAAACAGCAAGGGAATTCTATCTGGATTTACTGATATGTAAGGAAACCCATCACTTTCCAGTGAGAGAAGGAAAACAAGATGAAATAGCACATACCGTGTGATATTAGAATAAACAAAATTATGGAAGCATTAATAAATAAAATTGAGACTAGAGATTAGGAGGATGCTGTTATTTTTAATGTTTGAATAATGTGTTACTTAAATGTTTTACAACAAACATATTATTTTAACCATAACATTTAAATGTAAAACAGTAATGAGCTTCGTAAATTAGACTAGCAGTAAGATTATAAATATCCAACTCTCCTCAAAGGCTAAGTAATTCACATATAGCAAATTGTCAATAATTATTCATTTTAATGAAGGACTAAAATGCACTCATATATCATTTAAGGACAGGCATACACTCTGAGAAATGAGCCCTTAGGTGATTTGGTCATCATCTGAACAACATAGAGTATACACAAATTTAGGTGTAGCAAATCAATCCCTGGGTGTAGTAGCTTGATACAATTAAGAACACAGAAATTATAAGATGAATGAGGTTGCTACTAATGTAACGTGGCATACTATTTCACAGTATGTTTTTTTAAATATATATAGGAGTATATTGTAAAATAATGATTAAAATATAGATTAGTAAATATATAAACCAGTAACATAGTCATTTATCATCATAATTATTTATGCTATAATTTTAAATGACTGAATGTACGGCAGGTTTGTTTGCAACACCATCATCACAAACATGTGCATAATCTGTTTTTCAGTGACCTTATGATGGCTACAACATCACCAGAAAAGGGAATTCTCAATTGTGTTGTAACACTATGGGATCACCTTCATATATGTGGTACACTGTGGCTAAAACTTGTTACTTGGCACGATGATATCCCCAAAGAATTAGGTCACAATGAAGGAAAATTTTAAATTATTCTGGAGCATGAGAACAGAGAATTGATTCTCAAACTAAAATTCCTTTTAAATTATCAAAACAGATTTTAGTCAATATATTAGTGATTTCATCTGCCAAAGGGAATTGCCCTTTCACTCTGTGTTGAAAAGATGTTGAGGAAACAATGATATTTATCTGAAGACTACATGGTATTTATAATTTACCTACCCTAAAGTTTTGATCTATGATTGTTTGTAGTGTAAGATTTGATAACCAGGGTTCTATTGTTCAGTTCTCTATTTCATGGTGTGACTTGAATTACGTAAGCCAAAGTAAAAGTACAACTCTGAAGCAATGTGATCAGGCATGGACTTATTATACTGCAGTAAACCAAAGTCCCTCATGGGTATGAATGCAGAAATTCTGCAACCCAAGTGCCTTTTTGCTTTTCATACATCCATATTATAACAGCACTAGGACTAGAATTATAATTCTTCCTGTAAATTTTACTTTATTCAGTACCAATCTCTTTGGAGCTGCAGTCATAATAATAAATTATACAATAATTATATATGCATTTCTTATGGTTTCTATTTCCTTAAAAAAATCTGTGAATATGAGAACAGACATCCTCTACCACTACATAAATTAAGGTCTACAAACACACGGCTGGCACCAAGGCTGTAGTAATATACATCAAGCATGTTGCCAAGAGCGCCTCAAATACGTTCTTTAAAATTAAACCTCTGACCACTGCATATCACATTTACTAAATATCAATCCGTTTTTGTCAAGATTGAGAATGATAGCTGTTCCCAAACCTTATCAGTCAACGCCTTAAAATGTCTGGAGGGCAATTCGACTAGACCAAAACCAAGTTTAAAAACCTTAAAGAGAACACCAGAGTGATTCCATCAAAGCAATGTAAAAGAAAACCATTTTTCCCCTCAAGAAAAAAAAAAAAAAAAAAAAAGAATCCATGAAAAAGAAATCAGAAGCAGCCGCTAAATTAAATGCAGTGTTTTCCACATCTGTCCCTTACAGGAAAAAGCGAAATGGTCTCTTGCAGAAAGCTGCTCGCTTTTTTCATCCGCTGTAACACACACAAGCAGTTAGGAGTTACTGTAGCTCACTTGTTTGTTAGTACGCACTAGGAGAATTTCAGTAAGAGGAAAGGACCCTGTATTTATGAAGCTCACAGCTCAGCAGGCTGGAGAGTCATATCTCTCCACAGAGAGATAACAGGTAGGGGTATCTTGGAGAACTTCCATAAGAACTCCAAGACAAAATGAATTCTACCGCCAGGACTAGAAAAGAAGGTTCTTCATCCTCAACACCAGCGCCATAATTATTGCCATCAGTACTGTCACCCTGTCTTGGGTCTTCAAATTACCTGTGTGTATTTGTATATGAGAAATTGGCTGGGGCCGGCGCTGCAGCTTACTTGTCTAATCCTCTGCCTGCGGCGCTGGCACCCTGGGTTCTAGTCCCGGTTGGGGCACCAGATTCTGTCCCGGTTGCTCCTCCTCCAGTCCAGCTCTCTGCTGTGGCCCAGGAGGGCAGTGGAGGATGGCCCAAGTGCTTGGGCCCTGCACCCGCTTGGGAGACCAGGAGGAAGCACCTGGCTCCTGGCTTCGGATCAGCGCAGTGTGCCGGCCGTAGCGGCCACTTGGGGGTGAACCAACGGAAAAAGGAAAACCTTTCTCTCTGTCTCTCTCTCTCTCACTGTCTAAATCTGCCTGTTTAAAAAAAAAAAAAAAAAGAGAAATTGGCTGGAGTATGCATTTAAATATCTTTTCAGAGTTACAATCCTACAGGCCATCAAATGTGGGAAAGATTTTACATGTTAAAGTAATTTGTTTTGTAGGTAAATTGATTATTTAAAGAAATATTTAAACTACCCCTCACGCCGATAATTACGGTGACACTAAATTGTAAAGGTACCATCTTTCCAAAATCAACAATTGCTAAGATTTAAAAAAAAAAAAAAAACAAAACTTTGGAGGCTTTCTACTTCTCTGTATAGATTTTGAGATAGCAATGAATATGCTGTATATGAAATTTTGTTACCTTTCTTCATGTCATGTAATAGTATAAAAATTACCTTGACTTTTATAATCTCTTAGCAACACAAATTACTGGCAGTACAACAATTGTGTGTAAACTGATGTGTGATTTTTATACACATGATCTCCAAGTACAGTTATTGAAGTCATTCCCAATTTATCATTGAAGTGTTGCCCTGACCATCCTAATACATAGGTACTGCTAGATAAATGTCAGCATTAGAAGTAGAGAAAATGTTTTAAGGGTTTTCAAACACATTGGCATGTTACTTGACTGCATGTTTTAAGTGACTATGAGTGGTCATGAAGGTGGCCCTTGTTTACTGTGTCTATGAAAAGACATGAGGGCAAAGGTCAAGAACTAGTTCATGGGAGAACCTGTGACTGACAGCTGGCTTTCTGATTCATGGAGGATGCTCTCCGTGTTTCTGTTCTCTGTGAGGAACTGCATTTCCTTCACTGGATACAGACAGATAATCACACAATCTCTAACTCCATGTCCTGACTCCAGAGACCTATACCTAAATTCCTAACTGCCTACAGTATATTTTTCTGTAGCTATCCCTATATTATTTACGTCCTTGAGCAACTGAACTACCTTTCCCCCATTCTTCTTTGCCTTCTCTGGAGTCGTTATTCCCACCCTCAGAAAGGTTTGCCACTACTTTCCTCGTGATATATGAAGACTATGTCAAACACATTGCATGAGGTCGCTGTTTATACGTGAAATTTTTCTTATACTCCTTAATAGATGCAAGTGAAAGTTTGCACCAAATTCAAAACTGAAAGCTTCTGGGGATTTGTAGGTAGTTAAAAAAATAATCTATGTAAATAGTTTTTTGGTTTTATTAGCATTCCAAAGAAGAAGAGAATTTTTGGAAACCATTTATTCAATACTTTCCTCCTGAAACTGACTTTTCAGGAGAAGACAATTGGGGCATCTATCAGGAACATGTATCTGTGCATATTTATATTTAAAACCCTGATTTTCCTTTTCTTTTTTAACTATATCAAACAGAATGAGTAGAAGTTCGACTGTTATGTGCTTTAAGATCTAGTCAAACATAACCGAATCATAAAACATTGGTAATGTAAGTTCATTCCAGAATTAAAGCCATCAAGAAAATTTTGTTTCTAAAATTATAATGCTAATAAAAATGTAAAATAACTTCTAGAAAATTTGGTTGACTATTTAAATATGAGGATACTCCAACAAATTCACAAAAAATGAAATTAAAAATATGAGTTTATTTTGGTGTAAAGCATTTCTTCCATAATATATTAAAAGGTTATTATGAAAAAAATGGATTTCAACATTTTTGTACTAAAATAAACTCTTATTTTTAATTCTATTTTCTATTCCATTTTTGAAATACTCCATACATTCTAACACAGTTAAGAAGTAGGTAGAAAGACCATAGGTAAAAGATTTGACTGTTTCTTTTTCCATAAAACACACATATTATCCAGAGATTAACAAACAAATTTTTAAAAATCAAGTTATAAAAGTTAAAAGCATGTGCAATATAATTTTTTCATCAAAACTGTTGAGGAATAAAATTACGTGAAACAAAAGAGAAAATCTCAAAGAGAAATACTGACGAATAAAACACATGACATGGATATGTGTGCTGTGCTTTTGGTTGAGCACGGCTTGGGAAAACCACATCTCACACTCAAGTGCCTGGCATCAAGTCCTGCCTCCACTTTCTATCCAGCTTCCTGCTAGTGCTCCCAGGAGGTAAGAGATGATGGCCTACCTGGCTGTTGCCTTTGGTCTGGCCCAGCCCCAGCCCTTGCAGGCATTTAGGAGCAGACCAGTAGATGGAAGATTCTCTCTCTCTCTCTCTCTGTGTGTCTTACTCTCTCCTTCAGTCACTCTGCCTTTCAACTAGACAACAAACCTTTTTTTTTTTTTTAAGATTTATTTATTTTTTGAAAGTCAGAGTTACACAGAGAGAGAAAGAAAGGCAGAGAGAAAGGGGTCTTCCATCCATTGGTTCGCTCCCTAATTGGCTTCACAGGCCAGAGCTACACTGATCCAAAGCCAGAAGCCAGGACCTGCTTTTTCTGGGTCTCCCACGGTGCAGGGGCCCAAGGACTTGGGCCATCTTCTGCTTTTCCATAGCAGAGAGCTGGATTGGAAGTGGAGCAGCTGGGTCTTGAACTGGCATCCATGTGGGATGCTAACACCACAGGTGGCAGCTTTACCCTCTGCGCCACAGTGCCGGCCCCTTACATGTCTTTACTGACAAGGTATTTGGTCTAAGAGAATGTTGAACCTCACCCTAGCCTCCCTTGTTATAGTGCTGTTCCAAGTCTAAGCTCCTCTGCTTCCTGCTGGTGCACCTAGGAAGGCAGCAGAAGATGGCCCCAGTACATGGGCCCCTGCCACTCATGTGGGAGACCAGGTTGGGGTTCCTGGTTCCTGACTTTGGCTTGAACCAGCCCTGGTTATTTGTGAGCATTAGGGCAGTGATCCATCATGTGGAAGAGATATCTCTCTTTCTCCCTGTCACCCCCTAGTCTCTGTCACTGTTTCAGATAAATAAGTAATAAACAAATCTTTAATAATAAAAATTTAAACTGTGTTTTTCAGATTTTTTAATTTCGAAGATTTCAATAAATTAAATTACTGTGGTAATGAGATGCAGTAGCTCAGCAGCTCTATTGCAAAACTGAAGTGTCTTTAATTATTGCTGTTCTTGGACTAGCTCATCACTTTCTATAAAAGGTTAAGAAATAATTGGGCACTGAATAAACGGATAAGAAACACAAGTAGGGGAGAAAGAAACAAGATTGAAATGTCTAAATCTGATGTTATTTCTAAAGGTTAGGAAAGAATGCATATTTTCTTTCTAAATGTCAATTTAATCTGAATGGCAGCGAACCTTGGCTAACATTTGAATTTAATGCGGAACTTTTGAAAATGAAACAATTGCATAGCTAACTGCCTGTTTTGCTTTTTGGTGAACTTCACATTTGGCTTTCCGCTGATGGATAGCTGAAGTATCCTTCCTTTTTGGAAGTAAAAACATAATAGTTGGCTTTTATCAGAAGGCAAGAGAGAGGCTTTGTTTTGTTGGCCACTGATTGCTCTGGGGTTGCTAAGGCTCAACAGGTAGGGTAATGGATGAAGCTATGCAATTGATCCGTTGGATGCCTTCTTAGAATTAGAGGGGGTCAAGCGATGAGCACTATGTTGGACAATCAACACTTCGAAATGCTAGTTCTATTCATTTTCTCCAAACATAAATGCTTCTCTAAAGGCAGGCTCCAGGGCTCAGTATCATACAGAAGTCTTCACAGGCCATGTGGGCATGGCTGGGTTCAGTCAGTTCAGGCAGAGGACAACAGACTGCAGTAGAGTAACTGCCTTTAATCCTAGGGAATCCTAGTGAAAACTTTCTTGATTCCTAATTACTGGGTAACTGAAAAGAGATCTTCCCTTCCCCTTATCAGAAATGTTGTCATTGAATGGTTTGCCAAAGTCTTTTAGAATTCATAAAGTATGGAATTAGAATTGTTGAATGTTGTAGAAAGTCTAAGACATAAAACACTATGGATTTCAAAAAGGTGCATGCTCCTAGGTAAGCTGCATTTCTAACAAATATTTAAAAACAAAATATTGAGTGGAATTAGGTTTTTTGACATAGTATTAGTAAAATTCCTTTCCTAATTAACCAGTGACTTTTCTGCTTTAAAAAATGTTATTTCAAATAGTTTCTTCAACTCTTTCACCTCTAAGAATTTCAAATGGCCCATAGTTTACACATCTGGTGGCAAATAGAAATTTAAGAGTTGTGAACAGGAAATGGTCTATAAAGTAAATCGATATTAATATTACACTCAAGAGCTACCTTTTAGCTTAATTGACCTTATAGTGGGGGCAGAAAAAGTACAGAGCCTATTTCAGGTCCTACAAAGAAAATTAAACACCATAGCAAGAGCAGAATCCTTGGCCACCCCCATGCAAAATGATAAAATAAACAGGCACTTCCCACTCCTGAACATATTTCAGATTCAAAATCTCCAAACTGTTTCAGGTCTGATCTTTCTAACTACAAATTCAAAGACTAAGAGTCACATTATAAGATATTCTGCTTTCATGGCAAAACGTTATTAGAAGTGAATTATCAAGATGACTTTCACACAGTCTTTATTAGATATGCATCAGTGACAACATGTGTTGCTGGCAGACTTTAAAATGAATCCAGCACACATTGTTCATTCTTATCTGTTCTGATATTATCATATCTCATCAATGACCTGTATTTCCTGTGTTCTATGCATTAATAACTCACTTCCGATGATGTATAATTTTGCCTATCTCCCACTGAGTATTCCAAATTCTATATCCCACATTCTCCCCATCACTCACCAAGAACAGAGATTATTCTAGGGCTTATTCTGCTTTGTGGTTCTGGAAAGTTGTCTTTTGCTAGTATGCAAGAAAAAGTAAGGGTCTATTGATTCAGATTGCAATGGACAGTCAAGCAGCTGCTAGCTGTTCCTCCCTGAATATCAATTGTCTGCTATCTACTTTGAACAATTCTGCTGGTCATGGTTACATTTTTAGCAAGTTTCCTGTCAAGAAACTGATACCAATCATCTCTCCTGAATAAAGAAACGTAGGCACAGAATAATGATTAGGATCAAGATGGGTCTTCAGTTTCCAGATCTTCATGGCCCCTCGTATTCAAAGTGGCGTGACACTCAAGGACTTCACTGGAGCAAGTGTTGGCAGGAAGTCATCCTTGACTTCTGCATAAAGTAAAACATGTCTGGGTTCTGCCTGCTCTTTTGTGATCCTCCCAAGATTTCTGGCTAGCTATCATCCAGTGGAACTATTGGAAAGAATTTGTAGCAATCCATCCCCTGGAATACAACTTTATGTCATGGTTGCTTGTCCAGCTATGAAAGTTTTCATGATTTTACTACTTTTATGAGCTAGAATGTCACCATGCTTCTCCTAAGCTTTTTCCTCTGGTGACTGTAATAACAGTGGTAAAGGCATTTTCTTGAGGATATGTCTCTGAAGGAACTGACCTACCAGTTTTGTAAGATAGAAAAAAAACCTATTATAAATCCTTCAACTCTACAGATAAGGGCTATAAAATATATATATATATATATATATATATATATATATATAAATGTGCATATATTCATATTCTACCATCCATAGCCCAACATACTATTCAAGCGGGGACATGACAATTTAGGAACAAAATTGCCTCAATTAAAATTCAAAACTTTAGTCCTTTTAATGTAGTGTTGGGTAGATACAGCAAGAACACTTTATGCTGACAGTTTCAGAAGATCAGAGTTCAGGCCAGTTCTGTCACCAATTAGCTTCACAAAATTTCCTCAAAGCAGGGAACTGAGGACCTAGAGAATTAGACCTTTTGCATAAAAGTGCAGTATTTTCAGAATGCTATGTCTTTAAAACATAGGTCCTAAAACTAACCACATTCAAGCAAGAGCCCATGTTCTGGTAGATTGATTTGTTCTCCAAGTAATCTGTCCCCAAAGTCTCTGCCTTCTGGGAAATATCTCCGGCAGTTGCTGCCTCTATATGACTCTGGCATCTTACCTTCTGGGGGTTCTGTAGTTGCTGCTTTTATCCAGTGTGTAGTGGAATGAGAAGGTCATGCCAAGAAGGCTGCTGACAGGGAGCATCAGTTACTCAGGAATGGCTTTGAAATCCACCTGGCAACAGAGCCTGCCTGACAACAGGCTGTGATTGGATGGCTTCAGATACTGCCTGGCAACAGGCTGGGATTGGTTAGGGCATAAACCGCCCCTTGACCGGATTGGCTGCCTTGGCTATTTAAGCTGCTGTACCAACTGAAATAAATGAGTCTGCAGGCTGCTCACCTCTGGCCTGCTTTCACCTGACTCCCGGCTCTGTGTGGTGACTCCGCACCTCTTGCCCCCATCGCGCTCCTCCTCTCAGAACAAATCCACAGCAACACCAGTGACTCCAGAATTACACTTGCTTCTTTTGTCTGTCCAGTTTCCTATTCCTCTCCAGCCTCCTCGCTGCCCCTTCGCTCTCTTGCTTTCTGTCTGATGCCCTCTTTGTGTTAAATTACCCAGGTTTTGTTTTCCAAGGGTGATCATTTGTAGTACATGTATAGTACACAACTATGACTTTGACCAAGTTATTTAAGGAGGTTATGGTTCAGTCTTATTTTTCTCCCATCTCACTTTATAAACTCAACTAAAATAGCTACTGCAATAGACTGAATGTTCATGTTCCCCCTAATTCATATGTTGAAAACCATGCTAATCTCTGGGGGTGATGACAGTAGGAGGTGGAGCTTTTGGGTGCCCAAGTCATGTAGGTGAAACCCTCACAAATGTGATTACAGCTCAGAGAGCTCTCTTGATTTCTTTCTGCCTTTGGAGAAGGTGAGAAGTCAGTGGTCTCCAATCTGGAAAAGGGTGCATCCAAGAACCCAAACATGATGATACCTTTATCTTGGAATTCAGGCCAAAAAACTCTGAGAAATAAATTTCCATGGATTATGACATGTTGTTACAGAAGCCTGAAATAAGACAGCTGTCTATGGGACTGCTGTGAAGAGGGAAGACAACTCCCTTTAATACATAATTGGAACTTAATAACTCACAACGCTTCTAAAGTTGCTGCTGCAATAGTGATCGTTCTGCTGACTATGTAGGTGTGGTGTTGTTATTTCTAGAGTCAAAATTAAGACACATAATTTGGCTGGCGCTGCGGCTCACTAGGCTAATCCTCTGCCTTGCAGTGCTGGCACACCGGGTTCTAGTCCCGGTCGGGGCGCCGGATTCTGTCCCGTTTGCCCCTCTTCCAGGCCAGCTCTCTGCTGTGGCCCAGGAAGGCAGTGGAGGATGGCCCAAGTGCTTGGGCCCTGCACTCCATGGGAGACCAGGATAAGTACCTTGCTGCTGCCGTCAGATCAGTGCAGTGCTCCGGCCGCGGCGGCCATTGGAGGGTGAACCAACGGCAAAGGAAGACCTTTCTCTCTGTCTCTCTCTCTCACTGTCCACTCTGCCTGTCCAAAAAAAAAAAAAGACACATAATTCTCTAAGTAATAGTTTTCCCTGCCAAATCACTGCTGTATCAAAAGATGCAAAACTATTTTCCACCCATTTTATCACTCGGAAGTTCAGTGCAAAGCAATGCAGGCAGACAAGCTCGTTTCTATTTTTTTTCAGCCAGTGAAGCCATCTGTGAACCTTAGATATTTGAAACAATTTATTCTAGATAATTTGGATTTATCAGAAGCATAACATAATTTATATATAAATATGCATAGAAAAGCCTAATGAAACTCTATCACTTGTGGGAAGGAATGTGGAACTTTGTGGGAAAAAGTCAAGTATATGTTTTCCATCATTCTCTTTCAATAATTGGTATAGATACATAACAGTGCATTTAGATTATACTAGATGTGTTATATTACAGTTTCTAAATGAATATTTACCAGTCTTTTCTGTTTATTGCCAATTTAAACAGACATTGCTTCAATAAGCAACATCTCATTCCTCTCCCCAGTGGATTTTAAGGAATTAAATGTCAGTTTGTAAGGTGAGTGAGACACACATACATCACCCAAGTACCTATTGCTAAGAATCTAGGAGAGTACAATGCCTGTACAACCCAGCCCTTGGAAAACAACCTGTCTCCAACTGAGAACTGAAATCACTTCCATCTCCTTGGTGAATTTGCGTAGGCAGGCAAAAAGATGTAGGTGTTAATATCAAAATCAGGATTATGGCACCCCTCCACTGGTTAACTTCCAGCAGTTCACCTAATCTCCACGGTACCTCTTTCCTCATTTGTAAAATGGCTCTAATAATGGCTACTATAAGAACAATGTAGCAAGAATGACATGTCCTCAGGTATATAGAAATATAAATAAGCTTACTCTCTAAGAGTTAAGTAGTAAAATCATCTTGTGATTATAAAACCGTCAAGACCTCAGACTGTAAACACAAATACAGCTCCAGTCTCCCATATATAACTCTGTGTTCTTGAGAAGATTATATAAATTCTTCAAAACTTTTTTTTTAATTTGTAAAACAGGGGTAACCAAAAATTACCTATCTTAAGCATCGATATGCAAGTTAAATTTTTGAAAAGAAAAGCCATTGGTATATTGCTTAGTTTATCACTACAATAATTACCAGAATATAATGTAATGGTTGATGATAGAGATACTCAAAATTGACTATTTTAAGGAGATTCTTGGTCAACAAGATACAAGGATAAACTGGCCAAAGGTCTAAGTGTATTAAGAGAGCACAGGGCTGGTACTGTGATGCCGGTCAAGTCCTGGCTGCTACACTGCCAATGCAGCTCTCTGCTATGGCCCGGGAAAGCAGTAGAAGATGGTCCAGGTCCTTGGGCCCCTGCACATGCATGGGAGACTCAGAAGAAGCTCCTGGCTCCTGGCTTCAGATCAGCACAGCTCCAGGCACTGTGGCCACCTGGGGAGTGAACCAGCAGATGGAAGACTTCTCTTTCTCTCTCTCTCTCTTTCTCTAACTCTGCCTTTCAAATAAATAAATAAATAAATATTTGAAAAGAGAGAGAGAAAGATTGCATCAAACATGAGAATAGTACTCTAACAATCATGAAGGAATGAATACAGAAGTGAATGACAAGGTCAAGCTTTGGTAGTGCATATTCCGTTGAAGTTAATATTTGAGTTGCAGTCACAAGCACTTTAGGACTCAAGGCCATTACTTATACCACACACATTCTACCAACTTCAATTTCCCCTGTATTTGAATCTTACCTGCAGGCAGACTTCTTTCTGATGCTTCAGCTCTGATGTAATAAATCTGGATTGATTGACATTGACAAGTTCATTCAGAATCTTACATACTTCATAGAAAATTAACAAAATAAATTTAATTTCACCCATGATTTTTTTGAATCTTCTTAGCATAAGCCAGCCTTTCTTAATCCATGAAACTCTGGGTCTCCAGCTATCAGTGGATGCAGCTATGTTTACGAATCACTGGTATGAAACACCTGGCTCTGGCACTTATAAACTACTAGGAGTTGTTCCATTAATAGAAAGCTGATCATAGGTTCTAAGAATTACATGATTCAAAAAACATAGTGTGGCTTACAGCACTAAATATTTGCTATTTAATAGCAAGAACAAAACTATAATAAAATGCTTGAAATTTACATATAAAGATGTCTTATTTTGGAAGGTAGAGAAGATAAAGTAAGATAAAATTGTATCTTTCTTGTGTTCTTAATTTTTCAAAATAATACCTGACAGATAAGGAAAGGTCACTGCCAAAAGACAATATATGTTAAGCTTTTCCTCCACAAGTAGAACTGAAACCATTCTAGTCCTGCAATATTTTCTTTCTGAATCACATTATTGTCATTAATGCAAATTCATGCTTTTATTTTTTAACCAAGCCAATACATCATCAAATATGCAATTCAATCATTTATCACTCAGTAAATACATATTAAATTAGAAGTTATATCCAAAGACACTAAGCATATAAAAATAATAAGATAATTCTGCTCTTCTACAAATCCACTTCACTGGAGAGAAAAACTCTAAAATTTCTATAAAATAGAAACGTACAATAAAACAGCAACATAGTAGAGTAGATTCTATAATGGAAGACTGCACTTACATTAGGAAAAAAAGTTTAAAAAGTCAGGAATGAGAGTGATGTGAACTGGACATTAATCCTAAGTAGTGGGCAGTACTAGGCAGTATTCCAGGGAGAGTACATACCTTGAGGAAGTATCATATGTATAGGTATAGAATTATGAAAGGTACCACAGATCAGGAAACAGTGATGAGTTCAGTCTTCAGAATATTGTATTATTGCCTGAGCATCTGTACAAAGATAGATGATGCATGATTTACATGGGTTTTTCATGTGTCATAAATGCTAAGAAATAGAACTTTCATTTTCTGGATTATAGTTCCCCAGAAACTATATTTTAAACTATATATCACTTTCTTTTTATAATGAGTGCTAGTACATGTTATAACTAATTGTGCAGAAAGGGAGGAAATAGTTGTTTTGGGGATTTGTTTCCCACTGTATGTGTCAGAAGGCAATCATAGGGGCTGGAGCTATGGCACAAAGGGTTAAAGCCCCAGACTGTAATACCAACAAACTCTAGAGGTGCCAGTTCAAATCCTGGCTGCTCCACTTCCAACCCAGCTTCCTGCGAATCCACCTGGGAAAGCAGCAGAGGATGGCCAAGTCCTTGGGCCCTGCACCAAAATGGGAGACCCAGAGGAAGCTCCTGACTCCTGGCTTTGGATTGGCTCAGCCCTGGCCATTGCAGCCATTTGGGGATTGAACCAGCAGATGGAAGATTTCTCTCTCTCTCTCTCTGGATCTCTACTTCTCTCTGTAACTCTATCTTTCAAATAAATAAAATAGATCTTTAAAAAAAAAGAAAATCATATTGAAAGTTTAACCTCACCCATGGCTATTTAGGCAAGTCAGTCTAGCCAAAATGGTAGTAATACAAGCATAATAGTAATCATCATTGCTATTTTTTACTATGTAAATATTTAACATCAGTCAACATTTTTTGCTCCAAACAAGACAGCAAATTGTAATGAAAACTTACAAATGGCCAAGAAAAGTTATATTCACTATAATAGTGATATTATAGCAGATATAAATTAATGAACCATTTGGTTAATGGGCAAGTGACATAAAATAATCTTTTTGGGTAGCTGATAAAATTTTAATATGTGTAATCCCAATTAGAAAACCAAGTAACCAAAATGTCTGTACTTTCATACCAATCTATTATAAAACTTTGGATAACAATAAAAAGATTCTCCAAGGATATCTTGTTACCATCTTTTGCAAAATATATACTATCCACTGCCATCATTAATCCTGGCTTTCAACATATCAACAGGAGATATAGATATAAATTTAGGAGCAATGATTGATTGGACTAGCACTCTTGATAAGAAAACCCTGAAATGTAGTTGTGTACAGATTCCTTTTTCTCATATATAATTTCTAAATTATCCATATATACATATTTAAAGATTTATTTATTTATTTGAAAGTCAGAGTTACACAGACAGAGAAGGGGGGGCAGAGAGAGAGAGAGAGAGAAAGAGAGAGGTCTTCCATCTGCTGGTTCACTCCCCAACTGGTCACAATGGCCGGAGCTGCGCCGAACTGAAGCCAGGAGCCAGGAGCTTCTTCTGGGTCTCCCACATGGATGCAGGGCCCAAGGACCTGGGCTGTCTTCCATTGCTATCCCAGGACTTAGCAGAGAGCTGGATGGGAAGAGGAGCAGCCAGGACTAGAACCGGCGCCCATATGGGATGCTGGCACTTCAGGCCAGGGCATTAACCCACTGTGTCACAGCACTGGCCCCTTATTCATATATATTGTTCTACATGGTTGGCATCTTGCATCACACAAATTCATATATGGGATCTGGAAAACATGAGAAATACCCACAGGGAGTTACCCATCATAGTGGCTTTCTGATAATCAACCATTCTTAGAAAGAATGACATTCAATTAAGTATATCTCCAATTAAAATTTAAATTTATATTCAGGACCCAGAAAACTTGTTTCAGAGAAATTATAAAGCTAGAAATGGAAAGCATTGGGAAAGTAAAAGCTGGCTGTCAACCATAATTTAAAAAGGGAAATATGTGCTTGGTTCTAATTGTTTGCATAAATATTTCCAAACGGTTTGACTTAATATGATTTCCAAAGAACTTATATGTAGAGTGAGGGTTGTTGCTGTGGCTTAGTGGGTAAAGTCATTCCTTGTGGCACCAGCATCCCACATGGGCACTGGTTTGAGACCCTGCTGCTCCATTTCCAATCCAGCTCCCTACTAATGCACCTGGGGGAACAGTAGAAGATGGCCCGAGCACTTGGACCCCTGTACCCACGTGGGATACCTAGATGAAGCTCCTGGCTCCTCATTTCAGCCTGACACAGAACAGCCATTGTGGCCATGTGGGGAGTGACCCAGAAGATGAAAGATCTCTCTCTGTCTCTCCTTCACTATTTCTGGAACTCTGACTTTCAAATAAGTAAATAAATCTTAAAAAGAAAGAAAGAAAGAGTGAAGTTTTATCTGAAAATGCTGCAATATAAAATGGAGCCAATTACCAATGGTAAATTATATTTTATTAAAATAACTGGAAAACATACCCAGACTAAGATCCTACAATAATACCAATTGAGGCCAAAAACCACCACCCGAGGAAGGTACTGATAAACTCTCCTACACCAGACTAACCACAGATAAGGAAGTAGAGTCCTGCTTTCCATCATGGAGCCAGAGGGTGGGATGCAAAGCCAACTCTGAGTCTCAAGAACACAGGGCATAACTGAGACTGAGGCTATAACAGTCCCCCACCCTGCCTCCCACAATCATCGTTGCAAGAATTGAGCAGCAAACAATAAGCATGTGACAGGAACATAGAAAGACTCATCTTCTGCACCAAAAATGCACAGCTGAAATGTAAGGGTGGAGCGCAAACATTGAGAAGAACTTCATCAATCAGAACTGCTAGGCATCTTTTAAAAGGCATGTGACATATCTGATGAAATTAAAGTAAGCAAAATAGTAATGAAACCTATCCAGCTCAATTTCAGATGGAACTGACTCAATTTTCCATACTCATTGAGAAGAGACAAACGTATTTTCACAACTAAACATTATATATATATATATATATATATATATATATGTACACACACACACATATATGCATCTGTTTCTAGTATATTACACAATTGAATCCAAAACTGAAAGATAAAGAGAAAGCAAGAAAGAAGCAGTTGCCAAAAGATACCTTGTGATTTGATTGCTGTTTTCAGTCCTTGTTTATCCTCCTATGGAACTGTAGTCTTTATATTTCTTACTTAATATGATTAGTAGTGAATTAAACTTGTGATTATGGAGTGGACTAAAATTATGTATTTGACAAAATTAAAGGAAAACAAAGAAAGGAAGAGGGGGATTGAAGGAGGGAGGGCATTATGGTTATCTTCTTAGAATTGTACCTATGAAATACAAGATATCTGTTCCATTTGCATTGCTAAAAATTTCTAAAAAAATGAAATAAAACTATCAAGAGTGACAAAGTATTAGTGCTATCAGAAAAACAAGGATGATACATTTTTAAAAACCTGGTAGAAAAAGTGCACAACATGCATGGAAATATGGAAAATTTCATCAGAGAAATAGAAACTAATAGAGTCAAATGAAAATCCTACCAAATTGATATATATATATATTTAATATAAAAATTTTTGCAGAAGACTCAACATGACTGATGGGAGCACCAACCACGGACTAGAAGGTAAGTCTAGAGAGAGGGAAAGAGAAAGAGAGAGAGAGAGAAAACAAATGGGAAAAAAATAGAGTAAGGGCATAGGTTACGAATGTAAGAAAAAAAGGAGGAGAGGTAGCTACAGATTTTACTGACAGTATAATAACTCCATAGCTCAAGTTGAAAAGAACTGAAATTTCAAAAACACTGAGTATTATCCATTAATATAGTACACCTATTGATTTATTTAGATCTTAGATTTCTTCCACAAATTTTTTTATTGTTTCCTTCATACAGATCTTGGATGTGTATTATTCAAATTATATCTAAAATTTTTGGGGGTGGAGGAGTAATAAAACTTGTATGGCATGTTAAAATTCACATTCTAAATGTTTATTGTCTTATATAGGAAAGTGATTTAATATTATATCTTAATCTTCCATCTTAGGACTTTGTGATAATAACTAATTCCAGGAGTCTTTCATTGTTGATTCTTTGGGATTTCGTATAAAATCAATCATGGTATCTATGAATAAAGATTCTTGTATCTTCTCTTTCCTAATCTGTATGCTTTTTGTTTCTTTTTTTCTTGTTTGACTGCATTAGGTAGGAATTCTGGCATAAAGCTGAAAGGGGCTATCCTTGTCAGGTTCCTGATCTTTCCAGACAGATGCCTGCTCTTTTGAAGTTGAAGAAGTTTCCTTCTATTCATATTTGCTGAATTTTTCATTATGAATGATCTTGGGATTTTGTCAAAAGCTTTGCATTTATGTATGATATGATTTTAATTTGTTGTGGGAGATAATATCTATTGATATGATCATGTATTTTGGTACAACACATAATATTAATAATTTTGAAATGTTGCAACAGCCCCGTGTAACTGAGATAAAACATACTTGATCATGGTAGATAATATTTTTGCTGATATTTTTTGAGAATATGTGCATCTATCTATCTATCTATCTATATATATATATTCTATGTTGGCTTGAGTTGCCTTTTTTCTTTGCAATATTTCTGACTGGTTTTAGTATTAAGATAATTCTGTCCTCATAGGTAGAATTAGAAAGTATTTAGTCTCCTGTTTCTTATGGAGCACATTAAAAAGAACTGATATAATTTCTTCCATAAATGTTTGGTAGAATGTACTGATGAGTCCTGCATGGGCCTGGCATATTGTTTTTTGCAAGAGTACTGAGTGATAAAATTTACTTAATAGCTACAGTTTCATTCCGATTGAATGCTTTTCCCAGTGTGTGTGCTGTTAGACTGTGTCCCCTCTAGCAATTGGTCCATTTTTATCTAAATTAGTGAAATTTGGGGCATGGAACTGTTTAAAATACTCCTTTACCACTCTTGTAATGTACATGGTATGAATAATATGTGTAACTCCATATCTGTTATTGTTAGTTATTATATATTTCCTCCTCTCTCATGTGTGTTTTAACTTTTTATTTTTGCTAACTTTGATAGGGTTTTTTTTTAATTTTATGGATCACTTCCAAGAACTAGATTCTGATTTCACTGATTTTCACAGTTGGTTTCCTATGGTCAGTGTCACTGACTCTTCATATTTTTATTTTTTCTCATTCTTATTACTTTGGATTTCATTTTCTCATTGTTTTCTCACTGTCTCTGGTGGACTTACATGACACAATTTAGATATTTCTTCTTTTCTAATACACATGAGTTCAAAGCTTTAAATTTCCCTCCAAACATGCTTTCATTGCATTCCGTGAATTTTGAAGCTATATATTCAGTTTCTCTTAGTTGAAGCTATGCTGTTTTATGTTCTCTTGATACTTCTTCTCTGACATGTTTTATTTATAAGCGTGTTGCTTAATCTCCAAATACTTTAGGACCTTCCAGCTATTGCTCTGTTACTGATTTCTACTTTGAGCCTAATTTAGTCTGAGACCACACTTTGCATGGCCTGTCTTCTTGTAACCTTGTTAGTGCATGTAACATGGCACAGATAACTGTCTATCAAGGAGAATCCCATAGAAACTTGAGAAGAATGTGTATTCTGCTGTTGTTGGATGAACTACTCTATACATGTTAATTAGATACAGTTAATTAATGATACTATTCTGTTCAATTATATTCTTACAGACTTTCTGCCTACAGGATGTTTCAATCACTGACAGATGAGTATTGAATATACCACCTAAAAGTGAATTTCATTATTTCTCCCAAGTTCTGTTAGTTTTTGTTTCATGTATATTGATTCTCTGTTTTTAGGTGCTTAAGTATTCAGGATTATTATGTTTTCCTGGAGAATTGACTTTTTTTTTTAACTTTTATTTAATGAATATAAATTTCCAAAGTACGGCTTATGGATTACAATGGCTTCCCCCCCATAACGTCCCTCCCACCCGCAACCCTCCCCTTTCCCACTCCCTCTCCCCTTCCATTCACATGAGGATTCATTTTCAGAGAATTGACATTTTAACCTTTTGTTCTCTCCAATTCCTCATTATATTTCTTTCATCATTTTATTTACCTTTAAGCCTTAATAATTAACTATATTATTACTAGTGTAATTTTGAAAAAAAATTATTAGATGAATTAGCAATGAGGGAAGTAAAATATCTGAATTTACCTTCATTTATTCCTTTTCTAATGTTATTCCTATTAGCCGTCACAAAGCACACTAAACACCGGAGTAAGGGAAAGGGTTTATTGGGGAAAACCCAGCAGCCTGGAGTGGAGGGACAAAAAAGGATAAGAGAGAGAAAGAGAGTAAAAGAGAGAGAGAGAGAGAGAGAGAGGAGAGGAGCTAGTTAGGAGAGAAGAGAGAGTGGAGAGAAGAGAGACGAGAGGAGGAAAGGAGAGCAGATGAGAAGAGCCAAGAGAGCAGGAGAAAAGAACCAAGAGAGAGGAGCCAAGAGAGAAGAGAGAAGCCAAGAGAGCCACATGTTCAGGAACAGGTCCTTTTAAAACTTTGCTGGAGGGCAGGCAGGGAAGCAGGAACAGTGAATCCCATTAGGATGGGGGTGGAGCTTGACAACAGTGGTTGGGCCATGTGGCCACCTGGCTTTCAGCAATGGTGGTGGGGGCTAGGGCCTAGAATGTAAATCAGGGTGTAGATTGCATCATAGATAAAACTGCGCCATTTTCCTAACAATTTCTTTATATGTATGTAAGTTTATGGCCTTTTAAATTTTTGCTTTGATTCCACAATATTGATGGTCTGTTATTAGCTGTATAAAACTATATACCTTATAATTTCTCTATGTATTGAAAATGTAGTCACTTATAGTGCCTTTTCTTTCTGAAAATCTCTTAGCATTTCCTGTGAGGCATGTCTAAGGATGAAAACATTCCTCAATTTTTATTCGAGAAGTTCTTTATATCTCTCTTAACTTGGAAGGATAATTTTGCTGAATACAAAACTCCAGGTTGATGTGTGTTTTGTCTTTCAACATTTTAAATATTTTATTCCACTCTCTTCTTTCTTGCTTGACTTCAAGAGAAGTCCAGTATAAGTCTTATTCTTGTTCTTCTATGAATCTTTTTTTTTTAAATAATTAGTTATCTATTTTAGAGGTGGGATGGGAGTGGAGAGAGAGTTTCCCATCTGCTGATTGACTTTCCAAATGCTTGCAATGACCCAAGATGGGAGTGGGAACCCAAACCAGGCCTCACAATGGGTGGCAGAATCCAGTCACTTGAGCTAACATTGCCCCTCCCACCATGCCACCCAGAGTCTGCATTAATAGAAAGCTGAAGTCAGGGGTGAAGCTGGGTATTCACCCCAGTCGCTCTAATCTGGGATATGGGCTTTCAACTACTAAGCCAATCGCCTACCTCTACCATGAATGCTAAATGGTTTTTTAGTCTGACTTCTTTCAAGATGCTGTCTTTGATTTTCAGCAGTTTGAATACAACATGCCTAGGTATATATATTTATATTTATATTTATCTTGCTTAGTGTTCTCTGAGATTCCTGGATTGTGTTTTGGTTCCTGCCTTAATTTTAGAACATTCTTGGCCACGTTCATGTAAAATAGTTCCTCTGTCCCTTTCTCTTCCTCATGGTATGCCAATTATAGGCACATCAAATTTTTTCTAATTGTCATACAGTTTTTGGATATTCTGTAATTTTTTTTCATTCAGTTTCTTCAAGCTCACAGATTCATTTTTTGGCCATATATTAATGCATCAAAGACCATTTTCATTCCCATTACAATGTTTTCAATTGTTATTGTTTCTTTGTGATTCTTCCTTACAGTTTCATATGTTAATATTATTCATTTGCTGTTTCACATTAAGCACTTTTGCTATTAGAGTTATTTGCATACTAATCATAGTTATTTTAAAGTCCTCATCCAATGATGTCAAAATCAGCTTTTGATTGCATTGTTACTTCAGCCTGTGGTTTTTTGTTTGTTTGTTTGTTTTTCCTGTTAGCATGCCTTGTAATTTTTTCTTGAAACCTGGACACGATGGGTTGGGCATAGTACCTATGATAAACTTAGTGCGTACTCTTACCTTTATTTAGCCAATAGTTACATTGTGCTTACTGTTGGCTACAACTGGCATCAGAGGTTAACATTCATTCTTCCAGTGTCCTTGTTTTTATCTCCTTTGTTAGCTCCTCTTGTTTTTTTATTCGGATGCTCTTTAAATAATATCAGAGGCTTGGTGGTTTTATTTTGTTTTGTTTTGGTTTGTTCAGCTGTAATTGGGTTATTGAACAGGAGCCCCATTGATGCGATGGTGGTGTCAGGGAGGAAAGTGTTCTATAATCCTATGATTAACTAACAGTATTTACTGGGCTGTCTCCTTGGGCTGTACCTTCAAAAGTGCCTCTTTTTAGCTCTTTTTTCCCCCTACCTGCTTTGATGAGACAGAAGGACGAGAGGTGGTTAGTGATTAGAATTTTCCTTTCTCCCCTTGTGGACCAGGCTCTGGTAATATAGTTTCTCTTGAGAATAAGCTTTTGTTAGGGAGAATGGAAGGCTTCAGGTATGTTTAAAATCGGTTACTCTGCCACCTCCCGTTGCTGAAAGAAAGATGGAATTTTTCTCTTGTCTTTGCTGTGAGAATTTAGTGTGGTTCCTAGAAATAACACACATGAAAGTGTGGGGGTCCCCCGACTGCCTTTACCCATGGTTTAGCTCTCAACCTAATCTACAGTTGCCTTCAGTCATTTGTCAATTGAAGATTAATTGTTCCTGCCAGTCCTTGCTCCTGCAGCAGGTTTTGCTCTCTGTCAGCTCTGATTCTCTGTGCACTGCCTCTCTAGATTTCAGGATAGTAGTCTGCCTTCTGATCTGGATTTTCTGAAGGTTTTAAGAAATATTCACTTTTAATCATTTTTAATTTGTTCAGATTTTCTTCTTTTGAAGATGGGGGTGAGAACTTCTAAACTCTTTTCTTGTCTGGCTGAAATCTGGAAGCCATAATATTGGGTTAACAAGCAACATAAGCTATAATTTTAGGCAAAACATTTCATACCTCAATAAAATGGACATATCCCTTGAAAGATATTAACTACTAAGGACCCTAGAGAAGAGAGATAAAAATTAATAGTTCTCTATCCATTATATGAAGGACTTCACCTCCTCTTCTGGGAAAGGGGTTAGTTGATTTTCAGTTCTATGAGAGATGGTTGTATCACATAAAGTAGAATTGTAATATTATTTAAGAAGATGCATATGAGGGCAGCTCACTAGGCTAATCCTCCGCCTGCGGCACTGGCACACCGGGTTCTAGTCCCGGTCGGGGCGCCGAATTCTGTCCCGGTTGCCCCTCTTCCAGGCCAGCTCTCTGCTGTGGCACGGGAGTGCAGTGGAGAATGGCCCAAGTCCTTGGGCCCTGCACCCCATGGGAGACCAGGAGAAGCACCTGGCTCCTGCCTTCGGATCAGCCCGGTGCCGGCGGCCATTGGAGGGTGGATCAATGGCAAAAGGAAGACCTTTCTGTCTGTCTCTCTCTCTCACTGTCCACTCGGTCTGTCAAAAAAAGAAAAAAAGAAAAAATAAGATGCATATGGATACCAAGGTGACAAGGAGTGGACTTTGATAGTTTATCTCATTTCTATACTGACTGTCCTCGTTCTCCAAGTTGCAGATAGAATGACGTGAGACTACTTTACCTTCATAACTGCGTGATTCACTTCATATAGATATATGTATATGCATATAAAATATATCTTCTATTGGTTCTACTTACCTGTAGAAACTAGTACACTAATACCAGACAAACAAGGTTTAGAAGAGATAAAAAAGACACTGTAAGTGACTATATTTTCTTTTTTTTATTTCTTTTATTTATTTGGAAGACATAGTTACAGAGAGAGTTAGAGACAGATAGAGAAGTCTTCCATCCGCTGGTTCACTCCCCAAGTGACCACAACGGCAGGAGCAGCACCAATCCAAAGCCAGGAACCAGGAGTTTCTTCTGCGTCTCCCACGTGAGTGCAGGGTCCCAAGGTTTGGGCCATCTGGATGGGAAGAGGAGCAGCCGGGACTAGAACTGGTGCCCATAGGGTATGCCACTGCTGCAGGCCAGGGCTTTAACCTGGTGTGCCACAGCACTGGCCCCAGTGACTATATTTTCAATACATAAAGAAAATATGAATTATAATTTTACACAACTGATAACAGATCATCAAAATATATTCAGCCAAAACAAAGAATTTTAGAGAGAAATGGAAAGTTCTACAATAATAATTGGATACTTCAATACCCCATTCTCAGTTACAACAATCAGACAGAAGATAAATAAGGAAATAGAGAGCTTAATACAACAAGCAATAGAGCCACTAGATATATACAGAATACTCTACCAAGCACCAATATAGTACATATTCTTCATGGATCATGGGAAATTTCAGGATAATCCATATTTTAGGCTACAAATTAAGTCTCAGTAAATTTACAGATAATATTTCATACAAAATACCTCCTCTGACCCAAACAAGATGAAATTAGAAATCAGCGACAATGTGTAAAATTCACTAAATTATGAAAATCAAAGAATAGGTTCTTAAACACCAAGGAATCAAGGAGGAAATCTTTGATTTATTCATGAAAATATGAACACAATATATAAAATGTATGGAACACAGTGATAGAACTGGTAGGGAAAACTTTAGAAGCCAAAATATTTAGATTAAAGAATAAGAAAGATCTCAAATCAACAATCAAATTTTAGAACTAAACAAATAGAAAAAGAATACATTAAAGTCATAGTTCACACAAGGAAAAATATTACTAAGTTCAGAATTTACAAGAAATTAAACAGATAATAGAAAAATAATAAAGAAAATCAATAAAACCAAGAGTTGGTTATTTGAAAAGTTCAACAAAACTTACAAATTTCTAGTTAGATGAACTAAGATAAAAATGAATACTCAAATTACTAAAATCAGAAATAAGATGGTAGACATTACTATTGATTCTATATAAATAAAACAAATAGTGTAAGAGTACTACGAAGACATATACCTGAAAAAAATTGGATAGCCTGGAGAAAATGGACAAATTACTAGAGAAACAACATCTACTAAGATTAAATATTTCATGTTCACTTGAGAAGAATATGTGTGCTAACTTTGATGGGCACAGTATTCTGTATATTATATGTATAACTACCAAATGGATTGAATCAGTGATCCAAAATCTTCTGACACAGAGAATCCCTGAACTTACTGATTTCATGCATGAATTCTACCAGACATTTCACTTGATCTTAGCCAAAAGGCCGAGAAGCGATCTACCAGACATTTAAAGTAGAACTATCAGAAATTTTTCTTACGCTGTTCCAAGATCTTAAAGATGTAGGAACACTTTTATGAGCTCAGAATTATCATACCTAAGTCTGGAAATGACACTACAAGAGAAACACTAGAGACTAAAACCCCTAAAGAATATTGACACAACTATTCTCAATTAAACATTCATGAATCCAATTTGGCAACATATTAAAATATCTACCATAAAAGAATGAAGTTGGACCCTTACCTAACACTATTTGCAAAAATTCACTGTCCAAATAGGAATTATTCCTGAAATTCAAGGATGGTTCAACATATGAAAATTGACTAGTTAATACACCACATTAACAGAAAAAAGTAAAAACATTTTACCAATAGATAAAAAAAAAAAAACTGTGATGAAACAAACAAAAATACATTGAACAAACCAGGAATAGAAGGAAATGATCTCAATATCATACACAATGGTGTGAAGTTGAAAGCACTTCACCTAAGATCAGGAGCCAGACAAGGATGCCATTCTTGTTGTTTCTATTCAGCCAGTAATAGAAGTTCTAGCCATAGAAATTAAACAATAAAAATAAATAAAATACTTCCAAATTGGAAATGAATAAGCAAAATCATTTCTGTTTGCAGCTGTTATGACCTTATATGTATAAAACCCTAAATATTTTATCAAAAAATTATTGGAACTAATAAGCAAATTCAGTACAATAGTAGGAATCAAATTCAGCATGCCAAAATTGGTTATATTTCCATACAATAATAATTAACAAGCAGAAAATGAAGCTATTTTAAAAATTCCATTTATAATATCATCAGGAATAAAAACTCAAGAATTAATCAACAAAGTGAAAACTATATAACATTCCTGAAAGCCATTAAATTATACATAAACATGTTAATGAACAGTGGTCTGAAGATGGTGGAACTACCTACAGTGTTTTCACACATTAAGTGCTGTCCTATCAAATCCCAATGATTTTTCTAGCACAAGTAGAAAAATTTCATATGAAAGTACAAGGGACCTAAACTGTCAAACAATCATAAAAATGACCAAAGCTAAAATACTCAAAATTTCTGATTTCAAAACTTACTAACAAGGTACAGTTATCAACACTGTGCATGCTAGCATAAAGATGTTAAGACTGTGAATACAATAGAGATCCCAGGAGTAAACCCTCACAGACAGAGGAATAACTTTTTACAAGACCATTAATAGGGCCCATATCATCTTCACAACCATAGTGTTAGGGAAACTGAATATCCACCATAAAAGAATGAAGTTGGAATCTTACCTAACACTATTTGTAAAAATTCACTCAAAATAAGTCAAAAAACTAAAGACCCAAAATGTTAAAAATCTTAGATTAAAAGTTAGGACAACATAGTCATGACATTGGCTTTGGCAATAATTTCTGGATGTCATATCTAAGGCAGAGGAAATAAAAGAAAAAGTTGACCAATTGGACTGCTAGAACTTTCAAAAATTAGCATTGAGACAATGGTAGCAGAGTGAAATGGCAACACGCAAAATAGAAGAAAATATTTTCAAACCATCTACCTGATTAAAAAAATAAAAGGAACTTCTACAGTTAAACAATCAAAAAGTTCCTACAAAGTCCCAAATCAGAAATAGACAAATGACTGGACATTTCTCCAAAAATATAGACAAATGGCCTATGAGCACATGAAAACAAATAAAGTTACCAACATCACAAATAATTAGAGCAACGAAAAGCGGAATGACAACTGAATATGACCTCATATCAATTACAATTACTATTTAAAATAGACAAAATAAATATTGGCAAAGAAGTGGATAAACTGGTATCCTTGTAAACTATTGGTGGTAATGAGAAATGATACAGCCAGTCACATATGGGGAATATAACCAAAAGAATTGAAAGCAGTATCCAAAAGACATATTTGTACATCCATGCTTATAGCAGTGTTGTTAAAACATGGAAGCAAACCAAGTGCACATTGACAGATGATTGGATAAGCAAATGTGGGGCATGCATCCAATGGAACACTATTCAGGCTTTAAAAAGAAGGAAATTAGGACATATGATGCAAAATGAATGAAACTTGAGGACATTATGCTAAGTGAAATCAGTCAGTCATAAAAAAGATGAATACTGTGATTCCACTCAATGAGGCATTTATAGCACCCACAATCATGGAAATATAAAATAGAATGGTAGTTTCCAGGGGCCAGGGAAGGGAGAACACAGAGAATTGCTATTTAATAGTAACAGAGTTTCAGTTTTACAAGATGAAAAGGGTTATGAAGATGAATGGTAGTGATCATTTTCAAGATTATGAATGTTACCATTAACACTGAAATGTAAACTTAAGCATAGTTAAGATGGTAAACTTCATATTACGTATATTTTGTCAGCATAAAAATGAAATTGAATAAAAAAGAGAAAATAAATGATTTTTGATTCTTTTTAAAGTAAAACACCAAAATGCCAAATGTTTACATATGATACTAGAAAGATATTTAAGTATGATCTTATGAAATATTTGTACATTTTATCATAAAAATTACAAATCATTGAAGAGAGAAGCAAAGAATGCCTAAATAAATTTAGGTATATATAAGATTCATTGATTAAAATACTTAATATTGAAACATGCCAGTTCTTCCCTTACCAATTTATAGATTTGATGTAATTCAAATGAAAATCTCAGCAGGCTATTAAAAATCTAGAGGTTGATTTTATAAAATATATATGAAAAAGGAAAGAAGAATAGACGAAACAATGTTGTAAAAGAAGAAATAAGGTTGGGGCTGGCTCTGTGGCGTAGTGGGTAAAGCTGCTGCCTGCAGCGCCTGCATGCCATATGGGTGTCGCTTTGAGTCCTGGCTGTTCTACTTCCTATCTAGCTCCCTACTAATGCTCCTGGGAAAGCAGCCAGAAGATGGCCCAAGTCTGTGGATCCCTGCACCCGCATGGGAGACCTGGAAAAAGTTTCTGGTTCCTGGCTTCGGATTGGCCCAGCTCTGGTCATTGTGGCCATTTGGAGAGTGAACCAGCTGATGGAAGACACTTTCTCTCTGCCTCTCTTTCTCTCTCCCTCTGCTTCTGCCTCTCTGTAAATCTGCCTTTCAAATCAATCAATCAATCAATCTTAGGAGAAGGAGGAGAAGAGGAGGAGGATGAGGAGGAGGAGGAGGAAGAAGGGGAGGAGGAGGAAGAGAAATAAAGTTGCCAAACATTCCTCACTTGAGACTAGGTCTTGCTATAAAGCTACATTATTCAAGCTAGAGTTGTAATGATTAAAGGATAAAAACACAAAACAGTGGAATAGAATAAGGAATCTACAATAGAACTGTATATATAAGCAATTTATTTTTAAAATAATGCCAAGATAACTATTGGCACAGTCTTTTCAACAAATGATACTATAACAAGTAAGTTGCAATGCAATTTGCATAATCTTTTGGAAAAAATTAAATTAGCCATGATCTATATTTTATGTAATATATACAAATTAATAAAAAATTCCTCATAGGGCATCATAAGCTGCTGCTTACAACACTAGCATTCCATATGGGTACTGGTTCAAGTCTGGACTGTTCCACTTCTGATCCAACTGCCTGCTAATGGCCTGGGAAGAGCAAGGGTATGGGCCCTGCCACTCACGTGGGAGACCTGAAAGAAGCTTCGCCTAGCTCAGTCCTGGCTGTCACAGCTGTCTGGGGAGGGAACAAGCAGACGGAATCTCTCTCTCTCTCTCTCTCTCTCTGTCTCTCTCTTTCTTTCTCTGCCTGTCTCTAACTCTGACTTTCAAATAAATAAAAAATTTTTTTAAAATGCCTAATAAATATAAAATCTATACAAATAAATCTTCTAGAAGGAAGCATGGGATAAAGTCTCTGTAACCTCTTTTTAAGGCAAAAAGAATCATAAAAGCAAATGAATTTAAAATTGGATTCATCAAAATTTAAAATTTCTGCCCTTTGAAAAACAGCACTGAGAAAATGAAAAAACAAATACTTGGAGAATGTATTTAAAGTACATATCCAATAAAGATCAGGTATCTGGAAACGATAAAGAGCACTCACAGCTCAGTAGTAAGAAACAAACAACTAGATTTTTTAAATGGACAAAATATTTTAACACAAACCTCGCCTAAGAAGATATAGGGATGACGAATGACCACTTGTTCAACATAATTAGCTATATGGAAATGTGTGTTAAGCCACAGTGAAATGGCACCACATATTCTAGAAGTGCAAAGGAACAAAGAATTCATAATGCCACTTACTTGTGAGGCTATGTAGTATTTAAAACCCTTAAACATTGGTAATTCGAATGAAAAATGGTACATCATATTTGGAAAACTTCATCACATTTTTAATGATATATAAGCAATTAATTTTTAAAATAATGCCAAGATAACTATTAGCATTTACACTATTAATTTTATACTTAATATAGAACTCAGAAACTTTACTTTTTGATATTTGCCCTAGAAAAATGAAAACACATATTCACAGAAAAGCTTGTAGGCAAATGTCTGTATTGGCTTTCTTTGCTTGCTTCTAAACCTAGAAACAATCATATTTTAATTCATGATATATCCAGACAATGGGATATTATTCAGAAATAAAACATTTGCAGTTAACCTATGCACATGGAAACATGGATGATTCGCAAGCACATCCCACTATGTGAAAGAAGTAGGACTTAGTAACCACATTGTGTATGGGCTCGTGTATATGATATTCATAAAACAAAACCATAGGGACTAAAAACAGAATGGGCATTGGCAAGACTAAAGCTGCAGTAGAACATTGGCTACAACAGGTAATAAGTATCACTATGTTCCTAAATCAGTATCATGAAACACATGAAACTTATAACTTAAATAAAATATTTAAAAAAGAAAATTCTTACACACAATAGGAATTGTCGCTCCCCCTCTTCGTGGAGGAACGACACTAAACCCTGCCTAGGCTTCCTATCCGAGTCACGGCACCATTATGTCGCTCCCCCTCTTCGTGGAGGAACGACACAGGACCCTGCGCTGTTCTTTTGTCTGCTCGGCCCTCCCCGGGTTTGCTGCTGGTTCTTCCCGGGTTGGCTACCGACCCTTCCACCTCCGTGGAAGGGCGGTTCCCCCTGCCACTTTCCCCACTTCCGCAGGGGAGCGGCACACCGCTGGCCGGCTCTCTCGGGGGCTGCTCAGGTGTTCCTTCAGATAGATGTTCCTGGTGCATGTTGTCTCTCTCCTCCTTTGTAGTCCTCTTCCACCAATCCCAACTCTGCTACCCACACGCCGAGTATGCTGCCCTCCTCCAATCAGGAGCAGGTCCTGCTGTTTATTGGTTGAACTGGAGGCAGCTGTGTAGAAGCTGTTTCCTCCTCTCCCAGCGCCATATTGTAGGAGAGCAGATGCATAGAATAAGTCTTAATTCGAGTTAACAGTCTAGTCTGAGTTGCTCCCCACAAGGAATGATTGTTTTATTTGTGGTTATGGCTACAAGATTGTGTGTTTGTCAGAATTAATACCGCATAGCTAAAAAGCATGCATTTCATCACATTAGTTTTACCTTAATAAACCTTACTTCTACATACACACACACATGATTGCATAGTTGTACACTACGCACTGTTATCAGGATGTCAGATTTGATAGGTTGGGGTGGAACATCAATAGGCTGAATATATGAGTTTCCAGAATTCACTTGTTGAAATCCCAACCCCAAAGATCAGGTTATTAGGAAGTGATGGTGGCAGAGACTTCATGAATGGGATTAATGCCCTCTTACAAGAGGCCCCTGAGAGATTTTTTTAACCCTTTTACCACAGGAGGCTATAATGATAAGAAAATCATCTATAATGAAACGAGTCCTCATCAGACTGAATTTCTCAGTTCTTGATCTGTACTTTGCTGCTCCAAGAACCGTAATACATTTCTGTTGTTTGCAACTCACCCAGTGTATGAGATCTTGTCAGATCAGCCCTAGTGCATCAAGAGGGGGGTTCACATTTTGCATTTGAGTTACCTGATGATGCTGATACTTCTGACCTGGGGTTAAGCCTTGAGAGCCAAGGCCTTAGACAAATGCTTTTGCGACTTCCATATGGATGGATTCTCCGGAAACACTGTCAGAATTGAACTGAGATTCAGCTTGGAACAGACTGAAATTCAGCTTTGTGGAAAGTTCTGCCGTTGTTGGTGGCCTGATGCTATGTGTGAGCCCTTATTCATTTTGTTGTTCTTAGACTAAATTCCTCACAGATAGAAACTAAAATTCACAAATGTTAAATAATAGTCACTGAGTGAAAAAGCGAGGACTAGAGACTTTAATTTCTCACTCCTGGTAAGATGTGTTTGACTGGTGTAAGGATAAATAAAAATTAAAGATAAGAAGATTAATCCTCCCTGTGGAAAATAAGGGAAGAGTTCTTTTTTCTTAGAGCATTTACTTTAGAAAGTTTGTAATTGTTAAGTTCTTTGCCTCTTTGAAATGTATATAAATCTTTTACAAAGCTATATAAACCTCTCAGCTGCCTTAGGATCAGGGATCTCTTTCTCAAGGAAGTGAGAATTGTGTCTCCCATCATCCAAGGAGATAGCGCCCTCTCTCCTACTTAGGAAGAGGGCACTACCCTAACATTATTTGATTTTTTTTTTTTTTTGCTTATTTATTTATTTGAGTGAAAGACACATGGTGCGGGGGGGGGGGGAGGAGAAAAAGTGAGATGGGAGGGCTAGAGGGGAGGTTGCAGTTCAGAGAAAGAGAGAGAACCCTGAATATGCTAGTCCATTCCTTCAGTACCTGCAATGGCCCCAAGTCAGGGCCAAAGCCTGGGACTGAGAATTCAATCCACTTGTCTCCCATGTGGGAGGTGGGAATCCAGTCATCTGAGTTATTTTTGCTGCCTTCCAGGATCTACACTGGCCAGAATTGAGAGTCAAGAGTTAAGCCAGATATCAAACCCAGATGCTCAAATGTGGGAGACTGGTGCCTTTTTATTTTTAAGGTTTATTTATTTATTTCCATTTATCTGAGAGGCAGAAGGGCAGAGATGGAGAGAGGAAGAGAGATCTTCCATCTGCTGGTTCTCTTTCCAAATGCTCACAATGGTCAGCATTGGACCAAGTCATTCTAGGAACCCAGAACTCCATCCAGGTCTTCCACATGAGTGACAGGGGTTCAAACATTTGACTCATCACCATCTGCTGTCTCCCAGGATGCATTAGCTGGGTGCTGGATCTGAAGCACAGTAGCCAGGGCCAGAAAAGTCACTTTGATGTGTAATATGGGAGCCCTAAGCACCAGTTAACCCATGCCACAAGGCCAGCCCAGACCCTAGTGTTTTGCCAGCATCTGAGCTTGCTGGATGACAGAGAAATGGTGCTGTCACGGCATCTCACTTGAGGAACAGGGACTGTTCATCTGGAAAATGTGTAAGGGGTTGCATGTGCGTGGCTGTGAAAATGGGTGAGAGCTATTTCTGTCTGGGAAACCTCTTCACTGGACTGCCTTGCTCGCCACCACACTCTAGTTTAATGTTTTGTAAATAATAATATTATTTGCTTTCCTTTGAAAATCTACTTGTCGAATGGTTTTCTAGCTTGGGAGATTTTTTAAAAAATTTTATTTTCACAGCACTGACTACAACCATCTAGTTTTAAAATTTTTTAAAATAAGACAAATACAATGATATTTTAGAATTGTACCTGAAAACTGTATTTAATCTGTTAAAAATTAATTTAAAAATTAGGAATCAAAAATAAAAGTTTTATTCCTATTCAATGCAGAATCTTTTTTAAAAAAATTTTATTTATTTGTTTATTTGAAAGGCTGAATAATAGAGAGACAGAGTCAGGGAAAGAATTGGTGGGGGGAGAGATTTTCCATTCTCTGGTTCACTCCACAAATGCCAGCAACAGTCAGGACTGGCTGGCTGAGGTTGAAACAAGGAGCCAGAAACTCCATGAAGTTCTCTCCCATGGGTAGCAGGGACACAAATACATCGGCCATCATCTGCCACCTCCCAGGCACATTAGCAGGAAGCTGAATCAGAAGTAGAGGTGAGACAATTCCAGGTACTCTTATACAGAGATACGGGTGTCCCAAGTGGTGACTTCACCCACTGCACTACATGACCACTCCATTTAGTTTTTCAAGAAATCTTTAATTATTTAGTAGACCTACTCATGAATATCTCCCCTTGGAAGAGGAGACCAGATACTAAATAAGAGAGAAGAAAGGGGAAAACAACAGATATAAAGAAATCAGAAAATGCCCTTCATTTGCCTCAATTAAGTAAATGCATGAATGCACAAAACACATGAACGAGTAGACGATAGCATATACACATATATAGAAGAAAATGCCAGTAGAGGCAGAGGAAACAAAATAACCCCCATTATCTGAGCAAGCACTAAGTTGGTAAAATAGGTCTCTTTGAAGAATAAACATTTTTAATTTTCATTCCTTGTAGGGGAAAGGGATGTGGGTAGTGGTAAGGGGAGGATGATTCATCCAGTTTCTGTGCCACTAACCTGATGCTTCCTGAAACAGAAGCCAAATACCAGAGGTATAAAAAGTTTCTGAATACTGTGGATTATCTTTTAATTCCATTTTTACACAAACATCTTGAAGTATCCTTTTACACTGCCAAAATAAATGCACAGTGATTTCAGACTGTCCATCTGGGAAGGCAGACCCTTCCTATTTTAAAGGGATAGCTCAGAGTATTTGATTTTTTTCTTTATTGTTCTATCGCAGAAACTGTCCAGAGGATCTCATTAGGAAGTCTTAGATTTGACTCTTTTATACTGAAATGTGGGTTGTACTGTTTCCCGTGAGAAGTCTAGAAAGAGTCTTATAAAGTTCATGGGGACATTTTTCTAGACAGTATTTATTTAGGATAATCCTTGAAGAAGTCCATTTCTGAAGGAAAAAAAAAATATGCTGAATCAATCTAAACGGCATAAAAATGCATCTCATGGAGAACCAGTGACAAATATCATGATAATTCAATAAAAAATCTTTTCTGTATTTCAAGAATATTAATTATTTGAAAAGTTAACTCTCTAAGGGTGAATATTATTATCAACAATATCTTAAGTATTTACTAACTCCTAGTTAAGGGATAAGATCTGTAACTGAATTGCAATAAAAAAGAGAACAAATTTTATGCTTTCCATTGGTACAGTTCCAAAAGGATACCCACACTTTCCTCACTCCCCAGCTCCTCCTAATCCCCCCTCCCTTCCTGCTCTGTCTACATCAGTTGTTGCAAAGGCATTATTTTAACCCACTCTAGTTAGCACACAAATAACAAAACACCAAATCATCAGAAATATTTCCATCATAAACAGACTAATTAGGAGACTATGATGAGCTTGTGCAGCAGAATCCATAATGCCAGAGAATTATATTCTGATCACTGCAATACACAATTGCCTAGCGTGAAGTCCAGGCTCTTGGGCTGTCCATAACCTAGCTTGACCTTTGCATTCAGCTTTACCTCCCAAACACACACGCTATCTAGCAGTGGTTCTCAAACTTTAGCACACTCCAGAATCACCCTTAGGACTTGTTAAAACACAGATTCCTGACAGCAACCTGCGGAATTGTTGATTCGGTAGATCTTTTGTGGGGTCCAGTAATTGGCATTCCTAACAAGTTTCTAACTGATGCTTATGCTGCTGGCCTGGGGCCCTTACTTTGAGGTCGATTTCTGTAACTCATCACAGGCATTTTTTTCCAATAATCTCTAGGCATGGATTTTGGTCTCTGCTTTTGTGTGCACTGCAGCTCTTTTCCGCATCTTAGTAATATCTTCTATGCACATCCTAGAGAAAATTCATATCTTACTTCAAACTCAACTTTCTCTAAACTCTACATCATTATCAGCAGATAATTAGATCTCACTAGGTGGAAGTTACACTGTTTTTCTAATGTGATGTCAGTCCCAATATGAAAGATATACTGAACATTCCAAATTAGGTATTTAAGATGTTCTTGAGGAAAATCCACAATTTTCCTTTCTTTGGGTGTCAATGTGAAAATCTGCAGTCCTTTTCAGTTTGGCAATTTCTCTTTCTCTGAGCTGATCTGTAATAACATTTCAAGTTTCACGTACAAGGGGACTTCAGAAAGTTCACGGAGAAATGGAATTAGAAGATAAGCTTATTTTGATACAAGAGTTTTAATAAATATATTAATAGCTTTTTATAGTATGTACTTTCCATTAACTTTTTGAAGATGTTTTATATTGTAAATGCTTTTAACATTTTGTTCTCTTTCTGGTGGGAATAAAATGCTTGTAGTCAAAATACTAATTAAAGCTTTAATATTTCAGTTTCAATAGGCAACCACTTCATTTCACAGAATTTCAAGAATTTCCAAAAGAGTTAAGAGAGGTCTGAGTACAACACTTAGGTCTTAGTAGCTGACTATCTGCCTACTTTGTAAGACCGCTTTTTAGAGTGGTGATGATGATGTAAGATTTGGTCTGAAACTGAGTAAATTTGGGGACATAACACAAGTACTTCAACAAATTTCAATTCACAAGTTCAATAAAGTTATGTCAACTTCTAACACTGAACCATGTCACTTGAGACTCATCAGATGACTTATTAAGTGTGCAACCACCTACCCCAGTTTGCCAAAAAAGAAATAACTATAGCAGTGTTGCTCAAACTTTTGCATTCAGCCTTCTAGTTAATTATCCGTAGATTCCTTTAAATACAGATTTTGAGTTACTATTCTTAATTTGACATCCAAGATTCTGAATGTCTAACTTTCAGGTGATACCAACATTGCTGGTTTTCAGGCAATATTTTGAGCAGCAAGTTCTGAAGCATATTCTATTTTTTCTCAATTTCATTTATTTTGTTTGCTTCTGGTATATCACATTGTAAAATAATTAACATGATGAGGTAGTTCCCACACCCAGGGCTGTGTGGAATAGTGTATGAGTCCCAGCTTGTCCTTTTACTTCACTTGGAATCTCATAGGTAGTCCTGTTTCATCTGGCTTTTGTGGTCATCAAAGTATAAACACTTTCCATTGTGCCTTTCCTTATGGATTCCATTGATTGATACATTTATTTTGAAGTTGTTAATTATAAATATTCTATTTTAACAGGTAAACCTAATATATTATCTTTTTCAGTATATAAAATATTCTATCAAGAGACAGGCAGTTGTTGTAGCATTTGGGATACCTCTCTCCCATATTGGAATGTCTGAATTTGAATCCTATGTCTGCTCCTGAGTCCCAAGCTAATGCACACCTTAGGAAGTTGCAAGTGATGTCTTAAGTAGTTGGGTTCCCACCATCCATGCAGGGGTTCTTAATTGAACTCCATGGTCCTGGCTTTGTCCTGATCCAGCCCTGTCTGTATAAGCATTTAGGGATTGAACCAGTCAATGGGAGATTTCTCTCTCTCTTTCTTTCCTTTCTTTCCTTCTCTCCCTCTTTCCCTCCCTCTCTCACTCCCTCCTGCCTCATCTCTGCCTTTCAAGCAAAGATATAAAATTTATTATTCAATAATTCCTACCTACCCTTACAAGTACTGAGTAGTCCTTAGTTTTAATTCTTCAAAAATTTCTTCCATCTATCTCTTCAGAGTCACTATTTCATAACCTCCATCCTGCCCTGTGCCTAGAAGCTTGCCTTATGGATTGCACCAACATGGTTCCTTGTCCTCATATTTCAAGAGAATATAAAACAATGGAGAATTAAGAGGTGGGGCTGGAGAAGACTGAGTTTTGGGTATCTACTGTCCAGCTTCACCTCTTCCAGGTGGTTGTGCAGCAATACTCTGCATTTGGTTAAGCATCAGGGGTTCAGCTATCACTGTCTTCTTTGCACTCTCAGGTACAGGGATCTGAATGACTACCCCATTGGTATTAGCCCTGGGCTATGCACTATCCATTATTAGTTTTCCCAAACCCTACTATGCCTCTGTAAGTAGTAGTCCCTTTATTAAACTTTTCTCATATTAATACAGAAATTATAATCACTTTCATGCTGTAATCCTGGCTGTTATAATCAATAACATTGCTTCTTTATATGGTATATTTTAAGTGAAACTCACCAAGCCCTAAGTAATTCTGAGACAGCTTTTCCAGGGCAAAGAAGGAACCTAACTCATCATCTGACCCAGGATAGGGGTCCAGCACCGTGGTGATGATTGACAGGATCATTATGGATCCAAAAGAGACTCTGTCATCTCAGCATTTGTCCCAACAGAACTGACTGTGGCACTGCTGACATTCGGAAAACAAATATCTTATAAACATGGTAATTCCTGAAGGGGGCTAGAAATAAGATGTAAGGAGCTAACTTTCCAGTAAGGACTTATTTAAGGTATCAGAAACATGTATCATTTCAGACAAACCTAATACCTCATTCCTAATTTGGGGAAGAAGGATGGAGGCTTCACAGTGCTAACTTCTTCCATTTCTGCTAATCAAGTTTTCAACAAATCTGCCATCTACTACTCAATCATATTTTCTTTCAATTTTTGTCATATGCCAAAATATGTAAGATTCAATTCCTATCTCCTAAAAATAGAAAAAATAAGTAATATTATACATGTAATATTGAGAATGAATAAGGTTTGGAGTTTAACTTGAAAGGAGCAGAGTGGAAAAAATAAAAAGATGAAATGGTTACGAAAAACTCTGTGGAGAGGGAGCATTTTACAGTAGCAGCATGTTTTAAAAGCAGAGCTGTGCCCCATTCCCACTCCAGTCATCTGTTAGGCCTGAGATCTGCTGTGAGAGTTAATGAATCATTTTATGTACATACTTGGCACCTGGCTTGACACTCTGTGGGATCTCAACACATGGCAGTCCTCTCTCCCTAAGAGGGTACTATCGCAGCAGGAGAGTAGAAAGAGCAAAATTAACACATTATATGTTATACGTAAGCTTAGATGGTTACCTCTCATTTAGTTTGATTTCTAATAATTGAGGAATGGTTTCTGTCATTTAAAATTGTCAGCTAAAGTTGAGAATGGCTCTACTGAGGACACGGATTTTCATTTCAAAATAGAAACACTTATTCTATCACACATGTATCAAGGGATTATTATGTACTCTTTACATCCATTATGTCAATTTATTTTCACCCATTAATGAGGTAGGGACTACTACACTGTCAGTTCACAGAGGAAGAAAGTGAGGTTAGAGAAGTATAGTAAGTGGTCAAAGAGAACATTAGGACATTTAAAGCTAAAGTACAAACTGAGGCTGCCTGGGCTTTGAAACATGCTCATTTACTCATTTCACCAGAAAAGGCAAAGCACATAAATAACCAATCAAATGGCTTTAATTTGGCTTCTGGATGGTGCAATCTAAGTGTACCCACAAAATGTAGTATATGATAATTTTTCATTATCCAGAATTGCATGTAGCTAAGTGATTCTGTAAAATGCACCCATGTAATGTCCTGTGACCCGTGAGCACTGGAAATAGGAACCATTTAGCAATTTGAAGTTTCTAGTCCATAGAAAAATGCCTGTTAAGTGTTTTAATGTGTATGAAGGAAAAAAATCATTCTTGCTTGATAAAAGTAATCTGGCGCTCCTAATAACAGCAGACACTAATTATGTTAAAAATATGAATGTCCTCTGGCCACTCTGAAGGTGATCGCTTTTGCCAGTTTGTAAAACCCCTTTTGAAAGTTTCAAGGCTTCAGCAAGACTCAGCCTACCATGAAGAATCAATCAATCAATCAAGGCTGTATTTGGCTGTCATTGGCTTCTCTGAACCTTACTGATGTTACTTTAAAGAGATTAAGAGGAGCAATTAAAGTTTCTCTAAATGGTGAAGTCTCAACTTATGACTACTAGATGTAAAAGTGAACGCAGTTCATCCTACAGTTTTATCCAAAGTAAGTGTGGGATTCAGGTGGGTTTTGCTATTATGGGCAGAATTACCTGAAGATACACATACATATTAAGTGTGTCCATTGACTGTGTTGTGACTTAGAGTTTTATGAACACATCGAGTTTGCAAGGGGAATTGTTGATTCTTGACATAAGACAGCTATTTAAGGTTTCATGATAAAAATAAAGACAAACAACTCAGTGTATGAAATTATAGGCATTTGGGGCTGGCACTGTGGCATAGTATGTTAAGCTACCTCCTGTGGCTCCATCATCCCATATGGGAGCCAGTTCTTGTCCTGGTAGCACCACTTCCAATCCAGCACTCTGCCGATGGCCTGGAAAACAGCAGAAGACAGCCCAGTGCTTGGGCTCCTTCACTCATATGAAGAACCTCCTGGCTCCTGGTTTCCGATCAGCCCACCTCTGGCCATTGTGGCCACTTAGGGAGTAAATCAGTGAATGGAAGACCTGTCTCTCCTCTCTCTGTCTGAAAGTCTGCCTCTAAAATAAATAAATACATTTTTTTAAAAATTACAAGCTAATTTTTCTCTTAATCCAGCATGTGTAGGTCCTTTTAATTTTGCCCTATATGTGGCACAAGGTTCTGAGTTGGGTCTAGGTCTGTTCCGCAAGTCTTTATACCCCTTGTGCCAGATTACCCCTCTCATGGAGAAAAGGCAGGAGCAAAAGAGAATGCTAAAAGAAAACCTATCACATCTCTTAAGGCCCCGAACATTTTTTGTAAACCATCATTTTTTCCTAAATTTCTTTGCCTAACATCTAACATTTGGGGAAGGGAAGCATGCTCTTCATCTGATGGTTGAAGGCAAGAATGAATTTTTGCTCAATAATAATCTAAACATCCACAGTCTCCACATTACTCTATTCAGTGAAGCTTTATCAGTCTCCTACCACTAACACTTGATGCAGAATACCCTTGCTTTGCTACTGTTGTCAAGGAAATGAATCAAAACACAGAGTTTTAACTCATGGGTAATACAAATATTCTTTGTTTGCTTTTTCACTTCTCTGAGCATCACCATGTATGTGGCTACCAAAGAAGAACAGATATCAGTGACTAGGGAAAGGAAAGGTGGGGGGGTGATATAAACAGTTAACAGATAACTAGGATTGTAGATTCATAGACTGCTGAAGGTTATAACATATTTATTCACCATACTGAAAGAAATTGGGAGACATAGGGTTCACACCACTTTTCCAAGGTGCACAACTAGTTAACAGCATATCCATAACTCCATTATCCTCTCTACTCCACAGTGCTTTCATGGCCTTTATGAACTTTGCAGCCTGCTATTTAGATCTACACACCCACACATATACACAAATTCAAAATATCAGGAAGGAAGTATAAAAAAACAGCTTCTGAATTATAATAATATTTATTGGAATCTTTTTAGTTTTTTTGTTGACAATTTTATATGTATTTATGGTATAAAATATAATGTTTTGATTATGTATGTATGCTTTGTGGAGTGGTGACAGCAAGCTATTTAATGTGTATTATCTCATATACTTATGTATTTTTATGGCAATAACACTTAAAATGTATTTTCAGTGATTTTTATGTAAATAATATATTTATAAAAAGATTTATTTATTTGTCTGAAGGTCAGAGTTACACAGAGAAAAAAGGAGAAGCAGAGATAGAGGCAAAGGCAGAGGCAGAGAGAGAAAGAGGGAGAGAGAGGGAGGGAGGGAGGGAGGAAAAGGGAGAGAGAGAGAGAGAGAGAGAGACAGAGGGATGGAGGGAAGGAGAGACAGAGAGACAGAGGTCTTCCATCCTCTGGTTCACTCCCCAAATGGCTGCAACGGCTGGAGCTGTGCCGATCCGAAGCTAGGAGCCAGGAGCTTCTTCCAGGTCTCCCACGTGGGTACAGGGGCCAAAGCACTTGGGCCATCTTCTACTGTTTTCTCAGGTCATAGCAGAAAGCTGGATTGGAAGTGGAGCAGCTGGGACTTGAACCAGCGCCATATGAGATGCCGGCACTGCAGGTGGCAGTTTTACCTGCTATGCCACAGTGCCAGCCTCAACAATATATTTTTATCAGTTATAATCACTGTACACTGCTCATCTGTTGAATTTATGCATCCTGTCTACCTAAAATTCTGAATATTTTGACCAACATCTTTATTAATCCTCCACCTCCAAGACTTTATAAACTATTATTTTATTCTGTTTCCCTGCACTTGACTTTCATATACGTATGCAATCATTTGCATGTCTTTCTGTGACCTGCTTATTTTAGAAAATACTTCTTCCAGGTTCACTAATATTGTTGTAAATGACAAGATTTTCTTCTTTTTAAAGCTGAATAGTTTCCACTATGCATCTACAGCATAGTCTTCTTTACCCATTCACCCACTATGTTCTCATAGGTTGATTTAATATCTCAGTTATTGTGAACAATGCTGCAATGAACACAGGAGTGCAGATATCTCTTCCGTGCATGTAATGACTGCAGATCCTTGGATATATACGCAATAATAGAACTGGGCCATATGATAGTTCTAACTTTAATTTTTTTGAGGAGACTCTTTACATAATCACTGTACAAGATTAAATTCTAACCAACGGTGTATAAGAATTCCCTTGCTCTACATCCTTGCCAACACTTGGTATCTTTCACTTTTTTGATCATAGCTCTTCATTTATGTGATCTTTTGTATAGTTTTTTATTTGTATTTTGTTTACTTCTTCTCTAATTTTTGTTATTTCTGTCCTTCTGCTAATTTTGGGTTGAGATTGTTCTTGTTTTTCTAGAGCCTTGAGATGCATTGTTGGATCATGTATTTGATCTTTCCAATTTTTTTTTATTGTAGACACTTATTGTTGTAAACTTTCCACTTTAAACTACTTTGACTGTATCCTGTAAGTTTTGATATGTTGTGTTTTCATTTTCATTCATGTCAAAGAATTTCTTGGTTTCCCATTTGATTTCTTCTAGGTCACATGTTTATTCAGGAGCACATTGTTCAGTCTTCATGTGTTTTTGTATTCTCTAGAGTTGATTTCATCGTTAATTGATAGCTTTACTCCATTGTAGTTGGGGAAGATACATCATATAATTTCAAGTTTTTTTTAAACTTGTGACATTTATTTTTGTAACCTAATATATGGTCTATGCTAGAGAATGTTCTATTGATAGGTAAAAAGAAGGTGTATTCTGAAGTTTTGGGATGAAATGTTCTATAGATATCTACTAGGTCCATTTGGTATACAGTATAGATTAGCTGTGCTGTTTTTTGTTGATTGTTTTTTGTCTTGCTGATCTGCACGTTGATGAAAGCGGGGTGTTGATGTCCTTCATTATTATTGATTTGGAGCTTATGTCTCCCTTTAGATCCATTAACAATTGGTTTAAAAACCTCAGGACTCTAGAATTGGGTGCCTATTCTGTAGTCACATCTTCTTGATAAATTGATCCCTTAATCATTACATAATGATCCTTCTTTGTCTCTTAATATTTTTTGTCTTCAAGTCTATTTTGTCTGATATCAAGATAGCTACTCTTTGTTGCTTTTGATTTCAATTTGCATGAGATATCTTTTTCCATTCTTTCATTTTAATTCTGTGTGTAACTTCATTGGGAAGTGTGTTTCTTGTAGGCAGCATGTAAATGGGTCTTTTATTTATCCATTCAGCCAGTCCATATCTTTTAATTGCAGATTTTAGTCCATTTATATTCAAGGTTATAGATAAATAATGAATTATCCCTGTCACTTTTCCATAAAAATCCCTAAGCCATGTTTTGAATCCCCTTTATTCTTTTACTAGATTTCCTGCCTTCACATTCTTTCATGATGTTGATGGCTTCCTCTGTTTCTGTGTGTAGTACATCCTTAATGGCACTTATAAGGTTTGTTGAGTGTGACCAATTATTTCAATATTTGATTGTCTTAGAATGTCTTTATCTTCCTTTGTGAATGAAAGCTTTGTGGATAAATTATTCTGGATTGGCAGATTTTTCTTTTAGGACTTGACTATATCTCTCCATTTTTTCCTGTCCTGTTGTGTTTCTGTTGAGAAATCTGTTGTCAATTTGATGGGGGATTCCTTTAATGATGATCTGGCATTTCTATTTTTCAAATTTTAGGATATTCTCTTTCTGTTTTACATTTGCTAATTTGTAATGTGTCACAGTGAGTTTCTTTTCTGATCATGCCTATTTGGTATGCCATGTGCTTCCTATATTTGGATGAGTATATCTTTCTCTAAAATGGAGAAACTTTCTGCTACTATTTCATTGTATAGGTTTTCTAAGCCATTCTTTATTTCTATACCTTCAGAAAATCCTAGGACTGGTATATTTAGTTGTTTAATGGTATCCCATAGATCATAAACTGTCAAATATTGTTTTCTTTCTAATTTCTTCTTCATTTCTTGCTCAACAGTGATATTTCAAAAGACCTGTCTTCTAGATATTTCATTTGCCTCACAAATTCCTTTGTTACGGCTTTCCACTGTGTTTTTTACCTGACTTATTGAATATTTCTAGTGTTTCTGTTTGTTTGGCTTTTTTCAATATCTCTATCTCTGCAGGATTTCTTCTCCATGTCATGCACTGATTTCCTTATTTTATTGAACTGGTTCTCTGTGTTTTTTTTTTTTTTTTCAGTAACCTTACAATCATTCTTTTGAATTATTTTTCTGGCATTTATCAATCTCCTCTTCTTAATAGTCCAATATAAATTCATTATTTTGTTCTTTTGCAGAGTTATATTGCCTTTTTGGTCATGTTTCTTATTTTCGTATGTTTATTTTTGCACATCTGGGGAATCTCATTACTGTATCCTCTGGAGGATTTCTTTTATTGAAAATTTATTCCTGGGGGGTTGTTGTTGTGGTGTAATGAGCTAAGTCTCTACCTATGGTGCCGGCATCCCACTAGCACTGGTTCCAGTCCTGGCTGCTCCTCTTCTGAACCAGCTCTCTGCTAAGGCCTGGGAAAGCAGTAGAAGTTGGCTCAAGTGCTTGGGCCCCTGAACAAGTGTGGGAGACCTGGAGGAAGTTCCCGGTTCCTGACTTCAGATCAGCCCAGCTTCGGCTGTTGTGGCCCTTTGAGGAGTGAACCAGTGGATGGAAGACCTTTCTCTCTCTCTTCTGTCTATAACTCTACCTTTCAAATAAATAAAATATAAAACAAGAAAATTTATTCCTGGAAATGAGCCTTTTGATCTTGGGGGACTGCTTAAGTCTTATACTTCAGTTCCAGGGGTATGTGTTGTGTGCTCTGGCCATGGTTTGTGGGTGGAGCAAGAGACCTGAGTGACACCAAGATGGGCATGGTGGAGTGCTCTTCTGACTACAGTCAGTGGAGTTAGAGAAGTTGGAATCAGATAGTGTATTCATACTTCCATCCTTTTGCTATGCCAGCATGAGCCAGAATTCACAGAGTAGAGGGAGCTCATAGTGAGAGTGCATTTCACCCACCAAAGCAAGTACACTATCAAGAGCATGGACTCACTCCACAGTGTGTCCCCTGATCCCTCTGTGAGATTTGTCCACAGCATGAAGGGAGCTCCAAATCTCTGAAGCAAGACCAGGTGGATGCATGGAATTCAGCCCCAACCCACAAGTCTCTCAGCTCTGTGGCCTATGCCCAGAACTGAAACAGTCACAGGGCATAGGATGCCCACTCTCTTCCCTGCAAGGTGCCCCAGCCACTGTGGCCTCTGACAGCAATGGGGCTGCCCAGTGTTCCCTGAGTCAGAACAGTGTTCAGCTGTAACTTCATCATAGCCAATTGATTCTGGCTCTTTGATTGAGGGAGTGAAGGGAAGCAACATGGCCTCCCTTCATGAAGCAAAGCATTTATTCAGACCCCTGCCAGCTCTCCAGATCAGACTCAAAGGGTGCTGTGGAATCCTTTCTGAGTCACAACTGCCACTGGAAGGGGCCACAGCAGCCTCCTTCCACCTGACTCTGGCATGATGACACTTCCCAGCTAGGAGGCCACCATGCAGATGCAGGAGTGCCTGCTGGTGTAGTTGGCAGCAGTGTGTTTGTCCTCTCTCCTTGATGCCCCGATAAGTTCTTTGCTGTCCACTGCTCACTGAAAATTTCTCTCCTGGAAATATGGTCCTTTGATTTTCTGTTGTCTTTCTGTGGCTGAGGTCAGTGTAGCTTCTCCATTTTTGTTCTTTTATCCAAAACTACTTTGGCTGTTTGAAATTTTTTGTGGTTCCCTTTGAATTATATGATTTTTCTACTTTGAGAATAATATCATTGGAATATTTATAGGGTTTGCATTCAGCCTGTAGATCTCTTTGGGTAGTATGAACATTTTAACAATATTAATCCTTCAAATCCATATCTTCCTACTTATATATGTCTTCTTGAATTTATTTCACCAATGTTTTATAGCTTTCAGTGCACAGATTCTTGGTTAAATTTATTCTTAAGTATCTTTAAATAGCTATTGTAAATGTGATTGTTTCATTGTTTTATTTAACAGAGAGTTTATTGTTGGTACATAAATACAGTACTGATTTTTATAAGTTGATTTTGCATTCTACAATTCTACTGAACTTGTTTATTGATTTAACATTTACTATTTTTTGAAGAGTCTTTAGCACAATATTGTCTGCAACCAGAGACAGTTTAACTCTTCCCTTTCCTATTGGGCTGCACTTAATTTCTTGCCTTATAGCTCAAGCTAGGACTTCCTTCATTGAGTAAAAATTGTGAGCGTGGATATCCTTATCTTTCCTGTGATCTGAAAGGCAAAGCTATTGACTTTACATTGCTGACCATGTTACCTGTCACATACAAATAAGATTTTTATTTGCGTGTGTATTTCTTATTATTTTTGTCTAGTGCTATTTCTGCATCTTTTGAAATGATTATATGGCTTTTGTGTTTCATTGCTAATGTGATGCACCACATTAATAGATTTGCTTACGTTGAACTATCCTTCCTTGCATCTCAGAGATAAATTCCACTTATTCATGGTAAATGATCTTTTTAATGTGCTCTAATTGCAATTTGTTAGTATTTAATTGAGTATTTTTGGACCTATATTCTTCATGGATATTGTCCTGAAACTTTCTCCTTTTTCCTCTTATTTTTATTTGAGAGACAGAGAAACATACAGGCAGATAGAGATCATCAAGCTGTGGATTCACTCACCAAATGCCAGGCCAACACCAGAAGCCCAGAGATCACTCTGAGTCTCTCTCACCGGGGGCAGGGACCCACGTATCTGAACCACCACCTGCTGCCTCTAAGGGTGCAGAGCTGTCAGAAGCTGGTCTCAGTGGTAGAGCCAGGACTTGAACCCATGTACTCTGATACTGTATCACAAGCAACATCGTATTTACTGCACCCAAGGCCCACTCTGTCTTACATGTTTGTATGCCTGTGAAATATCCACAGAGGTGATTCTATAATCACCAGCAGCCCCGGAGGCAGCATAACTCTGGGCTATGAAGCAGTAGTGGTCTTGATGCCTGGAGCACAGATACCCCCACTGCCAAATGGATAGCAGTATGGAATGCACCAACACCTGACTTGTGATAATAGAGTGCCAAGAATGTTAGGACAGATATGCAGAGCAGACTCAGGATTATAGTGGGGCCGAACTCTCTGCGGCCGCTGAGCTGATGCCCAGAGAGGAAGTACATGAAGGAAGGGCTTGGTTCAGGTCCCAAAGTGAAGCCTAGCTAGCTACAGTGATAATTTTGGTGTCTGAGATGTGGACAGGCACAGTGTATCCACAGAGCCCATATCTGTGTCTGGACATGCTCACCGAAGCTGTGGCTTCAGGATGGTGCACACAAGGGGGTTGAGAGAGCTGGCCAGTCCTTTCTGAAAGTGGCCCAAGAATACTACTTTTTGTGGGGGGAAGGGCATGCAACTGCTTCTTCTTCTTGGGGGCTCCACAGTGGGAATGAGAGCTATTGGTCTCAGCGGCAAGAGAACCAGTGCTGTCTGTGTAGTAAGCCGCCAGAGACTATGGGGGCCCCTGCAGGATGGCTGATGCCAATAGATTCTCCTTTTCCCCCTTGCTGCTAGCCATCTCCTAGAGCTGCAGGGATACTGATAACACCCACGAGCTCTTCTATGGGGTCCTTCTCGTTCTTTGTTTTCTGTGTTACTGTAGATCCTTCCTTAGGCTGGTGAGCCCTTTCTGGGCTGTTTTTGTTTGCAAATAGTTGTCCATATTTATTTTGGGGGACTTGGGAGATGGGAAGTAAATGCTGGTATCACTTGCTCTGCCATCCTGGCGGCTTCATTCCCCAACACCGTATTTCCTTTGTGATTAACTCTGGCATTCTGCATTACTTTGAATTAAATGGGAAGGCAGATGGAAGGGTATGGGAAATAAAACCTGAAATGTCATCTGGATGGTAAGTAATGTGAGTTGGGAAATGTGGCTTAGGTCAGAGAGACCAATGCGCTTTCTAAGGCTTCCCTCCTTCCTTGCCTTTGGTCCTTAGCCTCACTTATTTCCCAATCTAGCTTTAGGGAGTCCCTATAAACCAAAATGCGAGTTCTTCCAAGAAAATCCCATATCAGCATCCTTTAAGGGTCCAGAAAAGAGAGGCAAAAACTGAACCTTCAGTGATCACTGCCTTGCAAGAAATTAGCTCTTCCAAACTAACAGACTGCACTAAACACAGAGCATGGTTAGGCGTGGGGCTGTGAGGTCAGAAAGGAGCGTGGGGCTCTGTGTTCTGGAGGAGTCCACGCACTTGGACCCCTTCATTGGGAGAATAAGAACACCCGCGGCAAAGTGGGTGATAGTTCCTCATTTTGCCAATTCCCACCTTTGAAACATTTCAATAGAACATATGTTGCTGTCAATACTGAGACAACAATAAACACCACTTGGTATCACTTAGGTGACTGCAGAGAATGATTGTTAAGCCATTTTGATTAGTAGCACATATTGATCCTGATCTAGGCAGCCATGGTGAACTCAGATTGAATGACATATGCACAATAGCCACTGCTGCTCTCATTTGGAGACAAATAGCCGCTGGGAACTCCCTTTATGTTTATTCCCCGCATCCTGGCTCCATTTGATGCTTCCTATTTTGCCTGTCTTTTGATCATTGTAGGCAACAAAACCCCAAGGGATAGTTCTAAAGAGCTTTGTAAGGAAAGGAGACTTTTCTCAGAGTTTGGAAATTGGAGCTATACATCAGAAATTGTGGGTTCTCAGGATCGACCTGCCAGTAAATGGGGGCATTCCATTTGTCATCAATGTGCATTTAATGCAGATACAGCATTTGAGGGGAAACAGGACCATTTGCAGAACTCACATATTTGTTTACTGATTTTATGTCTTCATTTTCTCTCTCTTAACCCTTCTGGAGAAAGCTGCTTAAGAGCTCTCGTTTCACAGGAACTCGATTTAGATCCGGTGCACAAACTTGTGAGTGCTGCAATGTCTTCGCTGTCACTCAGTTTTATTTTCACAGGTTTATAAAATGATGGAAGGTAAGATTTGCTGCTCTAATGCAATTGGAAAGGGTCAATTGTTGCAGATGTCAAAAATGCTATTAGCGAACAGAGAAGGTTGGTATTCAAAAATCTACACATACCCCCAGTGAAATTTTTCTTCTACCCAAGAATCAAATCTAGAGATTTTTATGGCTTATTCCTGAAATTTAGGGAGACTGAAGGCCAGGCTGAGAAACTTTGCAGGCCGTAGAAGAAAAGTAATAATTTTAGTCTCATGGTTGGCTGGCTTCCTTACCTAGCAAAGTGCTATAACATATCCTGGAATCTCCTGAAAGGAAAAATTCCAAATTCCCTGGAAGGGACTTCAGTGCTGTTTCAAAGCAGGTTTCTTGCTTCTTACTCATATTCATGCCTTTCTTCACGCATCCAGTGGCTTCACTTGCCATTTCCCCGACACAGCAGGTTGTTCACCTCTCCATGTATTTATGTCTATACTATTCTGTATCAGAAAGGTATGAATCCTCTTCATCCTACAGGTCTCATGTTCAATACCTGGTTCAGTTTTATTTTCCATGTTTCCTCTTCTGCAACACTTGCAAATCCTACTCTTTCATGTGTTCAAGCAAATATGATATATACTATAGTTGGATTTGCTAGATTATTAATCTCTATTAAAACTTAGCTTATAGGAATTTGCACATCTCTGATTTTTTCATTAGATTGTGGGCTCTATAGGGACAAGAACAATCCCTTTATCGCTTATCCACAGAGAAAAGATGCACAGAATATATTAAGTATAGGCTTTTTGAATTAAACCAAACATAAAGTAATAATGTCATATAAAAAGGATGCAGAGATAGATGAATAATCACTGCTGGGATGCACTGATTTTTGAATCACGAGATGGTCAGTCACTTCGTGGAGGCTACTCAGTGAAGTACTGTATCAATGAGGAACCCATTTTCAAAATCATGGTGACAGGTTTACTTTCTGGCTTTAAGGATATGAAATATGTTGCATGTATAATTTATTGTGCTCCATAAAAAAACCGAAACTCAATTTCCCTGACAACAAGAGATACATCCACAGAGCATCGAGCAGGCTAATATGAAGGATGCTTACAATGAAATATCTTTAATGCAGATAATGCTAACAGGAAGCTCTTGTTGGTTTAGAAATTCCAAAGCTAATATAAATACACTTTGAGATTTGTTCAAACTTTTAGAGGAGAAACAATGTGTTACAATTTAGGCTAGGTAGACAGCAATAACTGCTGTACATGAAGGAAATGAAACTCAAATTCTCCTAGGGCTCACTCAAAATATTAAAATTGCCATACTGTCCAGAGGGGAACATTAGTAAATGATTTCTTGGTCAAAGAAAGCTGATAAAGGAACTGCATATGTAACAACATCCATCTCTTACATGACTCTTCCTTCCCTCAACATTCAAGTCATCCACAGCTTTTCCTATAAGAACATTGTTGAGCGCTCTTAGTAAGCACTTGATTATACTGGAGCTCTCTTCTCCCCTCTGGCTATGCTGCCTGAAGCTCATCTCCATTTGCTAGTATATATAGTCAGGTTAAAAAAAAAAAAACCAACACCACACTCAAATGCACACATACAGCTCTTCAATTTTCTACAACTGAGCATAATTTCCTAAGAATCTCTCATGTTGCATACTGTGTTTGTTGTGCATGAAGCGGGAGAAGCATTGTAAAATTGTCTACTAAATGTGACACACACCCTTTCTCAATAACACTGTTATATAAACAGATTAATCACTTTGGAGTTATTTATTTTCAGTTTTTAAGAGTTCCTCTTCATTTAAAAATATTTAACTTGTTTATTTGAATGGCAGAGTAACAGAGAGAAAGGAAGAGGAAGAGACAGAGATCCTCAATATGGTGATTCACTCCCCAAATGGCCATGACATCTGTGATGGGGTCAGGCTGAAGCCAGGAGCCCTGGAACTCCATCCAGGTCTCCCACAGGGTGGCAGGGGCCCAAGTACTTAGATCATTTTTTACTTCTATCTCAGGCACAATAGCAGGGAGCTGAATCAGAAGGCAGAGCAGCCAGGACTCTAACTGGGTGCTTTTATATGGGATGCTACATCGTGGCTTAACCTGCTGCACCACATCACTGGCCCTTAAGAGTTCATTTCCCTCCAACTGTTCTTCCAAAGACAGTGCCTGGATGTTTTGAAGCAGGAGGTATGGGGCTATCACCTCAAATCTCTTTGAATTTTTGGCTCAGGTAAAAAGAACCATAACTGAATCTTCTTCCCAAGTGTTTCTAGTCTAACTTCATCCCTAGAACCTTTGTTTGCTGAGGAGCAATTGGCTCATTTGTCTCTTTGGTACAGTGAACTAGTACCTGTTCCTAAAGTCCATTGTAAAGGTTATGTTGACTCTCACTGGGAAAATTCACATTAATGGAAGGCCTCTCTGAGTCACCTGTGTCTGTAATAGCTCCACAAACCCTCTCTGGAGTACCAGGTTATTTCTGGAGTCTTCATTTCCCCACAAGGAGGCAGCAAAAAACTAAGAGCTTTGACTCAGGCCTATCCGTCCATCACAAATGCTACTCAGGTCATTGCTCCCTAAAAAGGTGCCTCCCTGTTTGCCCTCTTACATAAATAGCACCTTTGTGGACTAGATACACAATTGCCCTCTTACATTACCTTTGTGAACCAGATACACAATAAGAAATATACTCAACATTGTTCGTTGGTAATTTTTTAAAAAACATTTATTTATTTGAAAAGAGATACAGAAGATACCTCTCATCTACAGGTTCACTCATCAAATGGGTATAATGGCTGGGACTTGGCTTGGCTGAAGCCAGGAACTAGGAACTCAATCAAGATCTCTCATGTGGGTGGCAGGAACTCAACTGCTTGGGACATCAATGCTGCCTTCAAAGGTTCACGTCAGCAAGAAGCTGGAATAGGAGCCACAACTAGGAATTAAACCCAAGTACTCCAAAGTGGGACACAGATGTCTGAGTCTTAACTGCTAGACTAAATGACATTCTCATCACTGACACATTTTAAAATTCTTCATATTACCAGAGATGTCCTTTACAGTCTGCTACTCATATCAACAAACACCCTTTAGAGTTTTATCCTGTTTTTAAAGCAGGACAGGGCAGAGGTGGGAAGGCTGACATCTTTTACATCTTCAGTCATTGTATGAGAAAGGTAATTCACGTGGTACAAGTTGAGCAAAAAGATTGGATATAGGAGAGGGTTTTAATTGTCTATCATCAGACTGACTTTCAATTTGAATCAAGCAACTATTTAACACACTCCATTTACTGAGGTTGGGAATACTATCACCAGTGACAGCCCTACTGTACTACAGCTTCCTGTACAGCACTTAAAATCTTCACAGCATCCCTTGTTATTCCACTCATGGTTTCTGCAGCCTCCTCTCTTAGTCCAGCCATTGTTCCTGCAGCTAGTTCATGGTGGTTTAACCAGGCTTCTGCTGATGCAAGGGGCAATGTCCCACCTGGAGTCTACTCTGTGTGCCTCTTGCTTTTGCCAGTGACTTTTTTGGCAAAACACCATTGAGAGCTCACAGGGACTCCCAAAGTTTTCAGATATGTGTTACTCCAGAGTGGAGCTGCTCTTGACCAGTTGCGATAGAAACCATTAGATCAATGTGTCTCTGTTTTTCCTGAGTGGATAGTTCCAAGATGTGTTCTACAAACAAGTTCAGGGGGCTAGCACAGTGGCGTAGCGGGAAAGCCAACCGCCAGCACTGCTGGCTTCCTATATGGGCGCCGGTTTGGGTCCTGGTTGCTCTACTTCCCATCCAACTCTCTGCTGTGGCCTGGAAAAGCAGTGGAAGAAGGTCAAAGTGCTTGGGCCCCTCCCCTAACATGGGAGACCTGGAAGAAGCTCCTGGCTCCTAGCTTCAGGTCACTACAGCTCCTGCCATTGTGGCTAACTGGGGAGTGAACCAGTGGATGGAAGACTTCCCTCTCTCTCCATCTCTTTCTCTCTCTCTGTGTAACTCTTTCAAATTAACAAATAAATCTTAAAAGAAAAAGTAAGTTCAGAATATTTTGGAGGAATAAACCCAGTTGCCCATGTTGAAGACAAACCAACACATTTCTATCCTGTATTTTCATCTTTCCTGTGTAATTTCTTCTATCCCTTGGCCTTAGTCCCCAGTACCAAGCCCCAAAGCCCCCACCCCATCCTCCCTTTAAGGGAAAAAAACCTGCAGCTCTATTTTTGCCTTATGCTCTTTGGAAGAACACAGACTTAAGCACTTTTGTAATAGTTGATATGAAAGAAATGAAGCATTTCCACATTTAAGTTTCTTCATTTTTACATCTTGCCAGGTGCTTTACTTGAACCTCTTTTCAGCTTGTTCAGGAAGTTATTGTCTTTCTTCCCCCTTTTTTTCAGTGAGTGCCCCACAGAGGTCTTACATAGGAGTCAACTAATTAAATCCTGTGTTCCTTAATGAGATTAACACCAACAACTGTCTCCTATCGTCACCCAAACTGGATTTTGTTCCAGTTGCCATGGGGCTCCAAGGTGCTTTTCTATTGGAATTAAATTCTTCTCTATAGGTGACTTCAGTTCATATTGGAAGTTATTATTTTCATCAAGGTCTTGTTAGTTACTGAGACATCAGAAATTGCTTTCTACTGGATGATTTTTAAAATAGTTTATCAGCTTGATTTTGTATCTTCATGCTGTTATGTTTGAAAGAAATATGTATCCCATTCACACAGCTTTTATACTCTCTCTATTTGGCATATATTTATAAGCATTGCTTCACTGAATCACACCATGTAAATGAGAATATACTATTCTTTGCCACTTTAAAGAAAAAAGAAATGGAAAGAGAATAGTCCAGACTCTTGGGATACTAGTAATGTTTTATTCTTAATTCAGATGTTGGTTATGGTTATCAGATGACAAGAAACTCGTTTATCTGTGTACATATGTACATTTTTGCTATGTATGCTGTATTTCAGTAAAATGGTTTTTAAAAAGAAAGAAATATGTAAAGTCAGTATATGTCTCACATTCTTTGTGGGCTGCATATAAAAAATTCCATCAGCTCAAATGAAAGTGAAACAGAAATTTCCAAAAGTGATGCTTTCAACTGCCCTTATTAAATTGTGTCTAAAGAAAGCCTATTTATTGGATATAAATGCCTTTTTGGAAATTACAAACATTCAACTTCATGTTAATACAGTGGCAGTTGCTTTTTTTTATTGTAGTTATTGCCAAAACTGTAGTCTGTTTAAGAAGAAGCATCATCCTAAATTTGGGAAAATGGCAGATATTCATTCCCCAAGCAAGATCTCCAGAGCCTTGTCCTTCTGGAGAGCTGAGCTAAGTTATTATTTTTTAAAGACTGAGGTCTGTTCACCTTTAAAAGAGAGAAAAATATTCAATCACAAATGATTTGGATTTTGTTCCAAAAGGGCCAATTTCAGCAGAATAGATGAGAAGAGGGCTTTTGAGTCAAGGAAAATTTATAGATTGAAAAATAATAGTATTATGATTTCCATTCTTATCAAACTGATTAACAGTTTCAACACAATTCCACTCATAATCAGCATGTGTCTTTGGTGAAATATTGGCAAGCTCTTCTAAAATGCACATGGAAATGCAAAGGACCTGGAGTAGCCAAAAACAATATTGAATATGAAGAACAAATTTAGAGGGAGGTATACTACTGATTTTATGGGCTACTATAAAGCTACAATAATAAAGATTGGATAGTACTGAAATAAAGAATCCAGAAATAAACTTGCACACAGTCAAGGAAATTTAATGGGAAAACATAAAATTTTAACAAATAGTCCTGGACTATTGAATATCGATACTCGAGTATAAAACATATGAACCTCCATTTCCAACTCATACAATGTATAAAGTCTTTGAAGATCATCCTAAACTTAGGTACAAAACCAAAATCAGAAAATGTGTATGAGAGAGCACAAAATAAAATCTTTACAATCAAAATAAAAAATTTTAAAATGTATAATAGTCTTTGGTTTTATACTAAATAAAATAAAGATTTTTATAGAATACAGTTTACTTTTAAGTAAAACTTCAAAAATATCCTTTCATTTCTTATTTTAAGATAATTCAGCTATGGGGCCAATGTTGTGGCATAGTGGGTAAAGCTGCCACCTGTGATGCTGGCGTCCCATATGGGCACTGGTTCATGTTGGGGCTGCTCCACTTCCAATCCAGCTCTCTGCTAATGGCCTGGGATGACCCAAGTGCCATTGCAGCCATCTGGGGAGTGAACCAGAAGATGGAAGATCTCTCTCTCTCTCTCACTCTGTCTGTAGCTCTTTCAAAATAAAGAGACCTTTAAAAAGTTAAAAAAGATAATTCAGCTACTACAAAACAAAGGGTAATAGTGTTTTTTGCATTTCAACATCCTATTGCATTCTGTTGAGAATTGAGATAGGTTATTCTCACCTTGACTGGGTCTGTTATCTAATTTTGACTTATGGTAAATCACTTAAACTCTCTCTGATTCAGTTTCTCATTTCTAAAATAGCTGTGATTACATCATTATTCTTTATTTTTTATGAAGTTTTGATAACATACTATATTTATAGACAACTGTTGAATGCAGCCTGGTCTCCTCAACAGAGTAGATAGTCAACACTGTTGCTGTTTCCCTACCAATAATGCTAACATTGGTTATCATCTCATTAGTTCTTCCTGGAAAGGCAGTATTATGTATTGATAACAGTACATTTTCTGGAGTCCAGGTATCTTTGCTCAAATCTGAAATTTACCGCTTTTTATTTTTTTGACTTTGGACAAGGTACTTAACCTGTTTATGTCTCTGTTTCTCCAGTTTTTTTTTTAAGAGTTATTTTATTTATTTGAAAGACAGAGAGAGAGGTAGAGCCAGAGAGAAAGAGAGGTCTTCCATCCGCTGGTTCACTCCCCAGATGGCTGCAATGGCTGGAGCTGTGCAGATCGGAAACCAGGAGCTTCTTCTGGGTCTCCCACATGAGTGCAGGAGCCCAAGGACTTGGGCCATCTTCTACTTCCTTCCCAGGCCATAGCAGAGAGCTGGATCGGAAGAGGAGCTGCTGGAACTAGAACCGGTGTCCATATGCTATGCTGGCACTTCAGGCCAGGGCTCTAACCCACTGCGCCACAGCGTTGGCCCCTGTTTCTCCAATTTTAAAAAGGGAGTGATGATAATGTGCTCTCACAGTTTCTAGTAGTTCTGACTGAGGTAACATTTTTAAAATATCTAGGCAAAAGTTTCTGATATTGTAAGTCTGTAAAGTCCACCACTATTATTTTTTAATAGCACACCACTGTCTTCTTTGGAATTGAAGAATAATTCTAAAAGAGTGAGTCATTCCACTGCTACCAAAAGGACATCCCTTCCTTGGATGTGTGCTGGTTTTCTGAATTCTGTTAATATCTGAGACTCTTAACTCTCGTCCTATACTATAACTTCTGTCTATTTTAATCGGAAATACAGAACCCAAAGCAATGTTGACAAAAAAGAACATTTTGATACTTTGCACTCAAGAATCAGTGACTATATCCATGGCTTATTCTCCTTTTCCTTTTGGGCATTTTCTTAAGTTAGTTTCCTTAGCAAAGATCTGAATGTGGATCTCTGTGTAAATGACTTATTAAGAAAGTGTTCACAGGAGAAAAAAGTGGAACAGAAAGATGAAGAAGTCCAGCAGAGGTGGCATTCTAGAAGGTCTACCTCAGAGTGGGTCCCAGCCTTGAAAAGGTGATCTGGAAATTATGTACTCTGGAAACTCTCATACCAGAATATTTGAAACAAGCACAGGGAATGTCAGCCTTTCTCATTTCTGCACTCACTCTCTGACTGGCACATTGCCTGCCTAACGAACATGTTTTGAATGCTTTCAAAATAGAAAAAAATTATTTGAATGTATCTTATAAATACAACATTAGGAACATAGTAATTTTTCCCACCTTACCTGCTCTCCCACCCACTCTCTTTCCCCTTCCTTCTCCCTCTCCTGTTTAGTCAGAAAAAGAAAGAGAAGGAAGAAAGGAAGGAAGGAAGGAAGGAAGGAAGGAAGGAAGGAAGGAAGGGAAGGAGGGAGGGAGGGAGGGAGGGAGGGAGGGAGGAAGGAAGGAAGGAAGGAAGGAAGGAAGGAAGGAAGGAAGGAAGGAAACTAAAATAATTGTTCTTCAACAGTCTAGACAAGGGCTGTTCAATTTTATTGCTTTTCAAAGGTGATTTCACTTCCCCCTTGCTCTTTTCCCTTCCTTCCTCCCCTTTTTTTCCTTTTAAACTTAATTGTCTTTAAAGAAGAACCCAAGGATGATACATCTTTTGTAAGCTCTTAGAAATAGCTATAACTTATGAGCCATAATAATATCTTCCATTAAATACACTAAAAGGAAGTGATTTTCCATAACAAGCTTTACTATTAACTTTCATGTTATAACTCTTTGGGGACAGAGGTCCTGCATGGGAAGTTAGTGCACAGTGACTCTTGTTTATTTGACAAATAACACCCTTATGTATGACATCAGTGATCACCCAAGGCTCTTGACATGAACTGCTTCAGCTATGGAAGTCTTTTGGATCCATTAGCTTGACAAGACCATAAGCAAAGTGGAAGTTCTCTCCTCCCTTCAGAGAAAGATACATCATTCTTTGGTGGCTACTTCTTTCCACTGGGGTCCCATACACAGAGGTCCTTTATGTAGGACATATTTTGCCAAACTATCTTGGATTTCCATGCCTGAAAAGTTCCCCCTAGGCTTTCCAGCCAGACTGGAGCGCTTTAAGGGCTGATTCTGAGGTCAGAGTGCTATTTAAAGTGATTATCATTCTACAAGTCTGCTGTTCAAAATAGAAATTTGTCCTAAAATATTAACCACTTTCATACTAATTAGATAAGTAAAGATTTGAAGAGAGCTTTCTGGGCCAGCACTATGGCTCAATAGGCTAATCCTCCACCTGTGGCACGAGCACACCAGGTTCTAGTCCTGATCAGGGTGCCGGATTCTGTCCTGGTTGCTCCTCTTCCATTCCAGCTCTCTGCTGTGGACCAGGAGTGCAGTGGAGGATGGCCCAAGTCCTTGAGCCCTGCACCCACATGGGAGACCAGGAGAAGCACCTGGCTCCTGGCTTTGGATCAGCGTGGTGAGCTGGCTGCAGCACGCCGGCCACAGCGGCCATTGGGGGGTGAACCAATGGAAAAGAAAGACCTTTCTCTCTGTCTCTCTCTTTCACCGTCCACTCAGCCTGTCAAAAAAATAAAAAAGAGAGCTTTCTGTGTGAATCTGTATACTTGGTAAAACAACTTTTAAAGCATTAAAGCCATCTGTGTAGCCCTACCAGTCCTTGGCAGGCCTGAGTCACAGATTGTGGGGAGCAACCCGGACTAGACTGAGTTACTGGAATTAAGACTTATTCTATGCATCTGCTCTCCCACAATATGGCGCTGGGAGAGAAGAAAACAGCTTCTACACAGCTGCCTCCAGTTCAGCCAATAAACTGTAGGACTTGCTCCTGATTGGAGGAGAGCAGCATACTCGGCGTGTGGGCAGCCGAGTTAGGATTGGCAGAGGAGGACTATAAAGGAGGAGAGAGACGGCATGCACCAGGAACATCTAAGGGGAACATCTAAGGGAACACCTGTGCAGCCCCCGAGAGAGCCGGCCGGCGGTGTGCCACTCCCCTGCGGAAGTGGGGAAAGTGGCCCGGGGGAACCGCCCTTCCACGGAGGTGGAAGGGACAGTAGCCAACCCGGGAAGAACCAGCAGCAAACCCGGGGAGGGCCGAGCAGACGAAAGAACAGCGCAGGGTCCTGTGTCGTTCCTCCACGAAGAGGGGGAGCGACATAATGGTGGCGTGACTCGGATATGAAGCCTAGGCAGGGCTTAGTGTCGTTCCTCCACGAAGAGGGGGAGCGACACAGATGGATCTTCTCTCAGAAGACACAGTAGGTGCCCGTTCTACAGATCCAAGTAAGAGAGGCAGGGAGGCTTGGAAAGCAGACACAAAAGAGGAACAACAATATTAAATAAGACAAGGTAAATGAAATAGGGTAATTAAAAAGAAAACATGAGAGGAAGAGAATCACATCTCTATAATAAATAAAATAACTAAAATTTATTGAGCATTTATCCTCTGACACATGTTTCCAAAATAGTTTAATAAGATATTATTTTGAGTTCACTGCAAAATGCTAAGAAATGTGGAGAGACTGTTAATACCTCAATATTAAATAGGCAGAAACAAAATTCTTTACATCACATTGCTTCTAAGCAATGGATTTTGGATTTGAATCCATGAGGTCTGATGCTCAGTTTTATACAACTAAACACTACAATTTGTTGTTCTTTATACTGTATGCCTCAAAAACACTTTTCCTATACATTATTTCATCCATTTGGATTTTTTTTGACAGGCAGAGTGGACAGAGAGAGAGAGAGACACAGGGAGAAAGGTCTTCCTTTACCGTTGGTTCACCCTCCAATGGCCGCTGCGGCCAGCATACCATGCTTATCCAAAGCCAGGAACCAGGTGCTTCTACTGGTCTCCCAAGCCTTGGGCCATCCTCCACTGCACTCCTGGTCCACAGCAAAGAGCTGGACTGGAAGAGGGGCAACCAGGACAGAATCCGGCGCCCTTACAGGGACTAGAACCCGGTGTCCTGGCACCACAGGCGGAGGATTAGCCTATTGAGATGTGGTGCCGGCCCATCCATTTGGATTTTACTCCTTATATGAGGCAGGGGCAGGCATTTGATGCACGGGTTAGGACACTGCTTTTGATGCATCCCATACTGGGGAGCCTGAGTTTGAGTACCAGCTCTACTCCTGATTGTAGCTTCCTAATGTATTTCCTAGGAGACAGTAGGCAGTGGCTCAAGTAGTTGGGACTCTCCCACCAATGAAGGCACTTATATTGAATTCCTTGCTCCTGGCTTCAATCTGGCACAGCCCTTGTTGTTATGAGCATTTAAGGAGTGAACCAGCAGATAGAGGATTTCTGTCTATCTGTTTATCTCTCTGCATTCCAAAATAAGAACAATAAATTAGTAATAGAAATTTTTAAAAAAACTCCATTTCTATGAACAACAAAAACAACAGCAATAAACCCAGTGAGGCAGATTGATTAGTCTAAGGTCACAAACCTAGAAAGGAAGACCCTGGGTACACATCCAAGTATTTGCACTTTGCTGCCCATATTCTTTGCATTTCAGACACTGGAAAATAGGAAAGGGCTATGTTTTCCCTGAACTCCAATGTTAATGTGTCTGTCAGCATGTGGTCTCTAGCGGAAACAGTTCCTCCTTGAAGAAACGAAAGATAAGCTCCAAAGCTTCTTTCCATGCAGTGAACAGTATAAATGGATCTTCTGGGTGAGTTTGAAATCATCCTGACTTTTTCTTTTAGTATCATTTATGGTGATGGAAGGCGGGGGAGTGAATTGAAAAATCCAATGGAAAGCATGAATTTATAAACCCTGTGAAGAATCGTCGTTGTTTACGTTGCTATCTAGGAATCAGTTAAAGAACCTTCTTTTGGGGTATTAAAATGGTTGTTTGAGTGTGATGACTAGTGTATGTTAATCACAAGAGCAGGGGCTGGCACTGTGGCACAGTGCCATATCTGCATTAAGCCACCATCTGCATTGCCAGCATCCCATATGGGCTCCAGTTTGAGTACTGGCTGCTCCACTTCCCATCCAGCTTCCTGTTAATGTGTCTTTGAAAGCAACAGAAGATGACTCAAGCCCTTGGGCCCCTTACACTTTGCTGAGACCTGGAAGAAACTCCTGGTTCCTGGGTTCAGTCTGGCCCTGCCCCTGTCATTGTGGCCACTTGTGGAGTGAACCAGTGGATGGAAGATGTCACTCTCTCTCTCACTTTCTCTTTCTCTCTCTCTCTCTCTCTCTTTCTCTCTCTCTCAGTAACACTGCCTTTCAAATAAATAAATAAATCTTTAAAAAAATCACAAGACCAAATTCATCCTCAGTCTTGTTTGCTAGAAGTCCATGAAACAAAATTTCAAGCACCAGCTCATCCTTCATGATCGTAGTCAAATCAAATGAATTAGAATTTCTATCACTTTCAGAAGAAAATAGCAGAAATGTTCTTAGTATCTTACTTTGTATATTCAGTCTCCCATACCTCTGGATTTAGGTCATTTTGTGGGATTCAAAAAATTGTGGCCATTGTTTCCAGCACAAAGCTAGACATTCACTTCGATCAGCTAGCTAGTACTGTTAGTTACAACTACATGGACTTACACATTTCCCAGGCAGTAGTACCTTGCACTCTAGTTACCAAGTTCTCATATTAGATTTTATAGGATATTCAAAGAAAATGAGGCTCAGTAGTAAACTTGTATGTCAGAGCATGGCACACACACTCATGTTCATACATAGTATCAACAGACTCCCCTTTCATCTCTAAGGAGAAGCCATTGTCTTGTAAATGGAACCACAGATTTGTTGGGTTTCACAGTTGCATTTTCCCTGACATTTATTTAAATCCATTTTCATAATGCTTCTGAATCCATATGAGAAAATATGATCAAGCTCTCAGATTTCTGGGCTGGTCTATGTTCATAGGTACACTGAAGTTTCCATGAATACACAATTTATTCCTGACACAAGATTTATTCAGTGTCATCAGCTAAAACCAAACACATTTTGCCAGCTTTACCCAATTACTTCAGTAATATTCTACTCTCTGCACAGAACAAATCTATTTTCTGATTCTGCAGAAAGGCATGTGTCAGTTAGAGACAAAAATTCATAAAACACTCAACCTTCTGAATCCAATTCAGTGTCTCTCTAAATTGCATTTTGGGAAGTATTAGGGGGAATGCATAAGTGTGAAAACAGACTTTGGAAGTAGGCAGATATTTTATGGGCCCTTTCTATCATTATGTTCTTTCTGGAACTATTTTTGGATTTTTTTCCATTTCTGTTCCCTGTATAATCACTCCCAATATGAAATTCCATAAGGATACACACACACACACACACACACACACACACATACACACACAGAGAGAGAGAGAGAAAGAGAGAATTGGTGAGTCCCAGAAATTTAGAATGTAAAGGAGGATCAAGCCATGGATTATAGAGTTAAATGAGACTCTGGAGAGTATGTGATCCAACACCGATAATTATCAGAGTAGGAAATACAGGTTTGAAGAATTAGGAACACTCATCTACCATCTTTGTAAAGATAAAAGCAGAGCTGATATTAAAAAATCAGAGAAGCACCCTAATAAAAATAATGATATTAAAGATAATATTTGTCACTGTCTGTGATTACCATACTAAATGTCTAGTCATTAAGCGCTGTAGCCCAGTTTTATTATAACCATTGTTATTTCATTTTAAGCCTTGTAATAATAATATTAAACAGATGTTATAAATGTATCAAGTATATAAATGGAATATAAAGTCCTAGAACTTGGAAGAGTAAAGGGATGTGCTTGAAGCCATTCAAGTAAAGTACGGAGCAGGCAGTCAAGCTCTGGCCCCATCCTTCTAAAGTCTGAGTTCTTAATAACCCTACCTGTTTCATTTATCACTATTCTAATATTTCTTCTCTTTTGTTTCCCCACTCAAACCTTCAGGAACATTCTCCAAAACCCATCACAGATGATTGCCAAACTCAAGACTGATTGCCTTTGCTATCTTGGTCCCTTCTCCCATTATGCTTTCTGCCTTTGTTGAGTAACCTTTCAAAATTCACTATATTCTAAGTAAATTATTTATTAATGAACTGTATCATGTGTCAGTAGTACTTTGTAAGGTACACAAATCTCCAAAGTACGTTGTTTTCTTACAAGCAAACCCGAAATTTAAACAAAGACCCACAAGAATCCTTCAAAGCCCAGATCATAATGTCACAGGAAACATTTAGGGATAAATCAGGACAAGGAGCTTGGTGGCATTATGGCAAATGTTACCTTGCAGCAGTACAGCAAGCAGTACCATGGAAGGGGTTAGTATGAAAAGAAACTCTCCTGGCTGAAAATTTTCTTTCCTGAGCTCTTCCCCGACTTTCCTAGGTCATAGTCCATAAGGGTCACTGAGATGCTAAAATCAGTATAACCTTTCTCTCAGAAATTTGTCAGAGTAGCACTTCACTTGGTTTACATTTTGAGACATTGTAAATGTGGAAGGTGATATACAGAGTAGCTGGCAGTCTTTGAATTTATGCATTGTATGAATGAAACCTGAATTAGTTATTTCCTATACCTTAATATAAAGAATGAATGTGTGGATAAAAATACATATGTATACCTGCATTTATTCTTCCAAAAGAAAGATATTCTTTAATATTTTTTAAATCAAATGGGATGATTACTTTATTTTTTAAGACTTTTCTTCCTCCTGACTACAGGAAAGAAATATACATTTTTTCCCTTTCAAATTGTAGGAGATAATCTCTTTCCTGTCAGTATGAATCATGCAAAAGTTCTGCACTATTCTCTTAAAAATAATTAATCTTTGACATTCCCTTTTCAAAATTCACAATACTTCAGATTTATGCTTCTGCAAGGATCTCTATAGGAGGTTACATTTAAAAAAATCATATTTTCATGTTTGACACCAAAAATTTATCTGCCCAACCAATGTTAACTTCTTTAATATGGTGATGTTGCTGAATAGGCTAATTCCTGTTCCTATGAGCCCTTCATCCCCACAGCTGAATCAAATAGTTCACATTAACTTCAGATAAAGTGTTAAAACTTGTACATCTTCCCCAAATTCCCAAGGTGTGTCCATCACTAGTTTCAAAGCACCCATCACTTCTAATGAACTGGGTTCATTTAAAGGCTAGATGCATTTGTTATTATGCACACTTTATCAGATGAAGTCAGAAGGGAGTTTTACTTCAAATATGTGAAAGCACTATGTTTTCCATGACCATTATATGAACTATGAAAGAAAGAAAATATTCGGGACCCAGAGACATGGTGTATTAATATTCCCTGGCTTTTTATTCATATTGTGTTTCCTGAGGGATTTTAGTTTTCTCAGCCTAATGTAGGATATCAATCAGTTTCATCAAAAGTGGTTTAAAACTAGTGTGCAAAACTTTATTTTTTATGTATTCTTAAATAAGGCTTGATTCAAATACGAATACAGAAAACTTTCAGATATTTAAATATCTCTTATTCACTAAAATTACCCATTTCACTTGGTTTTCATGTAGATGATTTAGACCTTAAGGTAAATATGATTGTCATCATTGTTATAATCATGACTGAATCAACCTTTTAAATATCTTCCAGGATACAGTTAGTGCTTTTAAATTTAAACAGAAAAATCTCAGTAACATAAATTATGATTATGGAAAAAACTATTACTTGATGTAAAAAGGCTATTTGTTTCTATATAGTAAAAATAACTTACAATGAAAAATCATAATTTAAAGATGAATCTATAAGAGAGAGAAAAGAGATGAAGTAGCTGAATACACTTTCATATGTTTTCTTAGACAACAGGAGAAAGTATATCTCAAGATATCTACAAGAGGAGATTTAAAATGTACCCACTATAAAGAAAATGATAAAAAAAAAAGTAAGGTGATAGATAGCTATACTAATTTTCCTGCTTCTATCATAACATAATGTACATGCAAATCAAAACATCACACTGCATCCCATAAATATGGGATACTATTACATGACAATCAAAAACAAAAATAATTTCAAAAGATACATCCAGAAGTAACAAACCTTTACTTTCTTGATTTTCTAGAAATGCTCTGTCTCCCTGTACTCTCTCCTGCCCCCAGTACATCCCTCTGACTCAGAGGACATGCCATGCGGCCATAGGCCATCCACTTGCTTGTTTCCCCAGTTAGACCCCCTGAGAAAGCAGAGTATACTCAACTCCCTACCTCCGGAGCACAACATAGCATTCAGCATAATCTTGGTAAATATCGATAAGAAGGAAAGAAGGAAGGAAGGGAAATAAGAAAAGGAAGCAAAGCAGAAATAGGGAGAATTAGTGGACCAAAAATTCTAAGTAGAAAATGAATATCATTAAAATGTCCTGCTAGGCTAAATAGGATCATTTAATATGTAAATGTATATTTTCATGATTATAGAAAATTCATAAAGTAGTAAAGAATTTCTAAATTCAGATATAATTATTAAGTTTCAATTGTGAATAAAATCACTGAGTATATATAAATTAGCAACAAAGATAAAAAGTTTCTTTGATTTTGCTTAGTCTCTCACCTTGATAAAAGTATTATAGATAAAAGCCTACAGATCAGTATTATATTTTTCCTAAAAAGTCTTATTTCTACTTTATTCTATGTTAATTTTAAAAACTATCCAATATAACATGATTAAGGTGTATAAAATATAAATATTAAAAAAATAACCAAAATAGTCTCAACACCATAACATACTCAATATTTTGCTGTAGAACCTTCCACATCTTTGTTTCTATGAATATATAAAATGTTATTCAGGAATTTTAAAATAATATTATATAATTTATGCATTTCTAGATTTTTATTTTTGAATTATTTTTATTCACAATATACTGCTATCAAGAAAAATGATCTTTTGATTTCTAATAGTGGACTAGTTCAATCAGACTAACTTTTGCACAGATAATGATTATGTGATTAATCAAAAACCTATGTACTATTTTTAAAATACTGAAAAACCATCACTAGCAGACCTAAATAGCAAAAGTGATTACTTATTCTGATCCCACAATGAAATACCATAGACTGAGTGCTAAAAAATACTTATTTCTCACAGTTCTAGAGGACAGGAAGCCTACAATTAGGAGTATGTTTCCAGCTGCAGCCTCCTGTCTTAGGTTCTAGTTGGCCATCCTTGCTGGGTGCTCACATGCTTTCTTCTTTGTGGGCTCTGGAGAAGAGATTTAACTTTTGTCCTATTTCTATTTCTTATACAGACACTGATCCCATCAAGGGGACTCCATTCCATTGGGGGTTAGGGCTTCAACATAGGCATTGCTCTAGAGGCACACATATTCCTTCCCTAGCTCTATCCCCAACATTTTCCAAAGACATGTGACTTGAAGCACCAGGAAGCTATGGCTTTACTGGTCTGAGGTGTTCATGGATAGAGATTGGTGCTTATTTGGCAGAATAAAAGTTAGTGGGGGAGATTAAGGAGAGAAAGTAAACCCAGGAGGAGTATGTATCAAATCTACACAAATCTGACTGCTAAACCACACTGGGGGTCAGCAAGACCCCAGGAGTTCAGTAGAAAAAAAATTCAGCTTTTTCTGGCAGCCTGCAACCCGGAAGGTAGAGTATGAAGTGTAAGTTCAGTCATCTTAGCTTCCCTTGGTACAAAAGCCTCTCTTCAGAAGAATATAATAGTATCCAGAATTAACTTGTGTGGCTTTCTGCAAGGAGGCTTCAAAACATTCATGCAAAATTCACATTATCTTTAAATTCTCCTTTTCCATTACCTTTTTGAAGCTCTTCTTGAACGGTCACTTTTGCTGAGACTACTTTTCCAGAATTCTCTTCAATGCACAGTTTTGAGTTGCTGTGGGCAACATGAGCAATCACCATGGGGTTTGGAGGCGTGAGAGAAAGCACAGACTTCCTTGATATTTTGAAGTCCACACTGCAGGGCTGTTGTCACTATGTGCTACTCTGCTGACTCACTTTGCTGAGTGAAGCAGATGATGGGCCCACAGTCCCTCTAACTCATTCCACTTTCCTCCTTAATTCTCTGAAGATTGGGACAAGTGTGTTTTTGTGGCTTTCACAACCAGTAAGAGCAGGAGAGGTGAGAGACAGTCTTCAGGATTCACATTCATCCTTGGCATCACTTACTTTGCATTCGCCTCCTCTTCATGATTACTAGCCTCGCTGACTTTAGTTCCAGAAAAAAAAAAAAAAAAAGAGTTGCAGAGATTTTAATCAACTTCTGCAAAGGAGTTAGGTACAAAATCTTTAATTCTATGTTCCTTGTTGATAAAATAGAGAGAATAGTGTATAAACTAACTGATTAGTAGGGTTGATATGAGAATACAATTAAATCTAATTAAACTTCATTTTCAGTTACCCAGTTTGCTTTTCCAGGCACTTTTGCAACTGTGCATTTGTCACATATCTTCTAATTGCAATTGACTACTCCCCATAGCCTGCATACAGATTGGACTATTTTTCCATGCCTTTGATATGCCAAGATCTGATAGATGACATTCCTGTCATGTAGAGAGGGTTAATCAATGAACTCACTTTGTAAAGTTGATCTTAAATAGCAAAGCTTTAAGATACAGCTCCTTGAACACCTCTTGGTCATAACCAATGTTTAATTTTCCTGTTATTTCCTAGAATTTTTGACAAAACATCAAATTAACCATTTTATACAACACTAAATATTATAAACAGCCTAAATTGCATCTGCCTTTGCTGTTAGATTGTGTGTTCACTGAAGACAAGGACTTTGATCACCATTGTTCACTGCAAATTATATCACTGCATCTTAATAATCAATGGAAATAAAAATGTCTATCTGACTTGAACTGGGCTGATCACATGCACAAGGTGAATGTGGATATTTGAAATACTTCTAAACAGCAAGGCTCCCATTTCAGTGTCTTTCATCTAATTTCGTCATGCCAATGATGCAGGAGCTATTAATGCAGTAGTTTTTCAAAAAGATTCCTGAGGTAACTATTCTACACTAGAATTGGGCAAATACCAAGTGATTTTTTTTCCTCAAGCTTGAAAAACATAGTGTTTCATAATGTAAGAAATAAACTGTAGGAAGAGTCTTAGACAATGGATCACAATTGATGTAGCATTTGCTTCAACTCTTTAAAAAAGACGATTTTCATAATGAGGACTTGAACTTTAAAACAGAATTATTGACAACTTAATCATTTTCCTTTACCAGGAAATTGATTGGCACTCTCATTTTGACTAGATTTCATTGTCATTACCATCCATATGAACCCTAGGAGAAGCTATTCTCTGTTCCTTCTTATTCACCTCAGTAGAATTAGGATTTAAACGGTGTCTGTGTGCGTGTGTCTAACAATAAGCCCCTATTATATTCATCAATTCATCTCTTAGGTTTGTGATGTCAACAGGTTTATTTTATATTCTTTGAGTATATAAATAATAATCTAAGACTCCTACTGTTGTTCTCTACTGCTTGCAGTGAGTTTTGTCTCACATTATATTTCAGAAAACAGTGATAGCTGTAAAATTAAAGAAGCCCTCTCATTGTTTTCTCAAGCTAAGGATGTCTACAATGTTCTCAGTAACAATATGATGCTACATGCACTTGGAATCTACTGTCATTCCTAGAATGCATGGGAAGTATATTGTTCTCATCTCTCTTTATACATCACCCGGCATCCCAGCTGTACTGAAAGAATCATTAATTGCTACTTTTCATGTGCAAACGTGAAATGAAATAAGGCATGTTACCTTCTTGCAAATGTAGAAACTAATCTTCTTCCATTTATTATTCTTTTTGGAGTATAACTAACTGTAAATTTAAGGTAAGCTATTTGCAAACTTTTCCACCATTTCTTGCCTAAGGTGAATTCACTCCACATGTGAATTGAAACACAGTTTAAGCTTAGGGTAGATACATTTTGATATCCCTATAAAGGAAATAATTACTTTGATTTCAGCAAATCTCAAAAAAGAGTAGTTTGTCTAAACATGCAAGTACACTTTAGACACAACCTTAACTATAACATTATGAAAGGGACTGGCGCTGTGGCACAGCCGGTTAAAGCCCTGGCCTGAAGTGCTGGCATCCCTTATGGGCACCAGTTCTAGTGGTGCTTCTCTTCCAATCCAGCTCTCTGCTATGGCCTGGGAAAGCAGTGGAAGATGGCCCAAGTCCTTGGGCCCCTGCACCCATGTGGGAGACCAGGAAGAAGCTCCTGGCTCCTGGCTTCGGAATGGCACAGCTCCGGCCATTGCAGCTATCTGGGGAGTGAACCATCAGATGGAGGACCTCTCTCTCTGTCTCTACCTCTCTCTGTAACTCTGTCTTCAAATAAATAAAATAAATCTTTAAAAAAATTATGAAAGACATGATAAACCACCCACAAGAGGATTCTTGTAGGGGACATGTGCATAAAGAGTAGTGAGATAAAGACATCTGAAAGAGAAAGCAAGCTTGGGGCTGGTGTTGTGGTGTAGTGGGCAATGCTGGCATCCCATATGGGTGCTGGTTCATGTCTGGGCTGCTCCACTTTTAGTTCAGCTTCCTAACGGCCTGGGAAAAACATTAAAAGATGGCCTGTGTTTGGGTCCCTACCGCCCACATGGGAGACACCAATGAAACTCCTGGCTCATGGCTGTGCCCTGGCCCAGCCTTGGCCATTGTGGCAATCTGGGGAGTGAACAATTGATCCAGCAGGGGATCTTTGGAGATAGCTCTCTCTCTCACTCTTTCACTCTCTCTCTGTTTCAAATACATAAAAAATCTTTAAAAAAAAAAAAAAACCCTTTTAATCAAGTGGTTCTGAATAAACAACCTGGGACAATGTACACTATCACAATTTAAAACAAGAACTTTACCTGAATTTTATGAAAACATATTGAATAAGTAGTTGAAATAATGGATATGATATAAAGTATGCACTCTCTCTAATACAGATTATATGTGTATATATAAAATATGTACAGATGAAATTAGGCTTGTCACACATACTTTCAAGTTTGGTATTTTTCCTAAAGAGATGAGCTACAAATTTTTCTTTTATTTTCAAGCTTACCTTAGGGCTAAGCAGCTCAATGCCTTGACCTGATCATTCTAAATTGTGTGGTCATTAAAAGGATATCTTTTGAATCTACCTGCATTATGATAGTAGAAAGTGTTTAAAATGTCAGAGAGTGATTCTCAGCATGTGCTATGACCCCAAAATGCAGTAATGATTCTTTCTACCCCCACTTACAGAATCTCCTTTTCCCAGCAGAAGTACCAGAACTGGTGATACTTGAACTTCAGTGGTGAGTTAAACCTTCAAGAGACTGCTTTTGATTCAACAGTTTATTTTCATCTGGGAATGGAATGTAGATTCAATGGGTCTTTCCCAAAGTCCAAAAAGTCTTCATCCTTCAAGGATATGTTTATGTTTTTACTTTAATTTCCTTGCCCTAAGTAGTTTTCTGAAATTCCCTTGCTTGGGAGTTGGGTTCAGTAGCTAAAACAGGGTTTTATAAACTCACGTATCTGACATGATGATTTCATTTATAGAAGTGTGGGAAGGTATAGACAGATATTTTACATATATATAATATTTATATAAATATTTATATTTAAATATATATTTATATTTATACGTATACATGTATATGTATACATGTATATATATAGAGAAAGAGTTAATATTTTGTGAGCTGCTGCCTACTGTTTTGCTTATGAGTGTAGGAGTTGGAGCAATGTTTACTTATGTGACAAGTGCAGTCTATTGACCTGCAAAATCAGAATCATCTGGAATGGTTTGTTAGAAATAGAAATTTTCTGAACTCCTCTGTTTCCACTGAATCAGATACTCTTGCCCAGCAATCTGAGCCTCTAGATGACACTGATGCATAGAGTTTGAGGCTACTGACTTGGAATAAACATGTGACTGAAGCTATAAACCCACTGTAGCTATGGTCTTCTTGGTCTTATTTTTTTTCTTATTGTGTGAAATGGGTGTGATTCAGGAAAAATTTATATGTCCCATAGAAAATGGCTCTTTCATATAAGCCAGTTATTCTGATTAATTGTCAAACAAAGCAACAACAACAGATTATGTGCTGGAGAAAGAAACTGTATGAGCATTCTAAGTAAAGCTATGGGTCTGTACTTTATACAAAATTTAAATTATTTAAGAGCACTTATTTTTTACTTATTCATTTTTAAAAATGTATTTATTTATTTGAAAGAGTTACACAGAGAGAGGAAAGGCAGAGAGAGAGACAGAGAGAGAGGTCTTCCATCTGATGGTTCACCCCCAAATTGGCTGCAGTGGCCGGAGCTGCGCCAATCCAAAGCCAGGAGCCAGGAGCTTCTTCTGTGTCTCCCACACGGGTGCAGGGGTCCAAAGACCTGGGCCATCTTCCACTGTTTTGCCAGGCCACAGCAGAGAGCTGGATCCAAAGTGGAGCAGTCGGGACTCTAACCAGCACCCATATAGCATGCCAGCGCTTTAGGCCAGGGCTTTAACCTGCTTTGCCACAGCACCAGCCCTTCAAGAGCACTTCTGATTAAATGCAGTTTTTGTCTTAGAAACTGACTTTACCACCATGATAAAAACAAAAATCCTTAGATTTTTCTGCATGAAATTCATGGTAGGTTAGAAAGAGGAGGAAAAAGAAACCAAAGAAGACATCGTTGATATATTCACCTGTATGTTCCTCTGCATAGTCATGATATCACTTAGAAAATACTGTGAAGTATGCAAAGATGTCACAGAAAAAAAAAAAAAAAAACCTCACTTTTCAGAGAACTTAAATACATGTTTTAGAGATTATTTGATGTGTTTTGTTGTTAAAAAATATAATATTTACTACCTTAATCTTTTTTTTTTTTTTTTTTTTTTTTTACTGGCAGAGTTAGAGAGAGACAGAAAGGTCCTTCCGTTGGTTCACCCCCTAAATGGCCACTACGGCCGGTGCGCTGCGCTGATCTGAAGCCAGGAGCCAGGTGTTTCCTCTTGGTCTCCCATGCGGGTGCAGGGCCCAAGCACTTTGGCCATCCTCCACTGCACTCCCTGGCCACAGCAGAGAGCTGGACTGGAAGAGGAGCGACCAGGACAGAATCCAGCGCCCCGACCGGGACTAGAACCTGGGGTGCTGGCGCCGCAGGTGGAGGATTAGCCTAGTGAGCCGCGGCGCCGGCCTACCTTAATCATTTTTAATTACACCACTCAGTAGTTTTAACTATATTCACATTTTTCTTAAACAGAGTTTCAGAGTTTTCTCATCCTACAAAATTTTCCATAAAACTGTATCCATCAAACAACAATTCCCTTTTTACCCTTCCTCCCATCCTCTGGTAACCATCATTTTTTTTCTATAATTTTGGCTATGTTAGATATGGAGCTGATTTATCCAGGATGTAAATCTTGCTCTGTATTTGCTCTCCAAATATTCCAGTTTCACATTGGTAGATTTAACCATGTATAGATAAAAAATATTTTAAAAATAGATGTGCACTTATCATGAGCAGACTTTTTTTTCTTGCCATTATCCATGAAACTACACAGAATAATATTTTCTACATAACATTTACATTGCACTGGATAGTATAAGTAGTCCAGAGGTGATTTAAATTATACAGGAGGTTATATGTAGGGTATAATAAAATACAACAATATTTTCAATAAAAACTTCTGAAGGCAAGAATTTTAGTATTGTGGAGGATATCTTCAATCCCCCAGAGATTTCAAGGGGCAGCTGTGTTCTTCCCCCATTCATCATATTATTTATCAAACTTAATTAAAACATTCTTGGCATTTAAGTCAGTCCCTTCTTACCAACATGACTATATAGCAAATGACATTCTATATGTATTATTCACTTGAATCATAAGGGCTATTTTAATCACATTTCTATCTAATTGTAATTACTAATGTAATAGTATATTGTTAATCACCTGTAAACACATGTTTAATGATAAATATCCATAAGTTTTATAATGATTTGCTATTTTTATATCTTACATTTATTGTAATTACAGTTCTTGAATGGTAATATTTGTCTACTGAATCTAATAAAATGTTGCTAATGTCAAAAAAAGGCTGTTCTTTTTGTAATTTCCCATAATTGCAAGATAATTTTCCCTATTTCTCTTAAAATGTGTTTAGAATGAACTCATTGTTTCCTTTTTAACTATAAGAACTCTAACGTCCATTTAAGTTCCAGTTCTCCCATTCTCTCTACAGTGGTTTCTCTCTTTCTGCTTCCTGTGTTTCCCAGAGAAATGATTACTTCACTATACGTATTATCAAGAAGCACAATGGATTCTCTGCCTTAAATTACAGCTAAATCAGTGATTCACCTGACGTTTGAATCCTCTCAACAAGAGAACATTGGCTTGCCCGCTGTTAGAAATGCCTGGAGCACATTCTATTTTTGTACATCTCCATTAGAAATCTCTTCTTTATTTGGAAACAAAATTTTCACAATTATGACTTCTACCTATTATTTTGGGCTATCTCTTTTGGTGTCATATAGGATTGACCTACTGCCTTTTCCACATAATATATTAATATCCTTATGATTATTTTCTTCTACCAGTTAACTATACTCCATTGCTAATCAACAGCTTTCAAAGACTGCTTTTTTTTTTTTTCTGGCTACTACCTTGGGAAGATGACCAGTTTCCTTCTCTCTTAAAAAAAATTAAGCCAGTTCTATAAATATGGTCTATCTAGTACAATTAAAAAATTATTAATTTACTCATACTTGCATTCAGTAAATGCTAAGGCCACTTTTTTTTTTATTATCACTAACATTTTTGACAACCACTTTTCTTTTTTTTTTTTTTTTTTTTTTTATCTTTTATTTAATGAATATAAATTTCCAAAGTACGTCTCATGGGTTACAATGGCTTTCCCCCCCATACCGTCCCTCCCACCCACCACCCTCCCCTTTCCCACTCCCTCTCCCCTTCCATTCACATCAAGATTCATTTTCGATTATCTTAGTATACAGAAGATCAGCTTAGTATACCTTAAGTAAGGATTTCAACAGTTTGTTCCCACACAGAAACATAAAGTGAAAAATAATAGATGATTTTTTTTTAAATGATGATGAAATCAGATCAGACCTATTGTCATGTTTAATCCCAGTGAGAGTCAAGTTGGAAATTGATAGTTTCTTTTCTTTTTTTTTTTTTTTTAACAGAAGATCAGTTTAGTGTACATTAAGTAAAGATTTCAACAGTTTGCACCCCCATAGAAACACAAAGTGAAATATACTGTTTGAGTACTCGTTATAGCATTAAGCCTCAGTGTACAGCACATTGACAGAGATCCTACATGAGGAGTAAGTGCACAGTGACTCCTGTTGTTGACTTTACAAATTGACACTCCTGTTTATGGCATCAGTAATCTCCCTATGCACCAGTCATGAGTTTCCAAGGCTATGGAAGCCCCTTGAGTTCTCCGACTCTTATCTTGTTTAGACAAGGTCATAGTCAAAGTGGAGGTTCTCTCCTCCCTTCAGAGAAAGGCACCTCCGTCTTTGAAGACCTGTTCTTTCCACTGGGATCTCACTCACAGAGATCTTTTTGCCAGAGTGTCTTGGCTTTCCATGCCTGAAATACTCTCATGGGCTTTTCAGCCAGATCCGAGTGCCTTTAGGGCTGATTCTGAGGCCAGAGTGCTATTTAGGACATCTGCCATTCTATGAGTCTGCTGAGTATCTCACTTCCCATGTTGGATCACTCTCCCCTTTATTTATTCTATTGGTTAGTGTTAGCAGATACTAGACTTGTTTAAGTGCTCACTTTGACTCTTAGTCCTTTCATTATGATCAATTGTGAACTGAAATTGATCACTTGGAATAGTGAGATGGCATTGGCACATGCCACCTTGATGGGATTGAATTGGAATCCCCTAGTATGATTCCAACTCTACCAATTGGGGCAAGTCAGCCCGAGCATGCCCCAAATTATACATCTCTTCCCTCTCTTATTCCCACTCTTATGTTTAACAGGGATCACATTTCAGTTAATTTTCAACACTTAAGAATAACTGTGTGATAATTACAGAATTAAACCAGTCATATTAAGTAGAACAGACAAAAAAAATACTATGAGGGATAATGTATTAAGTTGTCCATTAGCAGTCAGGGCTATGCTGATCAAGTCACCATTTCTCATAGTGTCCATTTCACTTCAGGAGGTTTCCTTTTTGGTGTTCAGTCAGTTGTCACCGATCAGGGAGAACATATGGTATTTGTCCCTTTGGGACTGGCTTACTTCACTCAGCATGATGTGTTCCAGATTCCTCCATTTTGTTGCAAATGACTGGATTTCGTTGTTTCTTAATGCGGTATAGTATTCTAAAGAATACATATCCCATAATTTCTTTATCCAGTCTACCATTGATGGGCATTTAGGTTGGTTCCAGGTCTTGGCTATTGTGAATTGTGCTGCAATAAACATTAGGGTGCAGACCTCTTTTTTCTTTATCAATTTAAACTCCTTTGGGTAAATTCCAAGGAGTGGGATGGCTGGGTCGAACGGTAGGGTTATATTCAGGTTTCTGAGGAATCTCCAGACTGATTTCCATAGTGGCTTAACCAGTTTGCATTCCCACCAACAGTGGGTTAGTGTCCCTTTTTCCCCACATCCTCGCCAGCATCTGTTGTTGGTAGATTTCTGTATGTGAGCCATTCTAACCGGGGTGAGGTGAAACCTCATTGTGCTTTTGATTTGCATTTCCCTGATTGCTAGTGACCTTGAACATTTTTTCATGTGCCTGTTGGCCATTTGGATTTCCTTTTTTGAAAAATGTCTATTGAAGTCCTTGGCCCATCTCTTAAGTGGGTTGTTGGTTTTGTTTTTGTGGAGTTTCTTGATCTCTTTGTAGATTCTGGTTATTAACCCTTTATCTGTTGCATAGTTTGCAAATATTTTTTCCCATTCTGTCGGTTGTCTCTTCACTCTCCTGACTGTTTCTTTTGCAGTAAAGAAACTTCTCAATTTGATGCAATCCCAATAGTTGATTTTGGCTTTGACTGTCTGTGCCTCCCGGGTCTTTTCCAGAAATTCTTTGCCTGTGCCAATATCTTGAAGGGTTTCTCCAATGTTCTCTAATAACTTAATGGTGTCAGGACGTAGATTTAGGTCTTTAATCCACGTTGAGTGGATTTTTGTGTAAGGTGTAAGGTAGGGGTCTTGCTTCATGCTTCTGCACGTGGAAATCCAGTTTTCCCAGCACCATTTATTGAATAGACTGTCCTTGCTCCAGGAATTAGTTTTAGATCCTTGATCAAATATAAGTTGGCTGTAGATGTTTGGGTTGATTTCTGGTGTTTCAATTCTGTTCCATTGGTCTATCCATCTGTTTCTGTACCAGTACCATGCTGTTTTGATTACAACTGCCCTGTAGTATGTCCTGAAGTCTGGTATTGTGATGCCTCCGGCTTTGTTTTTGTTGTACAAGATTGCTTTAGCTATTTGAGGTCTCTTGTGCTTCCATATGAATTTCAGCATCATTTTTTCTAGATCTGAGAAGAATGTCTTTGGTATCTTGATTGGGATTGCATTGAATCTATAAATTGCTTTTGGGAGAATGGACATTTTGATGATGTTGATTCTTCCAATCCATGAGCATGGAAGATTTTTCCATTTTTTGGTATCCTCTTCTATTTCTTTCTTTAAGGTTTTGTAATTTTCATCGTAGAGATCTTTAACGTCCTTGGTTAAGTTTATTCCAAGGTATTTGATTGTTTTTGTAGCTATTGTGAATGGGATTGATCTTAGCAGTTCTTTCTCAGTCATGGCATTACTTGTGTATACAAAGGCTGTTGATTTTTGTGCATTGATTTTATATCCTGCCACTTTGCCAAACTCCTCTATGAGTTCCAATAGTCTCTTAGTAGAGTTCTTTGGATCCTCTAAGTACAGAATCATATCGTCTGCAAAGAGGGATAGTTTGACTTCTTCCTTCTTGATTTGTATTCCTTTGATTTCTTTTTCTTGTCTGATGGCTCTGGCTAAAACTTCCAGAACTATGTTAAATAGCAGTGGTGAGAGTGGGCATCCCTGCCTGGTGCCAGATTTCAGTGGAAATGCTTCCAACTTTTCCCCATTCAATAGGATGCTGCCTGTGGGTTTTTTATAAATTGCTTTGATTATATTGAGGAATGTTCCTTCTATACCCAATTTGCTTAGAGTTTTCATCATGAAAGGGTGTTGAATTTTATCAAATGCTTTCTCTGCATCAATTGAGATAATCATATGGTTTTTCTTCTGCAGTCTGTTAATGTGGTGAATCACATTGATTGATTTGCGAATGTTGAACCATCCCTGCATACCAGGGATGAATCCCACTTGGTCTGGGTGGATGATTTTCCTGATGTGTTGTTGTATTCTGTTGGCCAGAATTTTATTGAGGATTTTTGCATCTATGTTCATCAGGGATATTGGTCTGTAATTTTCTTTCAGTGCTGCATCTTTCTCTGGCTTAGGGATTAAGGTGATGCTGGCTTCATAGAAAGAATTTGGGAGGATTCCCTCTTCTTCGATTGTTCTGAATAGTTTGAGAAGAAATGGGATTAGTTCTTCTTTAAATGTCTGGTAGAATTCAGCAGTGAATCCATCTGGTCCTGGGCTTTTCTTTGTTGGGAGGGCCTTTATTACTGTTTCAATTTCTGTCTCAGTTATGGGTCTATTTAGGTTTTCGATGTGTTCATGGTTCAATTTTGGTAGATTGCATGTGTCCAGGAATCTATCCATTTCTGATAGGTTTTCCTGTTTGCTGGCATACAGGTCCTTGTAGTAATTTCTGATGATTCTTTTTATTTCTGTGGTGTCTGTTGTTACGTTTCCTTTTTCATCTCTGATTTTATTGATTTGGGTCTTTTCTCTTCTTTTTTTAGTTAGTTGGGCCAATGGGGTGTCAATTTTGTTTATTTTTTCAAAAAACCAGCTTCTCACTTGGCTGATTTTTTGTAATGTTTTTTTGGATTCAATCCTGTTAATTTCTTCTCTGGTTTTAATTATTTCTCTTCTCCTACTAGATTTGGGTTTGGTTTGCTGCAGTTTTTCTAGGTCCTTGAGGTGCGCTGAAAGCTCATTTATTTGGTACCTTTCCAATTTCTTGATATAGGCACCTATTGCTATAAATTTGCCTCTCAATACTGCTTTTGCTGTATCCCATAAGTTTTGATATGTTGTGTTGTTGTCTTCATTTACTTCCAGAAAGTTTTTGATTTCTCTTTTGATTTCTTGAATGACCCAGTGTTCATTCAGGAGCATGTTGTTCAGTCTCCATGTGTTTGCATACTTTCTGGGGTTTCCTGAGTTGCTAATTTCCAGCTTCATCCCGCTGTGGTCTGAAAAGCTGCATGGTATGATTCTAATTCTTTTAAATTTGCTGAGACTTGCTTTATGGCCTAGTATGTGATCAATCCTAGAGAAGGTTCCATGCGCTGCTGAGAAGAATGTGAAGTCTGTAGATGTAGGGTTGAAAGTTCTGTAGATATCTGTTAGATCCATTTGGGCAATAGTGTCAATTAAATCTGCTGTTTCCTTGTTGATCTTCTGTCCGGATGATCTGTCTATTTCTGAGAGTGGAGTATTGAAGTCCCCCAGTACTATTGTATTGGAATCTAAATCTCCCTTTAAGTCCCTTAGCATATCTTTTAAATAGACCGGTGCCCTGTAATTAGGTGCATATACATTTATAATAGTTACATCTTCCTGTTGAATTGAACCCTTAATCATTATATAGTGTCCCTCTTTGTCTCTCTTAACAGTTTTTGTATTAAAGTTTATTTTGTCTGATATTAATATGGCTACACCTGCTTTTTTTTGGTTTCTGTTGGCATGGAATATCTTTTTCCAACCTTTCACTTTCAGTCTGCATGCCTCTTTGTTAGAGAGATGTGTTTCTTGTAGGCAACAAATAGTTGGGTTGTGTTCTGTGAGCCAGTCAGCTAAACGGTGTCTTTTAACTGAAGAATTCAGACCATTAATGTTCAATGTGACAATTGATACGTAGTGACTTTGCCCTGCCATTTTCCCGGAAATATTTTCTAGTATATGCTTTGAGCTTCCCATGCTCTTTTACTGGTAGGTGTTCTTCCTTTCCCTTCTTTCATATTGATGGCCGTGTTTCTGTGTTTCTGAGTGTAGCACATCTTTAAGTATCTTTTGCAGGGCCGGACGAGTGGCCACAAAGTCTTTCAATTTCTGTTTGCTATGAAAGGTCTTTATTTCACCTTCATTCACAAATGAGAGCTTGGCAGGATATAATATTCTGGGCTGGCAATTTTTCTCTCTTAGCACCTGTGCTATGTCTCGCCATTCCCTCCTAGCTTGTAGGGTTTCTGATGAGAAGTCAGCTGTGAGTCTGATTGGAGATCCTCTGAGAGTAATCTGACGTTTCTCTCTTGCACATTTTAGGATCTTTTCTTTATGTTTCACTGTGGTAAGTTTAATTACCACGTGTCGTGACAACCACTTTTCTTTGATGATGACTGCAAGCTTGCAGATCCTATAAACTCACCACTAATGGACATTCCTAAAATATTTGAATAGTCTAATATTGATTTCTTTCCCTTTTGTTCAGTTTTATTTCCACTTAATATGTGTATGTCTTTCATGTTTGCACGCTTCCAGTGAAATAAATTTGATCTTGATTTGCAAAGGTGAAAAACAGACTGTTTACTCCCTTAGCACTAGCATAGGGTAGAGCACATGTGAAGGAAACTGTAAAAAATTATGAGGTTATTTTAAGGTTATTTAACATTCCCTAAGTGGTGAACTACTTCCTACTTCCCAATAAATTGATACAAACCTCTCAAAATTTCATTCATTCATTTCATTCATTTTAAAGCCAAGCTTTAAAAGTTTGTGTCTAGTAATGAGGTGGGTTTTAAAAACTCTCCTAACTAACAGGTCCAGGAATCAAGTCACCAAGGGTATTTATAAATAAAAATGCTTTTTCTTGAGGTAAACTAGGATGAGAAGGCATTAAGGTTGGTGTCTATTTTGGGCTCTTTCACTTACTCATCTTGCATTGTAGTGAAATAGCCTATTAACCTCACCTTTCTTCCCCATTTGTGAAATAAAGATCACTAGGAGGCTGAGAATATGGAGGTGTGGAACTTTTCAGTACCTGTAGAAGGAGGGTGCTGTATTAACATAAATTCTAATGTTTAAAGTGATGGAAGTAGATTAAATTTGAGCAGGAATTATTGACAACTTCCTGAATCATTTTTATCAGCAATTTCTACTGAAATTTTTTTGTTAAAAATCTTCATACATCTTGTAATATTTACTGACACATTTTGTTCATACTTAAAGTCTTTCAGAAAGTGGCAACTCCAAATCCCATTAAGCTTGGTTGTTAAAATGTCATCTTAATTGTTAAGGTGATCATATTGAGTGTTAAAGTGAACATATAGATAGGATTAAGTGTTAAAATGATCATATAAACAGGATCAAGTGTCTGGTAGTAATAATAGAATTAAAAAGGACAGAATGTTCCAACATGGAAAGCAGTCCACACAGCAGACTCATAGAATGACAATTGCTTTAAGTAACACTCTGACCTAAGAATCAGCCCTTAAGGCTTCCTGGTCTGGCTGAAAAGCCCACGAGAGCATTTCAGGCATGGAAAGCCAAGATATTGTGGCAAAAAAAAATGTTCTACATGAAGGATCTGTGTGAGTGGATCCCAATGGAAAGAAGTGACCATCAAAGAAGGATTACTCTTCTCTGGATAGAGGAAAGAACTTCCACTCCCTCTCCCTCTTCCTCTCCTTAATTCCCTCTCTTTCTCCTTTCAAGCAGATGAAAATAAACATTTAAAATAACACTTTAGGGGTGTGCATTTGGTATAATGGTTAAAATGCTGTTTGATATGTTCTCATTCCGTATCTGATTGCCCTAGTTTGAGTACTGGTTCTGCTCCTGATTCCATTTTGTTGCTAATAGCTCACATAATTACATTCCTGCCACCTAAATGGGGAACAGGATTGATTTTCAGGCTGCTGGTTTTGGCCTGGCCCAGGTCTGGCTGTTTCATGAATATTAACAATGAACCAGCATATGGGAGATTGCTCTCTTTCTAAATATGTCTCTGTCTCTCTGTGCCTTTCAAGTGAATAAGTCAATATATTTTAAAAAGGTTTTTATTAACACATTAAAACACTGAGCACTAGTTAAAATATTCTATGTTTAGATAAAATGAGCAATGATAACACTGTACGAGTTATCTAAGATCATCAATATAGTGATTTTTTTAAAAAATATGACAAATAGTAGGTATGGGGCACCAAGCTAAGCTGTCACCTGAGATGCACACATGTGTCTGGTTTTCAGTCCTGGCTCAATTCTCTATTTCAGATTCTGCTAACAAGCACTTTCGGATGCGGTACATAATGACTCATGTGGTTTGGCTCCTGCTACTCATGTGGAATACCTCAATTAAATTTCCTCATTCTGGTTTTGGCCTGGAGGCCCACCCCTTGCTCTTCTGGGTATTTGGGAAATAAGCCAGTGGATAGGATATCTCTTTTTCTCTGTCTTGGCCTCTTTGTTTCTCTCTCTCTCTCTCTGCCTTTCAAATGAATAAAAAAATTAAAGAAAGAGCTTCTATTTAATTAAAATTAAACCTAAATTCTAGGACATTTATGTTGCATCACTTAATATAGTAGATTGAATGACATTAATTTAGTCAACCTATAATGAAAATGACTGGAAACTTCTAAGAGCATCCTCTGTTACCTATAACAAATTTCTCAGAAGACATAACCAAGAATATATAATTAAATAAATTTCTCCTGGGAGAGCACTCATTACTCTTTCCCTCCCTCTCTCTCTCTCTCTGGCTCTCCCTCTATCTCACTCAGCTCAAAACAGAAAAGTCTGAGAACACCTGGGAATAAAATCACTGCACACAACAAATCCAAGGCAATCACTAATTAGAAATACATGTTACTTAATCCCTTGTTCTACGTAACCAAAATCAGAACAATTTAGAAATGTAGTCCAAATGGTCTAGGAAATTTTCTAATTTAGGAAATTCAGCTTCAGTCTTATTTCTTTGAAAGTTCAGGTAATGTTTTATCAACTCTAGGAAGACTTTCTTGATCAATTTAGATTTTGAGTAGAATGTGCATCACATGGACATACTCATGGCACTGTGACCAAGAGTATAAAATAAGAAACTCATTTGAACATTGAGGAGCCATGGCTTCTGAGAATATATCCCCTGTTTTATTTATACATGTCCTTCAGGAATAGTGCAGAATGATCCTGATGCATGGTAGTAACTTCAGAGCTGCTTCCTGTCATAAATGATTCACACTTAAACTCTTAGAGTCACGGGAACTCTAGCCTCATTCTGGGTGAATGATGCGTAGGTGAGTACAATTCTCGGATTTGGAGTGAACAGCGGTGATAAAGTGGAAAGGGAGTTGAAAGTAAGAAAGTAGTAGGAGTGAGGGATTATTCAGGATCTATATGGAGTTGAGATACAGGGATGAGAGAGTGAAAAATACTGGCAAGATAGGAGAGGATGGCCTAGAATACAAGAAGAAAAAGCAAGTGAACGTGACAGTTGAGTGCTAGAAGACAGCTGGAGATTCTCGTTTGTGTTGAGCCTGGCACGAACCTAAAATTCTTCTTGAACTAGTACTCCAGGAAGTCACCACTGATTGACACAAGTGTGCTATTGAGATTAAAAAATAACAACCACAAAAACTACTTGGTTTCCATTTTTGAATTTAGATGCTTGAATGGCTGAGTCTCCGGCTTTGAGGGAACTCTCTCAAATCGTTTCTCAGCAACGGATGTCAAGTGATGGCATTTAAGAGCTTGAATGATTATATCAGTATCAACTGTCTTCCATGAGAGAAAACAATAGCACCATGAGATCAGGAAAAATCCAGGCTGTGGCATTTAGGGAGCAGCAGGAACCCAAGGCTTTGTGACAACATTTTATTTTACTGACAAGAACATACTTGGTTGTGTGTCTTAGGGACTGAAAAACTAGCTTATTTAGCTTCCTGAAAGAATTCTTCTGGGTGGATGATTTAAGGTGACACCTATACTATTGTATCCCACCCCAGTTGCATCAGCTAGGATGGCATGGTTTTCTAAAACACAGCATGGATTACCATCAGCTGTACCAACTACCTAGAAAATGCCAAGGCTAATTAGAAACAGGTGCTGTTGTTATTGTTTGAGAAGCTTCTTATTTTCATGGTCTGGTATGTGTATTTTCATACTGGGATGCTACTCCTAGTGCTCCCCAAAATGATAGTTTCTGTGTGATAACATACACATCAGGGTGATATTTAGATGTCTTCAGGCAACAAACATTTCTTATTTAAAATAAGAACTAGAGGGACTGGAGCTGTGGCACAGTGGATTAACACCCTGGCCTGAAGCACCGGTATCCCACATGGGTACCGGTTTGAAACCCTGTTGCTCCACTTCCGATCTAGCTCTCTGCTATGGCCTGGGAAAGCAGTAGAAGATGGCCCAAGCCCTTGGGCCGCTGCACCCATGTGGGAGACCTGGAAGAAGCTCCTGGCTCCTGACTTCAGATAGGCACAGATTCGGCCATTGTGGCCATCTGGGGAGTGAACCAGAGAAGGAAAGGATGGAAGACCTCTCTCTCTCTCTCTCTCTCTCTATCTATCTCTCTGCCTCTCTTCTCTCTGTGTAACTCTTTCAAATAAATAAATAAAATCTTAAAAAAATAAAATAAAAAAATAAGAACTAGAAGACATAGGTGACAAATAGACTAAGCAAATATAATCCTAGCTTGCACAAAGGTCAGAGTCCATTACAGGATATGCTTGTATTTATTCATCCTGATATCTCAACTCAGATGAGATCTTCTTTCAGACCAATTTTCTCATTAGTTTTCATATGCATTTGTTGTTCCGAGGAATTTTGGATGTTGCACTGTCCCTCTCCCACTGGCTCATGAATCTTGCAGGGCTATGCTCTGTTTTGCCATTATAACCTTAGTATTGCATGGCATGTGGTAGGTGCTCAATAAATGTTTTTCTAATAAATTGATAAATTGATCAAATTATTATGGATAAAATAAGCCAGGCTGGCACTGTAGCATAGCAGGTTAAGCCACCACTAGCGATGCCCTGCTCACACACTACAATGCTGATTTGAGTCCAAGCTTCTCTTCTTATGATCCAGTCTCCTTCTAATGTGCACCCTGGGAGACAGTAGGTGATAGTGAAAGCCCAATTATTTGGGTCACTTCAATCCATATAGGAGGCCTGGGTTGAGTTCCAGGATCCTAGTTTCAGCCTGGCCCAGTCCTGTCTGTTGCAAACATTTGGGCTATATATACCCATATGCTTTTGTCTGTTCTTGTCTCCACTGCTCTGCCTTTTAAATCAATATCAATATTAATAAAAATAAAATAAAAATTATACTTGTTTATTGTCTCAAGTGCAATATACTATTAAAGTTGGGGGAGAAAGGAGTCATTACTGACTAGATAGATCAACAAATTCTCATGAATAATTTAAAAATTATTAGGCATAATTAATACACAAAAGGCTGCATATATTTAGAGTATACACCTTGATGAATTTTGAAATGTATAAATATCTGTTATTATATCACCACAATCAAAGAGATATCCACCAAGGAATTATGTACATCATGAAGCATTTTAACTGGGCTTTAAGAGAAGAGATATTGCATCTGTAGAGATGAGATGGAATGATAGAAAGTGATGATTGTGTACAAAGGCAGAAAGAAGCAATGACAATATTTCTCTCACTGTTTCTCTCTCTCATATATCACTTTGAATATAAGTTAAATAAGACTAATGAAAATAGAAATATAAATGTTATTGAGTTCAGATCTGGAGACACAGACATGTTGTCAAAAGATCAAAGGAAATTAAAAGCCAAGGGAAAGACATGGTCAGCACTGTTCTTCAGTTATTTTTGCCTCTTAATGGCGTGTGAAAGATGGAGTAAAGTCTATTAAGTCTGGTAGGAAGCTATTGCATTATAGACAATTGATATCTGTCAATGGAAATAGGGACAATAAAAGCTCTAGTTTGGAAGATATTGGGGAGGGACTTTGAATTAATTGAACATGGATGTACTGATACAAGGAACAGAGTTCAATAAAATACATTGGTCTAGTAAACATTTTTAAAATAATTATTTGCCATGTACCAAACAATAGAGATTTTAAGCTAGAGGAAAGATGAGTATAGTAGAATATTTATGGAAATGAAATCTGACAAGAATAGGAATAATGTTAGAAGAGGAAATTAATGTTGTTTAAACTAAGATGCTGAGGGGACATTCAAATAGAGATACCATGCTTTTCTTATAATTAATTAATTTATGTATTTGAAAGGCAGAGTGATGGGGAAAGGAGGTGAGGGGAGGTTAAGAGAAGGGATAGGAGGGAAGGAGATAGGAGGGGAGGGGAGGAGAGGAGGAGAGAGGAGGATAGGAGGGGAGAGGAGAGAAGAGGGGAGGAGAGGAGGAGAGAGGAGGATAGGAGGGGAGAGGAGAGAAGAGGGGAGGAGAGGGGAGGAGATGGAAGAGAGAAGGGGAGGGAAGGGAAGAAAAACATCTTCTATCAGCTAGAGCACCCTCCAAATGATCCTGACAGCCAGGGCTGGGCAAGGCTGAAGCCAGGAGTTAAGGGACTGGAACTCAAGTACTTGAGTCATTATCTAGTGCTTCCCAACCACAGCAGCAGTAAGCTGGACTGGAAATGAAGCCGCCAGGACTCAAATCAGCACTCTCATATGGGGTACAAGAGTACCTAGCTGAGCCGGCGCCGCGGCTCACTAGGCTAATCCTCCACCTTGCGGCGCCAGCACACCGGGTTCTAGTCCCCGTCGGGGCGCTGGATTCTGTCCCGGTTGCTCCTCTTCCAGGCCAGCTCTTTGCTGTGACCCGGGAGTGCAGTGGAGGATGGCCCAAGTGCTTGGGCCCTGCACCCCATGGGAGACCAGGAGAAGCACCTGGCTCCTGCCATCGGATCAGCGCAGTGCGCCAGCCACGGTGGCCATTGGAGGGTGAACCAACGGCAAAGGAAGACCTTTCTCTCTGTCTCTCTCTCTCTCTCACTGTCCACTCTGCCTGTCAATAAATAAATAAATAAATAAATAAAAGAAAGTCACTGTCATAGAAGTTTTTTGAAGGAGGTGTGTGCAGACGCACTCAGAAGAAAAGCTAAGAATGGAATAGTATCTACAGAGGCCTAAGTTAGCTGGGACACCAGCTTTGTTGTGAAGACACTTGGCAGACAGATCCAGTGTGACTTTTGAAAAAACTCTGGGATCCCGGAAACCTCTGCTCTACCTTAAGAAGAACGTCACTATAGGAAAAGTGATCAAGGAGACCATTGTCTGTGATTAACATCATCATATGGCTCTCCTGGAATGTAGATAACATCACAGTGTGACAATGTAGCGTACCCACCTATCCTCACCAATCAATAATCAAGACTAACTTTTACCAATTATCTTTCTTGATTTTTAAAATTTATCTGAGAGGCAGATAAAGAAACAGAAGCAGAAAGACAAACAGAACTCCCATCTGCTGATTCACTCTCATATGCCTACAATGGCCAAGGACGGGCCCAGAACCAGAGTGAGCAGATGGGTACTCAGTCCACGGCTCCAGTATTGAGCTATCATTGCTGCTCCCCAGAGTCTGCATTAGCAGGAAGCTGGAGTCAGGAGCTGGAACCAGGAATTGAACCTAAGTAGTCCAAATTGAGACAGGCATTTTAACCAGTGTCTTAACCACTAAGCCAAATATCTACTTCCTGTTCTTGAATATCTATATGATTAACAACCATGCATAAATTTGTCTTGTTTAAACTGGACTCAATGCATACATCCACCCTGTAAGAAAAATCTAAAATCTGTTGCCAAATAGCAGCTTGACAAGTAACCAATTCAGAATGCTTCCAGGATCAAATCTTCTAAATGACCTGTTAAGTAAATTCTAACTTTGATTCTCCAGAGACTTTGATTTTTCAGCCCACAATTTTATGAAAAAATAAAACTATGCATGAATTTCAAAACCTTTTTGTTCCAAAATAAGGTTTTTAATTCAACTTTTCCATAAATGGAACGAATAACTGTCATACATCAACATTCACTATAGTCTTCCTCCTATGCAATAGATATCAAAACTTATTCCTCCTTTCTTTGTGAAACACTGTGCATTTTGACCAAGAACTTCTCATTCTCTCTACTTTTGCAACCTTTCTTACTGAGTGATAAGGGTATACTCATGTTCTAGGTTTTGGAGGAAAAAAGTTATAAAATCCAATTAAAAAGTTTAGTGCTGGGTGACATTTGGTGCAATGGTTAAGATGCCACTTGGGACTCCACACTGGCAGATGTCTGGACTCACATTCCATTTCTTGTCCTAATTCCAGCTTCTTTATGCATTCCTTGGGAGACAACAAGTGATAGCTCAAGTCGTTGGGTCCTTACCACCCACATTAGAGATTCAGATTGAAATCTTGGGTCCTGACTGCAGCCTGGCTCAGTGACAATTTTCTAGGGCATTTGGAAAGTATATTAATAGATGAGAGATCTCTCTTTGTCTCTCTGTCCATGTGTCTGTCTTTCCTCCATTTCTCTACATGTCTCTATCAAACAAATAAATAAAAGCAAAAAAGTTATTCTTTTCTGAGTGGGATGATTTGGAAAAATGGTTAGAAAGATTTTTTTTTTAGATACAGCATTAAATTACATTTGAATGATGAGGTTAAGTGATCACAGCAGAGGGAGAAGTGAAACTTTAGGGGTGGAAAGGAAGAATGAGAGAGAGACAGAATAACTGATGGAAAAGATGTCTAGAAAGTGAAGTCACTGGCCTCAAGGACAGTGTGCGAGGGAATTATCTGGAAGGACATTTTTGTGCATCTATAGTTCTAATTGTTTCCTTTATTATTGTCTCCAGGAAGAAAATTATGCAGATTCTAAGTTTTTAAAGCAAGCTCATTATTTCCTGACAGGAGGAGGCAATGTCCTCTACTGGACAAGGAGGCATCAAGAAGCCAGAGTTTGGATTAGCTTGGCTTCTGACATGCACGACAGAACAAGAGATCAGAGCATGAACATCTCCAGAAACGAAGAGAAAGAGCCACTGCCACAGTTCTGACGTACTGTTAATCTGCATATAGTCTTGGGCATGCTACTCCCTAAATCTAAGCAGCCCCATCTGTAAAATATATATATGTTCTATTGTTGCTGGGAGAATTCAGTAAGATAAGAGCTAAAACTTACTGAGTAATTCCAACATTTATGGTTGTATAGAAACACATTAAATGTATTTAATAGTTACAAGTTTTAATAGTTTAATGTGCTAACTGATTTTAAACGTTCATAAGAGTAGGTACTATGCCTTACATGTCTTTGTATACTTAACTGTGCTTAGCATGGAGAATTGTACAGAATGGGTGATTTAAATTTATTTGAATTCATAATAATTTTGAAACTACATCTTTGAGTAAATCTTGTTGTTCCTTAATTACTGTGTATCATTAGAGTCAACCACACCAAGGAATTTTTATTAGAGGGAAGGAGCCAGAACTAATAACATACAATATGAATTTATTTATATTTAAAGCAATGTCAAAAACAATAATTTCCTTTATCATCTATCTTAGTTGTATCACCAGCTTATAAACTGGGTTAACTTATAGGCATTTGTTTCTATCTGATTTTCATCTGCATAAAGTTGGTATTTTCTTCTCTCTGAACCTAAGTTTCCCCATTGCTATACTGGAATTTTTTTTTCTATTAGCCTTTTTCCTAATTTTCAGATACTACCTTATCCTCTCTTGGTCAATTTACATAACCTGGAGCATTTTAATTGTTTTAATTATCCTATGTGGATATATTCCATTCTTTTGGGTTCTTTTCAGCTACAGTTCTCTAGGTACTAAAGTAAATCTTATGTAATCACATTTACAAGATACTCAGTTTTCCTTCAGAATTCACTGACACTTCTAATAAGTTTCTCAAAATATTTGAGAATCATACACAAATGGTATATGATTCAGTTCTATGGTTTCCTGAGATTTTTTCATGTCAAACACAATTAGAATGGGTAAATCTTTAGATTTGGTGACAAATACAAACTTTCAGTTCTCTTCTACTTCACATATAAAAGGATAGCCATTATGTGTATTATGATGGTAAAGAGCTTAAAATTCAAGTAATGGCAAGATTTTTACTAGAAAAAAAAATCCACTGGGTATTTCCAATGCTATTTCATTTTCAAAATAAGTGTTTGCCATTCATCTTCAAAATTGTCTGACAAATGGAATATTACTAAAAATTATTCAGCCTTTAAACCTTATTTTAAGGTCAATAAAATATTTATCAGATGAATGTGATGTTCAAAATAAAAATAATTTCCTGGGAAAGATTCCTCCGTTAGTCTTGGAGGGTATATGCTATGTAGAACTTGATTTTCTTAATATCTATACCAATGTAATGAACCTATTTTGTATGCAAAACATAAAAGTTGCACTATGGTTATAACATATACATTATTATTGAGGAATTCTAGAAAACAGTTTAATACTGAAATAAATATATGTGGTATATAGAACACATTATGCATGTTTTGCTTGTGTAAAATGCAAAATAAAAAAAATGTTCTAATGACCCTAATTTTTCTTTTCCAAAAACTAGGATCAAATTAGTGTTTTAGTAGTTTTAAGGCTTGTGAAATGTTAAGTTAATAAAAGAAAAATATTTTTTGGCCCACAAAAAAAGGACCTAAGAGAAAATTGCTCTATGATTTTTTAAAACATTTTTTGAGAGGGTAACATATCTTTGGCAAATGAAACGCTGGTAGAATCTCAAAGACAGACCACAACAATTAAACTTCCAGCTGTTGTGAGTGGAGGCCAAGGCTCTTCCTCTTCAGCCCTTCCTTTATTTATATTTCCCTAGGGAATATGAGGTATTTCTGCAAAACTTCATATCGAAAGATTGCAATTTAAAATCCAGTATCTTTTACAACATTTTAAATTGTATAATGAATTAATAGGCTCAGATAGGGATGACTTTAATATGCTAGCTATTGAAATAGTAGGAATCAGAATCCAGATATACTAACACCTGAGTCAATGCTTACTCTAGTTTATCACACTGATTGGATGACTGGATCACCCCTAGTAATTTCTTGTTGTTTGGCATGAGCAATGAACTTATAAACTAGTCCAAGATTTGACAGGAATGAAAAAGTGGGAGACAGGGATGGATATTAAGTAGGAAATCGACAATGTCTATAATGAAAGATCCAGAAGTCAGAGCTGAGTCACTTCTGCCTTAACTCATCATTCCAATATTTTATTTTGCAGCATTTTCATATTCTCTTCCATTAAAGCATGTCCACCTAACCCAATTGTTCAATGATTAATCAGAACAAACTAAGCCATTTGGTGCAGAAATGTCTGAGATCCATTTTTAACTTCTGGTTAAACTGTAGAGGGGCAGATAGCATTGTTCTTTTCTCCCATATTTCTATCTTGAACCTAAAGTAAGAGACTTTAAAAAGTTAATGGGAAAATAATATTAAAGATAAACTTATTGGGGTCAGTATTGTGGTGCAGAGGGCTAAGCTACTGCCTGTGCACCAGCATCCCATTATGAGTGCCAGTTCAAGTCCTGGCTGCTCCATTTCCAGTATGGCTCCCTGCTAATGTGCCTGGGAGAACACAGGAAAATAGCCCAGTCCTGGGCCCCTGCCGTCCACATGAGAGACCTGGATGGAGTTCCAGGTTCCTGGCTTCAGCCTGCCCCAGCTGCAGCTATTGCAGCCATTTGGGGAGTCCAGCAGACAGAATATCTCTATCTCTCTGCGTCCCTCTCTCTGTAACTCTGCCTTTCTTTCTTTCTTTCTTTCTTTTTTTTTTTTTTTAAAGATTTATTTATTTGTTTGAAACACAAAGAGAGAGATCTTCCATCCACTGGTTCACTCCCCAAATTGCTGCAATGGCTATGCCTGGACCAGGCCAAAGCCAGGAACCAGGAGTTCTTCTGAGTCTCCCACATGAGTGCAGGGGTGCAAGTACTCAGGCCATCTTCCACTGCTTTCCCAGGCACATCAGCAAGGAGCTGGACTGGAAGTACTGCAGCTGAGACTTGAACTGGAGCCCACATGGGATGCCAACACTGCAGGCAGACCTTAACCTTCTATGCCACAGCACTGGCCCCATAACTCCACCTTTCAAACAAATAAAAATAAACCTTAGGTCCTGTGCCATGGCTCACTTGGTTAATCCTCTACCTGCGGTGACAGCATCCCATATGGGTGCCGGGTTCTAGTCCCGGTTGCTCTTCTTCCAGTCTAGCTCTCTGCTGTGGCCCGGGAGGGCTGTGGAGGATGGCCCAAGTGCTTGAGCTCCTGCACCCGCATGGGAGACCAGGAGGAAGCACCTGGCTCCTGCCTTTGGAACAGCACAGTGCCAGCCGTAGTGGCCATTTGGGGAGTGAACCAACAGAAGGAAGATCTTTCTGTCTCTCTCTCTCACTGTCTATAACTCTACCTGTCAGATAAAAAATAAATAATTAAATAAACCTTAAAAATGGCATTTAAAAAAATCAAAGAAAAACTAGGTGTCAGTGTTGTGGTATAGCAGGTAAAGCCATTGCCTAAGACACCAGCATCCCATGTGGATGGCTACTCCTGTTCTGGCTGCTCCACTTCCAATACAGCTCCCTGCTAATGCACCTAGGAAACTGTTGGGGAACCATTCATGGAGAAAGTAATTGTAGCGCTATTTGAAACAAAGTAACTGCGCAGTAGCGCAGCTTGAAAGAAGAGTAGAAAGGTAACCACCCTAGCTGGTAAGATTTGAAAACGGACGGCCTAACTGGACGGCCTAACCACAAACTGTCCTTGCCATGACTACAGGACCCTGGGAGGTCGGAATGTGGGTGGGGCTAGCCTCTAGAAACTGGATATAAGGGGACCCTCAGACACTGTAAACTGGAGGCTGCTCAGCCTCTCTCCCTGGTCTGTAGTGCCTAGTGCCCGGAGGGAGAAGCTCCTGGTCTGTAGTGCCTAGTGCCCGCAGGAGTAGGCTTGAGCAATCTCTCCTCCTAGTTGCCTAGAGTACCAATAAAGTGTGGTTAGCTTGACCTTCCTCAGTCTCCTCAACTCTTCCTACGAGGCAACCTGGCCAGTTCCCAAAGGGGGAGATCCTGACAGAAAGCAGCACAATGACCCAAGTGTTTGGGACCATGTAGGAGATCAGAATGAAACTCCCAGCTCTTGGCTTTGGCCTGGCCCAGAGCTGACCATCTCACCCATTTGGGGAGTGAACCAGTGGATGGAAGATTCATTCTCTCTCTGTCTCTCTTCCTCTCTCTCTCTCTCTCTCTGTCACGCTTTCAAATAAATAAATAAACAAATCTTTTTTTAATTTTTTTTATTTTTTTGACAGGTAGAGTGGACAGTGAGAGAGAGAGACAGAGAGGAAGGTCTTCCTTTGCCGTTGGTTCACCCTCCAATGGCTGCTGCGGCCGGTGCGCTGCTGCTGGTGCATCGCACTGATCCGAAGCCAGGAGCCAGGTGCTTCTCCTGGTCTCCCATGCGGGTGCAGGGCCCAAGCACTTGGGCTATCCTCCACTGTCTTCCTGGGCCACAGCAGAGAGCTGGCCTGGAAGAGGGGCAACTGGGACAGAAACCAGCACCCCGACCGGGACTAGAACCTGGGGTGCTGGCGCCGCAGGCGGAGGATTAGCCTATTGAGCTGTGGCGCCGGCCATAAATAAATCTTTAAAAAGCTTATTTTTGTATAAAAATTCTTGAAGAGCAGGCATAGTTTTTTCATAATATACATTTTCCACAAGATTTTTAAAGATTTTGTATTCATGGATTTCAAAATCATTCTAAACCAATGAACTTATCTGTTAATTCCATTTTCCATGAACTTTTTGAAATATTCTCATCCATGAAGGCTGGGACTCTGGTAACTCCTGTGAATATGAAGTAACACAGCATCACTTCAAGCACAATGAAGCAGAGAAAGTGGTGTCTAGATCTTTGACATTATTGACTGACAGGAGTAAACAATATTCCTATTTGTTTAACCTATGATGACCCAAGTTTTTGTGATTGTTGTTGTGATTATTTGGAACACAAAATATTTCTGACAGGTAGCATAAATACAACTGAGTTTTCTACACTATGAGAAGATATTTCCAGTTATCAATACCTTCTTTATCATTAAGCTCCATATGAAAAAAAGAAAAGAAAAAAAATCACAAATGACGTATATCCACTTCTTTTTTTTGTATCAAACTTAGTAAGCTATAAATTTATAAGTGCAGTTCAGTTTTCACAGGCAGCTTCTTGTCTTCAAAACATTTGTATGTTCAATTCAATATATTAAATCATTTTCTATAACCCAGAATCCATGACATAAGCCAAAAATTTATTATTGCAAAGGAGTCAGAGTCTAGTGGGAAATGTTGAGATATACAGACATTGACATAAAAAATAAATTTGTATTTTAATTATAACACTTAGAGAAAAATTTTATCAATAGTTTCTCCAAAAATACTCTAAAATCATGCTAAATATGTTTGTGCATACAAAATAGTATACCAATATTTTAATTGGCAAGTTAGTATCACCAAATCTTCATCAGGTTATCATCATTTTTCATATATGGGTATTTTACTTGAATTTACCTTGAATATATAATTAATCTTTTCATATATATTCTATGTTAAATTTTTTCCATTCATCTATTGCAGATGCCTCTAATGGTAGTCTGGAAAATTTTGTCTCTAATTTCTCTTGGACAAATGATATAATAAACTTATTCAATTCTAATAAAGTCTTTAGGCCTATCATTCCTTCATTCTACTTAGGAATTTTGTCATTTTTCTTCTTCTCTTAAAAAGTATTCCTCAAGCAAATTTATGATTAAGAAAAACTGGAGCACTTACTGAGCCAATTGTATTTCCATCTGCCATTAATCCATGATTAATATGTAACAAGTAAAGCACTTTATTTGTTCAAGTGCTAATTTCAATGTGAACGGCTCCCAGTAGTCTACACACTTTTTGCTGGTAGAGAGTCCAAAGCAAAAATAATTTAGCAGTAATGAAGATTAACTGCAAGTAGTTGACTCAAAACTGACTGAATAAGGCTAAAGGAAGAAAAATTATACATTTTTCACTTATTCATCTGATAGTGACTTCTTCTAAATAGTCATGCATGGGCATATTGTTATGAATATTCAAAAGGTTTTTAATGAGTTCATAATTTTTCTTCCTTTGTTTCCAGGAACAGTAGTCATAACACACACTGAAATAGGGGATCATACTTGTCAGAAGGAAATAAAGCATTGTATCATTTGACAACTTCTCTGTCTTCCATAGCATCAGTGCAGGCCTACTAACCATCAAAGGAAATCACTACTTGGATTTAATACATAAACACCATGGAACTTGCATAGGATAGACTTCCCTGATTGAAGTTAGAAAATGCAAAGTAAAAATTTCACTTCGCAGGGTTCATCACTATGAAAATCATGTCACAGGTCGATTTAAAATAGATAATATACGAGCTCAGATTTCTCCAGAATGATATTTCTGCTCACTTCTTTCCCCAAGCATATACAAAAATTGATGCTTGGTAAAGTCCCCTGGAGGAAAGAGGATGAGACTTAGCTCACTTTATTTGTGTTCCCATGGAACACCATGATCCTTTTGCTGGTGATGCTTTTTCCCTCTCAAACCTACCCCTCTGCCCTTTGTCTGCTCTGAGACCTGAGAGGTTGACCTCTAGACCTTGTCATTTGGGCCTCCTTCCTTGCATTTGGGCAGTGGGAGACCCTGTCAGAAGGCAGAAGGCGGGAGGAGACCGAGACTGGAATATTTATATTCTCTCCTCCTTCACTTACTGTCTGCTGTTTGTGATGGGTGTACTCAATATTTACAGCTCTTGTGGAATGGTCCCTCTTGTACAGCCAATATTTCCTGAAGGCTCCTATTGTGCAGCTCTCTCCTCACTCTTCATCACCCTACGGATGGCAATGGCTTTCTTCTCCCAGGAATCCCTGTGTGCACCATCATTTCTTATGGTTTAATTAACCATAGCCACAACCTGTCAAGAGTTCCCATTAGAATCAATATATTAATAAGAACCCTCAAAGGAAGCAGATAGCAAATTCTAAAGGTTCAACTAAATAGCTCAAGAAAACATAAAACCTCTAGATTTTTATTTTTAAGGTATAGTACACTATTTCTCAGGAAACTAATATTATACATGATTACTAAATTTTGATACTGACTTCTCTCCTGGACTAGGACATTCTCTCACAAAGCTGGACAAGGGCATCAAGCTATAGCTCCCAGTCAGCTACATAATCACAAGGTTAAACAACTGGTGCTGCATGGTGCACTGTGTTGCCAAGCTATGATGCTTGGTAGGATAAGTGTATTACATGCATATTCCTCTTATGATATTTTAACTTGGAAAGGGGTTTGTAGGGCTGTTGGCACTCATAAGTTGAGGAACATCTGTATGGGCCAGAAATTTACAAATCTTTTTTTTTTTTTTTTTGCCCATGGTAACTATGTTACATGACACATGAGTATATCACCTAATAACAACTGTTACATGGGGCCTAACACACTGCTAATTGACAAGTTAGAAGGTTCAACTAAATAACTCCAAGGTAGCATGGCAGCATCTTGAGTTTTGTTTCTTTTTAAGGTACATTGCACTGTTTTTCAGGAAAGGAATTGATGTACTAGGTAAGAATAATACACAAGTTAATAATTGATTCATTCCTTCCTTAAGAAAACATATCATAAGGCAAGTGTGCAGGAATAAGGTTGGGGTTGGTACACACTTGAAATTGCTTCTTACTTTTAAGCAAGATACTTATGTATTTATTTAAGAGTCAGAGTGAGAGAGTCCCGATCTACTGGTTCACATCCACAGTGATCTCTTGCCAGGCCTGGGGTCAAAGCCTAAGCCACTCCATCTGTAGCTCCAATGTGGGTGACAATAATGTAACGACTACAATGATAACCACTGTCTCTCAGGTTCTACATTAGCAGGAATCTGGAGGAGGAGCAAGTCATTCTGATACAGGTATTAGGCACACCATCCAGCATCTTAACCTCTGGGCCAAATGAACACCCCTACCAACTAAGGACAATTGATTGTGGGTTACTCCTAATAAAATTCTCAATCTGTTGAACACCCAAGACTGTCTTATGGGTCACCTTTGCCAAAGCCCATATGCTTTTCTAGAGGCACAGATGGGAAAGATAACTGTCCCTCAAGAACTACAGGTGACTGGGACAGAACACTCTGTGAGCGATAATTTCTCAACTACTTTCACTAGTTATAATAGCCCCTTAACGACAAGTCAAAGAAATGTGACTTCAGCAACACTGACACAAAAACAAATATGAATGACTCTGAAATCTACCTTTGAACTATGTCAAGATTATTTAGTCACTTAGAACTGAACTAAGCATCAGAAATCATGCATTTTATTGGATATTTAAGAAGACCAAAAATTAAAAAAAAAATAGTTGTAATGCTTTCTTGACTCCTAGGCTCTTTTCTTCAGCCATTGACAGTTAACATAACATCCTTTAACTGAAAAATGTTCATTTATCATCTTCTAAAGCCAAATTCAGAGTGAAATATGCATTGCAAAGAGTAACAAAAACTAATATCCACACACAGACTGACAGAAACTAATCTAAGCATCAATCTCAATTCTGTGAACATGGTTTCTGGTTCCTAGTCAAGAAAGAATCAAATGAATTCAATTTTTTGTTACTGAATAAACTCATAAATATTTTGCAAGATTTCCTATTTCAAATTTATGATATTTCTTACTTAAAATCACAACATCCTGATTTAGTCAAAAAAGAACTGTGCTTACATATTTATACCCCTGAAGGGCTCACATCCAGCTCCAGGGAACCACACAGACTTGCGCATGTTTTTCCCCTCACACATTTACATTCCACCATCTGTTAAGCATATTATAATTAATTAGCAGAATCATTGTATACTACATATTCAACAACAGGGGGCACCATAGAGACACTCAGAAATATTTTAAAAGAAGTTGCTCTGCAAGTGATCATCATTGTCAAACGGAATACAGTCCATATTTTTAAATTTGGGCAGTATTCATAGTTTTTGATGTTTTTTTCTTCCTTGCTTCCATTTTAAAGAAAAAAATGTGTTTTAAGGGAAAATAAGTTGGAATGAATCTTTGTTTTTCTGTGTGTTTTCCTTATTAAAAGAACTCAAGTATGACCAACATAAAAAACCCCACAAAGCTATCATTTTAAATTAAAATTTAATATCATTCCCCTCATTTTCAGTGAATCAGCCTTGATTTGGCAAGTTTAACTGTCTTGCTTGCTCACTTATGGAACCAGAAATTGATATAGAGTCAGGATTCTAACAGCAGGCTCAATTCCCAAGTTTCTTATTACGTGCCAGAAACACCTCAGTAAACATTCTATAAAAAGAGAAACTTTAGAGAAATTATACTAAATTTAATCGAGTTTTGTTTTGAATAAAAAACAATTCACAAATTGGGGAACCCTCAGAAGCAGAAACGGTTCACCGAGTGCCTCTTTGCAAAGCGGGCACGCAGTATTCACAGAGAGAAAAGGAAGGAGGATGCGAAACCAGTTGGCAGTTCATGATTGGCTGGCGCTCAGCTGCTGTGATTGGCTGACACTCAGCTATCTGTTACAGATATTTCCCCTGAATTAGGCTTTCAGTTCGTTTACATACTAAGTTAGATTGCACATCATTACTGAGGGACTCATGATACAGAGGCAGCATGGGGACGAAAATAGTTTAATTAAACAATTATAAAGAAATGGCAGAATTGAGAAAATGGGAAAATCCTAAAAACAGTTGAATAGTCAGCATCATTTCACATTCAGAATAAAAGGCATTGAGGTATGAATCACATTTAGCTCCAGATTACTGCTTTGCCAATGTCATTAGCAAAATAAGCAAAAAGTATAGGTTAAAATGCATAATTCTTCATCCCAAATAATCTAATTCAATAAGGCCAGAAAGTATTCTAAGAATCTGGGACTTTAGGACTTACATAGGATGACAGGACACAAGGGTGCAGGGACAGCACTTTGCAAAATGGTGCCATAGAAAATGAAATGACTCCCTACTGATTACCTAAAAAGTCACAGACAATTCAAACAAATCAGATAGGCTCGATTGTTCTTCACTGATGATTCTTGTAAATCTGATCCTAAAATTACTTAATTAAAAAGTCATTATATTAAGGAGAGTTTGGAGGCTTTAAAGAGATTTGAGGATTTAATTACCTGGTTCTCACAACTGATATTAGATTTGTTGCTATCCGATAATATCCCCAGAGAACAGAGTCAAGGTACTAAGGGAATATCAAATCCGGCACAATGATCCAGAATGCAATGAAAAGATTTGTTTTAAAACTAGAAAATCTGACATATCAGGGCTAATTTCTCACTTATGAAAAAGTTGATAAAGGAAACCCAAAATTGGAAAAGGTTTGGGGTCTCCATTATCCTCATGAACTGATGTTACAAACTTCAGTAATCAACTTAGAGATCTCAGTAGCACTTCCAAAGACAGAGTGGCAAGAACAACTCAAATTCCCTCCTCCCTCCGCAGACCCCAGAGCCATCCCTGCTTCCTTCTTCCAGGAGTTGTTCACCACTTGTGGCTATGTTCACAAGGTGGAGAAGTTGATCTCATCAACATCACTTTTACCTAACAACTCTCGAGTACAAAAGCAATCACAACAACACAATCATTCCAATTAGTTATCTTTTAGCTCTAAGAACATGTCATAAGATGTGAGTTATCATAGGATACGGTGATTAAAGAATGTAGCTAAGGATTTATAGAAAGAAAAACTTTAGCAGGGGCCAGTGCTGTGGTGTAGTGGGTAAAGCCACAGCCTGCAGTGCTGGCATCCTATATGGGTGCTGGTTCAAATCCCCAGTTGCTCCACTTCTGATCCAGCTCTCTGCTATGGCCTGGGATAGCAGTAGAAGATGGCCCATGTCCTGGGGTCCCTGTAATCACGTGGGAGACCTGGAAGAGGCTCCTGGCTGCTGGCTTCAGACTGGTGCAGTTCTGGCCACTGTGGCCATTTGGGGAGTGAGTCAGTGGAGGGAAGACCTCTCTCTCTCTCTCTCTCTGCCTCTGCCTCTCTGTAACTCTGCCTTTCAAATAAATAATAAATAAATATTTAGCATCAAACTCTCTAGCAGAGACAGTCTCCTTCTGTAGGGGGACAAGTACATCACGACAGTAGAGGCAGTAGTGGGTGGAGTTTGCCACCAGCTCAAAACCCAAGTCATTTGAGGATGCTCAATGGGTAAGTTTTGTCTGAAGAATGTTTCTAAGTCCTGCACAGCTGAATAGCACGTTCAATAAAGCCAATTCAAGGACTCTGAAAATGGAAGGAGCAGCTTTAAAATCTATACAATTACTCAGAGACTCTTGTCTTTGGACTGAAATTCAGTTACATATTCATTTCAATGTAAGGGAAGAGAACAATTACAACAGAGCTTTCTTTTCCACTTAAAGGTTTCCAGCCTTCAGTATAATCATCAAATCACCTAGAAATTTTAATCTATGAAGTTTGATATCATTCATTATTTTTACAGAAGGATCCTTTTTAATAAAAGCAAAAAAATATAAAAAGGAATAAATGTATTTCAGCGAGACCTTGAGGTGTCTGTGAGTCTTACTTCTAAATAAAGACAGCAGTCCCATGTTGTGTGACTGTTTCATCAAAACCACATTAATAAAATTTAAGGCCATTTTTATCAAGAGAATCAAACAAAAGTAGTCTGCTCTGTTACTCAATAAAGAAGTTAAAAATACAGATAAGGTTCTCACCTAAACTTGGCCTAAGAAGCTTAAAGCCCCTCATTTCACCAGCTCCTTCTCATTTATGTTAAAGGTTACCAAGACCAGGTAATGGATGTTTAAAAACAATGCTTTACCTTAGTGATCAGTCTTTCCCTTATGTACATTATATTTGGAAGAAACACTTTGGGGTTGGCGCTGTGATGTAGCAGGCAAAGCTGCAGCCTGCCATGCTGGCATCCCATATGGATGCTGGTTCAAGTCTTGGCTGCTTCATTTCTGATCCAGCTCTCTGCTATGGCCTGGGAAAGCAGCAGAGCACAGCCCAAGTCCTTGGGCTCCTGTACCCCCATTGGGAAACCCATAAGAAGCTCCAGGCTCCTGGCTTCTGATCAGCTCAGCTTGGGACTTTTACGCCATTTAGGGAATGAACCAGCAGTTGGAAGACTCACTCTCTCTCTCTCACTCTCTCTCTCTCTCTCTGCCTCTCAAATAAATATCTCTTCAAAAATAAAAAGATACTCTTTGACTTGTTATTCTTTGAGTTACTGTTGAAAAATAAAATCTTACCTAGAAGAGTGGTCCCAAATATAAGATGAGGAAGCTAGACCTTACTCTGTAGTCATATAAAGAGAGTCAAGTTGTTTTACCTCAGTCCTATGACAGTTCCTGCAATTTCACTTTTCATGAATCCCACCAGGTCTTGAGATATTCCCTGCAAAGTTGCAGGAGAGATACACAGATATGGAAAGTAACTTAATGGCCGTCCAATATCCAATACTCCCAATTATGAGCAACTATTTAAACTGGGATCCAATGAAGCTAAATTGTATTTGACAGAATATAGGGAAGACGATTAGTGGAAATAGGGATGATCAGAGACAGGAGGAGGGCAGGTCTAGTTATAGCCCATCACAGCAGTATGTTGTGCTGAACGACAAGCAATAACAGGAGCACTGATGAGACTACAGAGCATAGAGGAAAGGGGCCCAGAAAGAATACAAGGTAAGAGATGGGACTAAGAGAGATTCTAAGTATACTGGAGAATTTTATAGGAAGCAAATCATATTTAGAATAACGTGTAATAATGTGGTCTTGAAATAAAAGTATATTAAGTACAAAAAGCTATTATAAATGAAAATACATATACTGATCTCACATTTGTATTTCTATTAAATAATTATGAAGCAAAGATCAGGACACCTTTGACCGATTATAATAATAAAAACTAGCTGGGTAAGTATGTGTTCTACTGTATTATTTGAACTAAAAATACATATATTTCTAGTTCAAATATGCATGTGTTTCTAGTTCAAAGTCAAGAAAAATATTCAGCTTATTTCTGAATATATTATTGGTTTTGGGCCCATTTTTTAGAGTTACAAGAATGAAAGTCCCCAATAAGAGAGATTAATGATTTACTACTGCTGTAAAGGCAATGAGAGTACCAGCTACATGAAATTTGTTTCCTTTATATACAAATAAAAAAGGGAAATAGGAAAAGAACACTGTTGGGTTTTTTTATGATCATTCAGATCCCAAGCAATTTTTCAAGCTTATAGGGCATTTTCATAATAGATGGATAAATAAGTTGGGAGGAAGGTAGGTAAGTAAGTAGGTAGGTAGGTAGGTAGGTAGATAGATAGATATCAGACAATTAAATAATACGAAGTATTTAAAAAGATATGATACAGTGAGTATCCCTCTAGGGAGAAATGTAAATCACTACAGAACTTTGGAAAATAATTCAGCACTAGTTTTTAAAGTTGAAAATGCACATATTCTTCCAATTGTTATTTACACTCTAGAGAAATTCTTGAATCAATGCACCAAAAGACATGAAAAAAGCAAATGTTTATAGCAGTCTTGTTTGTAATAGCAAAAATCTGCAAACCAACCAAATGTCCACAGACAATGGAATAGATAATAAATTGTTGGGATATTTTGATAACAGCTTTGGGAATGAATGAACTATGGATACCTGCATCAACTTGAACAAATCACATTAGAAACATTTTTTTGATAAAAATGAAGTCACAACAGAATACAATGTAATGCTACTTATATGAAACACAAAAACACATAAATCTATAGAGTATTCCATTCAGATATACTTGCCTATATTCTATAATTATTTTTTGAAGTAACAGAATGATAAGCTCACACTCCAAATAGTGTTTCTCCTTGTGGAGGGAAGGGAGAGGATATGATCAAGCAACAACAGAGCTCTTCAATAGTGTTCTATATTTTAAGCTGTGTGGTGAAACATTCATAGCCATTTTATCATCTTTCATGTACTATAGAATTATATTCATATCTGTTAATTTTGAAATATCCAAAACATAGGTGATACTATGTAAAATAATAAAATGATATTAAACTGTGTCAGAAATCTTTGTGCCTACAACTGGAAAAATACTATGTAATGTAAATAATGATACACACAACTTTTTATTAGAAGAATGATATTGACAGATAAAAGCAGAAAACATCAAATATTGCATAAAATATTATGATTTGATAATCTAATTAGTGAAATCATCATAATTCTGGCACATGACCAGCAATACATATACAGTATTACTGTGCTGCTGATCATCACATATGAGGCAATGGAGAGTGTCGAATGTGTGTATGTATGTGTGTGGGTGTGTGTGGGTGTGTGTAGTGTGTATGTGTGTGTGTTTGTATATGCATGTGTATGTGTATATATGTATCTATGTTTATGTGTATGTGTGTGTGTGTGTGTGTGTGAGTGTTGGTACATGTACTACTTAGAGAAACCTAGGTTTGAATCACAGTTGTAGGTCACTAGCTATGTGGTATGCCTAGTTCCTACTCTTGCCTCAGTATCTTTCCTCTTAAAATTAAGTAAATTATGACACTTCTCAGTGTTATTGAGAAGAGTAGATTTAGAAGTTATATATTTTTCTGGTGAACTGATTTTTTTTACTGTATTCCTTTATCCATAGAAATACTCTTTGCTTTAAAGTCTTTTCTTTTTTGAGATAAAATCAGACATAGTTTTAATGTTTGTGCAATAGTTTCCTTGAGGCAGACAGTGTGAATTCTGTATTAGTTAACACAAATAGCGACATGGCAGCGACTCTTCAGGTTCCTGAGTGATTCTATGCATGTTCATAACAGTTTATCAAGGACTCCAGTGGGGAGATTGTACATATTTATATTTCTAATCTAAAAAATGTGAAACATGATAATGTCCTTTTCAGGACAGTAAGCAAAACAGCAACATCTAATATAAGTGGTTTTTATCTATATGAATCCCCTGAACTCTTGATTCCAGACTTTAAGTGGAGAAAAATATACTTAAATCCAAACAAATAAAAGTTATCCATGTTTTCCTATCATCTAAGTATGCATCATCAGCTCCTTGTCTCTTATTTTGATGCCAAATTTCAATGACAATGATTTTTTATACAGTTACTTCAATTCACTGAAGCATACAAAATTTACTCTATTAGTTACTGAGAGAAAATTGTTATAGTCACCTTTTTAATTATGTAACTTGCTGAGATTTTCTGAAGCTTATTGAGGTACATGACAGTTCAAAACTGATTAATTTCTCTGGAGAACCAGTCTTTCTACCTTTATGACATCACTTTCTTTATCTATAACAATACTTCTTGCTTTTGATCCATGTTTGCATAATATGTTTTTTCCTTTATTTTCCTTTATCCATCCATTTAATTGCAAGGCATCTGTGTCTTTTCACTAATGATATATTTTCTAAGCAACATAGTGTTGGGTTATATATTTTATCTAGTTAATGATCTTCTCCTTTAATAAAATATACATATACATATTATAGGACAACTAATGTAGTTAGTTACAGAGCTACCATCTATGGCTTTTAATTTTATCAGTAGTTATTTTTTCTATTTTCTCTATTTTCTTGTTTTAGTTTGGTTATTATTTTGTTTATGTACAAATCATGCTTTTTCATAATTTATTTCATGAGACTAGGAATTACATAATTCTTTCTTAAGAGGAAACATAATTTTATTATTTTATTATTTGCCAGGAAATACTGAGATATTTAAATACTTTAACTCCATTTAATACCATTATTTCCATTTAATTCTTTTCTAGAAATTTTCTCGGTTCTCTTTTTGATTAGACATTATTATCTTTTAGACAGTGCTTCCTTTAGCTCCTTGAACATATTTAAAATCTTTGCATACCAAATCTGACATCTGGATCCCCTCTGGTATGGTTCTTGTCAACTGCTTCTTGGGTTAACTTTCTGAGTTCTGAAGACCTAATTTTGACAATTTTTTTTCCCCAGAAACCTAATTGTCTTTAGGGAGAGGCTTATTTACAAATGACCTCACTTTCTCATTGCAGAAGTGCTACCATAGGCCTCATAAATATTATATATGATTCCTAATTATATCAAACTTGGGATGTTTTAAAAATTCCAAGCATATTTTTCCAATCCAAAGATGTTTCTGGAGACAGGTGAGCCAGCAATGTCATTGCATGGTTTCTTGAGTTTGAAAGGGAACTGGAATTATAAAGTTTTTTTTTTTTTTTTTGAAATTTAGCTCCCATACAGAAGGAGAACACATGATATTTGTGTTTCTGTGTCTAGCTTGTTTCACTCAACACGATGTCCTACACTTCCTGATTCCATAGTTTCTGTCGTAAAGGCAGAACCAGCTCTATTTTTGCTTCTTGGAAGATAATGTACCTGTTTTATCTAACTTCTTTACTAAACTGTGTTAAGTAGGATCGATCCCCGTCTGTTTCTTATGTTTGTGTGTCAGAGACCTTCGTGAATTTGTGGGTTGAGCTATTTGGCTAATTCTGGTATATTCTAAGTCATTACCTCTTCAAATGTCATTTACTCCTCATTTCCTCTCTCCTTGCTTAATGGATTCCAGTTAAGCATGTTAGAACATTTGACCGTGTCTCATGTGGTTACTCTGTTCTGTTCACACTGTTTTATTATCATTTTATTCCTTCACGTACTTCTGCATGGATGTCTTCCTTTAGATTTGTCGTTCAATTTATTAATCCTGTTTTACACTAGTCTGGAATCTTTTAATTTTATTCAGTTTCTTTCTTTATTTATTTGAAGGCAGAACAAGTGAGTCAATGAGAGGGAGAAAGTGAGAGGAGGAGAGAGAGACATCTTCAGTCCTCTGGTTCATTCCTCAATGGGAATCTTATACACAGTTAGGCCAGTCTGAAACCAAGAGTCCAGAACCCAACTCAGGCCTCCCATGTGTGTGGCAGAGACCCAAGTCCTTGGGCCATCCCCTACAGCTTTCTCAGGCACTTTAGCAGGGAGCTGCATTAGAAGTGGAGCAGTCAGACTTGAACTAGATCTCTAATATGGGAATGCAGGCATTGCATATAGTGGCTTAACCTGCTGTATCAGACTGAAAACCCTGAACTCTTTATATCTTCATTCAAAGGATTTTTTATTTTGTATTTCATATTATTAGTGCTACAATCACATTTTATATTTTACTTAGTAAGTACTAATTCTCTATTGGAATACATGTTCCCTTCCATTTTGACCATGTTTTTCTTTACTTTAGCAAATTTTTAATGGTTATTTGAAAATCCTGCCTCAACCCTAATGTCTGAAAAAATGTTATTCAGTTCTTTTTCTATTCTTTTCCGCAGTTTCCAAACAACTAATCCTTTTTGAAAAATAGTTATTCTTTGTAATTTTTGACAGGATACCATTTGTATAGAATATTTTACAGAGCTCCTGAAAAATGATTCTTCTGTGTCCACTAAGACTGTCACTTTTTGTTTGAGCATCATACCCTATACTGTGAGTTAACTCAAAAAGTCAGAAAAAAATCCAAATTTATTGAGGGCATCTCTGTTTTTGGAAGAATTATATTCCTATATTTCTGCTTTGATTCTTCTCCAGTGACTTCAAACACTTTTTTTATTAAAATTCTTTTATTTGAGAGGGGAGGGAAGGGGGGAAGAGAGAGTGTGCGCAATGCAAATAAAGAATGCTACTATTGGCCTACTGGCCTGCGCCTCGGCTCACTAGGCTAATCCTCTGCCTTGAGGCACCGGCACACCAGGTTCTAGTCCCGGTCGGGGCGCTGGATTCTGTCCCGGTTGCCCCTCTTCCAGGCCAGCTCTCTGCTGTGGCCCGGGAGTACAGTGGAGGATGGCTCAAGTGCTTGGGCCCTGCACCCCATGGGAGACCAGGAGAAGCACCTGGCTCCTGCCATCAGATCAGTGCGGTGCGCCGGCTGCAGCGCACCGGCCGCTTGGAGGGTGAACGAACGGCAAAGGAAGACCTTTCTCTCTCTCTCTCTTTGTCACTGTCCACTCTGCCTGTCAAAAAAAAAAAAAAAAGAATGCTACTATGTACAATTCACCAATTCACTCCCCCTCCCCCAAATGCTTCTAATATCCAGGAACTGGACAGAGCTGAAGCCAGAAACTCAATCCAGGTCTCCCACATGGGTAACAAGAATACAACAGAGCCGTCACTAATACTTCTCACACTCTTCAATACTAGGAAGCTGGCATCGGGAGCCAGACTCAAACACTGAACCTAGATACTGCGATGTGGATATGAGCACCCTAACATACCTTAACCACTAGGTTAAATGCCGGCCCTTTCAAACATAAAAATTGCTTATGTATTTGAAAGGCAGAGAGAGAAATTGTGAAACACAGTCAGACAGAAACATGTCTTCCATGATTGACTTCCCAATGCCCACAACAGCTTGGGCAGGACCAGGCTGAAGCTGAGAGACAAGAGCTCTGTTCAGATTGTTCTGTCTGAATTTCCCAATCAATGCACAAGGCACAGTCACGGATGCGGATGCAAAAAGCAGAGGTTTATTTGTTACCAGCTGGCTGGGACCCCCTACCCGCACACAGCCCTTTAGCAGTGCACAGGCAAAAGGCCCCTTCGTTTGCATAAGAGAGGTTTTTATAGCCTCACACTTACAAGAGTGCAGGTCATCTCCTACTACCTAGGTTACCTTCTTACTCTCTATATGGCAAGGTGTTGGGACCTAACATGTTCATTGGTTCATTTAAATGTAAAGGCTACACACGTTATGTGGCAGGAAGGCCACACAAAGGAGATGGCACAGGGAGGAACTGGCGGGAGGCACTGAGCCGTAAATTCCAGGGGAGCTGGTGGAGGGCAGGAGCTTATCAATTCCAGGGGAGCATAGTTTCTTTGTTCTCAAGGACCCAGCCTGCCTCCTTGGCTGGTCCGGGATGAGCCCTATCATGGCATTATAGCTGGCCCGCAAGCAAGCCAGAGTGCAGAAACTGAACCGGCATTTAGCAAGCTAGGGTCTCCAACTCCTACAAGATCATCCACCTGAGTGCCAGGACACAACTACTGGAACCATCAGCTGCTGCCTCCAACTGTTCCCATTAGCAGGAAGATGGCATTGGTAGTGAAGCCAGGGCTGGACCCCAAGAACTCACATATGGGATGCAGGCGTCCCAAGCAGGGTCTGAACTATTCTGCCAAATGGACTCTCAACATGTCGAGGGAACCACTTCATGAATTTGTGAAGCTCCTTTTCTTTCAGGCTAAGGATCTTGATTTTCAGTAGTGGAGAGTGTTGTACTTCTACTAGGGGCCACAGTAGGTTTTCTCCTAAACCTAAAATTATAGTGAGGCCCTGATTACTTCAGATCATTTATATTGTGTTTTTAAACCTTGATCTTTATGTGCACATGGGCTATGGATACAGCCAAAAGGGCAGGATAAAATATTTCTGGAACTCAAGAGTTTTTCTGGGTGATTCTGTGTCAGCAAATACAGTCCATTAAAGTCAGGGCATCTCAGATCTCTCAGGACTGAGGGCTGAGTTACCCAGGATGCAGGCAATATTACACAGCAGAGGAGCTGGCAAAAGGTACAGGGATGTAGAATTCTGGTGGAAGAGGAAAAAAGATTATGCTTTGTCTCTGCACCTTGTCAGCACTAGGCCCTATAGCATCTTTCATGAAGCTTTTCTTTTTTTATTCACAAAGAAAGCTTACTTTTTATAGAGATTGTATATGGCCTAATTACCCAGAATCAGTAAGAAATCTGCATAACGTTGAACAAAAGTGGATCTGAGCCACCCCAGGGAGGGTCTATAGCAGATGCTTTTTATGTTCCTTATCCTGTTTCTTGGCTAAACTCTGATTTCTGATGCCACAATGGTGAATGCTTCCACGCACGCTGACAATAAAGCAAGTTAAATGCACGCTGTGTGTTTTTCTCCAGTTTTCTGCTCCAGGGCCTTCCCCAAAGATCCAGAATTCCAATTAGCCCAAGAAAACCAGAACACAAACATGGGTGTTAACGCTCTCAGAAAACAGCCTCAACCAGTAGGTAGCAGAGCCTGTCCACAGTCCTAGAGGCTTTTGCCGTGCTTCTCTGAGATTTTAGAAGACTCAAATCCTTATTATCTACAGCAGCAACGATCATCACACACCTTTACATTGATTTTTCTTTCATTTTTGTTTCACTTTCCCTTCTCTTTCACTTAGGTTTCTTGGGATGACTCTGTAAATACCATCTGCAAGTGTGTCTTCTCTCAGACTTCAGCTTCCATGGGAAACCAGTCTATGGAAATGCATTGTTGAGGAGCTGAGCTCACTAAGTTCAAAATCAGCAATTACAGTCTGAGGTACATAGGAAGCACTTTACTGAGCTCTACAAAACGAAGTCATATCCATCTCAAGCCGGCATTTACCAAGAACCTGTAAATGGGAGCTGACAAGGACATTGAACTGGAGTCTTTTCAAAGCAGTTCTGGTGTTTGCTGTGACCTGTAGGCATACACTGTGCTAAGACATTAACAATGTGTATTTTTATTTCCATTGTTCCATTTATTTCCATTGTTATGCAGTGATTGACAGTGTTCCCCTGCAACCTTGGTCCTTGGGGCTCCTAAAAGTCTTAACTCTCTCAAATGTGTCCCTGCCACCATTGGTTTAATAGATTCTCTTTACTGCTACAGGGACACACCAGGGGCCTAGAAAGTTCTTGATGGCTTTCTGTCATCCTCTACCATATATATGGTAGAATTTTATATATATATTACATATATATATATATGTTAAGGTTTTATTTATCTGAGAGGTAGAGTTACAGACAGAGAGAGGGAGAGACGGAGAGAAATATCTTCCATCTGCTGGTCCACTCCCCAAATGGCTGCAATGGCCAGAGCTGGGCCAATCTGAAGCCAGCAGCTTGTCAGATCTCCCGTGTAGGTGCAGGGGCCCAAGCACTTGGGCCATCTTCCACTGCTTTCCCAGGCCATTAGCAGAGCTAGCTGGATTGGAAGTGAAGTATCTGAAACAAGAACCAGCACCCATAGGGTATGCCAGCACCAGTTATGCCACAGTGCTGACCCCTCTCTAGCTTATGCTACTGAACAGACATAACAGAGACTTTGCATGAGAATGGCAAGACGTTCTTTCATCTTTAACACATCAGGATCTTTTCTTGTATTGCTTTTCTCTGTTTCATTTACTCCAGGAGCCCAGTTCTTGCCTACGATAGCAGGATCCTGCACTCTGTGTTTCTTCCCATAATTTTACTGAGGTTCTTCTAAAGATTTTCTGCAAGGGTTTATAGGTTTTTCCAAACCAAAGCCAGGAGAGCTCTATTTATTTTCTACATTACATCACCACTTTGAAGCAATAAACATAAAACAGGAAAGAAGTAGAAAGAAGGAAAAGGGGAATTCTGGAAAGAAAGGAACCCAAACAGATGTGAATATATAAAAGGACATAAATGAGACACTCCTTGCATCTTCACTGAGTCCAAACATAGAGAAAGCAAAATTGTAATTAGTTGCTATTTCTCAAAATTCTCAACCACGATTCTGAATACAAATCATATGTTGATAGTTATGTGCCTCTGTATGTGTGTGTGTGGGGGTGGGGGGGTGGGTGTGAGACAGAGACAGAGAATGTTAGTAAATTGGTTCAGTCTTATCTATGGCGCGATCTACACCCTAGACACCATCCTAGGCGCTAGCCCCGACACCATGGCAGGAAGCCAGGTGACCCCATGGCCAGTTCCACCCCCATCCAAACGGGATTCGGGATTCTCTCTTACTTCCCTGCCCACCTCCCCCCCCCCCACAATGTTTTAAGAGGACCTGTTCCTCTGTTTCTTTTTCTTTTTCTTTTTTTTTTTTTTTTTGCCAGGCAGAGTTAGTAAGAGAGAGAGAGAGAGACAGAGAGTTATAGACAATGAGACAATGAGAGAGAGACAGAGAGAAAGGTCTTCCTTCCATTGGTTCACTCCCCTAATGGCTGCTACAGCTGGCACTACACCAATCTGAAGCCAGGAGCCGGGTGCTTCCTCCCAGTCTCCCATGCGGGTGCAGGGACCCAAGGACTTGGGCCATCCTCCACTGCCCTCCCAGGCCACAGCAGAGAGCTGGACTGGAAGAGGAGTAACCAGGACTAGTACCCGGCTCCCCAACCGGGACTAGAACCCAGGGTGCCGGCGCTGCAGGTGGAGGATTAGCCAAGTGAGCCATGGCACCGGCCTCTTTGTTTCTTGATCTCTCTTACGCTCTCATTCTTCCTCTTTTCCTGCTTCACCCCTTCCCTCCAGTCTGTCAGGTTTCCCCACCAATAAACCCTTTCCCTTACTCTGGTGTGTGGTGTATTTTGTGGCAGCCTTACAGAGAATATGCAATTTTTTGTCTGTGTGTTGAGAAGGAAGATGGAACCTGCTTTTCACTTATAATCTACTTGTGCTCAGACTATATGATCACAAAGCAACCTATACATTCAGAATGGCAATCTGAAAATTTTGTGTTCTCTCCAATACATGCACCATAATACCCAGTTACCTTTATTTTTACTTTTCAAATTTCTTTTAGAGTGGTGGACGTAAATCATTTATCCTTTCTTTCTGTGTTCTATATAATTAATACTTATCTTCCTCTCTGTCAAATTTTCTTTGCGCTTGACAAATTGACTTTCTCCATAGGATGAATCTTAGAATATATATGGAAAATAAACTCCAGCTCACAGGCAGAATTCCAGAACAAGCTATGGCTCTCTTTTGTGCAAACTGTAAAATGAACCTCAGTGATTTCTTTATATTTAGACCCATCTTTCTATGGGTGGCTGAAATGACCATTTATCGAGCAGACTGTGGAACTGAAGTGCTACCAATAACTGGCATTTTCAATAAGCTTTTACGGGAAAGTAAACAATGCAAATCTTAAAACATATGTGGAGAAAAAAAATGTCAGTTGCTATTACTCCTGCTGTACTCCATTACTGAACAGCCAATTATGAGTGCAGAGAAGATGAAAAGAAATAGCCACATACAAATATTTCATTACATAGAGGACTTTAACCACCAGAATTGCAAAAGTGCATGAGAAAGGTCTAGGAAACGCTGAATAAATTCAATGTGTATTCAAACATTAAAGTGCAAGCATGGGTCTTTGGGCTAGCAGTTAAGACACTGGTTAGGATGCCCATGTCCCACACTCTAGGATCTGTGCTCTGTCTCCTGCCTCCAGCTTCCTGTTACTGCAAACTTAAGGAGGCAGTGCTGAAAGTACAAGAGTTGGCTCTCTGCCACCTTTGTGGGAGATCTGCATTGAGTTCCTGGTTCCCAGCTTAGGTGCCCCGGCTTTGGTAAGCATTTAGGGAGTGAACCAGTGAACGCCAGCTCTGTGTGTCTTTCCGTCTCTCTCTCTGTCTCTGTCTCTCCATTTCCAATAAATCAAGCTCATATTATATGTACCCTGAGAAGAAATGATATAGTAACATGAAAAATGATATTGCAATTAGCACCTATTCTACCTTCCTCTGTGTTGTAGGTTGTCTCAGCAGGACTAGAGTGCTGTTTCTTTCTGAATGGAAGCAGTTTGCTACACAGTAGAGAAAATGGCTGCTATTTGAATTGCAAATTTTTGCTGCAACCATTTGTTTCCACCTAATATTTTCCAGGGTGACTTGAAATTTGGACTGTTTAAGCATTTCCAGGTGCAATGCATTGCTCTTAGTCATAAACTCCTTGAAACACAGTTAAGAAGCTCTTCACAATCCTTGCCCTATACTGCATAGTAACCAGTTGCAAAACAAACAAACAAAAAAAAATAGAAAAAGATGGCTTGATTTTTTTCCAAGTGCCCTTTGCCACCATTTATCATTTCTCTTCTTAACACATGTTTATTTAAACACAATATAAACCTAGCAAGTTCCTTTCCACTTATACCACCGAGTTGGAATCTTTGCAGTGGAATAGAATCTAGTGCAGACTATAAGCCTGGCATTTTCAGGAACAAGTTTTTCAAAGTGGAAACAATGGAAGAGGGTTACATCAATATGATCAGTCTAACAAACTCTTTATTATGTTACTTGATTATTTGGCTACCATAAAGAAAAAGGTCACTTGTCTAAAAAAAAAAAATGAAACAAATAAATTGTAATTAACTGAAGTGTGATGAATAGTTAATGAAAACAACTCGCACTCACATAATTTGAGATTATTCATCAGTGCTCTGCACTGCTCTATAAAATATTGGCATCCCTTTAAACAGCGTAGGAACCTGCCTTGCGTGCTGAGGAAAGGGGCAGTTTGAGGAAAGAACAAATTGTCTTTTAATTACAGAGTAATCTAATAAAGCTCCCAGGTCTGCACTTGGTAAATACATTATGATTACATATTCCTGCTGACAGAAATTGCCTGCTCTCTAATTTCATTCCGTACCGTGTGTTCCCTGGACAGCATGGAGTATATTGAACAACCTGTCAGAGTAAATGCTCATTCCCAGACAGCCAGTTGGGGACATCTATTGACTTCTGTAAGAGTGTAACATCCAAAGCACAGACGTGTAGGTTTTCACTAGACTCACTTTCGTGGTTAAAGGAGGAGAGTTTCCTCTTCGGTTGGTTGTGGGGCACTGAAGTGTTTTGGAAAATGATTTGGAGGATTGAACAACTCCCACCACGATCTGTGAGAGTTCCATTTAGAATAGCAATACCGTGTGCCTACACACCCCTTTGCACCTGGAGATCTCCGAACACTTCACAGATGCTTGCTCCTTCTTGCAGCGTCACCTTCAGCAGCGGGGAAAGCAGCCGGGGCCTGCCACCTGTATGTCACCTGTACTGTGTCATAAGGCAGACCACCTGGGGTAGGACACAATCGGCCAGGGCCTGACAGGAGGTGTCTTCTCACCAGGGCTGTATCAAACAGGTGATGTACAATTATTGTCATGGTTACCTCTGGATCAACATTTCACTAACCCAGTTCAAGTCACTGCAGGTAGAATAACAAAGTATCTGTCCAAATTTATAAGGAATTTAATTTGTACAAGAGTCTCAAAGTTCTTTGGTATAGATAGAGAGTGTTTAAAATCCTTGAGAAATATTAAAATTGTTTTTGCCAAAGCACCTTTTTATCAAGGTTTTTGAAATTCAAGTTAATTTCATAAGAACCACTGTGACTGGCCGGCGCCGCGGCTCACTAGGCTAATCCTCCGCCTAGCGGCGCCGGCACACCGGGTTCTAGTCCCGGTCGGGGCGCCGGATTCTGTCCCGGTTGCCCCTCTTCCAGGCCAGCCCTCTGCTGTGGCCAGGGAGTGCAGTGGAGGATGGCCCAGGTGCTTGGGCCCTGCACCCCATGGGAGACCAGGAAAAGCACCTGGCTCCTGGCTCCTGCCATCGGATCAGCGCGGTGCGCCGGCCGCAGCGCGCCGGCCGCGGCGGCCATTGGAGGGTGAACCAACGGCAAAGGAAGACCTTTCTCTCTGTCTCTCTCTCTCACTGTCCACTCTGCCTATCAAAAAAAAAAAAAAAAAAAAAAAGAACCACTGTGACAAAGACCTCCCTATCGGGGTCTCAATGGAATCACCTCAAAGAAGTGACGCTCAGGCCAAGTGTCGGGCCTGGTAGTTAAGATGTCATTGTCCCATATGTGCTCAGGTTCAGAATCCGATTCCCAGCTGGACAACTGGCTTTGGCTCCGGACTACAGCTTTCAGCTAGCACAGACCTAGGGAGACAGCCGTGATGTCTCAAGTAATTGGGTTCCCGCCACTTCTGAATGAGGCATGAATTGAGTTCCTGGCTCCCAACTTAGACTTGGTCTGTCCCAGTCTCAGTTATTCTGGGCCCCTGGAGAGTGAACCAGAAGATGGGGCTCTCTCTCTCTTTTGCTCTCTGACTCTTAATTAGGAAAAGGGGGGAAAACCCACTGAACCTTAAAGAAGTAAAGAAAAAAATCAGCGAGAGAAAAATACGACATTATTAGTGCAGTAGCAATGTTTTTAATTTTTTGGTGTAATTTTCAATATTAATTTTATAACACCAAAAATATCCCATTCCTACTAGATGCAATGATCACATGTTTAGCATTTCAAAGTAATAGACATTGAAATATTATTACAACTATTCTAAAGAAATTATAGTCCCCACTTGGCTCCTAAGACCTCATGCAATAGACGTCACATCAGAGAATAGGAATTGTTTCCCATATTGCTTTGCTGCAAGGATTAACTACCTTGCATGTAAATGAAACAATGCAGACCAATACTCATTGTGAAAAGTGATCAAGAGCTTGGACAGAAAGAGCCATGAATGTAATATCAAAGAGACCAGGGTCATTTAAAGGGCATGCAATTCATTCATTAATTCATTAAAAATGTGGTTTCTACTGTCATGGTTCAATGGTCACTGGCCCTGTTATATTGTATCAAGCAAAGGACTGATTTTCTTTTCTGCATTACACCACATTACTGATAGACTTCCTACTGTTTCCACTAGGAAGACACAATTTGTAGGCACTGAGTTAATCAATGAGATAGCATGGCAAACTTATTAAGACTCTGCATGCTGGTGGACCTAAATCTTCCATCCTTATCTACTTATTTGTTCCATTATGTCTTCACTTCTAATTATCTCATTTCTAATTCAAACTCTCCTCTCTCAGATTAACACTTTTATTTATCTTTGCAGGTCAACCCTCTACAATCTTTTTTTTAAGCTCCTTAATCCTTTAGTATTTAAAATACGTACAGGATCACAGAGAGAGGAAAAATGCAGAATCTTTGAACATGTACAAATAGAAAGATTTTTTTTTTTTGGTTAGGACTTAGAGACCTTCTGCTATGCACACATCTAACTGAAATAATTGGACTTTCCAATTACATGAATATCTCTGAGTCATTTTGAACTTGAGATAAAAGCAGTTGGACAAAGTTTGAAATAATATTCACCAGGCTTCTAGTATTACAAATCGAGTAAATTAGTTATGTGTGCCCATCTCATTGGCATTTTTATTCATCCTCTTTGGACACTAATATACCAATTTGGATACGTTCTGCCTAAAGATCAGAAAGAGATGGCAACACATAAGTTATACTGACAATTTTCCAAGGACTTAGAACCTTCTGGGGCCCTGAGTGAGAAATAAGTATGAGAGAACAGTGCATTTCTCATGCCCCATCCCTTTTTCCAGGCCATGGCAGCTGTTGATAAAGGTCACTTGTAACAAATGTCAGTGGACATCATACTCATCGACTTCAGAAACATGATATAATGTTGGGTCCATTTAGGATAAGAAAATCTAAGGAATTGAGAGAAGCCCTATTGCAGCATTAAAAAAAAAGAATGCAAATTACAGTACTTAAAAAATCTGAGACTTGGGGAGCTATGGAAAATGATGTAAAGTGCCCAAGAGATCCAAAATAGTGCTCATCCACTTCTCAGAGCTTTGTAAGGGCTAAAGGAGGTAGAATAATTATTGAATATAATTCACGTGAAAAGCGTAAAATAGAGATACTATTTAAATAAAATATGACTGATGGTGAGAGAAGGGAGTATTTGGACCGAAAGCCTGAGTTGAACAGAAAGGACTAGCATTTAAATTAACTAATCAATTTTAATTTATTTAATTATTAAATCAAATTTAATTATCTGGGAGAGTGAGAGAGAGAGGGAGGGAGGGGGGGAGGGGAAGGGGAGTGGTGGGGGAGGAGAAGAGGGGGAAAGGGAGAGGGAGAGAGATGGTCCAACTGCTTTTTCACTCCCCCAAATATCTGCAACAGCCAGAACAATCAGGAACTCATTTCAGGTCTCTGTTGTGAGTAGCAGAGCCATCACCTGCTGCATCTCAGGTGCGCACTAGCAAGAAGCTGGAGTCAGGAGCTGAGTTGGGACTTGAACTTAATCACTCTGATATGAAATGTGAGTGTCCCAAGCAGCATCTTAACTGTTGGACCAAACACCCATTCCATGGACTTGGCTTTGACATCTTCAGGTAAGGCTGACTTAGAGTCCCCAGCTGCACTCTTATCCTTTCTCTACATCCTAATACAATTCTTTCCTTAAAAATACCAGATTTAACAGAGCCTAATGGTTGGGTCTTTAGCCTGTGATTGCCTAAATGGAAACATAGCAGGGCACCAAGAATAGCACATCAAGCACCAGAAGAATGTGGTTAAAGAGAGGTAGGACAATAGGTCCTATCCAGCCCTCTACACCGGCACAGGAGCTTTTAGCAGTGTTTTTACTGCTCTGGTTTTCATGGCTGATGTATTACAGTTCCCTCCCAGGCTCTCTCATCTCCTGGGTGGAGGCAGAGCTGAGGCTCCCAGCCTGAGTGGCAAAGACTACTACTACTCACAGGCAAAATCTACAAGCAAATGACAGCAACATTCTCTCCAGACTTCTTGGTTGTGAGCTGCAAAAACAGGATTCACAGTGTGGTGAAATATGATGCCACTTTACTTCTCAGAGAGGCAGAAATCACTACTGACAGTATCCTGACATCGATGGTCAAGTCCAGATCTGCCAGTGTTGTCTGCCCAGCCTGGTGCAGTCCCTTGGATTGTTGGAAAGTCAGGTGTGTGATATTTGAGGACAAGTGGTTTATATGCATCTCTCAAGTCATACCAGAACTTTGGCATTTCTTTATAGTTTAAGAATATATAAAGTAGTTCCTAGTGTTTTCTTCTTTACACCCATAAAATTGCTAAGCTTTAGCTAGAACAAAAAGTCTTCTTCATTACACAAATGATGGCATAAACATAGTTAATCCTGAAAAATGAATGATCTCACTCTCCAGCTAGACTCTAAGTATCACGAAGACTGTAATTACTCCTTTATCTTTAATTTTACCTCTATATCATCTCATCAGGGGTGTCCAAATAGTAAGTCTTTCTGATTTCCAATTTATGAAAGCGTTATTTCTTCCAGTTTTGTCTTCTTGATTTTTCTCTCTAATGAAGTTATTATTTTACCTGGAAAACCCTTGCAAACCAGGCCTAACATTTACATTTTGAAACTCACATGTCACCACATCCTAGTGTCTTCCACTAAGCTCCAACCAGAATCTTAATCTCCCTCCTTTAATATGATATTTGTTGAAACTCAGGTCATTGACCCCTCCATACTGTCTAGCAGCACAATTTATATAGTTTTCTCTGTTTTTCACAGGATCACAAGTATCTGTAAGCCAGGAAACTGACTTTGCAGTTACAGAATCTAGCCAATACCTGAGATATAGTAGATGTTCAATAAATATTGGATGAATCACATTTGTGCCAATTGGTCATTTTTCAACACAGTAATATATAACAAACAGAATTATTTGCTAGGTCATAATTCCTTTGAGATCAAACATCATTTCTGTTTATGATTTTAGGAAGACATTAGCATAATACTTTGTCCATGGCATGTCAGAGTAAATACATTAATTATATAACTACAGAGGCTCTGTAAACTTCCCTGATGTTTTTACTATGAGAGCATATCTGTTCATTTTATAATGATATTGATATTGCACCCTAAAGGAAAGCAACAGGGCTGAGGTATTCTCACCCAGGAAGAACTGTTGGGGAGTAGAAACTACTTTTCTTTTTCCTAGAAGGCCCTTTCTCATTTTCTGCCTGGCAGCACACTGAAGGGGCCTCATTGATAAAAACTATTTTGATGGCTCAGCTTTAATAACAAATTGCACTGCTCATGGTATCAGTTGTTAGTCAATAATGTGCACCCCCCATGCTCACTGGGGAGCGTGTAATTATTTGAGCAGTATCCAGTTTAGGTAATACCGGGAGAGCCATAAATAGTAATTAGAGGCTTCTATAAAAGCTTTTTAATTTGTTACTCTATAGCTCATTTACATTTTGTGCTATATGTCACAGAAAATGCAACTTCTACAATGCAGGAATGGGAGGAAAAACATGCACATCATGGCATGTGTCATAAAAATGTACTTTTTTATCCTAAGGTTGCTACAGAAAGCAAAAAGATAAGGGATTCAAGGCCACAGTGTGTAATTGGGAGGTACGCACAGCTGCTCCCGGGCTGTGTAGGTCACCTATGTGTGTTGTAGACAGCTGGCAAGAGCTTTACTACAAGGCATCAGTGACTAACTGAAGAATTCTATAGGCGCCTGGTGAATGTGCAAAGCTACCCTACTATAACAGAAAGAATTCTCCTTTCCCTTTCCTTCCAAAACCCTAATAGGAGGATAATTAAGATGTTTTTCCTAAAGGGCACACAAGTACCAACTTCCACATGGGAAAATAAGGATTTACAAACAAACCAATTTCTTTAACATATCTTTGCACATCACTGGGATTTTTTTTAATAGATAAAAGATAGATTAGTGGATGCTTGTATTATGCAACCTGCAGAAGTAAAAAGGATGTGAATTGTAAGGCCAAAGAGTGCTTTTTTGCTTGTGCCAATCTGCAAGTAAGATAGTTTCCAAGCTCTCCAATTTTCAGATTCTGAAAAATACCATATTCTTTCTATAAATCTTTCATTCAGCATATAGCACTCATAGAATGGTTTGACCTGAACTCACTTGTCTTACAGTCCAGGAGTCTATCCTTTTCACTAGCATCTAGTGAAGCCAGTACTTCCTTGATTACATCTATTGTCTCATAAATCATTACTCACCAATTAAAATCTAAGCAGCTCCTAAAGAAGAGACTCAATTCCATGGGAACTATAAAATTCTTATTTTCAATTTCATTGAAACAGAGTGTTGGACATTTATCTCTAAACCTATGTAGTTGTTACTATATGCCTAATATGTATGTCAGAATTTTCTGCAAGTTTCCTAACATTGCTAACAATAGCATGATTTACAAATCTTTACTTTATGAGTCCACAGTGATTACAAAACTGATACTTTGGTGAAAGACAATTAGGATAAAGTGAGAAGTCTGTGCCAAGATGTGTTCAGAAGTTTAACATGTGAATGATTAAAAGCTGCATTTGTGTCCTGTGATTAATGCACTTCATATTCCCACATATTTATTTATCCTAATCAAGTTTTTTTTAAGATTTCAGATATGACCTAAGCAGTCTGTGCGAGCTTGGAGACAAATTTCTACTGTTCTAACATGAGATGGATGGAGTAATAGCCAATATATCCCAGGAAGACGATAGAAAACTGAGCCATTTATTCTTTTTATCTCCTTTCAATGTAGTTATAAAAATTGGGGTTCAGATATTATTACCACTTACCAAGTAAATGACACATGGTTACATTTTAATAAGCACACTTTTATATATTCATTTGAAATTTAACATGAGAAAACTGCAACTTTTCTTTTCATAGATTTCACGTGGACTGCACACCTTGAGTGAAGCTTGTTAAACCATAGTCTAGTAATAGTCTAGTAATCCTAGCAATGAAAATTTGTCTTTTTATCCCTAATAAATATTCCTTTAGTAAAAATGCTTTGGTAGTAGATGGCAGCAACAGGCAACATAAGGCCTGAAGGCCAAATCTGGGCTTCCACATGCTTCTGTAGATAAAGTTTTATTGGAACGCAGCCATGCCCATTTGTTGACAGTGTCTGTGAGTGCTTTCCTCCTGACAGAGTTACAAAGTTGCAACAAAATCCAAATGAGCCACAGAGCCTAAAATGTTTTCTTTTTGGCTCATTTCAGAAAAATAGCTGGGAATCCCTGGCTTATGAAGTTTCATTCAAAGTAGAAGCAACTGCCTCTAAAAGTGCTATTTTCTTTCTAACATCCATAAATGCCTCCAGAATCTTCAGATGCCATGCTGGAGAATGGAGTACTTTCTCCTCCTCTTCTGATCATCTCACACCTCCCAGTACAAAGAACAAAGGAAAGAACAAGGGATTGCCGATAGAATTAGACAGAAATATGAGAAAAAGAGGCAGAAGAGACTTTCTTTGGCTGCCTTATAAGTAAACACTCATTTTCCTTTTCTGCTAAAAAAAAGTACCTCCCCAGAAGTATCCTGCTACCAATTGTAAAAAATGGCTGCCCTCTACAATGATTTCTTTACATTTCATTGGGAATTCGGATTACACTGGCACTTACAATTCACCCCTGCCCCGAAAATTGTTAACAAAATTCCTTCTCAAGTCATGTAAGATTTTCAAAAACATTTTCCTTGTTTACCTCTCTGGACAAACATTGCCTCTGCCTGAATTCACTCTTGATTCAGGGGTACACAATTTCAGGCATATGAAAAGGTTTCCTTCCTCAAGAAATCAATCACAAGAAACTCCTTTGTACATCTACATTTTTAAAGTTCAAAATTATGCATACCATGGACATTTTGATTTAGAGCCTACCCACTCACTTTTCCTCATAAAATTTGGTAATGTAAAATATCTTACTTCGTTTATAAAATGGTTGACTATTAGCATTGTTTCATGTTCATGGATACAAGTGAATCAATTTCTACATTTGTAAAAAAAAAACAAGATGTGATTCCTCTGATTCCACAGACAGGCTAATCATCAGGACCCCAGGCTTTGACCCAGACTTCTATGAAGATTGTCAACAAACCTGATAGAGCATCGATGGAAACCATTATTAGTTGTTCATAAAAAAATAATTAGAGCCATTAATATAGTGGTCTTAAATGAACAGAGTTCATAGAAGAGTGGAAGTAAAAATCTAAACATCTTAAGTCAAAACATTTTGTTCTTTTATATCTTTCAACAATTATACATCAAATATAGTCTCAGAATATTATTACAATATCATTATATTCTGTGTATAGTCCTATCGTTAAACATACAACATAAAAATGTACTAAAATTAAGAATCCAGACATCTCCCTTGGAAGATAATAAAGAAAATAAGACAAAAGCTAAGGAGATAAAAGATGCTGGGCCAGAAAGAATATTACATTAATAGTCTCCCACTATTGCTCTCTTATGCAAACTTTATATTCTGATCAAAATTAACTGCTTCACAGTCTCGGAGATTCTGTTATTCTTTGAATATTTTACTCACACCTCAAGTTCCATTTGAAAGGATCTTGGCACCATAAAGACCTTCCTGTTAGACAAAAATGGATGCAATGTCGTTCTTCTCTAAGACTCTATAGTTTTCCATTTCTTTCACATTGAAATCAACACATCTGTGTATACTTATACTTCTTATATTTCCACACACATGCATGTAGTTTTCATGTGAAATATCTACATTCCAGTTTGGTCAGGCTCTGATTCCATTATTGTAATATCTTAAACCCACACACATACTGGGTATCTAGCATTTATCCTTTTACTCTTGTTTAGAGCTTGATACAGTAACCATTAATCCTCATATAAACAACTCAGAATCTCCTCTCTAGGGTGCAGTGCCTTGGCTATAAAGCAGCTTGAATGCATCAGCACCAGAGCAGGGTGCCCTGAAGTCCACTTGGCGCAGCTCCCAGATGACATTTCCTCCTAAGCATATCCTAGACCATCTCCATCAGGACGCATGGCCTGGTGCTCTATTCCCTCTCCTTGGCTCTATTGCCTTGAGATGGGGGGTGGGGATGGGGGTAGGCAAGAGTTTATGCCAGTAGGGACTGAGATGACAGGAGTCAGCAATGCTAGGTCATCAGGTCATCCTTCAGGCCTCAGTGCAATGGAGGAAGTTTCTCAGGAATTCATATAACCTACATATCCACATATGGAAGGCAGAAGTGGTAGAAGCCTGGCCTTTAGACGTGAGTAGGCACGAAGAGTTACCTGGGGAAGTGTCAGGTTTCCGGAAACTGAAAACCTGTATGCATAGGCATATGGCCTGGTACAGGTCTGAATATACAGCACATCCTTGGCAGTAAGCAACTAAACTAACAAATGAAAAAGGGAAGCTCAGGAAGGATGCAGAAAGCAGAGACATGGAATTTATCCCTTCTTTCTTTCTCCAAGCCCACACTGAGAAGTCTGCAATGGTCGGCATATGGTTTGTCCTCAGATGGTTGCTGTGCCTCAGGCTTGATCCCTAGCCTGGAAGTGTGGGGTGGTGGTGGAACCCTGGAGTGGTGGGGCCTAATTAGTAATTACAGCATGGGACTATCGCCTTCAGGAATAGATTAATGCTGCCTCAAAGGACTTGTAGTTCTTGCGGAACTAGCTTAGCGCCCTGGGGATGTGTGGTTACAAGAAAGTCCAGCGCCTCCCATGAAAACCTCTTTAGCCCATACCAGTCACCACTCTCACACTTGCTCCTGCCATTGCGATTGATGCCACCTCTCATGAGACACTAACTGTAGCTGAGCAGGCACCGCTATAACACAGCTATAATAAATCATTAAATATACATTAGCCTATTTTACTTAGTGATAAGTTTTAGGAAGGTAATGGAACCACGTGCTAGGGGAGGTCCTAGGGGGAGTTACGTATGTAGGGTGGCCAGGAAAAGCCTGCTTTTAAGGGAGGACATTTGAGATGAGATATTTCTATTGAGCAGTGATTTGAAGAGGCACAGGGAAGAACCAAGCTGTGTACGTCACTAAGGGAATGAATGAAATGGGGATGCTGACGAGGGACACAAGAAGTGCAGCTCAGAGAGGGCAGAGGCAAGGGCCAGATCCCACCATGTTCTCAGAGATGATCACTGTGGAATCTGTTCCAAGAGTGACAGCAACCCATTTGTGAAGGGCTAACAGAGGACTGTGATCCAGGGCCAGTGCTGTGGCACAGGGGGTTAAAGCCCGGCATGCAGCATCGGCATCCCACATGGGCGCCGGCTTGAGTTCAGGCTGCTCCACTTCTGATCCAACTCCCTGCTAATGCACCTGGAAATACAGCCGAGGATGGCCCAGGTGCTTGGGCCCTTGCACACATGTGGGGAGATCTGGAAGAAGCTCCTGGCTTTCAGCTCCAGCCGTTGCAGCTAATTGGGGAGTGAATCAGTGGATGGAAGAAGTGTCTCTCCCTCCCTCCCTCTCCCTCTCTCTCCCTCTCCTTCTCTCTCTCTCCCTTTCTCTCCCTCTGTCCCCCTCTCTCTCCCTCTCTCTCCTCTCTCTCCTCTCTCTCTCTCTCTGTAACTTGACTTTCAAATAATAAAATAAAGTAAATCTTAAAAAGAAAAAAGAATTGTGATCCATGCAGATTTCCACTTGCCACATTGAGTTCTGTCTTTGGAAAGTTAAGAGGAGAAGCTGAGAAGAGTTCTATGGTTTGACTACACTGCGGTCCCCAAGCGTTCTTGTGTTGGGGGGTTGATCCTCAGTGTGGCAATGTGAGTGGTGACGGGACCTTGGGAAGAGAGGCCTAGTGGAAGGTCACTGGGTCACTGAGAGTGTGTCCTCAGAAAGGATGAGGGGCCTGAGTTAGCTCTCTTAAGAGCAAGTTTTCATAAGAGCCTGAGTCTGAGCACAGAGTCCCTCTCGACTTCCTGTTTGCTGATGTAATCCCTCCCTCTTGCACATACGCCCACCCAGCCACCCAGGCTTTCCCCAGAGCTGAGCTGATGCCAGTACCGTGATCTGGCATGGAACCTCCAGGACTAAGAGCCAAATAAGCTTATCTTCTATATAGGTTGGGCTCACTGCTATTTAGTTATAGTCATGAAAAACAGACTAATACAACCAGTTAGGAGGCCACTGTTATAAATCAGGTGAGAACTGATGATTATGTACAGCATTGGAAGTGAAGAAAAGTGAGCATTTTAAAGGCAATCAAGCCTACCAGCCTCCCTGAGGAAGTGGCGAATAAAAGGTAGAAAACAATCAAGTTAGCTGTCTGTTTTGAAGCGAACAAAGGAGCAGAATGTAGATTCATTTACTTAGATGGGGAATAGTATAGAAACATGTTTGCGTGGAAAATTGGGGGACAAACAAATTTTTTAAAAACTCTTTGAGAGAAAGAGAGAACTTATTCTCTGGCTCACTCCTCAAATTCTCCAACAAAAAATGAGCCAAATCCAGAAACTTGGAACTTAATCAAGTCTTACACATGGGTATCAGGGATGCAACAACTTGGGTCAATATCACTGCATCTCAGGGTTGGCATTAGCAGGCATCCGGAGTCAGGAACAGGGCCAGATATTGAACCCAGATGCTCCAATATGGAAAGCAGGTATCCTGACCTTTAGGTCAAATGTTTGCCACAAGCACATCAAATTTAAGTCCGGAGGTCTAGAATAAAATCGAATAGTCAACAGAACACAGTATTTCAGCTTCTGGAACTAAATGAAGTACTTAAAGTTGTATGAGGTTACCTAAAAAAGTTCATGGATGGGGGGCAAGCATTTAGCCTAGTGATGAAGACACTGGTTGCCATGCCTATATCCCACATCAGACTGCCTGTGTTTGAATCCAATCTCTGCCCCGATCCTTTTTTTTTTTTTTTTTTTTTTTTTTTTTTTTAACGAATGTGAAACCTTTAGAGGCAGTGGTGATGACTCAAGTGATTGGGTATCTGCCATCCAAATGAAGACCTAGGTTGATCTCCTGCCTCCTGGCTTCAGTCTGGCCCAGTTTGAACTATTCTGGGCATTTTGAAAATGAATCAGAAGATGGACAATCTAATAAAAAGCTTTGGGAAATGAAATTAAAAGATAAATAAATTTTAAAATCCATGTATAGGTTTTCATAATATGCATTTTCTGCAAACTTGTTAAAGACCCCTTGTATATGTAGTATATCTAAATAACGGGACTCAACTTTCCAATACCCACAGGGCAAGTAACAAAAGAAGATCTATGCAAAGAGACTGTGTGGGAGGAGATCCCTAAGAACTAACTGAGCTTGATCTCCTACAATCCACGAATGGATGAGAAAGGGGAAGGGAGGAAAAGGGCGGGGGTAGAGACTTACAAAGGTGTCAGATGGCAGAGAGAAGTGTGTTGAACACTGCTGCTGAGAAAGAAGAAGACAAACACAGAGAAACAGCCATTGGACTCAACCTTTGAAAGGAGCATTTTAGATGGGGGTTGGAACAAAATGAAAAAAGTAGAGTATATAGTAACTAAAGAAGTCAAATAAGAAAGACTAGGGACTTGTTGAAAGATGCTGACTCTTTTCAGGAAACTCATCAGTGTCAAAAAGATTAATTCACACCTTACTCCTCCACACACGCCCTACCACCACCAACAAACAACTGTCTAGCAAGCACAGCAAAACACCAGCCATAAATTTTGGACTTGGATGTTTAGATTGATTTTTCCAAGAGAACATCTGGAATCACCAAAGCCTTCTAGGCTGGTGGCAATAGGTAAATGATATGCTAGAAGAGAGAGTTGGCATGATAATATATGTATACTCTTGGAATGGTACTTGTCTTGTTGATAACCCTTCCAAAGCAGTTCTTGTTATCACCAGTCAAGGGAAGCTACATACAACTGTATATAATCAGTGGTGAGGACAAGATGAAGTCCTTTACATTTCAACCCAATAGAAGAATTGTGGAAAACAAAACCAGAGGAATCTTTTTTAAACTTTTTAAATTTCAGAATAGCTTTAAAACTACAAAAACAAAAATTGTGAAGGATGCAAAGTGTTATCATGCATCCTCCAGCTTCCTCAAATTAGTACGATACATTTTTCACAATGAATGAACCAAATCCAGATTCCCCTATTTTTACATACAAACTGCGTCTCTCCACCACCATCATCCCTCCCAGATTCCAGTGATCAACATTCTGTGTGCAAATTGAGGCTTTTTTTTCCTACTGTCTGGTTTTGTTTTGTTTCTTAACTCCCACAGATGGAAGAGATGTGATGTATCTGTTTTCCATGTCTGACTTATTTCATTCAACATGATTGTTGGGGACACTCTCCCCCTCCCTAATAGCTCTAGGCGTGGAAAGTGCCTGCATAGCCTCTTGCCCTGAGGGCTGAAACATTCTGCGATAACTAAAGAACATCCTGTGGTTAAGGTAACATGTGCCTGCTTGCAATGACTATGTCCTGCCACCTGGCCTTCAACCCTGAACAGATCCTGAAACAGCTCCTTTTTCCCACCCCCTACTGCTTCCCCTAAGAAGTATATAAACCCCTGCATAAAACATAAACTTTGCAGCTTGATCAGAACTCTTGTCTTGCTGCCTTCCTTGTGTCTCCTGTCCCTTTCATTCCTCCTTCTAGCTGCTTGGCCCTAGTTGATGTCCCACGGGATGGGACACATGATGTCTTCAAGTTCCATCCATTTTGCTACATATTACAGGATTTTATTTTTTATGGAGGAATAGTATTACATCATGAGTATATATGCCACGTTTTCTAAAAATGAAAACTTTAATTATTTTCATATCTTGGCTATTGTGAACAGTGTTGGGCTACCTATTTGATACAATTATAATATCTATTAGATGTCTATTTGATACAATTATTTCACTTCCTTTGAACATATCCCTCATAGTGGGAGTGCTTGTTCTGAAGTCAGGAATCTTCAATACAGATACCTTTGTGCAAATAAATAGTATAAGAAGGTGCAGGCAAGGTGACAGATGCAAAAAAAAATCCTTCCCAGTTGTTTTCTGTATAATTTTTTGTACCAATAGTATAGGACTCCATTGAAGAAAACCCTTTCCTATGTGTGTCAGATTGCACTGATTACCATTGCTCTACTTTTATAGAGCAAACTCCTTGTTCCTGATAGAAGATGATACCTTTAGACCAGAGCTACATGCCGATGTGTATTAGAGGGTCTCAATAGTAAGAAGAGGTTCGTCAAAGGGGACAACATTGTAGTTAGAAAGACAGAGCAAGGCCTGCCCTCCTAATGCACAGTAGAGGAACTACAGCAAATAATAATGCTAGGAGAGGATTTTTGCTGCTCTCAACACAAAGAAGTAATACATATTTGAGGTGATGGATATGATAATTACTCTATTGGATCACCATAATGTTTATATGAATGAAAATATCACATTGTACCCTGTCAATCAAAAGAAAAAAAGGAATACAATTTAAGAAGACATAAACTGACAGATTTATGTCCTAAAGAAAAGTACTGAAGGATAAAAGGAACTGTAGACAGTGATTGTAATGTCTAATAAAGAATTTTGCTCTACTAGGTCCTGCCAAGGGAGATCCACGTATGGAACCAGAAAATGGCTTGCAAAGCGTTGCCGTGTAAGCCAAGCTTTTCAGCAGGGTATCACAAATTCTGAATTTTAGATAGAAGAAAAAGTTCATTTAGTTCAAAACACTACCTAGACTACAGGAAACATGTGAAAGAGCAATTGATGAGGTGGTTTAGAATGAAAGGCCACTTTTCATACTTTTTATACAATAGGTACAAAAAAAAAAGATTTAAAAACTCAGGAATTGAAGTAGCACCTTGACAGTAGGGACTCCATTTTGGAGCACTTGAGACTTCATTCTGGAAAAGCACCCCCCCACCGTGAGACTCTGGTCTGAAACTATGATCTCAAATAGTCGGACAATAGCAGTACACTACATCACCCTTGGCAGAACACAAAAATCCCTTAGAATGATTGCTCAAGCTTGAAAGTAGAAAAGTTGCACCTGGGTTAATGATAAAGATGTGATTTGTCTATGTCTTACCTATAATTTGGATCAATGTCAAGATCATAATTGATAATTTTAAGATTGAACTGTTATTGTCAAGATTATAATGGATATTAACTTCACTTAGGACTTGGGTTATGTTGACCCCAGTAACTATGTACTCTCTTTTGATTTTAGCAACCGTGTATCCCCCCTCCCGATTTTGCGGTTTTTGCCTTTATAAACCCTATGCTTTAGTTCCTTGGGGCTGTTCTGTTCTGGCATGATCAGAGAGCCCCAGCATGATGGAAAAATAATAAACCCTTTGTTTGCATGAGAGAGTCTCTTGGAGTCGTTCCTCGGGCGGTGGGCGTTTTTCCGACCCTAACAGAATATTCCTTAGGAACATGTTATTCCCCGAGTCTCTAAGGGAGGATACATATTCTTGTTTGTCTTGTTTGAATTGGTACATAATTCTCACAAATCATCAGACAATCCATTGTACAGGAAGAATCCTGGGTTTGGTGTCCTGGATTATAAAACTGGACAGAACCATGTGGAACACCCAAGGATCGAATACTGAGGCTTCCTCTTTGGGCAACAGAGAGGATGCAGTGCTGTTTCTCTGGTGACCACAGCACACGTTTTGTCAATACTCTTTCACTTCTTAATTGATCATAAATATCATAGTTTGTGATGAAGATTATGATGATAGCATTGAGCTGCTTTTATTATGAAAAAGGAAAGTTTAATTCAAGCTTGATTCAAAATAATCTGTTCTTGAAGATCTTCTCTGTGGCTTTAAACCCACTTTGGCTACACTACTCCCTTTTTTCCCCTAGATGATCGTTCAATAGAACTTTTTTATAGGGAAATCAAGTTTATTTTGAGACACTTTTCTAAAATATTCAGATTAGACAATGGTAGCTGTCTCGATAACAGGTAACAATTGCTGATCACTTACTCTGTTCTACTGTACACACGAATAAATATCTTTACTTTTTACAAAATTTTATGAAATGTGTATTTTATCTTTAATTTAAACTTGAGTACACGGAAGTTTAGAGAGATTGAACAGTTTATCCAAGGACATGCAACTTGAATAGACCAGAGCCTAGAATTTGGGTTACTTTTGGGTTCACAATCTGTAATAATGTGCATATTGTAGTACTGCCATAATTGGATGTCCAAACTCTGAACAAAGGCTACACAGGTTTGGATCTCAGCTTGACCTCTTATCACCTCTGTGACCTTGGACAAAGTAATTTTCTTGTCATATTAGTCTTATTAATAGATAGCAAAAGGTATCATATTCTTATTAACTTTATAGTACTGATAATGACAAAAGTAAATTATATATATAAGATTTTTAAAATATCACAAGTATTTAGTAATCGTTTAATGCATGCTGGGTTGCTTTTTGTTTTGATCTGCTTTTGTGTTTGTTTTTTGTGAGGCAGATACATGGGGAGAGAGCTTCCATCTCATGGTTCATTCTCCAAATACTTGCAATACTTTGTGCTCAACAGGGGTAAAATTGAGAGCTAATAACTAATCAAGGTATCCCACATGGCTAATAGGAAAGCAGCTGCTTGAGTCATCACCGCTCTCTCCAATGGTCTGCATTGGCAGGAAGACTGGAGTCAAGAGCTGGGTAGCAGACTCAAACACTCCAATATGGGAAGAAGTGCATCGTAACCAGTGCTTCACCAGTGGACTAAATGTCTATACTCGTACTAGCTCTATTAACTTTATTACTTTGAGGTACAGGGAGACAGAATAACAGAAGAGAGTTCTATCTGCTGACTCAGTCCTTAAATACATATGAAGGCTGGGACTGAGCCAGGACTGGAACCAGAAACCAGGAAATCAATGCAGGTCTTCCACATGGGTGGAAGTGACTCAGCTACAGGAGCCATCAAATTCTGCCTCTCAAGTTCTCCACTGGTGGGAAGTTGGAATCAGACCTGAGAACTATACCCAGCCTCTTAGATTTGTGTTGTAGGTGTGTTAACTGCTGTCCTAACTGCTGACCCAAACACTCTCTGTCCACCGCCACCAATGCTAGGTTTGAACTACAATAACACTGACAATAGCACTGCTACATAAATTTGAAAATTTTCCTCAAACATTGACAAATGGGTGTTAATTGACAGAAGGAATCACAAAAAAATTTAAAAATTTGGGAGTCAGCCAATTATATGAATTAATAAGCCCTAAATAGAATGATTTTTTTGGGGGGGGAGGTTTGCTCAAGACCCTGCTAAGATGAGTTTTCCAAATTCAGTGTTGTCACCATGGGCCTTTCTAGCTGATAAGTGATTTCAACTAAAACTTTCTAAAAGGATTACACTAGTCAGAGACAACTCATAAGCAGTAATGATTCTTTCTTTGAATACACTTTAAATGGACAAACACTGGAATTCTATGAAAACTAAATAAACCTCCATTCAGAAATTAAATGTAATCCAAATTAGTCCATTTTTTTTGACCATGAGAGGATATGAAATTCCAACCCATTCCTTTTTTAAAACGATTCTCTTCAACTATGCAATTCCTATACATTTATAATGTCAACAAACACTGAAAGAGGGAGGAAGCATCCAAGTTACTGTCTCTCCTCATTCCCATCAAATATTTGAAGGTACCTGCTACCTGTCACATACATTTTGACTTATGCACACAACAAGTGCACACAGTGAACTAAACAAGAATTGACAAATTCTCCAGAGATGCCTTTCCCACCTCTAGCTCCCTTTGGAGAGTAGAGGGGGATTATGGATGTGGTCAATTACACAGGTTAGAAGGTTATAAAAAGGATTATCCTTTAGAGCCCATGTTAGGTAAATACTGAACTCTCTATTGAAGTTGTTAATAGATAAAAATTAATTATGTATTTATCTAATGATATATATATATATTATGTGAATCACTTGCATGAGTGGATTTTAAAGATAAAGAGTATTCATTTGCTTAAACAAAGTATGAAACATAACAAAATATAATTGGCCACATTGCAAAACATCCACCCAAAGAAATACTTAGAGGGAAACCATTAAAATTTAAAAAGGAGCTTTATGGGTAACCAGTTGAAACTCTACAGATTATAGATCCCTCCTGGAGAGTCACAATGCACATTAGCAAATGAAATGTTCTTGAGAGGTCTGAAATTAAAAGAATCTATTTAATTTTTTTCTGAATACAGTCATTTTAAAATTTTGTTACCATGGAATCTTTTTATCTCTCCACTGGACCTGGATTAATATCCTGTGAAACTAGAATTTCATGAAATGAATTTTGGGAAATGAGGTTTGTCAAGAAAGACATTAAAGTAAGAAGATGGACAGGCACACAAATAACAGCTCAGTTGCATGCATTTATTGCCACAGGAAAGTGTAAAAAAGCACTCAATATGCCATTGAAGAATTAATGCAATTTTGATAGTAGATTTTGGTGAAAGAACTGGGGGAAACAGTCAAAAAGAGTTAAGAGTGAGAGAAACAAATATACATAACCTGTAAGTACCAATTTTCCATTTTGTTTTGCATGCAGAATACTTGTTCATGAATACTGAATGGTTAGATCTGAAATGTAGGCTAGCAGAGGAATGAATATAAAATGAAATAGGCCTATGGTGCTAACCAAAGAAATTAGTTGTTGCTAAATTATAAAATACAATATTAAGAACAAAAATAATTCTACTCATAAAAAATAAAATGTATTCAAGAGGCTGGTGTTGTGTCCTAGCGGGTGAAGCCATGCCTGTGATGCCTGCGTCTTACGTGGGCTCATTTGCATCCTGACTGCTCCGCTTCTCATCCAGCTCCCTGCTAATGCTCTAAGAAAGGCAACTTACAATGGCCCAAGTATTGGGGCCTCTGCACCCACAGAGGAGACCCAGAAGAAACTACTAGTTTTAGTCTGGCCCAGTCTGGCCATTGGCGGCAAGTGAGATGGGGAGTGAATCAGTGGATGGAAGATCTGTCTGTCATTCCTTCTTTTTCTGTAACATTGACTTTAAAATAAATAAATAATAAATAAATAAACATAGTAAAATGTGTTCAAAAAGAAGAGTAATACAACGCAGTACTAAAATCACTTATAAATTAATCATTCAAAGGTAACTAATTGGATTACTTAAAGAATTAATAATAATTTCCCTTTCAAAAATTTAAAAAATGTAAGAAAGCAGATAAAATACACAGAATTATAAAACATTATGTAATCTTTACCTAGATTCATATATTTCATTCATGTATTCTACAAATATTTTGAGCACCTAAGTACCACACACTCTTCCAGATATTGGAGATACAATAGTGAGTAAGACTAATTTCCTAACCCTCATGCCATTTATAGTCTACAGGGAAAGAAAGAAAACAAACAAGTAACTTAATAAGTATGTATGAAATATAACATGAACAATAAAACATCTACATAGATATGTGGAGTTCTAATGGGAGAAGCCAAAATAAAATAAACTGATAATACAATATCATTTCAGAGAGTAGAACTATTAAGACGAATAAAACAGGAAAATAAGAGGGAAATTGGGATTCAGGGAGAAGATGGATAATTTTTTAGAGATTTATTTGAAAAATAGAGTTATTGAGAGAGAGAGGAAGTGATAGAAAGAGAGGTCTGTTTGCTGTTTCACTCCCCAAAGTATCACAATGGCCAGAGCTAGGCCAGGCCAAAGCTAGGAGCCAGGAGCTTCTTCTGCATCTCCCACATAGGTTCAGGGGTCCAAGGACTGGGATGTCTGCAGCTTTCCCCGCTGCATTAGCAGAGAGCTGGATCAGAAATGGAGCAGCTGATACTTGAACTGGAACCCATAAGAGATGCCAGCATTGCTGGTGGCACTTACCCTGCTATGCTACAATGTCAGTCCCCCTTCCTCCACCCCCCAGAATTATTTTTACTATAGTGCTCAAGAAAGGCCTTTCAGAAGAGTTACAGTAGAACAAAGATATGAAGCAAACCATTGATTCCTTTGCTGATAAAAATTTAGGCTGTTTGCTACAACAAACAAACAAAAACCAGGAAGAATATCATCTATACCTTGGACACACGCCGAAGAGTTTCATTATGGTGTATAATGAGAAACAAGATTACAGGGCTGTCCATCCTTAGCTTTGCTACATTGTCTTCAGCATACAGTTCTCTAAAGGAGTTGTAGAAATGTACACCCACCCAGGAGCATATAAACTTAGAGAGAGGAGAATCTTCCTCTTTAGATCTGTGGTCCTAAGTGGGTGGGAAACCCCAATTGCAGTTTTTCTCTTTCTCTGTCCATGCATTGAGCAGAAAGCTTGAGATTCTGTAACTCTTATCTGCACGACGCCCAATGATGGCACATGATCATGGGAAGATGGATTGAGGAACTAAAGCCCCAACTTCCTGATCTGAGGACAGGAAATAACAGCAGCATAGAACTCCCTGGGAGATGGAAAGGAGGAAGCTCAAGAATGAAAACCCATGAAGTGGTTTACAAACTTATGGACTCTAAATGATATAAATACACTAAGTTACCAGGATTAGGGATGGACATTCAGCTTAATGGTTAAGACACAGGTTAAGATGGCCACGTTCCACATGGGTGTGACCGGGTTTGATAGCAGGCTCTGGCTGCTGACTTTGGCTTTCTGCTCATGCAGATCCTTGGAGGCAGCAGTGACGGTTCAAGCAATCAGATACCTGAAACCCACCTGAGACACCTGGGTGGAATTACTAGCATCAGCAGATGTGAGATCTTTCTCTCTTTATATATATATATATATATATATATATATATATATATATATAAAATATATATATATATATATACACACATACACACACAAAGATAGATAGATACTATAGCTATAGATATAGATCTCTCAAACAAAGGTTAAAAAACTAAGGATCAAGGTAGACAGAAAGGAGTTGAAATATGGACTCAGTTATGTTTATCTACAAGAAAAAAATTCCAAATATATAGTAGTTAGGTTAAAATTAAGTAGATGGAATTATGCAAAATGTAATTGATGGAAAGCTGAAGCAGTTACATTAATGTCAAAGTAAACTTCAGAGCAAGCAGAATTCTAGAAAGAAAAAGGGACATGCTAAAAAATAAAAAAAAGTATCAGTATTCTAAAATAAACTTAAACACATTCAAACTTATGAAGAGAGTTCCAGAACATGAAGCAAAACTTGAAAGAACTCAACAGAGATATAGATAAAGCCATAATTACAGTTGTAGATTTTGTTGTCAGTCATAGATATAACTAGTAGGAAATCAACAAATATATAAAATAACTAAACACCACCATCACTCAGTGGGTTCTATTGATATTTTACTAAATACTCCAACTCAAATAGCAGAATAGTTACATTTTTTAAGAATACATACAAGGTTCAAAACAATATCTGTTTCCTGCTTCATGGAATAAATCTTAACAGTATAAAAGAAATTGAATTCACAAAGATATTCTCTGATCATATTGCAGTAAAACACAAATCAATAACTGAAATATAACAGGCATCTCCAAACATTTGGAAATTAACATATTTCTCACTAGTCAAGGGGAACTTTTGGATAATTCATGAGGCTTTTTAATTGAAAGTCCCAAGAAAAATTAGAAAATATTTCAACTAAAAGAAAATGACAATAAAAAATTTACAGATGCTACTAAAGCAGTGCTTAGTGGGAAATGTATAGGACCGTTTATTTTAGAAAGGCAAAAAAGGGCTCAGATAACAATGATATAGCCATCATGAAAAAGAGTTTTATCATTTCCTATGAAGTTAAACATTATACTTTTTAGCAATTACACTCCCAGATATTTACCCAACAAAAAGTAAGTGCCTATAAATCCTGCTTGGAAATTTGTATCGGCTACATTAATAACAGTAAAAATTAGAGACAATGTAAATTTTCATCAACAAGTAAATGCAAAATCTAATTATGGTATATCTACACAATGAATCATTACCTGGCAATAAAAGCAATGAACTATTGACAGATAAAACATTATGGATGAATCTCAAAAGTTTTATGCTAAATTAAAGAAGCCAGAGAATAAAAACAAAACAAAACAAAACAAATCAGTTTTGAGTGAATATCCTTATCTTTTTCCCAAATTCAATGGACAATTTTCTATGTAATTACGAAGAATCAAAGAAATGATGATAGTTTGTGTTGATAGACATGCTAATTATCCTGAGTAGATCATTACCTGACTGGATCATTACCCAATGTGTAAATATATAAATCAAAACATCACATTTCACTTCATAAATATATACATATACATATACATCAGATAGAAAAAGAATCATGTTACCTGATGCCTTTGTGTCAAAACCCTTTATCAGATTGTTTCCTACTTCAAATACACTGAGAATGTGTGTCATGTGTGTTTAATTCTAGTAAATGCTTATAGGTTAACCATTGGGAAATAGTCATTTTTATTAAGACATTTTGAATATATTATTATAGAAACTTATCCATAGTCCAATGGGACAGAATAGAGACTCTAGAAGTAAATCATGCATCTTTAACCAGCTGATCTCTGGCAAAGGTGCTAAAAGCATCAATGATAAAAAAAATAGTCATTTTAATAAAGAGTGTTGGAAAAATTGGGTACCTACATTTGTAAGAATGAAATTAGGTCTCTATCTTTCACCTAGTACAAAAATAAACTCAAAATGAATTAAAGACCTAAAAGATAAGAAAATTTGAAACCCTTGGAAGAAAAGAAAGAAAAAATACTTCAGGACATTGGAATAAGCAAGTATTTTTCTGGATCAAATGCCAAAAAAAAAACAAAAACAGGAAATAAAAGCAAAAAATAGACAAATGGGATTTCATCAATTTTTTTTCTGACTTTAAATGTGTATTGCAAGATTAAATTTGCTAACATTTTAATATCTTGTGCTCATGCTTATGAGAGATAATTTCATTTTTTTCCTGTGTATTATTTTGGTGGTGTTATGATTAATTACGATGGCCTTATGGGATGATAAAGAGTTCCTCTATTCCATTAAATCAATCTTTTTCTCATTAAATGATTGGTAGAATTTATCATCATGACATTCTAGCACAATGTAGAGATTATCATTATTGTTGCTCGTATTGTGTGTGTTCGTGGGAGTGTGTGTTTAACTATTGATTCATTATTTTTAACATATAGAAATTATTTTTTAAAGATTTATTTATTTGGAATGCAGAGGTTCAGAGAGGGAAAGAGAGAGAGAGGGAGAGAGGGGGAGAAGGAGAGACAGAGAGAGAGAGAGAGGGAGAGAATCTTCTATCTGTTGGTTCACTCCTCAAACAGTGGCAAAGGTCAGAGCTGGGCAGATCTGAAGCCAGGAGTCAGGGGCTACTTCTGGGTCTCCCACATGGGTGCAGGGACCCAAGGACTTGGGCCATCTTCCACTGCTTTTCCAGGCCATAGCACAGAACTGGATTGGAAGTAGAGCAACTGGTTCTAGAACCAGCACCCACATGGGATGCCAGCACTGCAGGTGGCCATGCCTTGTGAAGTAATTCCAAAGGCTATCATAATGAAAGGCTATAGAAAGAGAAGATGTTTATAGTGGAGAAACCCAACAAATACTATTTCATCCAGGTGACTAAGGTCAACATCAAAAGAGGAAAAAAATGGTTTTCCTTCAATGAAACTCCAACTTAATTATGATTTTTTTAAAAAAAGCATCAGACATATTCTAACATAGGAATACCCTACAAAACAGCCAATCACTACTCCACAAAAATTTCAAGGTTATTAAAAATGTAGAAAATTCCAGTGGATGTTTGGTGCCATGTTTAAGAAACCACTTAGAATACCTTCATTCCATATAGTAGTGCCTAGCGTGGGTCCCACTTTCTCTGTTCCCTATCTAGTTTCCTGCCTATGTGTACCCTGGGAAGCAGAAGTCAAAAATGGAAGCGCTTGAATCCCTGTCACCAATATGGGAGACCCAGATTATGTTCTGGGTTCCTGGTTAACCTGGCCCAGTCCTGGCTAGTGCAGGCATCTGGGGAATAAACCAGTGAATGTAAGTCTCTCTCTCAGGCTGTCTCTGTGTCTTTCTCTCTACATCCTTGGCTTCCACACAAAATTTTAAAAAAATTATTATTTTTTTTTAAGATCTTTTTTTTTTTTTTTTTTTTTTTTTGACAGGCAGAGTGGACAGTGAGCGAGAGAGACAGAGAGAAAGGTCTTCCTTTGCCGTTGGTTCACCCTCCAATGGCCGCCGCGGCCGGCGCACCACGCTGATCCAATGGCAGGAGCCAAGAGCCAGGTGCTTTTCCTGGTCTCCCATGGGGTGCAGGGCCCAAGCACTTGGGCCATCCTCCACTGCACTCCCTGGCCACAGCAGAGAGCTGGCCTGGAAAAGGGGCAACCGGGACAGAATCTGGTGCCCCGACCGGGACTAGAACCCGGTGTGCCGGCGCCGGAAGGCGGAGGATTAGCCTAGTGAGCCGCGGCGCCAGCCAAAAAAATTATTTTTAAATGTAGAAAAATCTGACATGGGGAAGCTGCAGAGATAGAACAATTAAATGTACTGCTGTGTTCTTGTTTGGAATATGGGTCAGGAGTACGACTTGACAAAATCTAAAGACATCTGAATAAACTATGGGTGGTAGAGAGAAATGTGGTGGTAGTGTTGATTCATTAATTGTAACAAATGTTCTAGATTAATGTCAGTTATTAATAATAAGAGAAACTGAATGCATGGTATACATAGTGACTCTCTGAACTATCTTTTCCAACTTTCTATAAAGCTAGCATTATGCTTCGAAAGGGTACTAAAAATAAAATAAATGATTTTGTATTTCATCTCTTTTTACCCATATCTTTTAGGGGAGATAGGATTGGGAGATCTCTAAGGAAGCTAAGTCATTTTAGAGTATTTTGATGTTGATTTGTTTTGCTGTTTGTTTTTAATATTTAGCCAGTTTTCTTCACATCATTTATTGAATAATTCAAATGCTTCTTTTATAATGTTGGTTTTATCACATATTAAGATCTTAAATAATAATAAATCAAACAGGACATTGATCCTCATACATCTCTCAACAGAAAGGGACTCATGCCTGCAATTCCACTAGCCCCAAATCCAAACCCTTTTAATAGTGTTCATTGAAAAACAGTGTTTTCAATACTCATTAGTTCACAAAATATTTTGTTTTTCCTTTAAGATATTTTTCAGACTTGATAGTCTACAGAAATATAAATCACTGACTTAAAGATAGTTGAAAGTATGCATATGTCTTCTACATTCAGCCAATAATAATTCATTCCTTTTCTTTATCCATGTATTCCTCAATGACTTCTAACATTTTGAATATAGAAATATAAGAATTATAGATAATGTTTCACTAAAAATTATCTATTTAAAGCATGATTTCAAAGAACAGGTGACAGATTCAAGTGAGAACAATTGGTACATAATCTCAAGATATTGTTTCTGACATATTGATATAATAGCTGTAGACTGTTTCACTCACTGGATGGTAGAAACGCTGAGAAGCTTTTATGACAATATGATGATCCCTGAATGCATTCATTTCCTTTAAATCTACTACTATGTCTTGATCTGGCTCGTTACAATAAAAATTTCACTGTAGTTCTTCATTTTTTGACCACTTTGTGGCCTTTTAACATTTCAAAAACTTCTGGTTCCATCTAATATTAAATAAGGTAACCAGTAACCTTGTAAGCTACATAAATAACTTTTTAAATTTGAGTTTTGTTGTTTTTCTGTAGTAGTATTTTCTTTTCCCAAAGATGTGAGGTACTATTGTTCTTGACTTCTACTATAAACATCTATACACATACACCTCATGGAAACTTAAATTGAATAATAATTTTTGAAGCTGTGACTTAGGTTTCAAATACCAAAAGAAAGTGTTCTTAAACTGGGCTAGACCATCTAGTCAACTCATTTTTGTTTCATTTTGCTTTTTAAGGAAGCCTGGTTTAAGTGTCAAAATGAAATAGACCCAACAGGCTTAAGAATCTGGTATTATCTAAAGCTAATAATTACACCTTACAGTATAATATTAAAGAAGATCAAACTTACACATACTTGGACTAAGACCAAGGTTACAATCAGGAAGAAATCCAGATGAAAAGAGAATATTTGTCGGAGATAACATTAATAGAAATTACCTGGACAGCCTGGCTACTGGGTAGATTTTAGAGGGGCAAGAAAAGGAGAAGATTAGATGATAAAAGATGAGTATGAGGCTGGCGCTGTGGCATAGCGGGTAAAGCTGCTGCCTGCAGTGCCGGCATCCCATATGGGCACCGCTTTGGGACCCGGATACTCCACTTCCCATCCAGCTCTCTGCTATGGCCTGGGAAAGCAGTAGAGGATGGCCCAAGACCTTGGGCCCCTGCACCCGCGTGGGAGACCCAGAAGAGGCTCCTGGCTCCTGGCTTCAGATTGGCGCAGCTCTGGCCATTGTGGCCAATTGGGGAGTGAACCAATGGTTGGAAGACCTCTCTCTGTCTCCCTCTCTCTCTCTCTTTCACTGCCTCTGCTTCTCTCTGTGTAACTCTGACTTTCAAATAAAAAAAAAAAAATCTTAAAAAAACATGAGTAGGTTTTCACCATTTTAAAAGCAAGAAAAAGAAGGCAATAGAAGTAACAGAAGAAAAGGCTAATTTTCTAAATGCATGTGAACAGACACAAAAGTTAGTTAATTCACTCATCTGACCTATCACAGATACTCCACCCACGAACTGCAGCCCAAATTGTACTCTAAAATCTGACCAAATAACAAGAATTTGCCATTCTTTAGGGAGGAATAGGTAAGAATTGGAAATAGGAGAAAGGAAGTTACCAGAAATTCTACTCGTACAGCCCAGTGTTATTCCACTATCATTTGCATTCCCAATTTTTCCACATGAACTATTCCAATAAAAGGGAAGTGGGCACTGCCCTATGTACCTATGCACCTGTATCTAGGCATTCTTCACCTGTAAAGTGAAAAGTTTGGAGTCATCACTGGAATGTTTTCTAGCCACCTGGACCTAATATGATTTAGGCGCTGACACTCCAAAACATGTACATGTTGTTGCTGGAATGAATGGCCTCATGTAGACATAAATGCTACTTGATGTTAAAGAGTTATATCCTGATAAACACATCATCAATTGAATGATAAGATGCATATAAGGCAGATTCACCATTGTAACAACTTTAAGTGTGCAGTTTAGTAGAGTCAGGTGAATTCACACTGTTGTGCAGCTGACCTCTATAACTCTTTCCATCTTGCAAAACTGAAATTCCCTTCTCCACTGGGTCCCTGGAAACAGCGCTTCTACTCTTGGTGCTATGAATTTGATGATGCTAGATAATTCATGTAAGTGATATAAAATAGTATTTGTTGTTCTTTGAACTGGCTTCTTTCGTATACTATAGTGTCCTCAAATTTCATCCATATAATTACATGTCAAAATTTCTTCCTCTGTGAGGCTGAATAAGATTCCACTTTGCGTATATTACATTCTGTTTATAGCTTTGCCTATCCATGGACATTTGAATTTTCACCACTTTTTAGGTACACTAGTACCCCATCAACTGCATTAACTGTATTTTTACTTTCTATGGTTTCAACTATTCAAGGTCTGAAATATTAATGTAAAATTATAGAAATAAATAATTCATGTTTATAAATAATTTTAGTATGGTATACCATTACAATTCTTTTTATTGTCATTATTACTAATATCTTCCTTGCATAATTTATAAGTTAAATCTTACAATAAGTTTATATGTATAGGAAAACAAACTATGTAGTGCCTTTATCAAAGGGTCACCTGCAGGATCCCTCACCACGCCTGCTACATGAGATTACAGTAGGAAAATGGCATTCTGTGAGTAAACAAATGCTTACTGGACATTGAGTTTACCACTGCCTTTCTCCTAGAATTCTGATCTCCAAAACTGTGAAGAATAGTTATATTTACAAGCCGCCTACTCTGATAGGCATAGCAGCCCAATGGACTCAGACAATGAAAGTATTTCACAAACATTATGAGTTTATGAGGTCTGGTGTTGTGATGCTTAGAGCAGATGCTCCAGTAGCACCTGTATGAATGCTCAATAAGTTTGATGAATGAGCTATAGAGAGCTGTGAGGAACAGCTAAAGATCTTTGAGAACTATCAGATCCGTACAGTGCATGGGCTGACACAGCCCAAGGCAGATCCAGGCCACTGCAGTATTGTATGGAGTCTGATTGTGATTGATATAATTTTCCTTAAAACTGGATATGAAATATACACTGTACAGGTGGGGACTTCTTCAGGACCTCGGGGTTTGTAACTTGTTCTGAATGATGATAGCTTTACAGGTGTTATAGGAGCCACAGGTATTCCAGTGCAGATCATCACAAAGATACGCCAGTTACTAAATGAGGAATACGAGGTTGAGTGAGAATGGAAACTCTATGGGAACAACTTATTAAAGCTTTTGACTATAGTCATATTTGTAATAAAAATATCCTTAACTGTGCATCCTTGTTACATGTGTGTTATATAAAGATATAGATGCTCTTTGACATAAAATAGGGTTATATCCTGATAAACACATTATGAAGTTGAAAACATCATAAGTAAAAAAAAGCATTTAATACACCTAACCTCCGAACAACAGAGCTTAGCAACATATTACAATGTAGACCAGAGATGGTTTATCCTTCTAATCAGTGGCTGACAAGGAACTAAAGCTCTCCACCACTGTTCAGTATTGCAAGAGTATTACAACACAAATAGCTACCCCAGCAAAAAAAAAAATCAAAATTCAAAACTTAGTTGCTGTTAATGCTTAACTTTTTCACAGCACTGTACAGTAAAAAACATTTAGTTAAACCATAGTAAACCAAGTGCCATAAGGCAAGTCTTAGGAAAATGGAACTAAAATGTATTTTGGTATAAAAAATTTAGAAATCCACACAGTTTCTTATATAATACAAAATTTTCATGACTTGTTTGCAGTACTTATATGCATGATTTCACATTTTTTCATTAACATGAACATACTCCTGTGTACTTTTTTTGATTAAGTCTTTCAAATATAAAATCAGGCAAGAAGGTGAAATTCAAACTGTAAGCTCTACCTGTTCACTCCTCCAAGATGGTGTATTGCAGATTACATTGAACATGACCTCAGAAAATCTCAAGGATTAGCATAAACCTAGTGTTTATATCAATTAGTAAAATCAGTTGCTTGATTGAAGCCCACTAACCAAGTTCCTGCATAGCCAACTTTTATTTCCTTACTATCATGTGCAATAGGGATAAAAATTACATTATGTCTATCGCTTTATAAAGAATATTTCTCTCATTGATTTTAGAAGTCTTATTTGGCCTAGCACACCTTCCAATATTCATGGAGAAGTAGTCAGTCCTGTATACATTTTTTTCAGACCTGTATGATCTCTGTAGATCATACAAATCCAGAGGACTTCAACTCATATTACATTATTTTCGTTTTTTCCCAGTTATCCTATTAATTCAAATAGATAAAAATGTGTGATGCCTCTAATTTAGTTTGAAGTAAAATTCTTCTAATTTCTTTCTAGTCCTGTTTTCTAGAGGAACAAAGCCCCACCCAGGGATAAAATACAACAGAACTTATTTTTTCATTATTATGGCCATCTTGGTTCTGTTCTTATTACATCAGTAGTATACCTTCTTATAAATGACCCTTCTAATTTTGGCTACTGTGTTATGCATCACCAGGAAACAGGAAAACATAACTGAGATGTCACTTGCTTTACTCAACTCAATATTAGATAACAGGCTAATTTCCCATCTTCAGCCCTCAATGTAGGTATGGGAATATGGAACTGTGTTTGCCCTATTCCTGAACTCTGTAGGAAGAAGCACAAATGATCTGTAGAAAGATAGTGTAGATAAAGGATTAGCTTCAACATTTATGTAGTCATTTCTCAAGAGTACTAAGAATTTGGTTTCCTATTAACAGTTGTATTCACAAATGGATTCCATGTTTGTTTCTGTCCACAATTTCAATGACTTCTGTATCAACTCAATGAAAATAACATGGAGGTAGGATACTTTTGCCTCCTGATTGAGATCATTACAAATTTTGATAAGCCCATGGTTATATAGTTTTAAAAGGTCCCTTTTAAAAACGAAAATACATTTATGCCATTGGAATAGCCTCTATAAAATGAAAGCAGTAGAGCTGGTGCCAGGCTTAGGTCAAGGATGAGAAGCCAACTTACCTTAAATTTGCTGGGTCTGCCACTGAGTAGACTCTACCATTGTTCTTGACTTGGTCGTTGATCATATGTTCCTGGGCTGATCACATCCTGAAGGCTTCAATAGACCTTTGGGAAGAAATTGCCAAAAATTCCAGTAAGAAATCCAATACTAGGACCCATAGCAAAATGCAGGTCACTGAAGAAGTTCATGGGCTCACCAAGGTGTAATTATGTGTTTGTTTCATTAAAAAAACAGCTTCAAAGAGAAAGTACGCTGCTTTACCTCTAAAAAGGGCAAACTGGTAGAAATGGATTTAATCACATATATATTGACAGGGCCAGAATTCCAGATTACACAAAGCAATAACTGCCCTGAAGTTCCTTGTTACTGATTTCCACACCAAACTAGAATTGCAGATACGTCAATCACTGTCGCTCCCCATCTTCGTGGAGGAACGACACAGGACCCTGCGCTGTTCTTTTGTCTGCTCGGCCCTCCCCAGGTTTGCTGCTGGTTCTTCCCGGGTTGGCTGCCGTCCCTCCACCTCCGTGGAGGGGCAGGCCCCCTGCCACCTTCCCCACTTCCGCGGGGGAGCGGCACACCGCCGGCCGGCTCTCTCGGGGGCTGCACAGGTGTTCCTTCAGATAGATGTTCCCCTTAGATGTTCCTGGTGCATGTTGTCTCTCTCCTCCTTTATAGTCCTCCTCCGCCAATCCCAACTCGGCTGCCCACACGCCGAGTACGCTGCTCTCCTCCAATCAGGAGCAGGATCAGCTCCTGGAGGTCAGCACTCAAGTTGGCAAGAGGCAGCTGCGTAGAAGCTGTTTCCTCCTCTCCCAGCGCCATATTGTGGGAGAGCAGATGCATAGAATAAGTCTTAATTCCAGTAACTTAGTCTAGTCCGGGTTGCTCCCCACAAATCACTACACTACCTACCTACACTGCCTTTTCACTTCCTGCCTCCAACGGAGCCTTGAAAAAAGCTTCGGGAGACCGTTATGCCTGTGTTTTTGTACTACAGTCCTCTGAAAGCAAACATGTTATGAACTCCTTGAGCAGTATGGTCTATGGCATGGGCTTTAGCATCAACTTATAGCTGCAACAGCAACCAAAGAGTACATGGACTGCCTGAGAGGGACAGTGAAATAGCTCTCAGCTGAACCGGAGAGAATATCATCCCATGCCTTGTTTATAATGTATATTATAAACACTGAGAGGATATATTAATTACTATAAATCTATATACACACTTATAACTAAATCTTTCTATAATTGATAGAGTTCCAGATTATTTTTATTTTTGATAAATGTTTATCTTTGATAAAACTCAATTTACAGTGAAATGTTTGAGATATTACTCATTTTGCCCTCCCCCCAAAAACAAACAAGCAAACAAAAATGGCAACCTCTTCATTGATTTTTGAATGTTCCACTTCTATGAACAGATATAATTTTTTAACCCACAATATTACCCTTTAAGAAGTATGTTATTAGTACCATTTCCCAAATGGCTAATCTCTAACAGTGAAGTCTAATTTTCCCTCCACAGCTAAGTGTCATGTTTTCTCATCTGCTAAAGTCAGGAGGCTCCTTTTGGGCTTACAGATTACAAGGCTTTGCTGAATGAAGTGTCAGGTTACGCTTGCACATGCATTTTATGAAGTAATTCTTATAATTCAAATTAGTGATTTTGAATTCTGAAGCTATGGTCTTCTTATGCAACATAATTCTCATGATTCCTCATAGATATTGAGATTTATGCAATCAGATGTGTCTAATTATTCTAAGCTTGTATAGGAACAGCACAGGGAATGTCTCTTATTTGCATGCCTATGTAATTGGCCATAGGTTTGTTGGAGTTGGCACTATGAGTTTACAGTTTTCAAAACATTTTCCAGGGAATATAACAAGATTCTTGGTACTTGATTTGAAGATATTAAAAATATGTTTGCTGTGATTTGTGCATTGATATAATTGTAATCCAAAATCTATAGCTTCTCATTTCCACTATTCCATTCCTATATAAAATACAGTCCTGCTGTCAGTTAGAATATCTATTTGACATTTTAGAAATAGATGAAAAGGTCTTGCCTTAGGACCTTGGGAAACCCAAAAAATTACCTTAGTCATTTGTGTACAGTACTGATCAAATACTGCAAAGATATTGGCTATAGAATATTTAGAGATCATCATCATAATACGGACACTGTCATCTTTTAACTTCTTAATGGCTGAAGATATTAACTTAAATTTTTGATCTTTTATGCATTTTATCTATTTTACAATTTTATTTTTAAATATTTGAAATAATACAGAAAGAAAAGCATAAAAAAGAATTCAATGAGGCTCCATGAAACTTCTCATAGTCCTTTTTTAGTAAGATACAGACACAAGATCTCTCTGATATTACTGTATTATTCTGTAATTACCACACCTTGTTAAACATTAAATTTTTTTGCCAAGGCATTCTCCAATGCCTTAGGCATGCTGGTATGACTGCTTCTTACATAAAAAGGCCTCTTCTTAAATCTTTACTAATACAAGTTAAATAAATTAAATGAGTATATATTAGCATACATATATGAATATACATATGCATATGGACAGACATGTATTAAAAATAAATACATGAGTCAAGTAATGAATAAAGTAGAAAGGAAATATTCTTAATACCTGGGTAAGGGATGTTCATTTTATATAGGAAGTTCAGAGAAAACATCTGCAGTGGTAGAGTGAGTAAGGCAGGAGCTAGTCTAAAGAGTTCAGGAGGTAACCATATGGATTCCACGAGGAAGAAGGTTTCAGGCATAGGAAAGAAGAATTATAAAGACCCAGAGGCTGAAACACTCTGATACAACTGAAGAAGAGAGAGGCCAATGTGTTTGGAGCAAAATGAATGAAGGAGAAAGATACAGAATTAAGGGTCTTAAATACAGAGGAGCCAGAATTGTCCAGGCCTTACAGGCCAGTATGAGTGTCACAGCATATATTTAGACTGAATTAATATAAATTCTATTAAAAATAACCCTAACAGATAAAATTGAAGTTCACCATAATTTGTCACATATTATATTTTTAGTAATGGTGAATGTGGAACCAACCAATATTTCTCACCTTATCCTCTTCATTGCCAATTTGTTGAGCTCAGAGGCCTGTAGTTATGAAATAAAAGAAAATTAAAGGGGTGGCTCTTTGGTGTAGAGATTAATATTCCTCTTGGTATGTTCATATCCCATATTAGAGTGCCTAGGTTTGTGTCTCCACTCTGCGCCAGATTCCGTGTTCCTGCTAATGCATACTATTGGAGAAAACAAGTGATGGGTTCAGTGTTGGGTCCATGTCATCCTTGTAGGAGATCCTGATTGAGTTCCTGGCTTCTGGCTTTGTTCTGGTCCAGTCCCGGCTATTGCAGGCATTTGGAAAGTGAACTAACAAATGGAAGATCTCTGCTTCTGCCTCTTACTGTTTCTATCTCTCCATCTCTCTCTTTTTCTTCAAAATAAATAGTTTTTGAAAGAAAATTAACTGTGATAGTGACTGATTTAGACCCAAATACTTACATCCTTCATTAATTATTTAATTAATAGCTCTGAGCTATTGTTAGATGTCCAGTTGTATGCTAAGTACTAAACTTAAGCACTCCAAGTATTTAAGATATCACTGGTTCCAGTATCCTGCTGATGTAAATTGCTGCTCAACAATATACAGTAAATAAACAATTAACAAATATGGACACAGTGGTGAAGGGTATATAATTGATGTCTAATTTTATGGAACTTACAATCAATTAGAAGAGAGATTTTTAAATAAATGATTACAGCATTGATGGTGTAAGGACAGTTCCATAGTGAATTTTATTAATCACTGCAAAAATGAATAACAAAGTGATTTCTGTTTTAAATAGCAACAACAAAAGTCATTTAAATGCTGACCAGTGTTCCAGGAGAAAATTGGAATGAAAGGACTAAGAGTACAACTTAAAGATATTTATTGCTTGTTTAGAACATGGTTAGGCTTAATGATGAAATGCAAAATTAGGTCATCTTTATAAATAGTGCCAGGATGTTTATTGGATTTGTTGGGAGATTTCTCAAAAATAATCCAAGATTTTACCAATTTACCAAGAAGCTAATTCTGTAAGTCCACCAAAAAAAAAAATCTATTTCCTCAGCATCCTCACTTCGAACAAGAGTACACACAAAAACTCAAGAGTAATTTCAAAGCAGATGTTGCTTCCTTCCACATTCTTCTCATAGATAATTCATTAAAGGTTTGCAAATGTCAATTTGCAAATCAAAGACACATTGTTTCTTCAGGTTATTAAATTTAAAAGGAGAGCTACATCTATGTTTATGTAGGATAAACCATTTCAATGTATTATTACCTGTCAGCTTTCAGGAAAAAATGAATAATCAAGGGCCTAAAAAATAACAACAAAAATAAAACTGCAAGGTGTCCGGCGTATAACAAATCTTCCAAGCCAGATGAATCAATTAATTTACAAGCTTTTATTGGAATTCTGATCCCAGGTGAGATTCTCTGGTCCCAACAGAGCTGGAGGGACTCCTTTTATAGATACAGGGCATGGGGGTTAAAGGTTGAAGTGGGTCTGACCCTCATTGGTTGATCTTTAGGCACCCGCGGGGACCTTGACAAGGACTTTTCGTTCCCGGAAGTGCAGGTAGGGACTCTCCATTCCCAGAAGTGTGGGCCTTCTCTCCTGCAGATCCCAAAGCTACCAAAAACATCATTGATTGTTTTGGAATTTATTGGATTAAGTTTTCTATTTTCAAGCCTTAGCAAAGGGTCAGACTAAATATTTTAAGCTGCCCAAATCTAGCATTCTCTATGGCATGTACCCAATCCTATTGTGGTAGTTGGAATTATCCTATACTGACTAATGATGGCTGATAAAACTTTATTTACAAAAGCAAGCAGCAGAGTGGATTTGGCTCAGGGACTCCTGTATTCAGACCACTACTCTAGAGGATTCTTAGGTTAAAGCAGATTTGGGAATGCCTAGCATTTATCTAAACATTACCAGATACTTTCTAAAGTCTTGTGTGCTATAGAATCCCAGGTGATGCTATAAATCCCATTCATGTAACTCGATGAAGAACCAAAATGAAAAACTTTATTTCGACTTGCCTGCAGTGATGGGAATTGTGGCCCAGAGGATTAAGCCGCCACTTTGGACACCTGCATCCCATATTGGCATGCTGGTTTGAGCCCCAGCTACTCCACTTCCAATCCAGCTTCCTGCTAATGCATCCCTGGAGGGGATAGATGATGGCTCACGGGTTTGGGTCCCTGCCACACACATGGGAGAGCCAGAATGAATCGCAGGCTCCTGGCTTGAGTCTAGTCCAGCGTGGCTATTGTGGATACTTGGGGAGAGAAACAGCATATGAAATAACCCTTTTTTTTCTCTCCTTCTGTTGCTCTGCCTTTCAAGCAGATAAAAATAGTTAAAATATAAAAAGCTTAAACTTGCCTGCAGTTGATACATTTGGGGTGACATGGGAAAGATTTTCTTAGAAGGTAGAATTTAATCCTTAAGATATTTGTCAGTAAGGGAATGCATGAATCATGAGTTTACATATGAGAACATTGGAGCATGTTCCAATGTTCCAGTGTGTACTACTCTTACATTCACTTTTTAAAATGCCAATTTTGGGATGAGCATTTTGTGTTGTGTTCAAATACCACTCAGCACATACATATACAAATATTAGAGTGCCTGTTTCAAGTCCCAGCTCCTCTTTTTGAAGCTATTTATTTATTTTGAATGTCAGAGTTAAAGAGAGTGAGGGAGATTCAGTGAGAGAGACAGATCTTCCATCATCTGGTTTGCTCCCCAGATGACAGGGATGGTCAGTGCTGGATCAGGCTAAAGCCAAAAGCCAGGAGCTTCTTCTTGGTCTCTCACATAGCTGGCAGAAGCCCAGGTACTTGGGTCATCATCCACTGCTCTCCCAGGCTATTATCAGGGAGCTGAATCAGAAGTGGCATAACTGGGACACACACACCGACACCCATATGGGATGCCATCATCACAGACGGTGGCTTGATGCTTTATGGCTCAACACCAGCCCCCAGCTCCTCTTTCAGTGACAGCTAACCAGACAGCAGACAGCAGGTGATGGTTCAAGTGAGTGGTCCCTGCCACTCACATGGGATATGCAAATTGAGTTCCTGATTCTTGGCCTGGCCCAATCTTGGCTTTTGCTGGCATTTGGGGAATGAACCAATATATAAGATCAATCTCTTTGTGCCCTTCTCTGTTTCTCTGCCTACCAAATACAATGAAAATAACTTTTAAAGATTTCTAAATATCAATTTGTACCTTGTTGTCGCTCCCTCTCTTCGCGGAGGAACAACACAGGACCCTGCACTGTTCTTTTGTCTGCTCGGCCCTTCCCGGGTTTGCTGCTGGTTCTTCCCGGGTTGGCTGCTGTCCCCCCACCTCCGTGGAAGGGCGGTGCCCCCTGCCACTTTCCCCACTTCCGCGGGGGAGCGGCACACCGCCGGCCGGCTCTCTCGGGGGCTGCTCAGATGTTCCTCAGGTGTTCCCCTTAGATGTTCCTGGTGCATGTTGTCTCTCTCCTCCTTTATAGTCCTCTTCCACCAATCCCAACTCTGCTACCCACACGCCGAGTATGCTGCTCTCCTCCAATCAGGATCAAGATCAGCTCCTGCAGCTCAGTCAATCAAATTGGCGAGAGGCAGCTGTGTAGAAGCTGTTTACTCCCTTCTCAGCACCATATTGTGGGAGAGCAGATGCATAGAATAAGTCTTAATTCGAGTAACTTAGTCTAGTCTGAGTTGCTCCCCACAGTTCCCCCTTTCTTTTTATTTTTTGGCGTTAATACGCGCCTGTCTTCGGTGCCCCACGGCACACACTCTGCTCTGCTTGCTAGAGTTGCCCACAGGTGCTTACAAGCCCTACCAATCAGGCAAACCGAATCCGGGTCCTCTCTTCGCCATGTTGTGAGGAGGTTTTTAGGCGCTGATGCGTGCCTGTGTTCGGTGCCCTGCAGCGCATGCTCTGCTCTGCTAGAACTGCCTGCAGGTGCTTACAAGCCCTACCAATCAGGCAAACCGAATCCGAGCCTTCTCATTGCCGTATTGTGGGGAGACTTATTGATATTGATTCATGCCTTTCTTTGGTGACCTGCAGCTCATACTCTGCTCGAGCTGCCTGCTGGTGCTTATCGCCTAATCAGGCAGACTGAATCCAAGCTCTCTCATTGCCATGTTGTGGGGAGGCCTTATTTTTCTCTATTTCTCTCCGGGCATTCCTATTTCTCCTATTTTACTTCTATCTGCCAGCATTCCTATTTCTCTCATTTTACTTCTAAACTTCTGTTTCTCTTATCCCCGCGGCTTCCCGGCGCCCGCCCCGAGGCGGCTTCTCGGCGCCTCGCCCCGCGGCGGCTTCCCGGCTCTGCGCGGCTTCAGCCCGCGCTTCTCTCATCTGAGCAGCTTCCCGGCTTCGCGTGCTACGCAGTCTCGGCGCCATTCGCGCCCGCACCACGGCCTTTGCGCCAGCCCCGCACTTCCTATCTACTCGCGCCCCGTGTGCTCTCTCCGCTTGTGCCCCGCGCGCTCTCTCTGCGCACAGCGGCTTCTGCGAATCACACAGCCTAGCTCATGTTTCCGCCATCGGTTGGTTTAGTTTTCAGTCTAAGTTCCCCGGGCTAACCTGACGAAATTCAACCTAGCTTACATCTCTGCTTCGGCCTGCCCCCGCGGCTTTATCCTCCCTAACATATTTTTCTCTACCCAGTATGTTTCCTAACTTTTCTTCCAACAATATTCCCCTCTCATTTCTCCTGGCTTCTCCCCACAGTCCATATCCGAGTCTAAGTTTCTTCTAGGTTTCACTTTCGCTTTCAACCATAGATTTCTCCTAACTTCCCCGCCATAGTCCGTATCCGAGTCTATGTTTCTTCCAGCTTTCACTTTTTCTTTCAATCCTAACTTCTTCCGGCACTTTTTCCGTCCGGCTTTTCCCTAGGCTCTTTGCTAGTCTCTCTCTCTGGTATTTTCCCGCTTCTTCCCGCTTCTTCCCTCCTAGGTTTCCTATCCGAGTCATGGCACCACTATGTCGCTCCCCCTCTTCGCGGAGGAACAACACAGGACCCTGCACTGTTCTTTTGTCTGCTCGGCCCTTCCTGGGTTTGCTGCTGGTTCTTCCCGGGTTGGCTGCCGTCCCTCCACCTCCATGGAGGGGCGGGCCCCCCTGCCACTTTCCCCACTTCCGCGGGGGAGCGGCACACCGCCGGCCGGCTCTCTCGGGGGCTGCTCAGATGTTCCTTCAGATAGATGTTCCTTCAGATAGATGTTCCTGGTGCATGTTGTCTCTCTCCTCCTTTATAGTCCTCTTCCACCAATCCCAACTCTGCTACCCACACGCCGAGTATGCTGCTCTCCTCCAATCAGGATCAAGATCAGCTCCTGCAGCTCAGTCAATCAAATTGGCGAGAGGCAGCTGTGTAGAAGCTGTTTACTCCCTTCTCAGCACCATATTGTGGGAGAGCAGATGCATAGAATAAGTCTTAATTCGAGTAACTTAGTCTAGTCCGGGTTGCTCCCCACATTTGATCATCAAAGGGTAAGGTGCTACCTTTAACTGTGAATCTAGAATAGCCTCAATCCCAGTGATTTTTAAGACATATAATCTCAGAGGCCCAGACGCTCAGCTTCAAACATCAGCAAAGTGCTAATGGATGACTAACTGAAGAATATTAATACTGGATTCTTTAAAATATACCCTTCTGTTAAGTTAGACTGAAAGAAAAACAAACTCCCAAGATGCATAATACTGTCAAACCTGCCATTCTACCTGTTCACCACAGGACTGCTTTTGTTGGATCCTATGTTACTGAGCACCTATGAACGTACACTGATGAGTCAGTGTGGTTCTATGCTCTGGTTTGTCTGGGACAAACATGAATTTTGCTTGTATTCCCAGCAAGAGGACTAATACTACCTTTTCAGGAACTCTTTTTTTTTTTTTTTTTTTTTTTTTTTTTTTTGTATATAAACAAGTTTAAACTATGTAAACTTGTTTTTACAAATCACACAAAAAAGGAGAAAAATAAGCTTTAATACTCTTTCCTGTTTTCTCTAGAAAAATTGAAGAGAAAAGAATCCTTAATCAACAGAAGTTCCCCATTGCACAGCAGGTATGACAAAGGTTCGCAATGAAGGATGAAAGCTAATTATAGATTTTCTGCTTCTTGGTTACCAAGGGATGTTCAGTCCACTGGTTCACTCCCAAGTTGCCTGCAAAGGCGAGGACTGGGCTGGGGCTAAAGCCAGATGAGAATGCAATCCAGGCATCCCAAGTGCATGGCAGGAACTCAATCACTTCATCATCACTGCCTTCCAGGGTCTGCACTGGAAGGAAGCTGGAGTCAGGGGCTGGAGCTGCAAACTATACCCAAGTACTCAGATGTGGGACGTGGGTACCTTCACCAGCATCTTCACTGACAAACCGACCTCCTGCCTAAAACAGTGATTCTTAATGTGATCCATCACATGTGGAATAGTGCTTCTCCCAGTAAGCTTCATCAGAGAGAAGGCAGTTATGTAACCAGATATGTGTCTGTTGTGTTGTCCTGAGATCGCCCTGCAGATATGACGACAGAACCTTCGCTTTTTAAGGTCTAGTTCTCTTTGCAGGCAGTCAAGTATGGGGGGCCTAAAATGTCTAAACAAAAATAATTCACTGATCCTTTTCAAACATCTTACATCTCATTAAAGCCTAGGTATTTGTACTTGAATTCAAATAACTATACAATATTCAGGTAACATCGATCTCTGGTGCTTTTAAATTACACAAACTTTAACTGATGGGGACACCAAGATGATCAGGTGAAATGTGCAATATTTGTTTTGGAGGACCCAGTTCCCAGACTATTATTGTCTAAATCCCTTCATTTTCTTCCTTAGTTTACATTTATTATAGCTTCTTGTGTGCATTTTATGTTACTTTAAATCATTGTTGGAACAAGGCAGATTATAAATAAATGAATAGAAAAGTATGAATGAAGTAGTGAAGTGACTTGGTGTTTCTCAGGCTTCCTCAAATCACGCTGAGACGTTTCAAAGACAGATGGTCCTTGTTCATTTACTGATCATTAGTATTAGTACTGTGCTCTGCATGAGGAGAGATAACATTATATCATCTTCTCAAATTGTGCATAAATTTAGGTGCCCTTATTTGCTTCCTTCCGTTTCCTTCCAATAGTGGTTGTAAGAGAGCTCATCAAAAAGTTCATAGGAAATTCATATAATGGAAAGAGCATATACATCATTCAAACATTTTTGCACCAACGTAAATTTATCCTTTAATTCTATTTTTTCATGAACTTTTTGAGACCATCTTATACATAATGAATCCCTCCCTGCTACCCAGATCTTTTTTATAGCAAGTCATATACTTACTGAAAGGAATGGCCTGGGGAAATATGTGGCAATGGAAGAATTTGTTACACCCATTAATTTATTTAAATATTTTGGACAGTTATATTGCTCTGTTTTGTATCCTTCAGGAGATGTAGTAATCAGCTTAGAGAGGGCTATTCGAACCACAACTTTTAAAAAATGTTAATTTAAGGTACACATATTTTATGTATTTCATGTATACAGATTTAGGAACATAGTGATACATCCCACCATACCCTCCCTCTTTCCTCTCCTATTTCCTGTCTTAATCCTTTCAATTTTCCCAATGACCTACTTTGTTTACTTTATACTCATCAGTTTGATGAGTGTACTAAGTAAAGAGTTAGACAAATAGTAAAATAGAAAAATAAATAAATAAAACCCTCTTCCTCAACAGTAGAGACAAGGGCTGTAAACAATAATCGAAGCTCAAAGTGTCAATTTCAAAAATCATAGCTAAACATGATATCGGGGAGCCAGTGTTATGGGTTACGTTGTGTTCTCAAAAGCAGATAAACTATAATCTTAAACTCTACTACCAACAAATGTTACCATATTTGGAAATAAGGTCTTCACACATGTAATTTTTTAAGATAGGACCACAGTAGAGACAATGAACCCTAAACCCTAAGCCTGATGCCCTATGGAAGTCATATGGGAACACAGAGGCACAGAGGGAATGAGGCAGGTGCTAGAGGAAGGAGTTCCTGAGGCCCAGAAATGCCAAGGACTGGCAGCAACCACCAGACGGGGGAAGAGGCACTGCAGGAGTCTTCCAGAGTGCATTTTTATGGAGATTGACCCTGCTGAGACCTTGAATTCAGACTCTGCCTTCCAGAAACAGGAGAGAACCAATTCTTACTAAGTCCCACAGCCTACAAGACTTGGTTACCACACTCCTGGGAGACTAATGAAAAGAACAGCTTCCTTTCTTTAGGAGCCACATCACGTCTTCCTAACTTCATCTCCAGGGAGAGGGCATTGCAGTGAGATCCCACATTTTAAGAGCGGACAGTAATGTTTGTTAGCGATCAGCATGAGCTATAGAGAAATGCTTGTATTTAGTCTGCATTTAAGTTTGCTAATTGTGAGCCCTATGCTGTGGGATAGTGGGCCAAACCTCTGCCTGCGGTACCAGCATCCCATATCAGCAGCCAGGTAGTGTCCCGCCTGCTCCTCTTCTGATCCAATTCTCTGCTGCTCTGGGAAAGCAGTGGAGGATGGTCCAGTGCTTGGGACCCTGCACCCTCCCAGGGAGACCAGGAAGAAAGTCCTGGCTCTAGATTGGCTCAACTCCAGCTGTTGCAGCCATCTGGGGAGTGAACCAGTGGATGGGAGACCTTTCTCTGTCTCTCTCACTCTCTTTCTTTCTCTCTCTCTACATCTACTTCTCAAATGAATAAATAAAATCTAATAAATAAATTTGTTAATTATATCACTAAAGTGACTTAAAATTTTAACTAAAGAAGTAAAATTACACTGAAAACTAAAACCCTAATGAAAAAAATTAAAGATAAAAATAAATTAACACATGAGGAGTCTTCAAAAAATCACTGAAAATGCGTATTATAAAAAATACACATTGATTTCTAACTTTTGAATCAAAATCAATTTAAATTTTAATTGTTTTTGTACGCAAACTTTTTGAAGTACCCTCATATACCCTATTTCCTGCACTGGAATAATCAAAATGTTCATACTGTCCAATCCAAAGCAATCTGCAAATTCAATGTAATCTGCATTAAATCCCAATGATCCCAATGAAAAAAAATCCTAAGAATTTTATAGACACAAAGAAAGTTTATATACATAAAGCCATCTTGAGAAAGAGAACAAAGCTGTAGGCACTGAGGCAATGCTGTGCCATAGTAGGCTAAGCCTTTGCTTGCAGCACTGGCACCCCAGAGGGGTGCTGGTTCACGTCCTGGCCACTCTTCTTCAGTGGAAGATGACTTAAGTGCTTGGGCCCCTGCACCCAGAAGTTCCTGGATCCTGTCTTCAGATCAGCTCAGCTCCAGCAGTTGCAGCCATTTGAAGAGTAAATCAGCACTTGGAAGACCTTTCTGTCTCTCCCTCCCTCTGTCTGCAACACTACCTTTCAAATATATAAATAAAATATATTTTAAAAAATCTGTAAATATCACATTTCCAGATTCAATACTAAAAACAAAACTATAGTTATTAAAACAGAATGGAACTGTCATAGAAAGAAAATGTCACACATAGAAAGCCAAGAAATATATCCACACAAATATGACGAACTAATTTTTCAGATATGTGCAAAAAATACACAACAGAGAAAGGAGAGTTTCCTCAAGGAAGGGTGGTGGGAAAATTGGATTTCAACATGAAAGTGAATGAAATGAAATGCTTTTTGTTACACAACATACAAAAAAAATTTTTTTAACTTTTATTTAATGAATATAAATTTCCAAAGTACAGAATATGGATTACAATGGCTTCCCCCCCATAACGTCCCTCCCACCCACAACCCCCTCCCCTTTCCCACTCCCTCTCCCCTTCCATTCACATCAAGATTCATTTTCGATTCTCTTTATATACAGAAGATCAGTTTAGCATACATTAAGTAAAGATTTCAACAGTTTGCTCCCACACAGAAACATAAAGTGAAAAATACTGTTTGAGTACTAGTTATAGCATTAAATCTCAATGTACAGCACACTAAGGCCAGAGATCCTACATGAGGAGTAAGTGCACAGTGACTCCTGTTGTTGACTTAACAAATTGACACTCTTGTTTATGGCATCCGTAATCACCCTAGGCTCTTGTCATGAGCTGCCAAGGCTATGGAAGTCCCCTGAGTTCACCAACTCTGATCATATTTAGACAAGGCCATGGTCAAAGTGGAAGTTCTCTCCTCCCTTCAGAGAAAGGTACCTCCTTCTTTGATGACCCGTTCTTTCTGCTGGGATCTCACTTGTGGAGATCTTTTATTTAGTTTTTTTTTTTTTTTCCCCAGAGTGTCTTGGCTTTCCATGCCTGAAATACTCTCATGGGCTTTTCAGCTGGATCCGCCTGCCTTAAGTGCTGATTCTGAGGCCAGAGTGCTGTTTAGGACATTTGCCATTCTATGGGTCTGCTATGTATCTCACTTCCCATGTTGGATCGTTCTCTCCCTTTTTTATTCTATCAGCTAGTATTTGCAGACACTATTCTTATTTATGTGATCCCTTTGGTTCTTAGTCCTATCATTATGATCAATTTGTGAACAGAAATTGATCACTGGGGCTAGTGAGATGGCATTGGTACATGCCACCTTGATGGGATTGAATTGGAATCTCCTGGTATGTTTCTAACTCTACCGTTTGAGGTAAGTCAGCTTGAGCATGTTAAAATGAAATGGATTAAAGATTTAAATGCAGGTGCTGAAAACACACCCCTAGAAGAACACAAGGAAAATACTCTTTCATATAGGACTTGATGATAAGTGACAAGTGGGATTATAAAAAGCTAAAAATCTTCTGAGCACCAAAGCAAACAATCAATAAAATGAAAATGCAACCTATAAAATGGAACAAATACTGCGCACTACAGATCTAATAATGTGCTAATTTCCAAGAATATATAAGGAACTCAATGACAACAACAACAAAAAAAACTCCTTTAAAAAATAAGCAAAGAAACTGAACAGACATTTTGTCTAAATGGGGACATAGAAATGACCATCAAGTATATGAAAAAATGTTCAGTGTCACTAATCATCAGGAAATCCAAACCTGCTGTTATCAAAAAGGCAAGAGAGGCAATGGCATTTCAGTGGCAGTGTGTAGAAAAGGAAATACTTGAACACTGGTAGTGGGAATGTGAATCAGGAAAACCATTATGGAAAATAGAATGAAAGTAGTTAAAAACAACTATTAAATGGTTAGTAATCCTATGTCTAACAATCTATAAATACAAAATCAGTATGCTAAAGGCAGACATCCATCATATGTTCATTGCAGCATTTTTCACAATAGCCAAGACATATGATCAAAGTGTCTAAAGGATAAAGAAAATGTAAGCTATGAATTATATTTACATATATAAATTAATCAGCCTTAAAAATAAGGAAATCTTGACTTTTGTGATAACATGGATGAATCTAGAGAATGATATGCTAAATGGAATAAGCTAGGCACAGAAAACTAAATACTATTTGGTCTTAATTACATGTTGAATCTGAGTCAACAGAAGTGGAGAATGGAACAATGGTTGCCAAGCACTGAAGGGTGGGATGTGGGGAGTTGTTAGTTATAGGATACAAACTTTTATATTTTTAGCTTCATCAAGAAATATCTGACAAAATTGTATAATTTATTTTATATAACATGATGTTTTGATATGTGTATACATTGTGATATGTTTAAATAAAGGTAATTAACATGTATCACCTCACATACTCATATAATTTCTTTACAGTAAGAGTATTAAGTCAATTATTATGTGCCAACTAAAAACAAAAGCATCTACTCTTAGTACTGTTCAAGTATACATTATTAATAACTAATTGTATAATCACCATGCAATGCAATAGATCTCTAGAATTTATTCTGTCTAGCTGAAAAAGGGTACAACCTTTTCACTGTAAGATGAATGAGTTCTGGGAAATAATGCATAGTGTGGTAATAATTGTTAATAATACTGTATTGTTTTCTTGAAAATTGATAACAGAGTAGGCTTTAAATGTCCATAGCATACACACATGGACACACATATACACCAGCGTTAATTGAGTGATGATAGGTCTGTCATATGTAATCATTATAAAATGCATATTTACAAAAAATTACCAAATGGTATGCCTTTGAAAATATATACATATATGTATGCCAATTAAATAATTTAAAATAAAAAATGTAATTGGTAGGTTGATTAGGCATCCACTGATTATCTAGTTCAGGATTTAAGTTCCTAACAACCAGGTATATGATTGCAAAAGATCTGTGGTAGAACTAGAATGGATTGTCTATCAAAGTTCTTTCCATCTGAGGGGGTCTGATGAACATTTAGTAGGGTAGTAGCCAGCCCTAGGGATGGATGGATGTATGGATGGAGGGATATATATATATATATATATATATAAATTTAGTATTTCATCAAGACTACTTGATGCATGAAGCTTTGTTTTCCTGCCCATGCCCACTAATTTGTCAAGATTTAGGGTTGGATTGGAAATTAGTAACAAGATAAACGGCTGGTACCAAAAGAAGTATAGAGTATTTTTTTCCTCTACCTAGTAAGGCTCATGTGCTCCTGAAGATTCAAGTTCAAAATATCTCACCCTTACACTCTAAAGTGATCAATATTCTTGTTTGCTTTTAATTTTTCAACTATTTTTTTTTATTTTTCAGATGCTGGTGTGTGTGTATGTACACACCTGTGTGTAATATTTTACTTTGTTTTACACTATGACACTGCAACTGACTTTGGGTACATGAGTCCCTATCCTAATAAGACCATAAAAGTCAGGGTAGAAAACAAAACCACAAAATCCAATGTGTAGTCGTCAATCACTCAATATTTTTTCTGAAAAATTATGTAGGTAAATGGGTGATAAGAGGTCAAAAAATAAGCTAAGAATTCTGGGGGTTTGAAATCACCATGAACAAGTGGTATTTTATTCCTGACCCTTATTTCCTCTGGTACCAAATGGAGATTAGACCTGGGGTCAGGGATTTGGGAAAGCAAGAGACACCGATTTGAAGCAGAAAATATATGAGGCATCATCTTTTATAATTATTGATGTGATCACGGAGAAAACAGGTTTAGCTAAACACATAGAGCAAGGAAGGAAATAGAAGAAAAGTAGCTTTAAGACTACAGTGTAGGATTCCCACAACATTTCTCTTTTATATGTGGAATTCAAAGCACATAAATCATGAAGATATAACAAAATTTCTTGCTCTACTGGAAGTGAGGGAATATAAATGTTTAAATGAAAGCATTAGTATTCTTCAAAGTGGTTTGCATTGTAAAGTAATCAAAATAGGAAACTTGCATTCTACCTCTCCTAGGAATAATTTTCCAGAAAAATCCTGTCACATTGATTTCAACAGTCACACACATACACAACAAGTAAGCCCAAAAGTAATGTCACAGAAATGTTCTATGTATTTTGGTCTTTATTTGATAATCATTTGCCATAACATTTTTTAAAATGTGTCTACTCAAATTATAAAATGTGATGATATATATATATATATTTAGTAATGATTTTCACAAAATTATTAACATAAAATATTACCTGTACTGTATCTTCGACTGTCAATGTTTATCTAGTAACTGAATGTTTGTACCCTCTTGTCAACAAGTCTCCATTTACTTCATGTCTCCAATCCCAACAACCATTCTGCTCTGTTTCTAGGGGTTTGACATTTTAAGATCTCATATATATCTGAAAAGAAGCAGTATTTGTCTTTCATTTTATATAACATAAAGTCCTTCAGGTACCATAATTTCTTAGGTGGATTATGTGTTTCTTTTTTAAGCATTTTATTGAAACACAGTATACATATAAAGAAAAGCACATAATTATACAGACAAATGAGTATTTTGTCATTTGATCACACTCATAACCAATACCCAAATTAAAAATAAAGCTTTAATAGTATCCCAAGAGTCCTCATTATTCCCCCACTTTTTTATGTGTGAAAGAAGAGGATGTTTTCATTTACTAGTATGACTCAGTGAAGTGCTATTTATACCTATATCACAGATGATATGAGATTTTTATACTCTGTATATTAACTGCCACAAATAATATGATATTTTACTTTTGAGTCTGGCTTATTTCACTTAACATAATGATCTCCTGTTGCATCCATTTTGTTGTAAATGTTGGAATTTCATTTTTCTTCTGTGGCCCAGTAATATTCCATCATGTATATATACCACATTTGTCTTTATCCAGTAATCAGTTGGTGTACACCTATGTTGACTTCGTATCTTAGCTATGGTGAATTGACCTGCTATAAACATAGGAGCACATGTAAACCTTCCATATGCTGATTTCTGTTCTGCTGGATATACTCCCAGGAGTAGGATAACTGGGTCATATAGATTTATTTTAAGTTTTCTGAAGAATTTTCATACTAACTTCCATAATGGTTACACCAGTTAACATTCCTACCAACAATGTAGCGGGGCACCATTTTCTCCACACTTACATCAGATAGTCCTAGTTTTTATCTCATGTCCTTTTTCTGCCCCAGGATCTCATCCCAGCTAACCCATGACCTTATTCATCATATGTCTAGATTCCTCTTGGCCATGACAATCCTTTAGACTTTCCTTGCATTTCATGATCTTGAAAAATTTCATGAGTACTGCTCAACAATTTTATAGATTTTTTGCTATGCTTCTCATGATTATATCAGGACTATGGACTTTTTTATGAAAAAGATCCCAGATGTAAAAAGGCATTCTCATTATATCAGATCTAAAGTATATACCATCAGCATGACATCACTTGTTAGGGCTCGTTTATTCAACTAGGCTAATGTAGGATTTCTCAAGTTCATTTGTTTCAAAGTTACTCTTGGCACTTCCTTTACATACGCTATTCTTTGGAAGGATGTCACTTCGTGCAGCTGATAATTTCAGAGTAGTTATGTGCCATGATTCTACACAGCTACATAGATTATTTGTAATACTTCCATATCATAAATTTGTCACAAGCCTCCTCTAATGGGTAAGAAAACTGAGGCATAGGAAGATTAAGGAACGGGGCTGGCACTGTGATATGAAGCGCTAAGCTGCTGTCTGCTGCACAGGCATCCCATATAGGCAACGTTTCAAGTCCCATTTGCTTCACTTCCAGTCTAGCTCCCTGCTAATATGCCTGGGAAAGCAGCAAAAGATGGTCCAAGTACTCAGGCCCCTGCACCCACTTAGGAGACCTGGACAAAGCTCCTGGCTTCAGATCAGCCCAGTTCTGATTCCACCATTTGGGGAATGAAATATCTGATGGCAGCTCTCTGTCTCTGTCTCTCCCTCTCTCTCTCTGTAACTCAGTCTTTCAAATAAATAAAAATAAATATTTTTAAAAAAAGATTAAGGGAACTAGCCCTCTATGCTTTTAAATTTTTTTGCTTTTTAATTTTAATTTGTAATTAGTTTTAACAGATTCAATATGATTTGTACATTCAGTTCTAGGAATATAATGAAAATCCCTCCCACACTCCCTGCTTGACTCACTCCTTCCCCTCTCCCTCCCACCCTCCTTCCTTCTTCCCTTTGGTTTTTTTTTTTTTTTAGCTTTTGAGAAAACATACTTTAATATTCTGAATTTACATTACAGTAAAAGGCATAATACTTCATCCAATAAGAATTTTGACAAGTAAAAATTAAAAAGACCCTTGTTTAGTGGAAATATAAACAATGGCTATAAACAATTGATGGAAAAATGACAATTTCACCCATATACAGTAAATTTTAAAGAAATCAGAGGTCATTCAAACAATAGTAGTACAACATTCTTAACCATTGGTTTGACAAAGGTATAAAACAAAGGTATACAAAAGCATATTTGCAGCAATATTGATACATATGGGCATTTTTATTATTTTTTTTTTAAATTTAGCTCCAACAGGAAAACATGTGGTATTTCTCTTTCTGGGTCCAGCTTATTTCACTCAACATGATGTTTTCCAGTTGTGTCCATTTTGCTGTAAATTGTAGAATTTCACTTTTTTTAAATAACAGAATACTATCCCATTGTGAATATATACCACATTTTCTTTGTCCATTCACCTGATGATGAACACTGTGGTTGATTCCAAATTTTGGCTACAGTGAACAGTGCTGCTATGAACATGGTGGTACAGGCATCTCTTTGATATGTCTTTTGGGTATATACCCAGCAGTGGGATTGCTAGATCATAAGACAAGTCTATTTCTAATTTTTTTAAGAAATCACAGTTTCCACAGTGGCTGCACAAATTTACATTCCCACCAACGATATATAAGTATTCCTCTTTGTCCACATCCTTGCCAGCATTTGTCAATCTCCATGTTTCAAATTTTAGCCATTCTGACAGAAGTGAGGTGATATCTCATTGTAGTTATGACTTGCATTTCCATGATGGCTAGTGATGTTGAGCATCAGTGATGTTTTCCCAGGTCATTAGAAGGGAGCAGGATCAGAAGTGGAACAGCCAGGACTCGAACCAGCACCCATATGGGACAGTGGCTTCAGCTGCCACACCACAGTGCCAGCCCCATCTATTTGGTTCTTCTTAATGGCTTCTGTCTCCCTAGTAATATTTTCATTCATGCCATTCATTGATTTCCTCAGTTCTTTAATCTGCCTTTCTATATTTTCTTGCATCTCACTGAGTTTCTTTACAATCATCTGTCACTTCATAGATTTCCTTCAGTTCAGGATCTAATTCTGGTGGATTATTGTGTTCTTTTGGAGGTATGATGCTACCCTACTTCTTCATGTCTCCTGTGTCCCATGTTGATGTCTGTGCATCTGGTAAAATTGCCCCTTTCCTTTTTTTATGAAGTAGGCTTTTTTGGAAAAGAGCTTATAGTTTAGCTGGAATGCAGGGTATCACTTGGCTTGTTACTTTGGCTTTGGTTCTAGGTGAGCCCAGGAGTATAGTATGAGTGATTTCTTTTGCTTTCATCAACCTCAGTAGTGTCTATAAGTGACACAGTGGTTTAATCTGCTGCAATTTGTAGGGATAGGAGTGTGGCTTTGAGATGAGTACAGATTTCCTACAGTGTGTATGTATCTTTGGTCCACAGAGACTTTGGTGTCAGTCTGCTTGGTGTTTGATAGCCAGTGCCTGGTTTTGGTGCTGAAGGAGACAAGGGTGGCAGTCCCTTTGTCCAACTGGCAAGTCATGAGTGATGCTGGGGCTTGTAGCACCAATGCATATGACTGTGTGATATAGATGGACCTTTTTCAGCTCCTACTAGAAGGCTCTAACTGGAGCTGTGTCTTATAATACCAATGGCCCTAGTTAGTACCAGGCAATGTGAACTGAGCCTTGCTCCAATCCTACAGAGTGACTATAGGATATACAGGATATTTTGCTCTAGATATTGAGTCCAGAGAGGTAGAGTACAGGTAGGTTCTTAGGTACACTGAGTAGATTACAGTGGCACTGAGAAATTTAGAACAGATTACAGTCCAGGTGTTACAGGGTATAGTAGGATCATTACCAAGATCTCCCAGGGTAGGAGATTTTATTTATAGGCTGATTCTGGTGTTAAGGTGAATCCTCCTGGCTCATGTAGGGTGCCTGAGCACAGCTCATGGGCAAATGCCCCAAAACTCTCCGTGGCAGAATGCAGCAGATCTGTCCTTTGCCCCACATGTTGCCCTGACTCTGCTCTGGTGCTGGTAGGTGTGGAACAGAGGAATGATGTGCAACATTTTGCTGCCAAGCATGGTTTTCTGCAAAAGTAGGGGAGGGGAGGGAAAAACACAGTATCCCTGTTCAAGCCCAGCAGTTGCTCAGATCCCAGCCTACTTCCAGACTGAAGTAAAAGTCAATGGGTGACTGGAAATCCCTCTCGGCTAAGACTGTGAAGGGTGGGGCACACAGCAATTTCTTCCTACCTTGACATGGTAAGGTGGAGTTACAGTGCTGTCTCTGTCTTCTCTCCTCTTGTCCCATCGAGTTCTCATTGTTTTTTCACTTATTTTGCAAAAATTTCCATCTGTCAGACCCCTGAAAACATGATTCTTCCTTTGTTCTTTTCATATTCCAGAACAGTTGAAGTTAGTGTGACCATACCCTATTCAGGCATCTTGTAGAATCACAAATTATTTTTTATGAGACCTATGGTTGATCCTGCTACCCACTAAATATGGGAAAAATTGGGTTAGAGCATAGGAAAGAAAGGTTAAGAGATATACAGACATTGAAGTGGTCACCGTACTTCCAAAATACCAAATGAATAGTAAAGGTAAAAAAAGGAAGCAGTATTTTAAACTACAATGGCTAGGAATATCACCAAGTTGGGGCCTGCACCATGGCTCACTTGGTTAATCCTCCACCTGCTGCGCCAGCATCCCATATAGGCACCAGGTTCTGGTCCCGGTTGCTCCCCTTCAGTCCAGCTCTCTGCTGTGGCCTGGGAAGGCAGTGGAGGATGGCCCAAGTGCTTGGGCCCTGAACCTGCATGGGAGACCAGGAGGAAGCACCTAGCTCCTGGCTTTGGGTTGGCATAGTTCCAGCCTTAGCGACCATTTGGGGGTGAACCATCGGAAGGAAGACCTTTCTCTCTGTCTCTCTCTCTCTCTGTCTAAAACTCTACCTGTCAAATTAAACAAACAAAAAAAAGAATATCACCAAGTTGACAAAGAGAGAGAGTTTTCAGATTGAGAAAAAATAGAACCACTAATTATATATATTATACAATTACACATATTATATACATATTATGATGAATTGCAGAATATCAAGGAGAAGGATATTATATGAAATGAGACTGCTCATTGACATGGTAGTATGAGAGAAATGGTGGACTCCTTCCTCAATCAAAAAAAGAAGTAACTGATGAAAAAATTTACATGAATTATTAAAGTACTTGGAAATTGTCTTAAGAGTAAAAACCAAATGGACAACTATCTCTTCAAGAAAATCTGTTAAAATTAGTCAAAAACAGCCAAAATGTATGGCTTTTAACCCATGAATCACTATTATTCCCTATCTTACCCTCCTTTCCCAATGTCCAAAATCAGTGTAATCAAAGGTCTACTTCAATCCTTCAAAGCCAAGAATATGAAATTTCTTGTTTATTTAGTTCTTAGGATAGAACAATAGTTTTATTATTTTATTACAGTTGTAAATTGAAAAAGCTCTATTTTGGAAAGCCAAGAACAAGAAGACAGGTCTCCTATACTTCCTCTGGGATTTATAAAATGAAACACTATACCAAGCACAGGCTTGGAAACCAAACAAACCTGGTTTATCTCACTTAGAAGCTACATACAATCAAGGGAAAAAAATGAGTGCCAGTCCAGTTCCATACCAGTTCAACAGAGTTGTCATGCTAAAATAGGCCACTATGCCAACCCTTAGCCCAGATGCAGAAACACAGACTCTTTCCAGGGTGAGATGTAAATAGAAAAAGAGAGTTCACATTTGTGCCTGATGGTTCGTACGAAACTTGGAAGAAACTGGGGAGAGTTTTATGTCAGTGGAGATTGTTGAGCCCAGTGGAGATTACTATCTGAATGACTGAGAAGAAATCTGCAACTCTATAATACTCATTCTTCTTGGCATTAGTCTTGGATCTAGAAAAAAAAAAAAAACTAAACTAAAATTTGTGTGGAAATAAGAGGGACCACAAATAGCTTAATCAATAAAAACAAAGCAGGAGGCATCACAATACCAGATTTCATGACATATTACAGGGCATTTACAACCCAAACAGTCCGGTAACAGCATAAAAAATAGACATGTGAACTAACAGAAGTGAATAATCCAAGCATTTAAAACCAACCAATCTTTGACCGAAAAGCTAAAATCATTTCCTGGCAAAAGGGCAGCCTCTTCCACAGAAAATGTTGTAAAAATGGGATCTCTGCATTCAGAAATATAAAACAAGATCCCTATCTAACACTCTATACAAGAACAAACAATAAATCTTACAATTGATTAAAGATCTAAACCTAAGAACAGAAATCAGGAGATGAGCAGAGGAAAACGTAGGGGAAACGCTGCAAGACATTTACATAGCAAAGAATTCATGAATAAGATTAAAGAAACACAAACAATGAAAGCAAAAATAGGAAAATTGGATTATATCAAACTAACAAGTTTCTGCACAACAAAGGAAACACTCAACAAAGTAAAGAGGCAACTGGTAGAATGGGAGAAAATATTTGCAACCTATGATCTAATAAAGGATTTATATCTAAAACATATAAAGAGCTCAAAAAGCTAAACAACACCAAAACAAATAATCCAGTGATGAAATGGTCAAAAAACATGAACAGGCATTTCTCAAAGAATGAAATACAAATGGCCAATAGACACATGAAAAAAATCTAGGATCTCTAGTCACCAGAAAAATGCAAATAAAAAACCACAATGAAGTTTCACCTCACCCCAGTTAGAACGACTGTCATCCAAAAATCAAAAAATAACAAATGATAGTGAGGACATGGAGAAAAAGGAACCCAAATACACTATTGGTAGAAATGTAAACTATAACAACTGTTTTGGAAGACAGTATGGAGATTCCTCAAAAATATGGGAATCAATCAACCATAGGACCCAGCCATTCTATTTCTGGAAATTTACTGAAAGGAAAAGAAATCAGCACATGATAGAGATGTCTGTACCCTATGTTTCCAGCAGCTCAGTTCAAAATAGCTATGATATGGGATCAACCCAGATGTCTACCAACTAATGATAAAAGAATATCTGCTATATATACATGGTGGACTATTACTCAGCCATAAAAAAGAATGAAATCCTGTCTTTTACAATAAAACAGATAGACTTAAAGAACATTATACTTAATGAAAAAATGAGGTACAAAAGACAAATATCCTAGGTTTTCTTTGATTTGTGTCTAATATTTAGAGTACTAAAAAGTTATATATATGAAATTGACATCTTGAGATTTGATTATTATTTATAAACCTGGTTTATACTTCTGTAGAACAGTGGTCTATCTTCTATTTGTTGTGTTCTTTTTAAACTTTTATTTAATAAATATAAATTTCAAAAGTATAACTTTTAGATTATAGCGGTTTTTCCTCCCATAACCATCCTCCCACCCATAAACCATCCCATCTCCTACTCCCTCTCCCATCCCATTCTTCATTAAGATTCTTTTTAAATTATTCTTATATACAGATGATCAACAGTATATACTAAGTAAAATTTCAACAGATCGCACCCACACAGACACACAAAGTATAAGAACTGTTTGAATGCTAGCTTTACCATTAATTTGCATAGTACAACACATTAAGGACAGAGATCCTACATGGGGAGTAAGTGCACAGTGTTGTAATCTTTATTTATTGGAGGATTAAGTTTGTGACTGTAAAGTAAATTGAAACATGCTATTATAAAAATCAAAAGAAAGAAAAGAAATGTTGGAAGAGAGGGTGGGAAGTATGATGGTCCTAAACTGTGTATATGAAATACATAAAATGTGCTCTTTATATAAATAAGAAAATTAAGAAATTCTGAGAGATGAGAAAGATAATAATAACCCAGAGTTACCACAATACATTACCTAAAACATCTATTTTTCAATGAAAAATCATGAGGCATGCAAACAGATAGGTGTGACCCACCCACAGCAATAAAGCAGGCAATGAAATATGCCTATGGGAAAGGTCAGGTGTCAGATTTAACAGGAACAAAAACAAGTTCAAGACACCCATTTTAAATATATTCAAATAACTAATGGAAACCATACTTAAACACTTGTAGGAAAACTATGATGACAATGTTTCACCAGAAGAAATTATAAAGAGATGGAAATTACATCTAAAGGGAACCAAATGAAAGTTTGGTTACTTCACTTATGATGGGATTTCATGCAAATAAAACTATATTAAGTTGTAACCAAAACAAACTGGAAATTCACTTAGTAAACTTCACCTACCAACGCAGTGCTACCACACTACAATACTATTGCAGAGTACTACTTGTTTACTCTGTGATCATGTGGCTGACAGCGCTACAGTTACCTAACTACCAAGTATCTCAAGAGAGAATCTTAACAGTGCATTGCTAGTCCAGAACAAGATCAAAATTCAAAATCTGTAGTATGGTTTCTACTCAATACATATTATTCTCATACCCTAATATAATAAAATAATCACATTCTCAACTACTGTAAGTCAAGGGCGATCTGTCTTTGAATTCATAGAAAACAGAATCAGCAAAATTGAAGGTAATTATATAATTATAAAATATAGTATAAACACATATTTGCCCTTTTTTCTCCTAATTCATGAAAAATTATATAATATATACTCGTAAATAATTATATAATTTATATTGAGCATTTGAGGCCCAGAAATCTATATATTTGAGAATAATAGCACAAAGAAGCCAGATGAAAACAAAATGTACTGAGGTATGCAAATGACATCAGTGGTAATTTGAAATCATAGGAATAAAAGACAGCCAGAAATAGTTGAAAAGAAGGATAATGTAATAAATTCTATAAATATATACTTGAACTCCTTTCATTTCTCAGTTATTTAATAAACATAAAATTTTGTAAGGCAATATTTATAATGTCCCATTGTTGGGCTTTTCAAAAAGAGATATAATATTGCAATTACAAACCAGAAAGGGAGAAGAGAGAATTGAGATAAATTTTTCTATATCTCACTGTAATTGTTAGTATAATATGATATAAATTCTGATAACACAGATGGTAAGCTATAGACCAATGACTAAGAAAATAATTTTTAAACACGAAAAAATTTAAATCATTTAAAATGTTACACTAAAAATTTTAATGTAGAAGAAAGCAGTAAAACAGGAATAGCAAACAAAAAATTATATGGAATATATACAACACAGAAAACAAAATGGGAGGCAAAGCTATATCAGTAACAGCATTAAATATGAATGCATTAAACAACCCAATCAGACAGCACACAATGTTTTTATTAAACCTAAAACATTTTTAGAAATAGGATACAACAATATGCTCTTCTCAGGACAGAGAAGACAGAAACAGATTTGATGTAAGGGGATGGAGAAAAATGAACCATTAAAACAGCAATCATAAAAGAAATGAAGGGCTATACTAATATAAGGCAAACTAGATTTTAAGCAAAACTGACACTAGAAGAATAGTTTCTAACAATAACAGCATCAGTCAATCCTGAAGATACACTAATTATAAAACATTCACCTAACAGTAGAGCCCTAAAATTCATAAAGCAAAATATGACATAGTTGAAGGGAATAGAGAACAATCCAACAATAATATTTTGATACTTAAGTAACAAACTTCCATAATGGGCAGAATGAGTAGAAAAAATAGCAAAGACATAGAGAACTTGAATGGTGTGCCATGGTTTGAATGTTTGTGTCCTCTACAAATTCACTGCTTGAGATCAAATACCAATGCGAAATGTTAGGGATGGGGCCTTTAATATTTAAGTCAGAAGTGGGGGGGACACCATTAATGGATTAATGCTATTACATAGAGACTTCCTAGGGGTGGGTGTTACTGCACAGTAGATTAAGCTGCTACTTGAAACAACTGTATGATGTATGGAAGTGCATGGGTTCAAGTCCCACCTCTATTTCTGGTCCAGCTTCCTTCTACTGCACAGAGAGGCAGCAGATGATGGCTCAAGTACTTGGGTCGCTGTCACCCATGTGGGAAACAGAGAGTGTTCCCAGCTCCTGTCTCAAGCTGGCTCAGCCCTGACTGTGATGGGCATTTGGAGAGTGAACCACAGATGGAAGATCTCTGTCTCATTGTTGCTCTGCCTTTCAAATAAATAAATAAGCCTCATAACAAGAGCTCCCAGAAGTAGGTTCCCTTTCTCTTTACCCTTCCAACTTTTGCTATACGACCAGAAAGAAGACCTTTGCCAGATGTTGATAACTGATCTTAGACGTCCCAGCCTCCAGAACTATAAGAAATTACCTTTCTGTTCTTTATAAATTACTCAACCTCGGGCATTGTTTCAGCACCACAAAATGGGCCAATACTAAAACAACTAGATTAATGGATATTCATACATTACTCCATCCAAAAGAATAATACACATTCTTTCTTCTCTAGTGCAAAAAGTAACATTTTCTAAGACAGAGTCCATGCTAAACCATAAAATAATACTGAATAAATTTAAATGCATTAAAATAAAAAATATATTCTCTGACTGCACTGGCATTAAATGAGAAAACAATAAAATTTTTTAGAATTTCTCAAAGATATTTACGTTAAATGACATAATCCTAAATAAGCAAAAAGTAAGTGGAGAGGTCATACAGAGTTAGAAAATTCTGATACACTAAAACTTATGAGATGCAGCTAAAAATGTTGACAGAAAAACTTATAAGCATCTACATTTAAGAAAGACATCAAATCAATAATTTGCTGCCTTAAGAAATTTAAATAAGAACTAAAGCCAAAACAAGCATAAGGAAATGATTGAGAGAATAGTGGGAATACACAATAGAAGAAATCAACCAACCATATATAGTTTCCTTTAAAATGCATTTAATTATCGAAGCTTTAGGTTGACTAAGGGAAAAAAAAAGATAAAATACTCAAATTCCTAAATCAAGAATGAGAGAAAACATCACCAGCAACCACACAGAAATAAAATGGTTTACAAAGAAAACAACAGAAGAACTGTATGTCAGTAATTAGATAGCAAAAGTGATTCAAGAAGAGGGAAAATATGAGCAGAACAATAAGAAGGAACATATTTTCCATCTTCTTGAGTCACTTTTGCTTGTTTGTGTCTTCCTAGGACATTTGCCCATTTCATCCAAGTTTTCTAACTACCAACATATAGTTCTTATATTTTTTCTTCATATTTGAGGTCACTTAAGCAAGTTTGTGGACAATGAAATTAAAATGGGTTTTATTGGTGCAAAAATACTTTGAAGTCCATGCATAGTTTTCTCATAATACACTTCTTTGTGAGCTTTTATGAAGACCCCTCTTAGGTACGCTCTCACTTGATCACATAATATTTCTAGAATGCCAAGTTAAGCTTTGACTTTCTTTTCCTAGTAGATGGGCTCTTTGCTTCTCCTTCGCATGCTCTCTCTCTCTCTCTCTTTCTCTCTCTCTCTCTCACACACACACACACACACACCAAACCCTCATTTTGGAGAAATTCTATTTTCAGATAAATCAAAGCCTGCAAAAAGACCCTTTCTTTCAGGTTTCTCATATCAAAGTACTTCTCAAATACTCCAGATATTCCCTCTTGATTTCCAAAGATGCAAATAAATTTTTAAAAATATCTGGGCTGTCATTGTGGTATAGTAACTAAGTTGCCACTTGCAACACCAGCATTTTGTTGGAAGTAACCTCCTGATTACTTCTCCACTTGGTTTCTCTGTGTCCTCTGGAGAAACTCACAATGTGAGGCAAACCCTCCTCTCTTGGCTTCTGTTGCACTTGCCCTACATCCCATGCTCACATATGATGTGCCTTTTATATTGTGACTTCTCTCTGCAATTTCCCCCAAACCATCAATGCAAAGTGGGTCATACTATGCCTGTGGGATCAGGTGACAGGGTACAACTCAAGAAATCAAGTGGTTCTCTGGAGGTTTTCAGAACTATACCATCAGATACTACCAATAACCAATCCAAGCAATTCACCGAGTCTTCACTTTCCTGCCTTGTGCTCTAAACTCATTACCTTAGCCTGGATATTCATGACATTTTACTCAGAGAACTATCCATTACATCCACCCACCACAGTTGATTTCCTTCAAAAACAGTTGAAATCAGAGAAGAAGCTTTGTGGCAAAAAGTTTTCAGAGTAAATGCTGTTTTTCAGTCATACAACAATGCCCTGAGTTACTGCTGTGGGTTACTAATCCTCACTGTGTTTGTTTGTCTGTATGTTTCAGTATGAGTTACTATGAGTCTGGGTTTCTGCAAGGTAGTGATACGTTCTCAATTGCTAGTTATTTTCCAGGAATGTCATTTCTTGTCATGTGTGCAATTAGTCATTAAAAAAACACATTTATCGCTATAAAGCAAGGCTAGGATTAATGCTGACCTATTACTTTTCCCTGGTTGTGTGTATTTTTCCCCATTTGTACCACAGTGCATGAGCTCTACGTTCTTTTATTAAGAAAAAAGAAAAACATTTACATTGGCCAACTTCACTGCATTTTGTTAACTGCCATTTGTTCCAAAGATTCTATCTGTGCTCTGTCACTTGTTTCTGTCTGAAGTGCTCCCCGTATTATTTAGTAAGACATTTCCTACACCATTTGGGATCCCCTTGATAGAAACCCCAATGCTGAAACTTCTTGCATAATATTAATTTAGTTGGTGCTGGAAATCACATTTAGGAAAGCTTTCTTTTTCACACAAATCATAGTTGATAGTCAAAGTGAATTGTTTCCCTCTTTAGGGACACAGAAAGCAGGCTACATGCTGTATTTAGGATAGACTATAATGTGCACTGTGGAATCAAGTTGCTTCTATTCTCTTGTGAGGAACAAAACGGAATAGTTGCATAGATGGCAGAAGGGCCTATGTCTGGTATGGTTCTGTTGCTGAAAGGAAAACTGCTCGAGCCTCTACTAATCAGATCCTCTTCCCTTTAACCTTGTATGCAGCAGCTGAGAGGTAACAGCTGTTTCAGTCGATGTCAAACCTTGCCCAGAGGAGCACACATATTGTTTATCCTACATATTTAGATATCTATTTTGGCTTCCGTACCCATGCACATCTGCCAAAGTGTCAAGGCTCACAAAGAAAAGAACGATTCTCACTGAGCACCAAGGAGAAGCAGAATTGGTCTTGGGATCACTTTGCTACATTGCTCTTGCTCTCAGTTAAAGACAAAGGAATAGGTTATCATGTGAAATGTACCTGCAAGCAAAAATCAAACAACCACTGTCATCTTTATAGCCCCTTAAAGCTGTATAGAGAATATTCATATATATCATCCCATTTTTCCTTCACCAGAATCACGTTTGATACAGTTGATTACACTCTTTACCCAGGTGTTAACCATCCAAATAGCTTCCATTATGGGGGCGGGGGGAGGGGGACTATGTAAGTACAAAGAAGCTCCTTCCTTTACCAACTTTAGAGTGAAAACCATAACTGAATCTAGGCCAATCAGTAAATTTAATTTTTACTTTGTGCAGGCATGGACATGGCACATCTGCTGACCCAGGGTGAGTCTCAGGAAATTTTCTAAACATCCTGGGATGAAGATGTTACCTCTTTCTGTCATGTGTAATTGACAGACTCTAACTCTGGAAACTACTGGATGCCATCTTGGACCTTGAGGGAAATTAACCATAGGATGAAATTGATGCCTGTGGAAGGCCAAGCCAACTGCTGAAGTCGGGTTTTTGGAATACGGTAACAGAATAGGGATCAAGACTTATGTAAAACTAAACATTTTGACGGTGTCAATCAGGGACATCCCTTTGTTGTTGAAAGCAGTTTAATTTTTTTTTTGGTTACTTAATATCTGAAAGTCATTTGATAAGGAAGGTTACCTTGGATGAGCTTCCCTAAAAACAGAATCAAGGCAGGTAATTGGGGATGGGAAGTATATATAAGATAAAATTTTAATCCATGATGAGATAGAAAATGAAGAGAGAAATTCAGGGAAGGAGAAAAGCCAGTGAAAGAAATATTGCTCATTTTCTAGTTGTGTGATGTTTTATGTGTTCCTTCACTTCACTGAGTTCTTGTTTCTTTCCTCGAAAAATAGAAATAACTATGATTTTTTCAAAGGTTAATTAGAAATAAATAATATCTTGGTTAGATTGGCAAAAAAAAAAAAAAAGAAAAAGAAATGTTGCTGCTGTAGCAAACTGGCATTAAAATGTGGGTACTTAGAAGGATCATGCAGAGTGAACTCAGAATTGTCTCTCTGAAGGCTGGGAGGTTGCATAACCTTAAACCACATCCCACACCTCTCTGAGACTTGGCCGGGGCATTGACACCCCCTCCGGCACTTATAGCCTGCAACTGAAGTCAGGTTGGACAGCTTCCACATGGCACTAAAACCTTGGTCAGAAAGGTGAAGAATGTCCTAGGGCGCTTCTGGTAATATATGAAGAAGGGCATGTACCTGACCTCAACAGCAGGGCTCAAGTGCAGGTAGGCTGCAGGGTTGGAAGGAAGGCTAAATACAGGGAGGAGCAATGAAGGGAAGGAGAGAGGGAGAAAACGCTGTTATAGACAAGGAATTATTCACAATTTTACATTCATGTGTTCTAGACTTTAATTACATATGATCAAAGGTAAATAATTAATAAGCAATGGTTATGGCACAATAACACTGAAAAGTGCTGTTTACTGAACTTTTACTATACACAGGACTGTGTTAAATGCTTCCCATAGACTCACATGACTTCATGTGATCTGTAAAACAACCCCTTGAGAAAACGATATTACCTATTAAAAAAAAAAAAAAAGCCAGAAGTTTGAGTGGAGAAACTCGTGTCATTTTCTCCACACCTTATGTTTGCCACGTCAGAGGTAGGGCCCCTACTCGGGTCTTTCTGACTCCAGTTATTTCACACAACTCTGCCTTTTTTTTTTTTAATTTATTTTATTTATTTGAAAGACAGAGTTACAGAGAGAAGTAGAGACAGAGAGGGAGGTCTTCCATCCGCTGGTTCACTCCCCAGATAGCTGCAACAGCCAGAGCTGTGCTGATCCAAAGCCAGGAGCCAGGAGCTTCTTCCTGTTCTCCCACATGGGTGCAGGGGCCCAAGGACTTGGACCATCTTATACTGCTTTCCCAGGCCATAGCAGAGAGCTGGATTGGAAGAGGAGCAGCTGGGACTCGAACTGGTGCCCATATGGGATGCTGGCACTACAGGCCAGGGCTTTAAACCTGCTGCTCCACAGCGCTGGCCCCACAACTCTGCCTCCTAACCCAGCCACAACAGGTAAGCAAGTGAGGGCAGACAAAGGCATCAGCATATGTGAACACTTTAATTCTCAATGTAAATGTTCCTCTGAATTTCTCTGATGAATTTCAATACAATTTAATTTTAAAATAAAGTTTGCTGTCTTCTCAAAATCTCATCTAATTTTATTCTTCAGTAAGATGAAAGAGTTGAATCACAGAATCGCTGATGATTCTGGTAATTCTCAGATTACGTAATTGTGTCTGACATAGCATTCAAAAGTGAATACAAGCAACTTTTAAAACACTTTGCACATATAAGTATACCAGAGAATAGATGCTTTCAAATGAGTAAAATTGCAATGTGCATTTGGGGTTTCTTAGGACTTAAGGGAAAACAGGGTTATTTGTGGGACAATCAGAAATAAAGATAAATATAATTTCATCTTTCAAACTTATTTGTTGAGTATCTGCCTTAAATAGGTACTATATAGCCATCAAAATTTCAGTTCCCAAAAACAAATGAGCACAAGACAATGTCCAAGAGTTTTTGACAGTAGATTAAATGCAGCAAGAATTTCTTCTCTTGAATGGGGTGGCGATAATGTAGGTTGGATTCAGGAAAGGTAAAAGAAAAAACTAATTCTAATTTGTGCCCCAGGTTGTGTGACATCTAGACAAAGGTAGACAATTGTCTAGGAAAGCAGTGTTGCATGAAAGCCTGTGACGGACATGGTCGCACTCAAGCACCTGTAACGTGACAATCATTTGGGAATGGCCCTAGGAAACAAACCTAACCTGGAGAGAGGCATTGATTCATGAATGACCTCCGCTGACCATTTTCTGTGTGGACCATGAGTCTCTTTACCTCCCAAGCCTGAGTGTTTCTGTCTTTCGAATGATGTGTAACCACAACTCTGTCAACCAGTCGCTTGCTGTATACACAGTGACTGAGCCAGCTACTCAGAGAAATAATCCTGATGATGATAAATAGCTACTATTTCTTGAGCTATTGTAGAACTCCTTTAAAAGATAGGGGTTGAAAAACTGTTGCCTCAAGAAAAATGTCTGCAGGCCAAATCACAAAGTGAATTAAAGTTTTTAATGTTTTAAATGTCAGAAATGACTGTACATAATTAACTTCCGCTGATAAGATTTTTTAAAAATCTATTGAGTAATTTTTCATGGAATTTACAAATTAATTTAAAAACATTGGCACTCAAACTAAATTCACTTAAGTATAGAAAATTTTTTTCTATTTTAGCTGCTTTCTCCTTTGCTTTAAACAAATTAACATTTAAAAGTAAAAACATTTAAAAGTAACTTTTTAAAAAATTTTAAATTTATTTATTTGAAAGGCAGATTTACAGAAAGAGAGAAAGAGAAAGAGATCTTCCACCTGCTGGTTCACTCCCCAGATGACAACAGTGGATGGGGCTGGGCCAGACAGAAGCCAAGAACCAACCAGGATCTTCTTCGAGATATCTTAGGTAGGTGCAGGGGCCCAGGCACCCAGGCCATCTTCCACTGTGTTACCAGGTGAATTAGCGTCACAGAAGAAGCCTCAACCTCCTGGGCCAGCACGCTGGCCCCCCGCAGCTGCAACTTTCAAATTGCTGAACTCCAGGGGCTGGTGCTGTGGCGGAGCGGGTAAAGTCACCGCCTGCAGTGCCGGCATCCCATATGGGTGCCAGTTTGAGTCCCAGCTGCTCCATTTCAGATCCAGTTCTCTGCTATGGCCTGGGAAAACAGTGGATGGGTGGCCCCCGCACCCACAAGGGAAGACCTAGAGGAGGCTCCTGGCTCCTGGCTTAGCAGCTCTGGCCGTTACGGCTATTTGGGGAGTGAACCAGCGGACGGAAGTCCTCTCTCTCTCTGCCTCTCTTTCTCTCTGTGTGTAACTCTGACTTTCAAATAAAAGAAATAAATCTTTAAAAAAAAATTGATGACCTCAAAGAATAAAGCCTAACCTTTGTTAAACCACTGATACTAAAGTAAAGTCATCCATATTTTATATTAAACTATGTTCATTCAGTTCTCATTATCAAAATCAAAATAGTTGTATAAGATAATTCATATGCATTTCTTGGACAAACGTTTATTTATTTATTTTTAAAAATTTATATAAGGGAGCAAATTGCACGTATTTCATATATACAATTTAAAAGCATGATACTTCTTACCCTACCCCCCTTCCTTCTTCCCTCCAAGCATCTCTCCCCCTTTTCTTATTTTTCTTTTAATATTTACAATGACATACTTTCAATTTTCTTTATAAACACAAGCTTAACCCTCCACTACATCAAGAATTCGACAAGTCATCAAACCACTGTTCCTCAAGAATATAGACAAAGGTTATAAATAATAATCAAATCTCAAAATGTCAATTTTGCTCATATACAGTACTTTTTTTGTATTTTATTAGTTACCAAAAACCGGGGAAAACATATTTGTCTTTTGATCCTGGCTTATTTCACTGAAGTTGGTAAAGTCTTCAGATACATTCATATGGCTTGTCTCTCTATAATTCTCCATGTTTCATATTGCACCACGTTTGATATACAAAAACATTGTCTTATTAACATTTGTGTTAAGACCAAACTTTTCATGTCATTTTTGTCTTTTGTTCCCAGTGACATTGTAAGATCTTTGGTAAAGTGGCCCTGTCTTAACACTTGTTGCTCTTGGCACTCATGAGGTCAGGCCACATATATTCTTTATAAACAGCAGAAACCCAGATACTTATGTTTAGTGTTTGGTTGATTGTTTCCCTCATCTCCATACCCATCTCCATCCCCACATGCTGATTTGTTTCTACTCGGTAACCCTTGTTCTCCAATTTGACCTCTCCATTATAGTCTCTGTTTTATCAAATTCCCTTCTCATTTTAAATCAAATCAAGTCATTCTGTTTACTTTCCACTTACATTACCACCTGCAAATGTCGATCAGGTATACTTAGGCCTACATTATTTATGCTGGGGCTGTAATGCATTTCACAATGCCACTTGTATCAAGGATGCTTCCCAAAGCAAAAGTTTTTGCTATTGTATTGCATCTAATCAATTCTGCAAGCCCATAACTCTTCCCAGTTATTTCCATAGTAATATCAGGAAGGACACAGGTTAAAAGAAAAAAAATTTTTAAAGATTTATTTATTTGAAAGGGTTACAGAGAGAGGTAGAGACAGAGAGAGAGAGCTCTTCCATCTGCTGGTTCACTCCCCAGATGGCCGAGATAGCCAGAGCTGAGCCAATCCAAAGCCAGGAGCCAGGAGCTTCTTCCTGTTCGCCCACATGGGTGCAGAGGCCCAATGACTTGGGCCATATTCTACTGCTTTCCCAGGCCATAGCAGAGAGCTGGATCGGAAGAGGAGCAGTCAGGACAAGAACTGGTGCCCATCTAGGATGCCAGCACTTCAGGCCAGGACTTTAACCGGCTGTGTCACAGCGCAGGCCCCAAAAGAAAATTTTACAGGATGACTTCCTGCCTCATTTTTTTTATTAACCAGCTTATTTCATTTATTTGTTTGTTTTGCCAGTCCCTGATGATCATCATCCACTCTACACTCCTCGGTGTTTAAGATTTCTACAGGGTCCCCCTCCTTCTATTTAAATTCCACTCATTTTAGACATGAGCTTCTTTCTCCTCATGGACATTTGTAATTAGCCAAGATGTTGAGAAACACAAGCAAGCTGCATCGTCCTCATTAACAGTAAGTAGGATTTGTTGTTGGTTTTCTGTACCTAAGTAAAAGGCAAAGATTCTAACAGGAGACTGTAGCTACCTGTTACCTTACACTAAATTGTCATAGTGACAGCCAGTTATACTATAACTTACTTTTTCTTGTATATTTATAAGTGTGTATGTGTGGAGGGATGGTGACAGCTAGCAGCTCTCTAACAGACTTATTGGTAGGCACTACCCAAATAGTGTTTTCCTTGCCAGATAGACAATATAGAAATTATATAAGATTTTCTAATGAGAAACTGTTATTTCATCATTAGCCAATGATCAGATGAGAGAATGAACCAGGGTTTAAAACAAAAGGATTGCACTTGGTGGATGTTCTGACTTGGGAGAGCATACAGCTTTCCTGAGACAGCTACAAAAAAGGCAAGTAAAAACTGTTAGGATGACTTGCTCTTAAGATCCAGATGCCAGAGGAGTCCTACCTTTGTGTTACCCTGTGGCCTTCAATAGGACATCTCCCAGGGCCAATGCTGAACTTAACAAGAGACTGACCATGATGCTGAGAGATGCCATGTACACCTGACTGAGAAGTAAATCAAGATCATTTTTAATGCAACAATTAAAATATATCTCTAGGAATATGAATATCCAGATTAAATTAGAATACAACACTGCTAATATACAATTTGTCCTGAAAAATGAGTAATCTATGGTCCTTATAGTTCTAGGGCACACATGCCTGCTCCATGCCTGCACTCCATGCCCTGGGATGGGCCATGGACTCCGTAAGTAGGGCTCCTGAAGAGAGGAGTTTCAAGACTAATCATATTTGGTGAGGACAATCATCGGCCTTCCTATTCACATCTGGGGACAAATCGGACCTAAATTGATCCAGAATTAAAGACATTACACATTTATAATATAAATGTGACAACTTGTCAGTGATCTATGTGACACATTAAACTATACGAGCTTTCTGAAGTGCATTTGTGAATTCACTTGCTTTTGTGGTAGGCAGTTAACAATGGTGCTTGGTTGTGAAAGACTTCTATTTTAAAGCATATCTATTAAAGTCTTGAATTTAGACATATCTAGTGAGTGCCACCTTGTGGATAAAAACGAGTAAAGGTAGTTGGAGAAAAACTTTAATACATTACATGCACTTGTAAATCCTTATTGTTAGTGACTGATTGCTGCCTTAATACTAACTAAGGTTGACAATCCAAATAGTTCTTCAATCATACAGAGAGATGATGGAAAAAGAGCAAGTAGTGCAAATGGACCTAAATATTTCAAAGACACCATGTCTTTTCTGTTTCAATATAACTATCAAGGAAAAATAGAGCACATTACATAAAACACATGTATATATTCTGACATATACATATATATGTATACACAATGCATTCTTAGTGTTATTTATAAAATCACAGAAATAAAAAAATCAACAAATCTTCTTTAAGGCATGTATACTAAATTTACCTTTCACTTCACATTTTGGCTATTCAGCCCATCCTAAAACCCACACCATTGTCCAATGTATGGAGTGATCAACTCAGTGTAAGACTGATTTCTTTTTGTCAAATAAAAGTAAGGTTATGAACAAAATACAGAGCTGCAAAGGTTTTCCACTGATGGTAACCCCTCATTCAATGCACCATATTACATTTTACAGCTTTTAAGTTGAGACAGAACATGTCTCTATTTTGAGGGTACCTAGCTTGATATAAGCGTCTATAATCTGTACACTGTGTGCCGTCTTTGACTCTAGAGTGATAAACTTGAAATAAATCAAATAAAAACAAAGACTTCTAAATAAATTTTAGCATTAGTGTTTATATCTATAGTCACTTAGTGTTTGTCTTTTATAAATCTTCACCTCTTAATAAGAAAGAACTTCAAAAATACCATGAGAAATGTAATTAAGAGAAGTTTACATTGGTGCAGATAAATTTGTGAGATCCATGCCTATTTTTTCATTATATGTATTTTTATGAACTTCTGAAAGATCCTTCATGTATTTCTTCAGAGGAAAGATGATTTGGATACAGGGGCTTTTATTAATTATTCCAAGGAAATCAATTTCTCCTGGTTTACCAAATAGTTTATGGATGCTGATTAAAAAGGTAGTGAATAAGTCAGCTGAACTCTATTCATAAATCTAAATAAAAATATATCTAGATGTTTACAGCTTATTTGCCCCCCAAAATTGATTGCTATCTTACTTTATCTTTGAAACTTCCACACTCATGTTCTCTGCTGTCATATATTTGACTTAGAGTCATTGTACATCCACACTGCCATCTGTCCTGGACAAGTCCCAGAGGTACATGTCATAAGGGTAAAAGGCAGTACTATGATTTGAATATGTTCTAGCCCCTCGAACTCATTCATGCAGGAAACTTTAAGTGTGAGCTGTGAATCAGTGGTATTTAAGGGAGGGAACAATGGCAGTGTAATCCAATCACAGTGCCTACAGGTGGACCTTTGGACCTCCCGGTGGTGCTTAGACTGCTTTAGATTGTTGGAGTGGAAGCTCCATGATTGAATCCTGGTGAATTTTTTGACCAAAGAGAAACTATTTAGATAGGCACACGAGCTCCCTGTCCCTTGCCATGAGGTACCCTGTGACATCCAGGGATTCTGCCAGCAAGAAGGCCACCAATGGGACCTGCCCATTCTTGGATCATGAACCTCCATAACCATGAGCTAAAGCAAAACTTACTGGATACCATTATGCTAATGAAATAAGCAAGATCCAGAAAGACAAATATCACATTTTGTCAGGCTGGCTATAGCTAATATAGACAGTAAAGAAAAAAACAAACAAGCAAAAAAACCAACCAAACAAAACAAATTGTAATGTATATCAAGCTTAAGTGGTATCTAGGGATTTGATTGTGTCTATAACTCTAGTCTATGCTCTGGTGGAAGAGTGGTCCCTCTGCCTTTTGTAGAGTTCTTTGTTTAGAGGAGCATTGAGCCAATTGAAAGTCAACTGAAAGTATGTTCACGAAAAATAAAAGGTAAGAAAGGAAGGAGGGGGGACGAGAGAGGGCAAAAGGATCCTCCTATTCTTGGAATCCTACAAATTCATGAAGTCCAAACAATGAAACACAGTGGCCTGCCTCAGGAATTTCATTACGGTAACAACAATGACAACAAAACTAATATAGTCAGAAAAGCTGGTTTGGTTAGCATATACTGTCCAGTGCCCTTATTATTTCTTTTTTTCTTTACATCTCTTCCATGAAGTCATCCTTGACTTCTTCACACTCCCTAATCCCAACTTAAACTTCTATACATATTCACAACACAATTAAACTCTTAATTATCTAACATCAAAAATGCCCTTAAATTGTTTTCCAACTGTTAATGCTGTTTCCCCACTATATGATGGGCAACTAAGAACAGGGATTATGCATTTTATTTATTTATTATTTTTTTAGTCCTAGGCATCCATCGAAAGGCATTAGTACAATCAGTGCCCCATAAATACTTCAAAATAGAATAAATTTGGAATATGGCAGGACCTTGGCTTCATCTTAATATTCGAGGAAATGGCTTTTGAAGATACAGAAGAAATGTTTTTTCAGTTTGCAGATATTGTTAGATTGGGATTGAAAGCTCAGTCTAGTGGGGAAGACAGATATGCATTCAATTAAATTACCATGAATTATTGAATATTAGAGACATAAAAACAATACTACTGGGAAATTTAGAAGGACAAGCTAACTGCCTGGAGTCTGAAATACTGGGAGGTAGCACAGAGCTGGGCAGATGGGCAGTCTGGACAGAGGCGGCATGGCAACAGGATGGGATCGAGGCAAACTATTCCAAGAATCTTCTTCTCAGGATGGCAGACATTGAGTAGAGAGGTGAGCCTCATAATATGTTATCCTGGGAGATATAAGTTAAATTCAAGTTGTGAAGAACCTTGAGTACCTTGCAAAATGGTCAGGATTTAACTACACAGATTTCAGTCTTTCCCCTTCCATTTTTGATGCCACCACTTAAAAGTCCCTCTTTCTGTTTTGAATCAAATATTGGAATATCCACCTAATGGCTGTTTCTTCTTCCAGATCCTTTCTACATAAAGCAGAACTCCACAGTAAAATAATATCAAGTCACTGCACATGAAAACCACTTGTGGCTTTCCAGTTCCAACAAATTTGGTAATAATTTCCGGGGCAGTGCCTTCAGCCATAACACTATGACCTGAACACCCAGCATAATCTCTGTATGTAATTCCCTGTGAAATAATCAAATGTGAGTTTTGTTGACTCCATAAAATATTCCTATTTTAGAAAGTATACATAAATTCCAATTACTCATGATTTGCATTTTGCTTGACATATCCTACTATGCACTCAACAAATTCTACTTCCTTCAAATTCCAACATGAATCATAAGCCATTTATAAATCATCCTACTATGCATCTCTGTTCTCTACCTAGTCTTACGATGGTTATATATTTTCTGTCACTGTAAGATCAGCTTATATTTCACACTTTGTTCTCTTCATGAAGGAAAGTATATGAATTGCACACATGTTTGCAGATCACATAGCAGTTGGCACAAGACCTCACTCATGACAATTTTTAGCATTGTATGTCTTTTACTTGTTTTCTCTTTGGTCTGATGCTACAGGGTGACATTAAGAATGTATTGCTGGGTGCCAGCGCTGTGGCGCAGTGGGTTAAAGCTTTGGCCTGAAGCGCCAGCATCCCATATGATATGGGCGCCAGTTCTAGTCCTGGCTGCTCCTCTTCCGATTCAGCTCTCTGCTATGGCCTGGGATAACAGTAGAAGATGGCCCAAGTCCCTGGGCCCCTGCACCCACATGGGAGACCCAGAAGAAGCTCCTTGCTCCTGGCTTCGGATGGGCTTAGCTCCGGCTGTTGCAGTCAATTCGGGAGTGAACCAGCAGATGGAAGATCTCTCTCTCTCTCTCTGCCTCTCCTCATCTCTCTGTGTAACTCTGACTTTTAAATAAATAAACAAATCTTTACAAAAAAGATTATATTATAGGATGGTGTTTGAATCATGACTCATTTTCAACAACTACCTCTGTAATATTAAAGAGTTTTAAAAATAATAGCTGTAACGTGTTAGACCATTCCTATTCATCTTAACTTATTTAATCAATTGAGTAGGATCATTCTTAAATACTTCCAGATTTGCAAGAAGAAGTAAACATCAACTGAATCTTCTAAATTTGCTTGAATGGAAAACAATTTTAGGGGAAAAACTACCACTACCCTACTTGCTTAACTTAATTCCCTCTGCAATTTACTTCATGGTGCTTTAATGATGGATATTATTCCCTAATTTTCTTCCACTTGTGTCCTGGAATATTACCAAAGAAAGTGCATAATGGGATCCTGGGTTGATTGGCTGTGTGCTCTTCTATTGAGGCTTCCTTTTCAGTTCAATTACCTTCCAAACAAACAGCTCAAAGCAGAGACTTCCCTGAAAAGAGACAGCATCTCATTTTTCTATTAAGCACTAGCTACTTTACCATGGTAGAATACAGATAGGGAGGCAAAGCAGAAATAGCCAAGAAAATCACTAGAAAAATATAAATATTTTCACAAAATCTATTTTTATTTCTATTTGACACATAATAATTTTAATTTATATTTCAATATATGTATATGATGTGTAATCTTCAGATTGTGGTAACTGCCATATATATAACTTTAGACATTTATCAATGCATATGTTAGAACCATTCAGAATTCTTTCTGCTAGCTAGTTTGAAATATGCAATTAACTAGTGTCAACCATAGTTATCCTACTGTGCTGCAGAACATAAGAAGTTATTCCTCCTGTTCAACTACACCCATGTACCCATGAACCGTCCTCTTTCCATCCCTTCCTCCTCCAGTCTCTACCTAGGAATTTTTTTACCACTATTCTATACTCTTTAAGATCAATCTAATATCTTTCACATATTCATGAGAACATTCAGGGGCCAGCATTATGGCATAGCAGATAAAGCCACCACAAGCAATGCAAGCATCCAATATGGGAATCAGTTTTTGTGTTGCAGCTGCTCCACTTCCAATCCAGTTCCCTGCTAATGGTATAGAGAAAGCAACAGAAGATGTGCCAAAAACTTGGGCTCCTGCACCCATGTGAGAGACCCCCATGTAGCTCCTAGCTTCAGCCTGGCACAGCCTAGGTCACTGTAACCATCTGGGGAGTGAACCAGAGGATGGAGGGTGTCTCTGTTTCTCTCTCCATGATTCTGACTTTCAAATAAATAAATATATATATATATATATTAAAAATACAGTAAATACTCTGCCTGACCAAAAAAATACAGTAACTGTTTCTGTGTACTACTAATTTCACTTAAAATAATGTTATCTGGGGCCGGTGCTGTGGCTTAGCTGGTAAAGCTGCCAACTGCAGTGCCAGCATCCCATACAGGTACCACTTCAAGTCCCGGCTGCTCTATTTTTCAATCCAGCTCTCTGCTATGCCCTGGGAAAGCAGTAGAAGATGGCCCAAGTCCTTGGGCCCCTGCACCTGAGTGGGGGACCCAGAAGAAGTCCTGATCCTGGTTCCTGGCTTTGGATCAATACAGCTGCAGCCACTGCAACTATCTGAGGAATGAATCAGCAGATCAAAGACCTCTCTGCCTCTGCCTCTAACTTTGCCTTTCAATAATAATAAAAATAAATAAATATTTTTTTGACAGGCAGAGTGGACAGTGAGAGAAAGAGGCAGAGAGAAAGGTCTTCCTTTTTGCCGTTGATTCATCCTCCAATGGCCACCGCGGCCAGCGCACTGCGGCCGGCGCACCGCGCTGATCCGATGGCAGGAGCCAGGTACTTATCCTGGTCTCCCATATTTTTAGAAAACATTTATTTAATAAATATGAATTTCAAAAGTACCATTTTTAGATTATAGTGGTTTTCCCCCCATAACCACCCTCCTCCTGCAAACCATCCCATATCCCACTCCCTCACCCATTCCATTCTTCATCAAAATTCATTTTTAATTAGCTTTATATTCAGAAGATTAACTTAGTATATACTAAGTAAAGATTTCAACAGTTTGCACCCACACAGATACACAAAGTATAAAGTTCTGTTTGAATACTAGTTCTGCCATTAATTCTCATAGTACAACACATTAAGGACAGAGATCTTACATGGGGAGTAAGTACACAGTGACTCCTGTTGTTGATTTAACTATTTACACTTATTTATGATGTCAGTAATCACCCTAGGCTCTTGTCATGAGTTGCCAATGATATGGAAGCCTTTTGAGTTCACCAACTCCAATCTTATTTAGAAAAGGCCATATCAAAGTGGAAGTTCTCTCCTCCCTTCAGAGAAAGGTACCTCCTTCTTTGATGGCTCATTCTTTCCATGGGATCTCACAGACATCTTTCATTTAGGTGGTTTTTTTTGTTTTGTTTTGTTTTTAACCACAGTGTCTTGGCTTTCCATGCCTGAGAAACTCTCATGGGCTTTTTAGCCAGATTCGAATGCCCTAAGGGCTGATTCTGAGGCCAGAGTGCTGTTTAGGGCATTTGCCATTCTATAAGTCTGCTGTGTATCCCACTTCCATGTTGGATCGTTCTCTCCTTTTTAATTCTATCAATTATTATTTGAAGACACTGGTCTTATTTATGTGATCCCTTTGGCAATTAATCCTATCTTTATGATTAGTTATGAACTTAAACTGATCACTTTAATTAGTAAGATGGCATTGGTATATGCCAAATTATAGGATTTAGAGTCCCATGGCATTTCTACCTCTACCATTACAGGTAAGTCCAAGTGAGCATGTGCTGAACTGTACATTACCTCCCTCTCTTATTCCCATTCTTACTTTTAACAGGCATAAATTTTCAGTTAAATTTAAACATATAAGAATACTTGTGTGTTAATTAAAGAGTGAAGAGGCAACTGACAGAATGGGAGAAAATATTTGTAAATTATGCAACTGACAAAGGATTAATAACCAGAATCTACAAAGAGATCAAGAAACTCCATAACAACAAAACAAACAATCCACTTAAGAGATGGGCCAAGGACCTTAATATATATTTTTAAAAAGATGAAATCCATATGGCCAATAGACACATGAAAAAATGTTCAGGATCACTAGCAATCAGGGAAATGCAAATCAAAACCACAATGAGGTTTCATCTCACCTGGGTTAGAATGGCTTACATACAGAAATCAACTAACAATAGGTGCTGACAAGGATGTGGGGAAAAAGGCATACTAATCCACTGTTGGTGGGCATGCAAACTGGTAAAGCCACTATGGAAGACAGTATGGAGATTCTTCAGAAACCTGAATATAGCTCTACCACATGACCCAGCCATCCCACTCCTTGGAATTTACCCAAAAGAAATTAAATTGGCAAATAAAAGAGCTGTCTGCACCTCAATGTTTATTGCTTCTCAATTCACAATAGCTAAGACATGGAATCAAGCTAAAAGCCCATCAGCAGAAGACTGGATAAAGAAATTATGGAATATGTACGCTATAGAATACTACACCACGGTAAAAAAAAAAAAAAAAAAAAAGGAAAGAAAGAAAGAAAGAAATCTAGTCATTTGCAACAAAATGGAGGAATCTGGAAAATATCATGCTGAGTGAAATAAGCCAGTCCCCAAAGGGACAAATATCATATGTTCTCCCTGATCTGTAACAAGTAACTGAGCACCTAAAAGGAAACCTGTAGAAGTGAAACTGACACTATGAGAAACAATGACTGGATCAGCCCTTGTCCTGTTGAGGAACAGCTTACTATTTTATTATTTTCTTTTTCTACTTAATTAAAGAGTTCAACCAGTGGTATTAATACACAATTATTCTTAGGTGTTTAAAAATAAATAAATCTTTAAAAAACATTCTCCACTTTAATCAGTGTTGCTTCAAAAAGAATTTCTTTCTTATAAAGAATTATTATGTGCATATAGAAAATTTTCTTCATCCATTCATACATGGGATGGAAACCTCGGATGAATCCATATCCTGGCTATTACCAATAGTGCTACAATAGATGTATAAGTGCAGATGACTTATTAAACACACTAACTTCAATTCTTTTGGATATATATGCAGTAGTTGGATTGCTGGATCATAAAACAGTTATATATCTAGATTTTGTCAGGAAACTCTATCCCATTTTCTATCAAAGCTGTTAAGAAACATTTCCATCCTCAGTGGCTTAGAATACTCTTATTTCACTATCTTCAACAGAATTTTTTATATTTTCTCATTTGGATAGTAGTCATTCTAATTGGGGTAAAATGATATATCATTGTGGTTTTGATTTATTATTTTTCTGATGAGTGATGCTATTGAACATATTTTTCATGCAATTGTTGGAAATTTATACACAGTCTTTAAAGAAATCTCCATTTAGGTCATTTGCTCAATTTTTAATTGCATTATTCTCTTTTTGATGTTCAATTGAGTTACATTTTAGAAATTAATACCTTGCTGGATGAATAGTTTCCAAACATTTTTCCCATCTGTGGGTTTTGACTTCTCCCTGTTGATTGTTTCCTTTCATGTACACAATCTTTTAGCTTAATGAAATTCCAACTGTCAACTTTTGCTTTTGTTGTCTGTGCTATTAGAGTCATTTCCAAAATGTCTTTGTCTAGACCTATGTCCTGAAACATTTTCCCTATGTTTTCTTCCAATAGTTTCATAGCTTTGAAATTTCCGTGTAACTCTTTGACCATTTTGAGTTGATTTTAAGTGTGTTCTTAATACATCAACATCCCTCCCCTGGGCTTCTCTTCAGAAGGAAGTGCACCCAACCAGCCATTGGTTAGGCTATTAGACATCTACTGCTGGAATCTACTCCACGAGCAGGTTCCTTAATCTCCATCTAGATCTCATTGGGAAATACCCACTTCAAGCAATAGGTGGGTTATAATTTAATAGCTTATAATAACATAACTTAATAATAATAATACCAACAACTCCTTCACCCTTAAACATAATAAAAAAGAAACATACTTGCCCAGAGACTGCTAGTGACATATGCTATTTATAAAATGAAATATTGGTTTTATCTGCATACAGATGTTAATAAAGAATATTCATGGATTGAAGGGGTTCAATAAAAGACTACAGATGGACACAACCTCAATCTTAATATGGATTTTATGATTCCTTTTAGTTCCCAAGATGTAATACTTTACTTATCAGAAAAATGTATAGAAATATACATGTATAGCAATGCACATACTATGCACAGTAGGTTAAGTCTCAGCCTGCAGTGCTGGCATCCCAAATGGGCGCCAATTGGAGTCCCAGCTGCTCCATTCCTGATCCAGCTCCCTGTTAATGCACATGGGAAATCAGTGGAAGATGGCCCAAGGGCTTGGGCTCTTGTACCCATGTCAGAGATCTGGAAGAAGCTCCAAGTTTCTGTCTCCAGATGGGTTGCAGCCATTTGGAGAGTATACCAGTGGATGGAAGACCTCTCTCTCTCTCTCTCTCTCTCTCTCTCTCTCTGTCTCTTCCTTTCTCTTCCTGTAACTCTGCCTCTCAATTACATAATATTTTTTTAAAATTGAATATTTAAGACCTGACTGTTGATGTACATTGTAATACTTTATCCATTTTAGTATTTTTTCTTTGTTTTGTTCTAGTACTATTGGTTGAACTCTGTAATTAACACACAATTATTCTTAGGTGTTTAAATTTTAAGTGCAAAGTGATCCCTGCTAAATATAACAGTGGGAATAAGAGAGGGAAGAGATGTACAATTTGGGACATACTCAATCGGACTTGCCCCAAATGGTAGAGTTAGAATCGTGCCAGGGGATCCCAATACAATCCCATCAAGGTGGCATGTACCAATGCCATCTTACTAGTCCAAGTGATCAATTTCTGTTCACAATTGATCACACTGATAGGTCTAAGAGTCAAAGGGATCACATAAATAAGACCAGTGTCTGCTAATACTAACTGATAGAATCAAAAAGGGAGAGAAGGATCCAACATGGGAAGCGGGATACACAGCAGACTCATAGAATGGCAGATGTCTTAAACAGCACTCTGGCCTCAGAATCAGCCCTTAAGGCATATGGATCTGGCCGAAGAGCCCATGAGAGTATTTTAGGCATGGAAAGCCAAGACACCCTGAAAAAAAAAAAAAAAAGACCTAAATGAAAAATCTGTGCAAGTGAGATCCCAGTGGAAAGAACAGACCATCAAAGAAGGAGGTACCTTTCTCTGAAGGGAGGAGAGAACTTCCACTTTGACTATGACCCTGTCTGAATAAGATCGAAGTTGGCGAACTCAAAAGGCTTCCATAGCCTTGGCAACTCATGACTAGAGCCTAGGGAGATTACTGATGCCATAAACAAGAGTGTCAAATTGTTAAGTCAACAACAGGAGTCACTGTGGACTTACTTCTCATGTGGGATCTGTCCTGGTGTGTTGTCCAATGTGAAGTAATGCTATAACTAGTACTGAAACAGTATTTTACACTTTGTGTTTCTGTGTGGGTGCAAACTGATGAAATCTTTACTTAATATATACTAAATTTATCTTCTGTATATAAAGAGAATTGAAAATGAATCTTGATGTGAATGGAAGGGGAGAGGGAGTGGGAGATGGGAGGGGTGTGAGTGGGAGGGAAATTATGGGGGAGGAAGCCATTGTAATCCATTAACTGTACTTTGGAAATTTATATTTACTAAATAATAAATAAATAAATAAAATTGAGTATTTAACCACAAGCCATAAAAATGATACTAACTGATTTATGTACCTTGTGCCACTTAATTTAGTAACCCAAAGAGACTATCATATACTTCATTCTCTGATGCAGGAAATGAACTGCATATTTTCCACCAATATTAAATACAAACTATCTCAAGGTGAAGATCATGTTCTTACTAGAGTACCATTCTGTGATGCTCCCACTAACAAGAGATCTGGTGCTATGTTTCTCTTACACCACTCTATCACTATCATTTATCACATTATTAGCATGTATTCATTGTTTTTTATTTATTGATTTTTTTATTTATCACATTATGAGAAACTGACATATTAATGTACTTTCTCTTGAACTCTGTGGTGTTCTAAGGCTCAAGTTTAGTGGACAACGCTTTCTTGACTGATGTTGCTTACTTGATTGTATTTCTTTCCTTTGGGAAACTTCCCCTTCCATACTCCTTGTGGTTTTGGGCAGGGAGGAGAGATGGTCAAAGGATAGATCCCCTTGATACAAGGAAAGTTATGAGACCCACCCAAAATAGCATAACCATAATCTGTCCCAGAAATATGAATTTTCATACAAACAAAGGGAGAAAGGAACCTAACTATCACCCAGATATCTGTCCACAAATTCCCAATACTGCTATGGTTTTATTCTTCCCAACAATGCAGTTGTGTAGTTTGTCCTTTAACTCCATGCTGGAGTAAAATTATTTTCATTGCATCTTTTCAGTAAAATTGTATTTGAAACACCCATCACTTTGATCAAATTACTACCCTCCAATTCACAGATGAAGTTACTGTGATAACGAGATCAAATCATGATGGAAAGATTGAGAGAGGTCAATCACAAACTCATTCAACAATCAAATAGGATTTAAATGTATCTCAGGCTTGCCACTAAGCCTGTGTATTGCTATGCGTATTTGTCACCTATTGCTGCCTCTAGTGTGGCCCAAAGACTTCTCTTGGAATCTAAGAGATTTCAGACATTATGGAAGGGTACTTTAAAGATGAGCCCCATTTTTAGTTGAAGGAGTAATATGTATAACCCTTAACACTTAACAGTCCCAAATGTTCTCACCCACACTGCTGGAAGATGAGTTTAGACCAGCTGTGAAGCCAGATGCAAAATGGACCTCAAAAATATATGGGTACCAGGAAGGAGGCAAGGTACCAGAAAAGGCATGGCCATTAACCAACCAGTATGGAAATATTTTTGTGCTGTTAAACAAAAAATACACATAGATGTGGCCATTCTAATACACTTGGACTGAACATCAGACCTGCATGGAAGGTGATCTTTGAAGGGATGGTTATGCAAGAAAGACCAATGAAATATGCCAAGCATAAAAAAAGTAAAATTTGCTCTCAAGCATGGCTTCCAATGCTCAGAGGTGGATCTAAAGATTTCTCTTGCTTTCCAGCATAGGCAGGGACCACATAAAAGGCAATGTGGTGAATCTCTTTGCGCTCTGGCATATTTTCACTGTCTCTTCTATACCTGGATGGAAGTTGTTTAAAAAACTATAATGAAAAGCCATCTACATAACGAAAATGTTGTGAGGCAGAAAAAGAGATGGACATTGATGTATTAGAAGCATAACCACCCCCACCATCTGACTTGCCTGCACCCCTGCTTGCCTACAGCCAACTTGCCTGTATTCAAAGATAAGGGACCTGCGGAGCCTACTGGACCAACCTGGAGAGCCTCCTTTCAAACTTCTGCGTCTTGGGCTGAGTTTGTAGTAAGAAGGAGGCTAGATCAGATGAGAAAAAGCTTAAGATATCCTTCCCAATGGCTAGTTTTCCCCAAGGGTTTGTTTTTCTGAGAAATGATGCTTTGCTTCATCCTTGAAATGACATTTCCATAGGAATCCACACACACTTTTGGCTACACTGACTTCTGTTGATATAGCCCGTGTCTCTGTATATTTATACTCATGTACATATATTTAATAACACAAAGTTCTATTCAAGGTCCACAAAGTGGGCTTCTTTGACATAGAGTGGAACTCACCATGCCCAATTAGGATCTATTTATAATACACATATCTTGCTTGAAACAAAGAAGGCTGGCTTCAGTTCTTTTTTCCTCACTCATTTGTCTCTTGGAAATAGTAATTAACGTTTTCCTCCATGATTCTCTGAGTTCCCACTATAATGTGTGATTCTCTTCCATAAAACTGTTAACTAGAGTCAGAAACTAAAGCAGATGAATCAGACCTGAGGGGATAGCACACGATGTGCTGCGCTTCCAGACAACTTTATCACTTTAATTACCTAAAAAATATAAATAGTTTGGCAGGGTAAGAATCTTATTCCTCAGACTAAACAATAATAGTGGTTGAGAGAGATGGTCCAAAAATACTGCCACTTATATAGATTTCCCTAAATTTTTCTTTACACACTGACCTTTATGTGTACATTGTGAATGTCCTTGAATGTGGCAGAGGGTTGGCTTTTGAACACCCAGAATGCAACATGCCATTCTTCCATATAATGAACAGTTATACATTTGCTACGTATGAGACACCATTCCAGGTACCAGGAATACAATAGTGAAAAGGTAGTAAAAGTTTTTGTCCTCCTGAAGCTTATGTTGTAGGTGGAATGGAGGGAATATGAGGACATAAAAGACAACACATATACTATTTTTAGGTGTTAGAAAATTGATTTGTGAAAATCTAGAGGTAGAGCCCTCCAAGGAGATAAAAGAGAATGAAAAATGCCCTAAAGTGGGAACCAGCTTGTATGCTCATGGGTTGAAAATAAGGCTGGGCTAAATGGATGAGGACAGCATCATATCTGACGGCTCGTCTCTGCCACGCACTAACTCCCATGGACTTCTCAGAGTTACTTCAGTCTCTCACCTTCATTCCCCATGTCATTAGACTCGTATGTGCCTTGTGCTACTTCCATTTCAAAGTCTTGTAAGATTTTTTATATATATATATATATATATATATATATATATATATATGGACCACTTAGTGCTGAGCAAATATTAAGATAAAAATTATTTTAGTTGCCTATGGTATCATTATTAATTTCTAATATTTCCTCTTGTCTTCTATGGTATACTACACACCAAAGTGAATTGTTATTCTATAAATGTGCTATTTTCAGTTTCAGACATAAAATTCTTTAAATCCATGCATAGCCAACACATCATCATTATTGCCATCTTTATCAGCCTTCTGTAAAATTGCATCACTTTTGATGATTCCTAAATGACTCTGTCTCCCAATTTGGCCATATGTTAATTAATTAAATGTATTACATATCCTAGGTTAAGTTGATATTGTCTTTGCCAATTTTTCAGATACACACGGTAGAACTCAAGGTTTTTCAGGATTGGAGCCCCTGAGGTCTTTCTATATTTAAATTATGCCAGGGAAATGTATCCCATTCCACATGGTTCATTAGTAGGATTTTTAAGTAGAAAACAAATTACCTAAAGTATTAAGTAGAACAAACAAACAAAAAATACTAAGAGGGATAACACATCAAGTTGCTCATCAACAGTCAGGGCGAGGGTTGATCAAGTCACCGTTTCTCATAGTGTTCATTTCACTTTAACGGGTTTCCTTTTTGGTGCTCAGTTAGTTGTCACCTATCAGGGAGAACATGTGGTATTTGTCCCTTTGGGATTGGCTTATTTCACTCAACATAATGTTTTCCAAATTCCTAACAGGGACCACTTTCCAGTTAAAATTTAAACACCTAAGAATAATTGTGTGTTAATTACACAGTTCAACAAATGATGCTAGAACAAAAAAATACTAAAATTGATAAAGTATTACATTGTACATCAACTGTCAGGACAAGAGCTGATCAAGTCACTGTTTCTCATAGTGTCCATTTCGCTTCAACAAGTTTGCGCTTTGGTGCTCAGTTAGTTGTCACTGATCAGGGAGAACATATGATATTTGTCCCTTTGGGACTGGATTAATTCACTCAGCATGATGTTTTCCAAATTCCTCCATCTTGTTGTAAATGACTGGATTTCACTGTTTTTGACTGCTGTATAGTATTCTATAGAGTACATGTCCCATAATTTCTTTATCCAGTCTACTGTTGATGGGCATTTGGGTTGGTTCCAGGTCTTAGCTATTGTGAATTGAGCTGTAATAAACATTAATGTGCAGACAGCTTTTTTGTTTGCCAATTTAATTTCCTTTGGGTAAATTCCAAGGAGTGGGATGGCTGGGTCGAACGGTAGGGTTATATTCAGGTTTCTGAGGAATCTCCAGACTGACTTCCATAGTGGCTTAACCAATTTGCATTCCCACCAACTCTGTCCTTAGTGTTCTGTACATTGAGATTTAATGCTATAACTAGTACTAAAACAGTATTTTTCACTTTATGTTTCTGTGTGGGAGCAAACTGTTGAAATCTTTACTTAATGTATGCTAAACTGATCTTCTGTATATAAAGAGAATCGAAAATGAATCTTGATGTGAATGGAAGGGGAGAGGGAATGGGAAAGGGGAGGGTTGCAGGTGGGAGGGACGTTATGGGGGGGAAGCCATTGTAATCCATAAGCTGTACTTTGGAAATTTATATTCATTAAATAAAAGTTTAAAAAAAAGGAAAACAAATTACCAAGATGTCAGAATACCAAAAAAGTATGAAGTGCCAAAAAAGTATATATAGAGGTAGCCCCAAACTGATAAAAGCAGAAAGTTTCTATCACCCTTACACGGCAGGAATAAAGTAAAGACATGGAATCATAGGCTGCAGCGACAGGCCAGGCCGACACAATGGGAGGTGGGGTCAGACGTCCAGGAAGGAAGATCTCCATCCAGGGCATACTGCCAAAACCAGAGAAAATTAGTTTCCTTTGTTCCCTCCATCCAAACTCTTAACAGGATTCACATTGACTACAAGTAAGTGAAAGATAGATGAAAAGGGACTCCAAGAACCATGGCTCTCAGGGGTCAGTACCCCACCATATGAAGCCAATTGGGGGAACAACAGGAAATGTACTTTCCACAAACAAGTAAAATGACTGACACGGGAACAGACCCCAGGGCTACTGCACCATGCCCGACACACCACAACCTGATTATTCTGGGGTGACATCTGTCTAACACACAGGCACCTTCGCTGTCAACAATCCTAAGAAACAAGTCAGCCTTAAACAAGAGCCAGGTACTCATATTTTCTTGAGAAAAAGAGTTATTTTGTCATGATGCCTCACTGCCAGGCACTCGGTCTCATTTTTCTGTCTGAGCTGTGCCCCAGGACACAAGCCTGAGTTTGAGGAAGGGCAGACCACAGATCAAACACAAATGGGCTGTTAACTGCAGTGTAGAAGTATAAGGAATCCCAAAAAGTTATGAATAACGGCACATGACACAAACGTATGTCCAAGAGAGTATCTCATTAGCAGAAAGTAAAATGACTTGTGGTATAATATATACCAATAATTTTTATACAAATAGAAGTTAAGGTCTACACCATTATCTTAAGGTCCCCCAGCCCTTGACTGCTAGACACCCCATGCAGGTGTCAGTCAACTGTCAGCTCTTGTAGCAGCAAGAGCAGCACAAAACATTAAGTGCCAGCTGTGAGGCCCTTGTCACAACACTGAGACATGAAAGCTAGACACACTTAATCGAATCAAGCAGAAAGAAAAGATGGGAATATATAAGATGGTTTGTAAGTCTGCTCAGGAGCCCCTGAGAATAGTATCACTGTTACATAAATACGCATTTTATGTATTCATCTCTCACTACATTGACGAATGCTATGGATTCTAATTTATGCCCAATTTCAGATATGGTAAAATAAAAAATAAATCTCCAACTCAAATATATAATAGTATATATAATTATATAGAAGATTATAATAAATATTGGACATATATCAGCTACTGTACAAAATGCTTTTGTATTAATCTCTAGGAAAACTGTTGGTATTTTGTTCATTTCACTTTTGCAGATGACAAAACTGGTGGTAAGGAATTTGACAATGATTACAAAATTGTTAAGTGATATAATCAGGATAAAAACTCCAAACTCATGCTCACTTCTATTTTTTATGCTGCTTCCATGTGAGATAGATTTTTGTCACTTTCAAATTGAATAGGTTTATTAAAAATTCACTGCTTTTTTCTTTTTCCCATTTTTATACCAAAGTACAGTTTATAAATAGGCAATTTTACCCCTTTTATAGTATAGTTCTTTAAGTTCTGACAAATGCATGAAGTCATAAAATCACCAGTGCAACACGACAATTCAAAGATCCCCATCACCGGGAAATGTTGCCATCACCTCTTCCAATCCAGCCTGCTCTCATTCATAGCCTCAGGCAACTGCTGATCAGCTTTCTGCCTGGGCAAGATTATTCAGCATCATGTATTTCATAAGATGAAACCATACAACACAGAGTCTTTCACCTAACAGAATGTTCACTGAGATTTAGTCCCACCACTGCATATATGTTGACAGCTTAAAAATTTTGAGGCAGGGGGAGATTTTTAAGGAGAAGATATATAGCTGATGATATTACAAGGAAACAGTGCTATTTAATTTCCTTTTGTTTTTGTGAATCAGTGACCATACACATATACAAAACACACTTCATACACATGTATATGCAAAATATGGCCTGAGGATAGCTGGATTGCATATGACATGTATTATAGGTATTTAACCATAAAGTCCAAATTTTATATGTAGATCTGGGCTATGTATCTCTCATCAATTTATACTCCGTAGCAACAGTGAATTGTTTTCGAATTCTCAGTATGTTTCTCAGTGAGTGAATAAATTAGCATTTTAAACTATAGTGCATATCTGAGGGGTCACGGGCACAACTTTATGGAGAGAGAAACTGAGTCTTAGAGACTGTGCCTAGTTAGACCACAGCGTTGCTTGTTAATATAATCAGATTTAAGAAGAAAGAAATGCCATTTGGAAGGATGGATCTATTTTTCAATTACACTGGGGCACATGAAAAAAGGGGTTGTCTCATGCATTTTTCACTAGATAAAATGATAAAATATTGATTCAGAACTCACAATTAATCCTTATAAGCAGACTAGGTTTTTAATTATTCAGTCACATCTCTCAGTGGTCTTGTTTGTTCCATCCCCATGGCTGAGCAGAAACTGCTTTCTGAAAAGATGGAGACCATTTTTACCCAAGTGCATCAGCTCAGATTCCTGTAATTACACATCATGGTAAATATTAACTCACTATAAGTGCTTAGTCTCATTCCCCAAACACCTTCTAAAGCATAAACACAGGTCATTCTTCTCCTTCCATGCCTGCTTGAAATCTGTTTTCCCTTGTAAGCTCATTGGATGCTTTTTTGTTTTAACTTCTAATTAGCTCTGACACTGAGTTGCAAAATATGCTATAGCATTGTGGGTGAAGATTTAAATTGACAAGTGGGAAGTTTCTCAAAGTATTGTGCATAGGACAAACAGAGACCCGTGGCCATGGCTCTGTCATCAACTTGCTTTGAGAAAGTACAGCTCCAGACTCAGTTTTTTTATTTGGAGGATGCCAGCCCCCTCGAGACCCTTTTAACTTACATAGATAGCCTGCTTGAGCTTAAGCCCTGTTATTCTATGAGTTCAAATTCTGTAGAATACACATAGTAAAAGAGGCAGCATCTTAGACAACAAAAACAATTTATTTTAATATGCAGGATGCCATATGGAGGCCTTTCTGTTCCTTCTGCCTTAATGGTTTCTATAATATAGTGTTTGGTGTGTCTCCAAAGTAAACAAATTCCCATTTAAGCCAAGGGTTCCAACGATACAAAACAGATTACATTCCAATTTGGGACATGCTCAATTAGACTTGCCCCAAATGGTAGAGTTAGAAACGTGCCAGGGGATCCCAATACAATCCCATCAAGGTGGCATGTACCAATGCCATCTCACTAGTCCAAGTGATCAATTTCTGTTCACAATTGATCATACTGATAAGACTAAGAGTCAAAGGGATCACATAAACAAGACTAGTGTCTGCAAATACTAACTGATAGAATAAAAGAGGGAGAGGACAATCCAACATGAGAAGTGGGATACACAGCAGACTCACAGAATGGCAGCTGACCTTGGCCTCAGAATCAGCCCTTAAGGCATATGGATCTGGCCGAAGAGCCCATGAGAGTATTTTAGGCATGGAAAGCCAAGACACTCTGGCAAAAAAAAAAAAAAAAAAAAACCTAAATGAAAGATCTCTGCGAGTGAGATCCCAGTGGAAAGAACAGACCATCAAAGAAGGAGGTACCTTTCTCTGAAGGGAGGAGAGAACTTCCACTTTGACCATGGCCTTGTCTAAATATGATCAGAGTCAGCGAACTCAAAAGGCCTCCGTATCATTGGCAGCTCATGACAAGAGCCTAGGGTGATTACTGATGCCATAAACAAGAGTGTCAATTAGTTAAGTCAACAACAGGAGTCACTGTGCACTTACTCCTCATGGAGGATCTCTGTCCTTAGTGTGCTATACATTGTGATTTAATGCTATAACTAGTACTCAAACAGTACTTTATACTTTGTGTTTCTGTGTGGGTGCAAACTGTTGAAATCTTTACTTTATATATACTAAATTGATCTTCTGTATATAAAGAGAATTGAAAATGAATCTTGATATGAATGGAAGGGGAGAGGGAGCGGGAGATGGGAGGGTTGTGAGTGGGAGGGAAGTTATAGGGGGGAAAAATCCATTGTAATCCATAAGCTGTACTTTGAAAATTTATATTCATTAAATAAAAGTTAAAAAAAAAACAGATTACATTCTGCATGACTTAGTTCACAGGCTCATCCTGGATCTACAGGGTAAGAACATACATCATGATATAATCCAAATTCAAGGAGAATGATATTAACTTGGCCAGGGGCAACAGAGAGAATGTGTGTTGTCATGCACAGAGGTACAGAAGCTAGATGCAATAGACTGAGCATTATGGCTGCCCCCAAATGTATACACTGAGGCCTAATCCCCAGGGTAATGGTGTTCAGAGGTGGGACCTCTGGGAAGTGGCTAGGCCAGGGGAAGGAAGTTAGTACGTGGGGATTAGTGCCCTAACTGATGAGATCACAGGAGACTCCCTCATGCTTTCTGCCGTGTGAGGGCCCAGGGAGAGACAGCTGCCTGCAAACCAGCAGGCAGGCTTGATCAACTGCCTTGATCTTAGTCCTCTCAACTGCCAGGATTGTGAGAAAAATTCCTGTGGTTTTTAATCCACTCAGTCTATAGTATTCTGCTCTAGCAGCCAGAATGGATGGAGACAGGTTTTAAAATTTTGTTCTTTTATTCTTTCCCTTACCCAGATCTCTCAAATGTGTTCCACTGGTGATTGTATTCTGTAGTGTCCTGACTATATTCTGTAGTATATCTTCTTCATGGACAATTATACAAGGAAGGGATTACTTAAAATTATCTAACACAACTTTCTCATGAATCCTATCACACTACTTACCACCTAAAGCATCTCATTTACCAAGAGCACCCAGAGACATCTCACAGAAATATTAGTGTCTGAGTAAGATGCTTTGAGGAAATCACATTGACCATAATCAACGGGTATGAATTCTACAACAGAAGCTGAAGTTGCCACAGTTCTCTGCATTTCCAACCCGTCTGCCAGGTTCCAAAGTATTGTCTGCTGACAAGGTTAGTCAACTCATTCTGGTATGAAGAGGCTTCAAATGATTTGTGGAAACTGGAATTAAAATATGCTTACTTTTTGCTGTGAAAAACATTTTGAAATCTGTACATTTTTTGTAATGTGCATTTTCTGTGAACTTTGTAAAGACTTTTTTTTTTTTTTTTTTGGACAGGCAGAGTGGACAGTGAGAGAGAGACAGGGAGAAAGGTCTTCCTTCCCTTGGTTCACCCCTCAATGGTCACCGCAGCCGCTGCAACCAGCGCACTGTGCTGATCCGAAGCCAGGAGCCAGGTGCTTCTCCTGGTCTCCCATGCGGGTGCAGGGCCCGAGGACTTGGGCCACCCTGCACTGCACTCCCGGGCCACAGCAGAGAGCTGGCCTGGAAGAGGAGCAACCAGGACAGAATCCAGCACCCTGACCCAGACTAGAACCCGGGGTGCCAGTGCTGCAGATGGAGGATTAGCCTATTGAGCCGCGGCTCCTTAGTGTGCTGTACATTGAGATTTAATGCTATAGCTAGTACTCAAACAGTATTTTTCACTTTATGTTTCTGTGTGGGAGCAAACTGTTGAAATCTTTACTTAATGTATGCTAAACTGATCTTCTGTATATAAAGAGAATCGAAAATGAATCTTGATGTGAATGGAAAGGGAGAAGGAGTGGGAAAGGGGAGGGTTGCGGGTGGGAGGGATGTTATGGGGGGGAGCCATTGTAATCCATATTCTGTACTTTGGAAATTTATATTCATTAAATAAAAGTAAAAAAAAAAAGACCTCTTGTAAACATAGATTTCAAAACTTCTAGCACCAAATTAATTTATCTTTTCATTCTCTTTTTCCATGAACTTTTAAAATATTATTTATTTATATATATAAAAGTCAGAGTTACAGAGAGAAGGGGCGAGGCAGAGAGAGAGAGAGATACATTCCATCTGCTGGATCACTCTCCAGATGGCTGCTTCAGCTGAGCCTGGACCACGCCAAAGACAGAAACCTGTAACTTCATCTGGGTCTCCCACATGGGGGACCGGGGCCCAAGCAGTTGGGTCATCTTCTGCTGCTTCCTGAGGCACATTACCAGGGAGCTGCTTTGGAAGTGGAGCAGCCTGGACTTCAACAGGCACTCATACGGGATGCTGGCAACACAGACAGCAGCTTAACCCATTGGGCCACAATGCCAGTCTCTTTTTTGAACTTTTTGAAGTACCTTTGTATGTTACTTAAACTCTCAAATTCTGCTTCTTCATTAGTAAAAAGAAGATAATCAAAACCTTATTGGTTGTTATGAAAATTAAATGAATATATGTATATTGTATACATACATGTATATGTATTCCAATAGAATAATTCAACTGGTAATTATAGTTGTTGCCACAACTATATGATTTGCATCAGCGGCTGGTCTGACATGACATACTTAAGTAGGTGTTGCTTGCCCTCTACTGGAATTATTTGAGCCTGTTTTGCCTCCTATGACAAATGAAGGTCATTGATCTTTTCACAAAGCTTCCCAAATTCTCATCAGCCCGTCATTCAGCACCGACCTTCCCAGTGGTGAATACACTGACCTTGCCAATGATGAGAGATGGATAATTAGCCATGCTCTTAACTCATGCAGATCACCATACCAGTCACTTTAATGTGGGGTGATAAAATTTGTAATTTTTATGAGGCTTACCCTGCAGATCTAAACTATAAAATATGCCATGGAAAGATAGTAGATAGCTGGAGGAAGTACCACCTGAGATTTAAAATATGATCCTAACAAACTTAGCTCAACTTCACCACCAGACTCCAGAATCAAAGAGAATGGGCACTGCAACAAAAAGCATGCATATGCCTTCTCTCTCCTTTTCCTTATTCTTTTTTTTTAATATTTATTTATTTATTTGAAAGTCAGAATTACACAGAGAGGCGAGGCAGAGAGAGAGAGAGAGAGAGAGGACTTCCATCCGCTGATTCACTCCCCAGTTGGCTGCAATGGCTGGAGCTGCACTGATCTGAAGCCAGGAGCCAGGAACCAGCAGCCAGGAGCTTCTTCTGGGTCTCCCACATGGGTGCAGGGGCCCAAGGACTTGGGCCATCTTCTACTGCTTTCCCAGGCCATAGCAGAGAGCTGGATCGGAAGTGGAGCAGCCAGGTCTCGAACTGGCACCCATATGGGATGCTGGCGATTCAGGCCAAGGCATTAACCTGCTGTGCCACAGCGCCAGCCCCCTTACCTAATTCTTATTTTAAGAACTTTAAAAAGTAGTCTCCAGTATGTACTTACAAATGCTTCTAGGTTTATCACTTCACACACAAAAGAGAATGCATCTCTAATGAGTTAATATTGAAACCAGTTTTCTCCTATTAGTAAGGATAGAACCAACCATCACCTCAAATGAGTTTTAATCAACGGGGGTAAAAGCAGAGGGCCCAGATACCCAAATCCCCCTAGGTGCGTTTCCCAGAGAGTTTCACCATTGACGTTATAGATCAGTCCCCACTCTCCACAATCACAAAATTAATGCGTCTGTTTTCTTTCTCCTTATCACCTGAGGATTGAAGCTTGCCCTATTGATTTTCTTCCATGCAAATCTTTCCCATAAGCTAATCTATGTATTCAGTTCAAGTCAGCAACTCTAAGTAAGCACAATGCATTGCCAAAGGTAAACCAAATACTGCAGATGACAAAAACAGTAACTGATGTGCTTATCTAAATTCTGTCCTGTTTAAAGTCGCTTGCCCTTACTTTTTCCCCTGATGACAGCTGGGTAGGTGCCTGAGGTTCTAAAGGAAGATTAAAGTGCTGGTGACTTAAAACACAGATGACCTGGGGCCCAGGGGCAGAGGATTTTCATGATCTCAGACTCTTTTTGGAGTTGACAAAACAAAACAAAACAAAAACTCAAGTTGATTTCTCAATTATAAATTGCCTCTGGTGTGAACTGTCCTATGTGTGGGCTGACAGAGAGAGCTGAAGACAACTTCTAAAAACTAAAAGTTACAGGACACCTTAGAGATCAACTCAACCAAAGCAGTCCCTCACAGCCCAGCCGAGACCCTCTCCCCAGAAAAAAACAACTCCTCCTGTCCCTCTTGCATTGGGTTTTAAACCCAGAGCCCTGGTTTCTTAAAACAAAATGTACTCATTAACGACATCTGACTTTATCTCAGATTAATCCAACCAGACTCCACTCTAATGGAGCCTGAATCACCTAAGAGATTATAAAAATTCAGGACCTCAAGCCTCATTTCTGACCTACTGACTCAGACTATACACTTTAACACAACTTTCAAGTGATTTGTACACAAATTCAAAAATTACAGATGTCTGGATTCTATCACCAGAAAATCTCATTCAATTTTGAAATGAGGCCTCTGCAATGATCTTCAAGGTCTGGTCTCTGAACAACCATCATCAACATCACCTGGGCAACTGTTAAAAATGTCAATTTGAAAAAAAAAATTGTCAATTTGAGGGGCCAGCGCTGTGGCACAGCAGGTAAAACTGCCGCCTGCAGTGCCGGTATCCTACGTGGGTGCCGGTTTGAGTCCTGGCTGCTCCACTTCCGATCCAGCTCTCTGCTATGGCCTGGAAAAGCAGTAGAAGATGGCCCAAGTGCTTGGACCCCTGCACCCACGTGGGAGACCCAGAAGAATCTTCTGGCTCCTGGCTTTGGATCAGCACAGCTCCAGCCGTTGCGGCCATTTGGGGAGTGAACCGTCAGATGGAAGACCTCTCTCTCTCTCTACCTCTCTACTCTGTGTAACCCTGACAAGTTTCATGTTAAAAATCAGTCAAATATCAGATTTCCTCAAGTACATAACCATTTAAATAATTAAAGCACATTTGATACCACCACCCCCTGCCACACCATGAATCTTCTCTTTTTAAGTAAATATATGGATATCTTTTTCAATGTGAAATGACCTTGAGTGCCCACACCATCCTAATTGCTTGGCCCTGAGGGACATCACTTTTGCTTCTCTTTATAAGTGATTTACAAATAGATGCCATATCACAAGTGCAATCTGACCCACAGAGAGAACACACCAAAAATTCTTTTCCCTGGGATGTTAGTTTGAAAGTAAACCTAAATATGTCCACTCCCTCATATAACTACTTAAAAACCATTGTGAAGTAGTGAGTCCCATTTGGGTAGGAGAGAGGTTATCAAAGTCCCCTAGTGATGTCTCTAATCCCATCCCCCTACTCTAGGTTTTGTACAGCTTTTGCATTCTGCATGACGACAGTTCTATGAAAACAAACAGGTTCTAGTTACTCTCTAACCTAGATCTGACACTGTGCCTCTTCCGGCCAAACTGCTTCAAAGAATATTCCCTCTGTGATTAGTCGCACTTCTTCACAGGGTAATACAAACTTCCCTTCTTTTCTTATTTTTAACCATCCCACTTCCATAGAGTTAAGTTTCTGCCTTTATGATATGTGGAGAGCACCACCTGTGTCTTATGGATTGTGCAAAGGTTAAGTAAGATATATGTAAACAGATTAGTCTTTTTTTTTTTTTTTTTTTTTGACAGGCAGAGTGGACAATGAGAGAGAGAGGCAGAGAGAAAGGTCTTCCTTTTGCCGTTGGTTCACCCTCCAATGGCCGCCGCGGCCGTTGTGCTGTGGCCAGCGCACCGCGCTGATCCGATGGCAGGAGCCAGGTACTTCTATTCTGCAGCATATCCCTATTATGTACCTGGGCTGTAGTATTTATAATTATCAACACTTAACTGTACCACATCAGACAAGGTCCATACTTTCAGTTTTTTAAATATTTTTAAAATAATTTTTAATATACTAACTCTGTCATTTGATCCATTAATGCTGTTTTCCTGTCTTCAATCTTCAAGCTGGAAGTAAGTAGAACCCTGATGGGATAGTTTCTGGTATTTAAGAAAGCTATATATATATGCAAGTAAAAAATACAGTCCAATCCAAGAATAATGGAAAGATATCATACTAACAAAGTAGAACACATATCTTATATAATAAAAGAGGGTACTTCAGAAAATTGGTGATGGGGCAGATATTTGGCTTCACATTTAAGATGCTCACATCCAGTGCTGGAGTTTCTGGGTTCAACTTCAACTCCCAGATCTGCTTCTATTTCCAGCTCTCCTCCTAATGCTCACTCTTGGAGGCACCCAGTATCGGTTCACATATTTGGTTTCTTACCATCCCCATGGGAGATCTGGGATTCTGACTTTCGGCTAGCCCAATCTAGGCTGTTGTGGGCATTTGGGGAGTGAACAAGAGGATGGGAACACTCTCTGTCTCTCAGTCTCTCTCTCTTGCTCTCTCTCTGCCTCTATCAGATGAATACATACATTAAAAAGCTTTTAAAGTTTTTGGAAAATGGAATTAAAAGGTAACTTTATTTTGGTGCAAAATTTGTTGAAATCCATACATATTAGGTGTCTTCAAAACATTCATGAAAAATGACATTTGTGAAAAATACACATGGATTTCAAAAATTTTGCTACCAAAATAAACATCTTTTGCTTCCATGTTCCATGGACTTTTTGAAATACACTTGTACTAAATTAATTAGATACGTGTTAAATAGAAATACAGTTAAATGAATTTTCAGAGTAGGACAATCTTAGATAGTAACATGGAGAACACCAGTTCTGAGATGGAACTTAATCACTGAATATTTATTAATGAAAAGGGGATTTTTAGATCAAAGCAAGTGTATGAATGGTTAGAGACAGGGATGATCAAGATCTACTATATAGATGGAAAATGATACCAACCTTCCAATCCTTGCTTTTGTTTGGTGAGTAAGCATTTCCATTTGGATGTTCTACCTATGTTTATCTACAATTATAAGAGTTTTGAATATATTCTGCAAGTTCATGGGTGGACTATTCACACATGCTAACCATTTAAAGTTTCTGGCCTGGAATGATGATGTGATTGGTTTACACTCAAAATTTATATGCCAAAGAAAAATACTGCCAATGTGGGAAAATAGTTTACATAAATATTTGGAGATGAGGAGAGGAGAGAACCAAAATTATGGATAAAATGCCACATAGTTCGCTCTTTTCATTAATCTTCTCTGTTGTATGAATATCCACAATATATGATGTACCATCTGGAAAACCAAACTTAGGAAGGCCAGAAGGCTAATGTTTTATATATCTCCCAAATCCCATATTCTTTGGTCTCCAAAGTATTATAAAATAGATACAGAATCAATACACTTTATTTCTTTTCCAACTTTGTGACTCATAACCACTCACTCTGTTACGAAACTTGGATTATATCTGTAATTCTCTAAAACATTCCACTTGAAATGTTTTTACAGAACTATCTAACATGCTCTAAATAGTGATAAAAATCTTTTCATATTCAGTACTTCTTATTAAAAAATGCACTGAGTGATTAATTTATGCAAATTTCTGTCAACTGCCATTGGGAATTTATAAGGTAATGAGGGTACTAAAGTGTGTATGCCTTTGTAAAAAACACAAGAGAGCAAGGAGCGTTTGCTGCAATGGTTAAATCACTGCTCAGGACACAAGCATCCCTTATCACAGTGCCTACTTTGAGTCCAGCCTCTCACCCAGCTTCCTTTTAATGCATGCCTTAAAGCAGCAAACGAGTGCTCAAATGCTTGGGTCCTTGACACCCACAGGGGGAAGTGGATGGAGTGCTGGGCACCCTGATTTGACCTGGCCCAGCCCCAGATGATGAGCTTTCGACAAGTGAACCAGAAATTAGATCTTTCCCTGTCTCTGTCTGTCTGTGTCTCTCTCTGCGTTTGAAATAGACCAAAAATAAAATACAAGACAGTATTACATAAGAAATGAGAAATTAAGATCCAATCACTGTCACTAGGGAAATCATCAGGAACAAGGTAAAATTTGAACTGGGACTGGGAAGAAAAAGCAGTATGATTGAAATTGGGATGCTCTCACCAGGCAGGAGTAAGATGGTATGTTTCAAACTCCAGAAAGTGTCATGGTCTCCTGGCCAAATAAATGCAGATAAACTTGATAGTTACCATTCCCCAGATTCCAGTCGGTCGAAAGTACTCACTCTACGCCTATTATTTTCTCATTTTACCTATATTGGCCATGATGGTCAACTTTATTGGTCATTTTGGGCCATAACATCTCAAAGTCAGATTTTGGGTACAATTTTATGGCAATCTAGGTCTGTATGAGTAGGAACCATCTCTTCTTACAAGTGGTATGCAGATTGTACCCAAAATCTGACTCTGAGATGTTAACAAAGAACATCTGATATATATTTTTAAGAAGTTAAATAATGTATAGTTTTCAATTTTTGTTCTTTTTCTCAATTCAAAGTATTTGTTCTTTATAATGAATCATTATGCATTTTTCTCTATGTAATTGTATTAGCTTCCCTTCTCCTTTATCAATCCCAAAATAATGATATAATTAATATTAATTGGTTAGAGCCTACCCATCTAAAAAAAATTTTTTTTTGACAGGCAGAGTGGACAGTGAGAGAGAGAGACAGAGAGAAAGGTCTTCCTTTGCCGTTGGTTCACCGTTCAATGGCTGCCGCGGCCAGCGCGCTGCAGCCGGCGCACCGCACTGATCTAAAATTATTTTGAGATTTATTTATTTATTTTGGAAGTCAGAGTTACAGAGAAGGAGGGAGAGACAGAGAGAAAGAGATATTCCATTCATTGGTTCAATCCCCAGATGGCTGCAATGGCCTGCACTGGACCAGGCTGATGCCAGAAGCCAGGAGCCAAGAGCCAGGAGCTTCATCTAGGTCTCCAACATGAGTGGCAAATGCCCAAGTACTTGGGCCATCTTCTGCTGCTTTTCTCAAGCCATTAGCAGTGAACTGGATCACAGGTGGAGCAGCCAGGATATGAATCAGTGCACATGTGGGATGCTGGCACAGCAGCTGGCAGCTTTACTTGCTAACACTGGCCCATATAATATTTTATATACATATAAATGCATCTGCTTTCCCTTTATTTGTCCCTTCCTTTTTTATACAAACTAAGATAATATAAATATAGTAAACATTCTTCTCTGCATTTTTTCTAGGGTAACAATATTAACACTTAATGGGGCAATAGGTATAGATACAAGTATTTATATCTGAATTTAAAAAAGGGAGAGAACGATCCAACATGGAAAGCGGGATACACAGCAGACTCGTAGAATGGCAGATGTCTTACACAGCACGCTGGCTTCAGATTCAGCCCTTAAGGCATTCGGATCCAGCTGAAAAGCCCATGAGAGTATTTCAGGCATGGAAAGCCAAGACACTTTGGCTAAAAAAAAAATTACCTAAATGAAAGCTCTCTGTGAGTGAGATCACAGTGGAGAGAACAGACCATCAAAGAAGGAGGTACCTTTCCCTGAAGGGAGGAGAGAACTTCCACTTTGACTATGATCTTGTCTAAATATGATCAGAGTCGGCGAACTCAAAAGGCCACCATATCATTGGCAACTCATGACAAGAGCCTAGGGTGATTACTGATGCCATAAACAAGAGTGTCAATTGTTAAATCAACAACAGGAGTCACTGCGCACTTACTCCTCATGGAGGATCTCTGTCCTAAATGTGCTGTACATTGTGATTTAATGCTATAACTAGTACTCAAACAGTACTTTATACTTTGTGTTTCCGTGTGGGTGCAAACTGTTGAAATCTTTACTTTATATATGCTAAATTGATCTTCTGTATATAAAGAGAATTTAAAATGAATCTTGATGTGAATGGAAGGGGAGAGGGAGCGGGAGAGGGGAGGGTTGCAGGTGGGAGGGAAGTTATGGTGGGGGGAAAAAGCCATTGTAATCCATAAGCTGTACTTTGGAAATTTATATTCATTAAATAAAAGTTAAAAAATAGATACAACTATTTATATTAACTGAATAGCATTCATAAAATGAACAATAACCATTTAAAACATTTCCCCTGTAACTATCATTTATGGTTGTAAGTATTTGATGTTAGAGTAATAAAGAGCTTTATACACACATCTTTTATTATTACTTTTATTTCATTATGATATCTGACTAATTGTGAGATTTTAAAAAGCAAAGCAAAAGTACACATTGATTAGGGCCAGCACTGTGATGCAGCAGGTTAAAGCCCTGGCCTGGAGCACTGGCATCCCATATGGGCACTGATTTGAGTCCTGGCTGCTCCTCTTCCTCTCCGCTATGGCCTGGGAAAGCAGCAGAAGATGGTCTAAGTGCTTGGACCACAGCACCGACGTGGGAGACCTATAAGAAGCCCCTGGATCCTGGCTTTGGATTGGCTCAGGTCTGGCCATTGCGGCCATCTGGGGAGTGATCCAGTGGATAGAAGATCTCTGTCTCTCTGTCTCTGTCTCTGTCTCTCTCTCTCTACTTCTATCTGTAACTCTTTCAAATAAATAAAATAAGTCTTAAAAAAATTAAAAGTATACATTGATTTTCAGATTACAGAGAGTCATTTTACTTTTCAAGGTGGAGAGTGATCTTGGGAATTAATACGTCCACCACCAGTCCATAAGGGTGCCTCATTTCCTAAACTTTTTTCAGCAGTCAACAAGTCACCTCCATGTTGTCAATGGAGGACATGTATGTTATTGTTTTTGTTTATTATTATCAGGCTACTGATGAAGTTTGGCCATTTTTTCATATGCTTTTCAAAATGGCATTTAATTTCTCATAAATTTCTTACTTAAATTACCCATTTTTCTTCAACTGAATTTTTTCTTTTAATATAAATCTATAGTTCTTAGTATATTAAATAAATTTACTTTTTTGTTATTTTTGTGATATAATGTTTTCTATTTTTCCTTTGTTTATTTTTGATTTATTCAAATATTACCTAACCTGTTAGAAGTTTTGCTGTTGCTATTTACTTTGTGAATTGCTGGTTTTTTACTTCTCAAAAATTACAATATACATTCTTAAACAGTTATATCACTTTGTATCTTCTATTTAGAGCCATGATTCATCTGGGTTGTGGGCATGCATTGCATGTGATATAAGATATATATATATATATACTTTTAGATTCTTTTATTTGGAAAACTTTATCAATCAAGATTCTGGTATGAAAAAGATCAAATTTTCTAAAAATTGATGGTAAATAAGGTTGAACAAATTTGAAGAAAACCAACAAGTAAGAATATACCTTTTGCTTTCCTTAGACTTGTGACATTGTAGGAAAAGGCCACCTAACTGAATTATTTCCTTCAGTAAAGCAGTGAAATCAACCCAACCCATCAGACAGTTATATGGAGGAATAAACAGACAATCTCACTTCCCTTTTCCAATCTATGTTCATCTCTTTGATGTCCCTTTTGGCTGAACTCAAAAATGGTGATAATCAGTGCAATCCTCAGCATTGGTCAATGGCAAAGGATGGAAAGAAGATCCAATATGGCAGGGCCAGCACTGTGGCGCAGTGGGTAAAGCTGCCTCCTGCAGTGCTAGCATCCTATACGGGCTCCAGTTTGAATCCTGGCTGCTCCAGTTTTGATCCAGCTCTCTGCTGTGGCCTGGGAAAGCAGTAGAAGATGGCCCAAGTTCTTGGAACCCTACACCAGCTTGGGAGACCCAGAAGAAGATCCTAGCTCCTGGCTTTGGATTGACATGGCTGTGGCTCCTGCAGCCATTTGGGGAGTGAACCAGTGGATGGAAGACCTCTCTCTCTGCCTCTCCTTCGCTCTCTGTGTAACTCTGACTTTCAATTAAATAAATAAAAATAAACTGACTTTCAAATAAATAAATCTTTAAAAAAAAAACAAGATCCAATATGGCAGCCACTAGTTAAATGTGGTCACTGAGTGTTTGAAATGTCACTGGACTGTGTTCAGAGGCACTGTGTGAAATAGGTATTGTGTTTAAAAAATGTACGAAAGCAAGCAAGACAAATATGAAAGATCTCACTAATAGTTTCTTATATTCTTGCATGTTAAATGGTAATATATTGGGTTAAATGAAATATATTAAAATTAATTTAATCTGTCTCTTTTTACTTCTTAAATGTGTCTACTAGTCTGAAATTACACATGTAACTGCAGTAGTGATATAGAGTGATAAATGGAAAGTATTCATGTATTGTTAAATGATTGAATAATTTCCTTCTCATTAAATTCAACTGCCATATTTTACATACATCAGGTTCCTCTATGAAATAAAGTTCATTACTAAAATCTCTAGTCTGGTCTACATATCCACTAGCTTACTCTTAGTCTAACAACATGCTGCCAGTTTTGTCAGTATCAGTTGCCTTTAGTTCCCTTTCATAATCATTTCCATGTATTTGTTATCTATGTGAAACTGAAAATTCTTACTTCAAAAACGTCAATTGGTAATCTAATTCAAAGTTTATTATAAAAAATGTATTGAAATAATCTAATATTGGACTGTACATGCACATTTGGAGAGAAGGGTTATTTTTATGTTGTTAATTAACCACATTCATGTGGCAGGCATTTGATGCAGAGAGTGAGACACAACTTGGGACGCCCTTGTCAGAGTACGCAGGTTTGACTTTTGGCTCCACACCTAATTGCAGCTTCCTGCTAATATACACCCTGGTAGGTGGCAGATGATGGCTCAAGTAGGTAGATCCCTGCCGCCCCAGGGTTGACTCAGATTGAATTCCTGATTCCTGGCCTCATCCTGGCCCAACTGTGGCTAACTGTGGCTCACTGTGGGTGCTTGGGGATGGAGGCAGTGAACAAGCAGATGGAAGATCTCTTTTTGTCTCTGTTTCTGTCTCACTCTAAATTAAACTTGAAAATGAAAGTAATAAAATCTAGTGAAATGGTCTGTTACTCCATTTATCAAGATTTTGTTTTTGCTTTTCTGGAACATTTTATAGACTGATTCATATAATGTGTTGTATGTTTCTTACTAAATTCATGTTGAGGTATTTTATAGCATTTTATCATTATTATAAAAGTTTTTTTCTATTCTATTCTTGATTTATTATTGTTTAAATTTTAAAAATTGTGATTTACAGGCCGGCGCCGCGGCTCACTAGGCTAATCCTCCACCTTGCGGCGCCGGCACACCAGGTTCTAGTCCCAGTCGGGGCACCGGATTCTGTCCCGGTTGCCCCTCTTGCAGGCCAGCTCTCTGCTGTGGCCCAGGAATGCAGTGGAGGATGGCCCAAGTGTTTGGGCCCTGCACCCCATGGGAGACCAGGATAAGTACCTGGCTCCTGCCATCGGATCAGCGCGGTGTGCCGGCCGCAGCGCGCCAGCCGCGGCAGCAATTGGAGGGTGAACCAACGGCAAAGGAAGACCTTTTTCTCTGTCTCTCTCTCTCACTATCCACTCTGCCTGTCAAAAAAAAAAAATTGTGATTTACAGATTTATTTTACAATCAAATATCAAAGTTATTAATTTCCTTATGCATTTTAAATGAAGGCATACACTCAATGTTCTAAATTAATTTTCTTTTCTCATGACTTATTTTAAATTATATAAATGCCTACTAAACTTCTGATTAATAGTGATAATAGTGGTTATCCCCGTCAGATCCAGATTTTAATGAGAATGACTTTAAAATTGCAATACATTTTTTAAGATTATGTTTTCTCTTAGTCTGAGTAAATAATTAGAATAATGTACCCATAGAATACTACTATTATTTTACTTACACTGATTTTTAATTAGAATGATTTTTATTTTCCTTTATCTATATATCCTTAATTTATTACATTATGGAACTGGTTTTACTTAAATATCTTGTTCAGGTTTTAATAAATTAAGTAAAATGAATAATTTTGACATTTCTAGAATATTCTCAACTTGTTCATAGTATTCTAATATTTAACTTATTAATATTTTTCTGAATTTTCACACTGTACAAAATAATTTTATCTATAGTTTTTATTTTTTTTTCAAATTTGAATAGGATAGCTTGTGATAACCTATAAAGTTAATTGGAAAAATTTTGAAATTTTTCTGTGGCTTGGGACTATCAGAGTTATGAATAGTTATGAACTCATTCTCATGTAACTGTTGAAGAACCTATAATTCCTAAAGCCATCTGATTTTGATACCTTTTAATTATTTAAAAGACTCACAAATCTCTATGATTATCTTTCTGTTGGGGCTTTGTAACTCTATCTCAAAGTAATATTCCTAATTGATTACAAAATCATCTATTTTTCTGCTATTTAAATATATTCTCAAAGAGTTACACACAATATACCCTGGTAAATTTCAAATATAAATCAGGTTAAAATTTTTCATTTTTGGCCCATCTCTTAAGTGGGTTGTTGGTTTTGTTTTTGTGGAGTTTCTTGATCTCTTTGTAGATTATTAACCCTTTATCTGTTGCATAGTTTGCAAATATTTTTTCCCATTCTGTCGGTTGTCTCTTCACTCTCCTGACTGTTTCTTTTGCAGTACAGAAACTTCTCAATTTGATGCAATCCCAATAGTTGATTTTGGCTTTGACTGCCTGTGCCTCCTGGGTCTTTTCCAGAAACTCTTTGCCTGTGCCAATATCTTGAAGGGTTTCTCCAATGTTCTCTAGTAACTTGATGGTGTCAGGTCGTAGATTTAGGTCTTTAATCCATGTTGAGTGGATTTTTGTGTAAGGTGTAAGGTAGGGGTCTTGCTTCATGATTCTGCACGTGGAAATCCAATTTTCCCAGCACCATTTATTGAATAGACTGTCCTTGCTCCAGGAATTAGTTTTAGATCCTTGATCAAATATAAGTTGGCTGTAGATGTTTGGGTTGATTTCTGGTGTTTCAATTCTGTTCCATTGGTCTATCCATCTGTTTCTGTACCAGTACCATGCTGTTTTGATTACAAGTGCCCTGTAGTATGTCCTGAAATCTGGTATTGTGATGCCTCCGGCTTTGTTTTTGTTGTACAAGATTGCTTTAGCTATTCGAGGTCTCTTGTGCCTCCATATAAATTTCAGCATCATTTTTTCCAGATCTGAGAAGAAGGTCTTCGGTATCTTGATTGGTATTGCATTGAATCTATAAATTGCTTTTGGGAGAATGGACATTTTGATGATATTGATTCTTCCAATCCATGAGCATGGAAGATTTTTCCATTTCTTGGTATCGTCTTCTATTTCTTTAAGGTTTTGTAATTTTCATCGTAGAGATCTTTAACGTCCTTGGTTAAGTTTATTCCAAGGTATTTGATTGTTTTTGTAGCTATTGTGAATGGGATTGATCTTAGAAGTTCTTCCTCAGCCATGGCATTGTCTGTGTATACAAAGGCTGTTGATTTTTGTGCATTGATTTTATACCCTGCTACTTTGCCAAACTCTTCTATGAGTTCCAATAGTCTCTTAGTAGAGTTCTTTGGGTCCCCTAAATAAAGAATCATGTCATCTGCAAAGAGGGATAGTTTGAGTTCTTCCTTCCCAATTTGTATCCCTTTAATTTCTTTTTCTTGCCTAATAGCTCTGGCTAGAACCTCCAGAACTATATTGAATAGCAGTGGTGAGAGTGGACATCCCTGTCTGGTACCAGATCTCAGTGGAAATGCTTCCAACTTTTCCCCATTCAATAGGATGTTGGCTGTGGGTTTTTCATAGATTGCTTTGATTGTATTGAGGAATGTTCCTTCCAAACCCAGTTTGCTTAGAGTTTTCATCATGAAAGGGTGTTGTATTTTATCAAATGCTTTCTCGGCATCTATTGAGATAATCATATGGTTTTTCTTCTGCAGTCTGTTAATGTGGTTTTAATTTTGTATTTGTTTCCTCTATTTTTTAAATTAAGATAACCAGTATTTAGAGGAATTCATTGAATTGGGCAACTCTCTCCACTTATTTATCTCATTTACTTTTATGTCTTTACTGAAATATTTTTCATTTTTGCTTTTATTTTACTAGATTATCAAAAGTAAAATTTAGTCAATTTTTTAATTTAAAAAATTCAGATACAATTATCGCTCTAAGTATAGTTTTAGTTTGACCTTATGTTACATTTGATTGCTTTCATTCACATATATATATATATAATTTCTAATATAAGTTTAATATCAATTAGATTTAAAAATACTTATAGTACTTTTTTGAAATTGTAAGAGGGAAAATTTTGTTCTCTTGCATTGATATTTTTGAGGTAGTACTTGTATATTTATTTCTTTGTTTTTGTCATATGGTATGATCGGACTATAACCAAAGTATTTGGCCTGCAAATTATGTAATATTTGGAAGTTAAAATTTTCTTTGTTTCTAATAACATTAGAAGATTTTTCAATAAATATTTTACCAATTTAAGAAAATAATATGTATGTGTGTTTTCTCTGGGTAAATATGTGATCATATTCAAATTCCTGTTTGATTTTTGCTTATTGTATTTTCAAATTTTGTTAAAGACCAATAGATAAACCCCTTTTACATATTTTGCTGCTATGAAGTTTGGTACAAGAAGGTAAAGACTACCATACTTCTATAGACTGTACTCTTTAGAAAAACAAAATATTCCTTTTTCTTGAAATTAAGGCAGGCAGCATTCAGCGAATATTAACAAGCCAGATTCCTTTTTTGCGTTATGTTACATGGATATAACAAATACAAAATACATATAATACATGCATATTTACATATGTGTGTATTTATATTTCCTTTATGTTAAATGATTTTTAAATCGAAACATAACAATCTTAAAGGCCAAAATCTTAAGTATGAAGCTTGTTAAATTATTATGAATGACTTTGGGCTGCAACTACCAAAAGGAGTAATAAATATAACATCCCCAGGATCAAAGAAACCGCCCTCAAGCTCCTCTCCTGTCATTTCCCTCTACACACCTTCATCTATACACCTGAGAGATGGATTTTGTTTAAGGTGCTTTCCCCTACCTCCAACCACGCACCCTACTTTCTTGTTTGTGTTCATGACTGTGTGTAATCCCATCAAAAGAATTGGGACTTGTGGCCGGCGGCTCAATAGACTAATCCTCTGCCTGCAGCACTGGCACCCTGGGGTTCTAGTCCGGGTCAGGGCGCCGGATTCTGTCCCGGTCTCTCCTCTTCCAGTCCAGCTCTCTGCTGCAGCCCAGGAAGGCAGTGGAGGATGGCCCAAGTGCTTGGGCCCTGCACCCGCATGGGAGACCAGGAGAAGCACCTGGCTCCTGGCTTCTGATCTGCACGGTGCGCTGGCCGCAGCACGCTGGCCGCAGCAGCCATTGCGGGGTGAACCAACAGAAAAGGAAGACCTTTCTCTCTGTCTCTCTCTCTCTCTCTCACTGTCTACTCTGCCTGTCCAAAAAAAAAAAAAAAAAAAAAAAAAAAAAAAAAAATTGGGACTTGCTTCTAGCTGAAGAGCAAATCTGTTAAACATGATGAAAGATGAAATATTATTCTATGTATAATTATGATGTGAATAACTTCATGTGTCTCAAGAGAAACATTGTATTGATGAATACAGGACCACCTTGTGGTCAATGATATGGCAAGGAAGTGAGCATAGCCTCTGACAAAAGATACTAGGACCTACGGGCAGCTGCGGGCAAGAAGCCAGGTCTCTCATGCTAGGGCCTCAAGAGAATTGAAGCTGCTTCCGTCCTGACTGCACGTGGATGAGGACTCTGCCAAGCCTCCGGCTGACAAGGCGACTGAGCAGATCTGTTGATTACTGCTTTGGGACACCCTAAACAGAGAACCTCGTTAACAATGTCAGATCCACAGAAGACATAAAATAATACATGTGTTGTTTTAAGCCTCTAGATTTGTGATAATATGTTATGCAACGATACGTAACCAATATACCCCAGTTCTGAATTCCGTCACCATATGTTTGCCCACTTGGCACCTTATATAAACATGAGCAGTACACGGTCATTTGTACTTGCCGTCTTGAACTCATCGTTACGTTGCTGCTACAGCTCTTTGATGCCTTAGTATATATACATTGCAAGTTGTATGGCTTTTTAATTTGGCTTTATGAGTGTGCGATGCTGTTCATCTGGCCTTTCACTAGGCAGCTAGGAGAGTCAGCCCTCGTGTTTTGGTAGTTAGAATGCCATGATGGTGGTGGGCAAAGCGTACATCCATGCTTTACCCAGTCGTCTTCCTGACTCCTCGCCATTTTATCACTAAATTATACCAAGGAACAACTCATGTCTTTTCATTTCTTACCTTTTAAATTTGTCATTATGCAGACAAATTTATCTTTAATTCAATTCACAATTTTAATATTTTTTAAATTAGTTGTGTGAATAGTACTTAGAAAATTCTGCTTATATAGTTTTATTTTGCCTCTAGCTAGTATGCTCTGATAGAGCTGTAAATGAGCTCCATGTTCATTATGCAAATGAATATAACCAGACAATTAAATGGGTGCAGTGTGGTGGCATCATTTTAGGGATCTAATTTGGGGTTTCTGGCCTTTGGGCTTAGATAACTATGGGAACCACATTAGATGCTCTTGGTAAACAATAAACATTTCAAACAGAAAACGTACTGAAAAGGGTATAACCTAAAGTAGGTGATGGGCACATAGCACTCGGCGCCAGTGATTACTCCATCATGTTTCATGCACAAAAGTTACTTCAGTATCCTGTTCCACTTTACTTTTGTGAACAACTCTCTCAATCTTCAGGTTTAAGGATGACTCGGCTATTTCTACCAGGTTCTGCTTGATAAACTAGAATATGTATAATTTCATCTACTTAGCATTATGAAAGAAAGCCAGAATCAAATAGAAAAACTTTCTTAATGTATTAGACATGGAATTAAATCTAGATACTGTTTTTGGTTTTGTCTCTCTCTCTCTCTCTCTCATACACACACACAAACACACACACACAGCTTTTCTCTTTGGATAGATAACTTTAGCTTTCTGCATCTTTATTTCCTCCTTTGATGAAAAAAAAAAAAAAACAAGATAAAGGTGTGATAGGTGGATCAAATGATCAGACACAGACAACTAAAGCCTTAGATACTAAGCTAGAAAGAGTATTAAAGACAATCCGATTCAGTCTTTATTTGCAGAAGGATGATCCTGATGCTAGGTAAGGAAAATAACATTTTTTGGTATCTAGTTAGTGGGTCCCGGTTTTGTTTTAATTCAATTTCAGATTTTTCTTTTACTATGTGACTCTAATTTCTAAGAACAATTTTTAATGCTTCACAAAATACATACATGATTCCATATCTTTGTCTTGGAATCTATCAACTGGAATTCTTTTGGTAAGTAAAATAATATAATCAATGAATAACCATGCTGGTCTATGTATGATCCACAGATAATTCTATAATCCTATCTTCTCATTCAACAATGCTGAAACATGAAGACAGACATCAACCCCAGGGAAAAATGGAAGAATAAATGGGATATGACTCTAAATATGGTCCAAGAAAACTGAAAGTATTCCCAAAAGTGTCTCCTGGTCAACTTCAGGGAAACAAACTCATAATAATTTTTACCAATAATTTTTCTCATTTTTTATGGGTAAGACTTTATTTTTTATTAATGAATTTATAATTATAAATTATAATTTGATTACCAACTGTTCAGCTCATCAGAAGTAGCTACTATCATTACTGCCAGATACAATTCTTGGATTTTGAAGGACCACACGGGAAGTAGGGTAGTCCTTATAACTGGCTCTGGATATCTCACAAAGCCAAAGTCTTCAGAGAGAGCTGAAATTACTTTGATGAAATTGTCTAAACACACAGCCGTCCTACCTACACAGAATTAGTTGCAAATGAGCAGAAATTTCTGTAATGCCTTCTAGCAATCTCAAAGAAGTGCTTTCAAATGGTGGGGAAAGGTCATGATTTTTTTTCTTTCAAGCTGTTTTAAAAGGATTATTATCAAAATAATTACAATTTCCAACTAATCACATATATGTTTAATAGAATGGACAAACGCTCAAGGCCAGCATTCCATCAGAGCACTCAGAGAATTTCTATGTAGCTCACATATCCTGCCTGTCACTATTCTCATGCACATAATTCCTCAAAATCCTCCTAGAAAAATCTCCCTCTTGCCGCTGGGCAGGGAGACCCAGAAATAAAAACAAAGTCAGCTGCTGGCTTAAGCCACTAGCAAGTCATGGAGGGGGACCTTTATCTGGCAGGCAGGGCCCAATCACTCCTACTCCTGGGTAGTTTCCTAACTTGCACTCTGCTGTAATTTGTACAGTGTCTTCAGAAATGTTGATGCATACTTGAATCTGTATGTCACAGTCCTAAGACAGTAGTATCATTTTAATGAGACATTTCTCCCCAAGTTTAAGGGCTATGAAGTATATTTTACAACATTCCTGGGCACTTGTGAAGATCAAATCAGGGAAAACAAAGATCTTAGAAACCAGGGAATATTCTGAGAGGCTACTTGGAAGAATGTCTTAGTTGCCTGGGATAAGGAATATAAACCAGTGACTGATGAAGTCTATGAATATTCAAGAATAAAAAAGACAAAATCCATTTCACAATAAGTCTGATGGCAAGGATTTTATCAGATGGTTCTTCAAATTCTGTTCTGGGAGAATATATATCAACTCAGGTATAAACTATCAGTATATATAGGAACAGGCTGAAAGAGAACTGTTTCAAGGGTGGGAAACATCCAAACCACAGGCCACAGAAGTCCAGCAGGACACCGGCCCTGTGGCATAGAGGGTAAAGCCTCTGCCTGCAGTGCCAACATCCCATATGGGCACTGGTTCTAATCCCGGTTACTCCACTTCTAATCCAGCTCTCTGCTATGGCCTGGGAAAGCAATGGAAAATGGCCCAAATCCTTGGGCGCCTACACCCACATGGGAGACCCAGAGGAGGCTCCTGGCTCCTGGCTTCTGGCTCCTGGCTTCTGGTTCCTGGCTTTGGATCTGTGTTGCTCTGGCTGTTGCAGCCAACTGGGGAGTGAATCAGCAGAGGGAAGACCTCTCTCTCTCTGCCTCTCCTTCTCTCTCTGTATAGCTTTGACTTTCAAGTAAATAAATAAATCTTTAAAAAAAAAAGTCCAGCAAAATCACTTGATCTGGGCCTGTCAAAGCAACTGTAGGCGGGACTTGAAATTCATTAAATCTATAGCAGGCTAAATTTTAAGTTGATAATTTCATATGGCACACAAATTATGTTATAAATATCCAAATAACCCTTGGCAAAAATAAATTCCTTAGTAATCACATACCGTTTTCACAGAGTTGATAATATAGTTACACAAATGTATTGCCAATACGTAGCCTAGACTCAGGTGTTTAAAACATATTCGCTGAATAAAGCTATAAAGGAAATAATTAGCATCCTTTGTTTTACAGTAGAGGATTCTAAATTCTAAAGAAAGTATTTGTCTAAGATCAGTCATCAAATCTCGAAGCTCACTGCCATTTAAGCAAAACACAAAGATCCTCAAGCTGAAAGGTGAATAGAAGAGAAGGCCTGCCAGGTGGTCTCAAATTCCAGGTCCCTGATAATTCGGGCTGTCACCAAAAGTTCAGCTTTTCCTTTTCTTCTTTTCTTGGCAGCTTAAAAATGTGGCAATGCTATAAAACTTGATATTGGCAGTGCTTCATCCCAAATCCTTTTAATTGCGACCCAACATCTCATTAGCCTATCAAGCAGCTTTCGCACCTTCACTGATTAAGGTGGTTTTTTTCCCCCCTTTTACCCTAAAGAAATAATAACCAGCTTCTTATTTGCACTTCTTATGAAAAGTCTTTTGCTTAAACACCATCTTGCTGTATGTGAAGTGTATGTATTTTTGTACCTGAGAGTTAATCATCATTCAATTAGCATCTTAGGTATTACTTGAGAACTTTGTTTTTCTTGCTTTCTGTGCACCTGATATATCATGAAGAACAAGATATGTAGAGGAATCAAGTTGCCATATATTTATTGGGATAATTAAAAACAGTCCCAAATGGAATCAGCAGTTAGATACAAAGCAGATAAGTGCAAACTGATTAGGAAATAAACTTGAATCTGAATCTATGGAGGCATCAAATCTCAGGATAGGAAGGGATCATAGAGGTCATCTCATCCCTCTGTACATTCCAGTTCGTTCAATCATTCTATTTATGCTGGAAAATGCTAAGAATGGCAAACAGTCTTAGCCAAGTCAACCCTTTGCAGCTTAAGCTTTTTCTTTCTCTAATGTTTTTGTTATCTTTTGTTATATTTCATTGACACTGAGCTGAAAACTTTCTCCCTGAAATTTATGACTGCAGTTCTCTCACCTGGAGCTATATAAAAAAGTACATTAGTTCTTTTCATTCCTTCCACATTAAAAGAGAGCTAACCAGTCCTCTCAAAATTTACCGTTTTTAAATCCTAAATCTTTTAATTCTATTCCTTATCTCATGGTAGACATCTATGATTATACTTAAAACCATGAAAGATAAATGGTAAGAAGTTATCAGCATTCAAATGAAGTAAAATATTTTTTAACTTTTATTTAGTAAATATAAATTTCCAAAGTACAGTTTATGGATTACAATGGCTTCCCCCCCATAACTTCCCTCCCACTCGCACCTCTCCCATCTCCCGCTCCCTCTCCCATTCCATTCACATCAAGATTCATTTTCAATTCTCTTTATATACAGAAGATCGATTTAGTATATATTAAGTAAAGATTTCATCAGTTTGCACCCACACAGAAACACAAAGTGTAAAATACTGTTTCAGTACTAGTTATAGCATTACTTCACATTGGACAACACGCCAGGACAGATCCCACATGAGAAGTAAGTACACAGTGACTCCTGTTGTTGACTTAACAAACTGACACTCTTGTTTATGGCGTCAGTAATCTCCCTAGGCTCTAGTCATGAGTTTCTAAGGTTATGGAAGCCTCTTGAGTTCTCCAACTTCGATCTTATTCAGACAAGGTCATAGTCAAAGTGGAAGTTCTCTCCTCCCTTCAGAGAAAGGTACCTCCTTCTTTGATGACCTGTTCTTTCTACTGGGATCTTACTCGCACAGATTTTTCATTTAGGTTATTATTATTTTTTTTTTTTTGGCCAGAGTGTCTTGGCTTTCCATGCCTGAAATACTCTCATGGGCAACTCAGCCAGATCCGAATGCCTTAAGAGCTGATTCTGAGGCCAGAGTGCTATTTAGGACATCTGCCCTCTACAAGTCTGCTGTGTATCCCGCTTCCCATGTTGGATTGTTCTCTCCCTTTTTTATTCTATCAGTTTACAGCAATAGGTGCCTACATCAAGAAATTGGAAAGGCACCAAATAAATGAGCTTTCAATTTATCTCAAGGATCTAGAAAATCTGCAGCAAACCAGACCCAAATCTAGTAGGAGAAGAGAAATAATTAAAATCAGAGAAGAAATCAATAGGATTGAATAAAAAAAAATTACAAAAAATCAGTCAAATGAAGTAAAATATAAATAACCAAGGAAAACAGAGTCCAAACTCTATCCAACTTGCAAGGATGAAGCTAAGAAGCACTTCTTCCAAGAAGTCATCTATGACAATTTCAGCAAGTAGAACCCAGACAACTCCCTATGTAATTCCATAGGTGGCAACTTAGTTGCTCACAGATTTATGATAGGATTGACTCCTTGTTCTACAAGGATAGAAGAGAAAGAAAAGTATTTTGGTAGATTAATAGGTATGGATACTTTATAAGATACATGCAATATTTTCAGGGGAATCACAACTTTTTGTGCTTGTTAGCTTATCCATGAATAAGGAGTTTACATTACAGAATGTATCCTAAATATATGCCCTATTTTTTCTAATTTTTAATAATTCTGTGATTCAAATTAACCTAAAAAAGTCCTGTTTGACCCTCAAGGGATTCCAGGACAATAGAGCTGGTATATGTATATGAGAGTATCATTGATAATATTATAATTATAATCATTCTTTATTCAATTATAATCAGTGCTTTGAAGCCATTCTCTTGATTATTCTTCACAACAGGCATTAGAGTTACATTTTACACATGAGAAGCAACAACCCAAAGATTAACTTGGCCAAAGTCACTCAACTAGTAAGTTATAAGATTCAAACTATTTGTTGTCTTAACTTAAAAAATAATGTTTTATGGATAAAATCTTTAAGATATATAGAAAGTATCTCAACTTAGATTACCAAAAAAAAGCAGATACTAATACAAAATTGTATTATGCTGCTTCTTGATTATGTGGTTCAGGCAATCCCAGCAGCAGGAGTCAGGGACAGGGAGAACAGAGCAGGAAAGGAGGGACAAGCTAAAAAAAAATGATGTGCAATGGAGCCAGTTGCATGAAGAGACTCCAGTAGAAGTATGAAGTTTCCATTTTTTTAATAAGCACAACACATCTTTTTATTTTCCTTAAAAGATAAAGTACAAATTCCATCCATCACAGGATCACCCTCAAGGTAGAGAACATAGACACAATATCTGAATAGACTTAAGCCCAGAGGGTTGGTGGAAAAGCTACCATCCGCACTGCTATGGTTTACCCCAAGGCTGCACTTGATATTAATGGTTTCTGGTCTCCATCCTCTATTCTAGATTTTCCTCATTACACTAACTAACCTGGATGCATTACTTGGTGAGATCCATTCACTTATCCTTGAAACATCTGTATCCTTACATTATTTTAAAGTCATGGTTTTTGCAAGAATTCATGTGTTCTTATTATGAGTACCAAAGAGCAAGTACCCTAATGGATATCTTAAATTCAAAACATACTCCTCCGATCACTCACTATGTAAAATCAACCCTTGTGGTATTCAGTATCTACAAGGATCAACAGTGAGTCAACAGCGTGCTATCTCCTATGCCCTTTCCACTTAGGAAACTGAACCCACCTAGAAAGAAGTTGAAAGATAAAATTCAATAAAACCTTTAGTGTCTCGAAGATAAGCACTCTTTCTTCCAGGTCCTATGACTGTGAACCTGGAAAAATCTAAGGCCAGAGAGACTTATGGCATGAATTTAACAAGCAGCTCCTAAGAGTAGTATGTGTAGGCATTATGGATACTTCCGGTCTCACAAACAAACTGCATTCTGGTTCTCAGCGCCCCAGTCCCTCCAGACAATGTTCCAAAAACTGCCTCATTTGCTAAAGTTTTAACAATGCATTCTCCTATTCTGTATGAATGATGAGTTTCTATACTAAGACCAGTGTATCCATATTATACCACCATTCTTATAATTATTTGGCTGTGAAAGTGTCCCATGTTCTGAAATAGTGTTGCTTATGTATCATGATAATAGATAGATAAGGCATTTTGTAAGTTCTTAAGTGGTGATGGTGGGAGCATAATTGATAGAGAAGGAAAATCCCTATCTATAGTAGGTGGTAATTTCTGCAAGAAGGAATTCTTCCCTTTCCTAATTGGAAGGAATAAAATTTAATTGACTTGCCATCTGATGGCTGGCTCAACTTTTAGGAGAATCATGCCATAGGGAGAGATCATTCTTACAAGGGTCCTATCAGTGCATCCTGTGTTATAGCTTCAGAAGATAAGCCTTAACAACTCATCCAAAGAACTCCAGCTTTACAACACATTTTGAGTAAGCATTCAGCTGTCCCAAATCTATCAAATCTTTATTTAAAGTTTCCCAGTAAAGAACCAAATAAATTTGCATTCCTTATAATTATCATTTCCCTGACTCCATGAAAACATTTTTTTAAATTTTTAAAAAATTTATGGCCGGCACTGCAGCTCACTTGGCTAATCCTCTGCCTGTGGTGCTGGCACCTCGGGTTCTACTCCTGGCTTCAGATCAGCGCAGCACGCCGGCTGTAGTGGCCATTTGGGGGGTGAACCAATGGAAGGAAGGCCTTTCTCTCTGTCTCTCTCTGTCTATAACTATTTCTCTGTCTCTCTTTCTCAGTATCTAAATCTGCCTGTCAAAAAATAAAATAAAATAAAATAAAATAAATAAAAATTTACATAAGGGGAACAAATTGCATGTATTTCATATACAGTTTTAAGAGCATAAGATACTTCCAAACCTACCCTATTTCCTTCCCTCTCTCTCTCCCCCTCCCTCCTTTCTTGTCTTTCTTTTAATTTTTACAATGACATACATTCAATTTTCTCTATAATCACAAGCTTAACCCTCCAAAGAATAAATAATTCAACAATAAGCTAAAAAAATACTGTTCCTTGGGAGTATAGACAATACTACAGTCCGGCGCCGCTGCTCACTTGGCTAATCCTCCACCTGTGGCGCCAGCACCCTGGGTTCTAGTCCTAGTTGGGGCACTGGATTCTGTCCCGGTTGCTCCTCTTCCAGTCCAGCTCTCTGCTGTGGCCCAGGAGTGCAGTGGAGGATGGCCCAAGTGCTTGAGCCCTGCACCTGCATGGGAGACCAGGAGGAAGCACCTGGCTCCTGGCTTCAGATCAGCGCAACACACTGGCTGTGGCAGCCATTTAGGGGGTGAACCAATGGAAAAAGGAAGACCTTTCTCTCTGTCTCTCTCTCTCTCTCTCACTGTCTAACTTTGCCTGTCAAAAAAAAAAATACTACAAACATTAATCAAATGCCAAAATGTCTAATTTTGATCACATTCATTAGTGTTTTTTGTATCCTGTGTATTAGCTACTACAAAGCAAGGAAAATATATGAGATCTTTTTGGAACGGGCTTATTTTACTAAGCATAATGGTTTCCAGTTGCATACATTTTATTGTGAGAGACAGGATGTGCTTTTTTATGGCTGAGTAGCTTTTCATCATATATATATTATGTGATATATAAATAAATATATATATTAAACAATTTCTTTATCCAGTCACCAGTTGGTGGATATTTGAGTTGATCCCATATGTCAGCTATTGTGAGTTGTTATAAACTTGGGGGTATAGATAATTCTTTCATATGCTGATTTCATTTACTTTGGGTAAATTCCCAAGAGTGGAATGGCTGGGTCATATGGTAGATCTTTTTCAGGTTTCTGAGGAATCTCCATCATGTCTTCCATAATGGACTTACTAGTATATATTCCCACCAACAGTGTTTGAGGTTTCCTTTTTCTCCATATGCTTTCCAGCATTTTTTATTTTTTATTTTTAAAATTTTATTTGTTATACAAGTTTCATATATTTCATAGATACAGATTTATGAACAAAGTGATGCTTCTCCCCCAACCCTCCTTCCCATCAGCTCTAATCCTTCCTCCCTCCAATCAGATTCCTACTCTTAATTTTTACAATGATCTATTTTCAGTATACTTAATGTTCACAGTTAACCCTACTCTAAGTAAGAGAGTTCAACAAATAGTATGAAGAGAAAAACAAAACAAACTAAAAAAAAAAAAAAACTGTTCCTCAATGGAAAAAGAAAAAGGCTAAAAACAACCATTGCTTTTCAAAACATCTATTTCACTCCAATACATTATATTTCAGATACTCTATAAGTTACCTCAGAACAGGGAAAGCATATGATGCCTGCCTTTTTGGGTCTGGTTTATTTCACTAAGTTGGTTTCTGGTTGCAGCCATCTTGCTGCAAAAGACAGGATTTCATTCGTTATTATGGCTCAATAGTATTCCATGTTGTATAAATACCATAATTTTTTAGGTTGATTGCATATATTAGCAATTATGAATTGTGCTGAAATGAACATGGGGGTACAGATAACTCTTTCATATAATTACTTTTTTTTTTGGTTTGGGTAAATTCCCAGGAGTGGGATGGCTGGATCTAATGATAGATCTATATTCAGATTTATGAGGTATCTCCATACTGTCTTCCACAGTGGTTTCATCAGATTATATCCCCACCAACAGTAACAAGGGTACATTTACTCCACATCCTCACCATCATTTGTCATTTGTTGATTTTGGTATGAGAGCCATTCTAACTGGGATGACGTGGTTTTGATTTGCATTTTTCTGATGGCTGGTGATCCTGAGTATTTTCTCAAGTGTCTGTTGGTCATTTGATTTCCTCTCTTGAAAAATTCCTGTTCAAGTCCTTAGCCCATTTCTCAACTGGATTGTTTGTTTTGTTGTTGAATTTCTTGAGCTCATTATAGATGCTGGATTTAACCTTTATCAGTTGCATATTTTCTCCCATTCTGTCTGTTGTCCCTTCACTTTGCTGAGTGTTTCTTTTGTAGTACAGAAGCTTCTCAGTTTGATATAATCCCATTTGTCAATTTTGTCTTTGCTTGTATTTCTGGAGTCTTTTCCAAGAAGTCTGCCTATGCCAGTGTTTTGCACAGTTTCTCCAAAGTTCTCCAATGATTTGATGATATTGGGTCATAGATTTAGGTCTTTGATCCATTTTGAGTGTAAGATAGGGGTCTAATTTTATACTTCTGCACGTGGAGATCCAGTTTCTCCAGTACCATTTGTTAAAGGCATTGTCCTTGCTCGAGGGATTGATTATATCTCCTTTGTCAAGGATAAGTTGGTTGTGGATGCATGGCTTGATTTCTGATTTTTCTATTTTGTTTCATTGGTCTATAAGTCTATTTTTGTGCCAGTACCAGGTTGTTTTGACTATAACTGTCCTATAGTATGTCTTAAAATGTGGTATTGTGATGCTTCCAGGTTATTATTGCATAAGATTGCTTTAGCTTTTCGGGGTCTCTTGTGTTTCCATATGAATTTTAACACCATTTTTTCTAGATATGCAAAAAATGTCATTGGTATTTTGATTGGAATCACATTAAATCTAAATTGCTTTTGGTAGTATGGATATTTTGATGATATTGATTCTTCCAATCCGTGAAAATAGAAGATTTTTCAATTATTTTAAAGATAGATTTATTTATTTATTTATTTATTTATTTGCAAGACAGAGTTACACAGAGAGAGAAGGAGAGGCAGAGAGAGAGAGAAGAAGAAGAGAGAGAGAGAGAGAGCAAGGTCTTCTATCAGCTAGTTCACTCCCCCATTGGCTGCAATGGCCGGAGCTGCACCGATCCAAAGCCAGGAGCCAGGAGTTTCTTCCAGGTCTCCCACATAGCCCAAGGACTTGGGCCATCTTCTACTGCTTTCCCAAGCCATAGCAGAGAGCTGAATCAGAAGTGGAGCAGCCAGGACTTGAACCGGTGCCCATATGGGATGCCGGCACTGCAGGCAGCAACTTTACCTGCTACGCCACAGCACCAGCCCCGATTTTTCCATTTTTTAATGTTTTCTTCTATTTCTTTTTTTTTAACTTTTATTTAATGAATATAAATTTCCAAAGTACAGAATATTGATTACAATGACTTCCTCCCCATAACGTCCCTCCAACCCGCAACCCTCCCCTTTCCCACTCCCTCTCCCCTTCCATTCATGTCAAGATTCATTTTTGATTCTCTTTATATACAGAAGATCAGTTTAGCATACATTAAGAAAAGATTTCAACAGTTTGCTCCCGCACAGAAACATAAAGTGAAAAATACTGTTTGAGTACTAGTTATAGCATTAAATCTCAATGTACAGCACACTAAGGACAAAGATCCTGCATGAGGAGTAAGTGCACAGTGACTCCTGTTGTTGACTTAACAAATAGACACTCTTGTTTATGGCATCAGTAATCACCCTAGGCTCTTGTCATGAGCTGCCAAGGCTATGGAAGCCCCCTGGGTTCACTGACTCGGATCATTTTTAGACAAGGCCATGGTCAAAGTGGAAGTTCTCTCCTCCCTTCAGAGAAAGGTACCTCCTTCTTTGATGACCCGTTCTTTCCACTGGGATCTCACTCGTGGAGATCTTTCATTTAGGTTTTTTTTTTTCCCCCCAGTGTGTCTTGGCTTTCCATGCCTGAAATACTCTCATGGGCTTTTCAGCTGTAGCCCATGCCTTAAGGGCTGATTCTGAGGCCAGAGTGCTGTTAGGACATTTGCCATTCTGTGAGTCTGCTGTGTATCTCACTTCCCATGTTGGACCATTCTCTCCCTTTTTTATTCTATCAGCTAGTATTTGCAGACACTATTCTTTATGTGATCCCTTTGGTTCTTAGTCCTATCATTACGATCAATTGTGAACAGAAATTGATCACTGGGACTAGTGAGATGGCATTGGTACATGCCACCTCGATGGGATTGAATTCGAATCCCCTGGTATGTTTCTAACTCTACCATTTGAGGTAAGTCAGCTTGAGCATGTCCCGAATTGCACATCTCTTCCCTCTCTTATTCCCACTCTTATATTTAACAGCAATCAATTTTCATTTAAGTTTCAGCACTTAAGAGGAATTGTGTATTGATTACAGTATTCAACCAAAAGTATTAAGTAAAACTAACAAAAAAAATACTAAGAGGGATAACATATCAAGTTGCTCATCAACAGTCAGGGTGAGGGCTGATCAAGTCACCATTTCTCATAGTGTTCATTTCACTTTAACGGGTTTCCTTTTTGGTGCTCAGTTAGTTGTCACCTATCAAGGAGAACAAGTGGTATTTGTCCCTTTGTGATTGGCTTATTACACTCAACATAATGTTTTCCAGATTCCTAACAGGGATCACTTTTCAGTTAAAATTTAAACACCTAAGAATAATTGTGTGTTAATTAAAGAGTTCAACCAATGGTACTAGAACAAACAAAAAAAATACTAAAATGGATAAAGTATTACATTGTACATCAACCGTCAGGACAATAGCTGATCAAGTCACTGTTTCTCACAGTGTCCATTTCACTTCAACAAGTTTCCCCTTTGGTGCTCAGTTAGTTGTCACTGATCAGGGAGAACATATGATATTTGTCCCTTTGGGACTGGATTAATTCACTCAGCATGATGTTTTCCAAATTCCTCCATCTTGTTGCAAATGACTGGGTTTCGTTGTTTTTGACTGCTGTATAGTATTCTATAGAGTACATGTCCCATAATTTCTTCATCCAGTCTACTGTTGATGGGCATTTGGGTTGGTTCCAGGTCTTAGCTATTGTGAATTGAGCTGCAATAAACATTAATGTGCAGACAGCTTTTTTGTTTGCCAATTTCATTTCCTTTGGGTAAATTCCAAGGAGTGGGATGGCTGGGTTGAATGGTAGGGTTATATTCAGGTTTCTGAGGAATCTCCAGACTGACTTCCATAGTGGCTTAACCAATTTGCATTCCCACCAACAGTGGGTTAGTGTCCCTTTTTCCCCACATCCTCTCCAGCATCTATTGTTGGTAGATTTCTGAATGTGAGCCATTCTAACTGGGGTGAGGTGGAACCTCATTGTGGTTTTGATTTGCATTTCCCTGATTGCTAGTGATCTTGAACATTTTTTCATGTGTCTGTTGGCCATTTGGATTTCCTCTATTTCTTTTTTTTTAACTTTTTTAATGAATATAAATTTCCAAAGTACAGCTTATAGATTACAATGGCTTCCCCCCCATAACGTCCCTCCCACCCGCAACCCTCCTCTTTCCCACTCCCTCCCCTTCCATTCACATCAAGGTTCGTTTTCATGTTTTGTAATTTTCATAGTGTTCTTTGATATCCTTGGTCAAATTTATCCCAAAGTATTTGATTCTTTTTGGAGCCATTGTGAATGGCACTGATCTTAAAAGTCCTTCCTCAGCCATGACACTGTATATATAAAGGCTATTGGTTTTTATGTCTTGTTTTATATCATGTTACTTTAACAAACTCTTCTATGAGTTCCAATAGCCTCTTAGTGGAATCTTTGGGATTCCTTATATATAGAATCATGTTATCTGCAAACAGAGGCAGCTTGATTTCCTCCTTCCCAATTTGTAAACCTTGATTTCTTTTTCTTGCCTAAGGGCTCTGGCTAAAACTTTCAGGCTCCATTGACTCGCAATGGTGAGAATGGGCATCCTTGTCTGGTTTTGGATCTCAGTGAGAATACTTCCAACTTTTCACCATTCAACAGGATGCTGGCCATGGACATGTCATAAATTGTCTTTATTGTGTTAAGAAACATTTCTTCTTACCCAATTTGCTTAAGGTTTTCATCATAAAATGGTGTTGTATTTTATCAATGCTTTCTCTGCCTCTATTGAGATAACTATGTGGTTTTTGTTTCTCAGCTTTTTAATGTGATATATTATATTTATTGATTTGCAAATTTTGACCCATCCCTGCATTCCAGGAATAAATCCCACTTGTTTCAGGTAAAAGATCATTCTGATGTGTTGTCAGATTCGATTAGCTAATATTTTGTTGAGGATTTTTATATCTGTGTTCATCAAGGATATTGGTATTTTTTTATTTTTGATGCTAGCCATTCTAACTGAGGTTATGTGAAGCCTTACTGTAGTTATTATTTGCATTTTCCTGTTGGCTAGTGATTCTGAGCACTTTTTCATGAGTCTTTTGACCATTTTTATTTCAACCTTTGAAAAATGCTTGTTCATATCCTTAGCCTGTTTCTTAACTAGATTTTTTTGTTTTGTTTTGTTGTTGTTGAGTTTCTTGAGCTCTTTTATATCCTGGATATTAATTCTTTATCAGATGTATAGTTTGCAAATATTTTCTCTCATTCTGTCATTTGCCTCTTTACATTATTAAGTGTTTCCTTTACCATACAGAAGTTTCTTAGCTTGATGTCATCCCATTTATCTATTTTTGCCTTTATTGTCTGTGCTTCTGGGATCTTATCCAAGAAGGCCTTTCTCATGCCAGTTTCTTGCAGTGTTTCCCTTATGTTTCCCTTGAGCATTTTGATGGTTTCCGGTCTTAGATTTACATCTCTGATCCATTGTGAGTTGATTGTTGTAAGTTTTCAACCATTGCATTCCCAGTGCCTTGCTTTCTAGCTGCATCTCATAATTGTTATTCACAATGAAAACCTCATAGTTATAACCACCCTACTTTTCCCTGGCAGTGGGATCCTTACTGGCATCAGATCACAGATTAATCCAGTTCTAAACTCCCATTGTCTTTCTAGAGCTATTCCTGTTATCAACAGTCTTTATTACCCTTTCACACAAAATGCAATGTTGTATGAGCTACTGTATTATTCAAGAGTAGTATTCAGGTAGCAGGATGGAGGAAAAGTAAAGTTATGAAGGAAGCATATTTTTACAAACATGGTATCCATTGACCTTATGCAAGCACAGAACATCCACTGAAGGGAGAAGTACATAGCACAGGCACCAGACAGAACACATTCTGATTTGGGGAATGGTTGGATACAGTCCATTCAGCATACATCACTACATCTGCAACTAAGCTTCAAGTGAGACCAAGAAACTGTAAGAGTGCATAAGCAGTGCCTGATGTAAAGCAAAGGCTGGGAATTAATGAACGCATTTATAACATGATGAGGACAGCATTATGGCATAGTGGGTAAAGCTGCTGCCTGCAGTGTCAGCACCCCCTATGGGCACTGGTTCGAGACCTGGCTGCTCCACTTCCTATTCAGCTCTCTGCTATGGCCTGGGAAAGCAGTGCTGGGAAAAAAATGCTTGGGCCCCTGTAATTACATGGGAGACCCAGAAGAAGCTCCAGGCTCCTGGTTTTGGATCAGCCCTGCTCTGGCGACTGTGGCCCTCTGGGGATTGAACCAGTGCTGGAAGACCTTTCTCTCTATCTCTACCTCTCTCTGTAACTCTACCTCTCAAATAAATAAATAAAATCTTAAAATAAATAAATAGACCTTATAAAATATAATGATTTCCCTAATTCCCTGAAAGAATCTGTCCTAGTCATTCAACACATTTTTTTATTACCACCCCTAATCAAAGGATTGGATTTGCCCCAGACTTCCTAGTGAATGAGAAAGTCCAGGAGGTCAGCTGTAAGAAATATAGTCCTAAAGTGATAGTTTTTTTTATATATATATATAGGCAACTATCCTGTTTATTGCCTAGATAGAAGTGCCGACACAGCAGAGAACTGTGACAAATGTCTTATTTGCATTGTCCAAGCTGACAGTAATGAAAAAGGCGAACTGATAGAAATTAGGAAATATAAATCCAATATATAAAATTCTTCCAGGGATAATAAAACAAGGTATAGCATCACTTAAACAACCAAAAGATTGTTATTTTATTATTATTTTACTGCATACAGTTTTGTTATTGAAGCATTCTTTTTATATGCTGCTTATAAAAGAATTTTCCACTCAATGTTTAAATTTGAAAAGTTGAAAAAAACAAAGAGCACAGCTCTCAATGACCAGAAAATTGAGTTGCTAGAGTAGATTATAAGGTATATATAAGCAATGATTTTCTAAAACTAAGAATTTTAGAGGTGATAGAATTACATCATACTGTAGCTCAGAAATCCTTTCACACTTAGCAATGCTTTCTACTTCCATCTAGCATCCTACACATACCCTAGGAATATGCCTTCCACATGTTGCTTTTTTCATTTTTTATTTATAAAAATGGAGCAAACTTCATGTATTTCATCTATACAGTTTAAAGAACATAATGATACTTCCTGCATTGCCCTCCCTCCGTCTCTCATTCCCATCCTCCCTTTTCTTATTTTTCTTTTAATTTTTAAAATGTCATACTTCCAATTTTCTTTATAATCACAAGCTTAACCCTCCACTAAATACAGAATTCAACAAGTAGTGAGTAGAAAAGTCACTGTTCTCTGTTCCTAAATCTGTACATCGTAATATACGAAATTTGTATATCTTAAATAAAATTAAAAAAAAAAGAAAAACTACTATTCCTTAAGAGTATAAACAAGGGCTATGAACAATACTCAAATCCCAAAATGTCAGTTTTGCACATATACCCAAGGGAGGTTTCCCACATTCTCAGACCAAATAAAATAATTTAAGAAATCTGGCTAGCCTTAACAGTCAATCATTGTCATAAGCATATACATCCATACATATTGAGAGGCCCCTATGTCCTAAGCTCTGGGAAATGGCCACAGAACATTTAATTGCTCTGTCAGGAATGCCTTGCCACAGGGGGATTATACTATAAAGCTGGGAATATACACTGATTGCATGAGTAAATAAAAGAGAAAATAACGTATCCCAATTGATGATAAATGCTATAGGTAAAGAAGATGCCAGTAGGAAATGAAAGGGCAGTGCAAGCTGCAGCTTTGAAGAGGATGGCCAAGTTGTCCCTAGGAAAGTTGCATCTAAGAATACAAACTTTGTTGGGGTGAGGTGAAGGGGAGAGGAGAGCTATGCAGCTATGCAGATTGGAACCACTAAATGCAAAGATAAACTAGGGACACATCCTGAGGCCAAAGTTAGCTGAGACTTTCTAGGGCCAAGGAGAAGACCAGTATGGTTAAAATCAAGGACAGAGAAAGTAGCTGGAGGTGAAATTAGAGGAGAAATATGGGCCTAAACATCTTTACTCATCATGAGAACTTTTGCTTTTGTTCTAAATAAAATAGGAAATTGTTCAGAAACTTTAGGCAGAGAAGTAAAATTCTTACTTGTTGCCATTGAAAAATAGACCAAGAGCAGGCGTTGTGGCACAAAATATTAAGCTCCTTCTTAGAAAGCCCTCACCCATATTGGGGTGCCATTTTGAGTCCCAGATCCTCCACTTCTCATCCACTTTCCTGCTAATGTGCAGCTGATGATGTAATAGGTACTAGAATTTCTGAGAGACCCAGACAGAGTTTCTGTTTGCTGGCTTCTGCCTTGCCAAGCCCCTATTGGTACAGGCATTTAGGGAGTGAACCAGAAGATGGATGATCAATCAGTATTGCGCTCTCTCTCTCTCTCTGTCTCTCTCTCATCTGTCTCTCCTCTCTCTTTGTCATTCTGCCTTTCACATAAACAAAATTCTTCTTAAAAAAGAAAAACAGAATAGATTAATATCAGAATTCATTAAAAACTTATATGTGCAAGGTACAGTGCTATAAAATTCCAGGTCTAGAGGACCTTAAAGACTCAAGTACATGAAAAACACATATGTTGAGGTCCAGATCACCAAACATATGAATGATAAACGAATCAATAAGCAGAAAGATGAAAGATAAATAGTTAAACATAGAGAGATCATGCTGAGACAACTCCAACTCTATCATTTACTTTGCCTTTTCCCCACCTCCATATGCAACATGGCTGGGGTAGGCACAGTCATTTTTACATAATTCTGTCCCTTGGCAAGGGATGTTGACTCATATTGAGTTCTTGCTCTGAGCTGTATTGATTCACATTTCTATCAAGTCTTTGTTCCACTCCAATCATTTTCCTGAAATGGGTTAATACAAACAGAAAAATCAGTCTATAGTTAGAAAGAAGAATGCAGAAGATACTCAGTGTGAAACCAAAACAAGAGATGAAAACACAGAAATTCTACTTTCCAATGGCTACCTTAATCCTGATACAAAACTGATACCATGACACATGTTTGTGTCAATAATAAATTAGTTTTTATTGCTTAGACTATGTTTTATGGGATTTTAATGCTTATAAGGAAAAAACAAGACACTAAACATCTAGTCACTATTGCTGACTAAAGGTTATCTCTTAGAAACTTTTGACTTTGGCCCTCTGATGGATACAATACGGTTAAAACTATTTTACGCACCTTGACAGATTGAGCTTGTTTCCATTTTGGTGTATTTTATATATATCTAATGTATGTATATCTAATGTATATATGTATGTATGTATGTATGTATATCTAATGTAGTTATAGATGGAGAAAATAAATGCTCTATTTTAAGTTTTGTTGACTTGTCTTAAAAATTTAAGGACTCATTAAAAAAATCCTTGACAAGCATAAATGCATGTGGACTTCCCCTATTTTTAAGAGATTTTAGCAAAATACTATATATGAAATAGAAAGAAAACAAATCCTGACATGATATTACAGCACAAACTGACTAACTTCTATAAACCATTAAAGATTGACAGTGAGGATAACAGGTAAAGGCTTTATGGCACAGAGTGAGATTAGAATAGTAAGTCAATTGTGAATTCTTGATAAAGAAATATGTTATCACCAACTTCATAGTTTTAGGTAAAAAAGGACAATAATGTGAATCTTTTGCAGGGCTGGGCGAGTGGTGACAAATTCTTTCAATTTCTGTTTGCTATGAAAAGTCTTTATTTCACCTTCATTCACAAATGATAGCTTTGCAGGATATAATATTCTGGGCTGGCAGTTTTTCTCTCTTAGTACCTGGGCTATATCTCGCCATTCCCTCCTAGCTTGTAGGGTTTCTGATGAGAAGTCAGCTGTGAGTCTGATTGGAGATCCTCTGAGAGTAATCTGACATTTCTCTCTTCCACATTTTAGGATCTTTTCTTTATGTTTCACTGTGGAGAGCTTAATTACAACGTGTCGTGGTGAGGATCTCTTTTGGTCGTGTTTATTAGGTGTTCTGTGAGCTTCCTGTACTAGGAATTCTCTGTCCTTCTCCAAACCTGGGAAATTTTCTGCCAATATCTCACTAAAAAGGCCTTCTAATCCTTTCTCCCTCTCCATGCCTTCAGGAACTCCTAGAACCTGAATGTTGGTTTTTTTAATAGGATACAAATTGGGAAGGAAGAACTCAAACTATCCCTCTTTGCAGGTGACATGATTCTGTATTTAGGGGACCCAAAGAACTCTACTAAGAGACTATTGGAACTTATAGAAGATTTTGGCAAAGTAGAAGGGTATAAAATCAATGCACAAAAATCAACAGCCTTTGTATACACAGACAATGCCATGGCTGAGGAAGAACTTCTAAGATCAATCCCATTCACAATAGCTACAAAAACAATCAAATACCTTGGAATAAACTTAACCAAGGACGTTCAAGATCTCTACGATGAAAATTACAAAACCTTAAAGAAAGAAATAGAAGAGGATACCAAGAAATGGAAAAATCTTCCATGCTCATGGATTGGAAGAATCGATATCATCAAAATGTCCATTCTCCCAAAAGCAATTTATAGATTCAATGCAATACCAATCAAGATACCGAAGACCTTCTTCTCAGATCTGGAAAAAATGATGCTGAAATTCATATGGAGACACAGGAGACCTCGAATAGCTAAAGCAATCTTGTACAACAAAAACAAAGACAGAGGCATCACAATACCAGATTTCAGGACATACTACAGGGCAGTTGTAATCAAAACAGCATGGTACCTGTACAGAAACAGATGGATAGACCAATGGAAAAGAATTGAAACACCAAAAATCAATCCAAACATCTACAGCCAACTCATATTTGATCAAGGATCCAAAACCAATCCCTGGAGTAAGGACAGTCTATTCGTGCTGGGAAAATTGGATTTCCACATGCAGAATCATGAAGCAAGACCCCTACCTTTCACCTTACACAAAAATTCACTCAACATGGATTAAAGACTTAAATCTATGACCTGACACCATCAAATTATTAGAGAGCATTGGAAAAACCCTGCAAGATATAGGTACTGGCAATGACTTCTTGGAAAACACCCCAGAAGCACAGGCAGTCAAAGCCAAAATCAACTATTGGGATTGCATCAAATTGAGAAGTTTCTGTACTGCAAAAGAAACAGTCAGGAGAGTGAAGAGACAACCGACAGAATGGGAAAAAATATTTGCAAACTATGCAACAAATAAAGGGTTAATAACCAGAATCTACAAAGAGATCAAGAAACTCCACAAAAACAAAACAAACAACCCACTTCAGAGATGGGCCAAGGACCTCAATAGACATTTTTCATAAGAGGAAATCCAAATGGCCAACAGGCACATGAAAAAATGTTCAAGATCACTAGCAATCAGGGAAATGCAAATCAAAACCACAATGAGGTTTCACCTCACCCTAGTTAGAATGGCTCACATTCAGAAATCTACCAACAACAGATTCTGGAGAGGATGTGGGGAAAAAGGGACACTAACCCACTGTTGGTGGGAAGGCAAATTGGTTAAGCCACTATGGAAGTCAGTTTGGAGATTCCTCAGAAACCTGAAGATAACCCTACAATTCAACCCTGCCATCCCACTCCTTGGAATTTACCCAAAGGAAATTAAATTGGCAAACAAAAAAGCGGTCTGCACATTAATGTTTATTGCAGCTCAATTCACAATAGCTAAGACCTGGAACCAACCCAAATGCCCAACAACAGTAGACTGGATGAAGAAATTATGGGATATGTACTCTATAGAATACTATACAGCAGTCAAAAACAACGAAACCCGGTCATTTACAACAAGATGGAGGAATTTGGAAAACATCATGCTGAGTGAATTAATCCAGTCCCAAAGGGACAAATATCATATGTTCTCCCTGACCGGTGACTACTAACTGAGCACCAAGGGGGAAACATGTTGAAGTGAAAGGGACACTGTGAGAAACAGTGACTTGATCAGCTCTTGTCCTGACAGTTGATGTACAATGTAATACTTTATCCATTTTAGTATTTTTTTTGTTCTAGTACCATTGGTTGAACTCTGTAATTAACACACAATTATTCTTAGGTGTTTAAATTTTAACTGAAAAGTGATCCCTGTTAGGAATTTGGAAAACATTATGCTGAGTGTAATAAGCCAATCCCAAAGGGACAAATACCACTTGCTCTCCTTCATAGGTGACAACTAACTGAGCACCAAAAAGGAAACCTGTTAAAGTGAAATGAACACTATGAGAAACGGTGACTTGATCAGCCCTCACCCTGACTGTTGATGAGCAACTTGATATGTTATCCCTCTTAGTATTTTTTTTTGTTTGTTCTACTTAATACCTTTGGTTGAATACTGTAATCAATACACAATTCTTCTTAAGTGCTGAAACTTAACTGAAAAGTGATCGCTGTTAAATGTAAGAGTGGGAATAAGAGAGGGAAGAGATGTGCAATTTGGGACATGCTCAACTTACCTCAAATGGTAGAGTTAGAAACATACCAGGGGATTCCAATTCAATCCCATCAAGGTGGCATGTACCAATGCCATCTCACTTGTCCCAGTGATCAATTTCTGTTCACAATTGATCATAATGATAGGACTAAGAACCAAAGGGATCACATAAACAAGAATAGTGTCTGCAAATACTAGCTGATAGAATCAAAAAGGGAGAGAATGATCCAACATGGGAAGTGAGATGCACAGCAGACCCATAGAATGGCAGATGTCCTACACAGCACTCTGGCCTCATAATCAGCCCTTAAGGCATGCGGATCGAGCTGAAAAGCCCATGAGACTATTTCAGGCATGGAAAGCCAAGACACTCTGGGGAAAAAAAAAAAGACCTAAATGAAAGATCTCTGCGAGTGAGATCCCAGTGGAAAGAACGGGTCATCAAAGAAGGAGGTACCTTTCTCTGAAGGGAGGATAGAACTTCCACTTTGACTGTGATCTTGTCTAAATATGATCAGAGTCGGCGAACTCAAAAGGCCTCCATATCATTGGCAACTCATGACAAGAGCCTAGGATGATTACTGATGCCATAAACAAGAGTGTCAATTTGTTAAGTCAACAACAGGAGTCACTGTGCACTTACTCCTCATGTAGGATCTTTGTCCTTAGTGTGCTGTACATTGAGATTTAATGCTATAACTAGTACTCAAACAGTATTTTTCACTTTATGTTTCTGTGTGGGAGCAAACTGTTGAAATCTTTACTTAATGTATGCTAAACTGATCTTCTGTATATAAAGAGAATTAAAAATGAATCTTGATGTGAATGGAAGGGGAAAGGTAGTGGGAAAGGGAAGGGTTGCGGGTGGGAGGGACGTTATGGGGGGAAGCCATTGTAATCCATAAGCTGTATTTTGGAAATTTATATTCATTAAATAAAAGTTTGAAAGCAAAAAAAAAATGTGAATCATGGCAAAGGCAAAATTTGAACACCTCATAGGTGGATGAGGTGGATAAACAATTTTGTTTTTTATCAAGATGTAAGATAGACAAAATTATTCTTAAAATTTCGATTATAAATTATGCACACCGGGTTCTAGTCCCGGTTGGGGCACCGGATTCTGTCCCGGTTGCCCCTCTTCCATGCCAGCTCTCTGCTGTGGCCCGGGAAGGCAGTGGAGGATGGCCCAAGTCCTTGGGCCCTGCACCCCATAAGAGACCAGGAGAAGTACCTGGCTCCTGCCATCTGATCAGCACGGTGTGCCGGCTGCAGCACGCTGGCCACGGCGGCCATTGGAGGGTGAACCAACGGCAAAAGGAAGACCTTTCTCTCTGTCTCTCTTTCTCACTGTCCACTCTGCCTGTAAAAAAATGTTTTTGGTACATATGAAATTCCATTAAAACATCCGTATCTTTTGGGTGGTCGAGGAAGAAGAAAATGAAAGGAGGAAAGCAAGCAATCAACTCACTGATGACTGGCTGACTTGATGTGCTCATAGTAGACAAACATTTCCATTTTTTTCCCTTTCCAACACATTTCCCTGTCTTCATTCTTCTGCTATCTGCCAAAATACTGCTGATCAGATAGTTTGGCTGGTGACCCAGTTCTGTGGAATCCTAGCACCCCATCTAACAGTAACTAGATTATACAATAATCATTTAATCTAGAAGAACCAGGATGAATTTGTCTTCTGGATTGATGTGTAAACCCTAAGGAAAAAGACATATTTCTTCTGGAATTCCCAAACTGGTACTGCCAATGGTGATCCCATCATAATACTCAGAAAATATTTCTCTAGTACAACACAATTACACCAACACATTGAGATGTTTGGAAAAACAGAAATGGAATATGGCTGGCACCAGAGCAACCTAAAGAAAGCGTCATGGGGTGTTGTGTCTCTGAACGCAATCCTTTAGTCTATAATTTCTATAAATCGTCTCCATTCTGTGGATCTCTATTATATTTGTAACTTTATGTGCAAATAAAGCTCTTTCTTTATTAAGATAGCATGAGTTGAGTTTGCCTTTCTTTCTTTTTTTTTTTTTTCATGGTCAAAACAGGATTGATTTAAGTCAGAAACCTCCTGCATTATCATTAGGAGAGATCTTCCAAGGGAGTATTACCCAGAGAAACTTGACAGTGTGGGGTCTTTAATGCACACTCAGGAGACAGAATGCAGCAGAATAACACAATAGTGCAAAATAACAGTTAATAGTCAATCAGTGGGCAGGAATAAAACCCATCAGAGGACCAGAACTGTTATCCTGTCTAGCCTGCTCATGATAAAATAATAAAAAAAAAAAAAATCAGAAGGGCAGGACTGGAAATTTGGTCTTGCTAACGGCAGCTTCTGGGGAGAAGTCAGCATTTTGTAGACTCTTACAAGGATTCTGCCTCTTTCATCATTCCAATAGGTACTGATCTAACCGCCTATTAGCCCATCTAACTCCTCACAAACCTCCCTCTCAAAGAATGGACCCTAACTGCTGTTGGGAGAATGGAGACAACGGCCACTCTGGCTGCTTCTTGCTGAAAGGGGATGTCATTGAGCGATGGCAGGAGAGCATCTAAGAGTCCATCTAAGCGTTCCTGGTAGAATGCAGATTTCCTTGGCGGCACTGTCTGGAATACCACTTAGCGTTTGATGGCTTCTAGTTGTTTAACCCTAGATAACACAATGTAGATAAGACAGTTACTATCTTTCCCACTTGAGAGCCTCAGCTTCTGAGAGTCCCAGTGATTCGGCTGGAAGCCAATGAGTTCAGTTTCTGTTACTTTAAAAAGAAAACATTTTGAGTGCTGCAAATGTTTATGTTAAAAATGTATTCTAGGTATCGATGTTTGTTACAAAGGTTAAGATACTGCTTGGGACACATATATTGGAGTGACGGAGTTTGGTCTCAGCTTGGCTTCTCATACCATTTATGCTAATGCACATATGGCTTAAGTAATTGAGTGAACTAACAGATGGAAGGTCTCTCTGTCTCTGTCTCTCTCTGCCTCTCTTTGTCTCTCTCTTCTGCCTTTAAAGTAAATGAATAAATAGATAAAATGAATTTTAATAATCTTTCTGGCATGGAATATCTGCTCCAGAATAGCAAAAACCTGACCATTTTTCAGAATATTCTTTTCTCACTAAAATATAGAAGATAAAACTCTACACAATCATATTTAGATGTGTGGAATGATGATTCAACTGTCTTAGAATAAGACAGGACTTTCTTAATATAGTTACTGATTCAGAAACTGTAGCTATTCTATTCAGGAGGAACAGCCCTTTGCTAGTAGTCTACATCCCAAGGTAATGGCAAAGATCACACTAGTTCTATGGCTGCTGCAGTTCTCAAACTATAGAGAGACATAAAGACATGGGAGCATGAAAGGGAAGGGAATCTGGGAAGAGAGAACCATTGTCTGTGTCTTGGATTCTACCCTTGGTGCAGCAAGATAGCTACTCCTTGGGTAAAACATTGTTGTGGTTCAGAGTACAGGTTGTGGGGAAGGAGCTTGTCAAATGGTAGCGCTTCTGTTCACAAGAAGTATGACACAAAGGCGAATCACTTCATCAGTCACCTCAATAGGGCTCCTATGAGTTATCCAGAAGGCATGATCTTCGTAAAAGCTAGGTCAATTATCTACGGATCACTTTGTGCTAGAAAGCCTTCACGTGGTCTCCTGGGTCTACAATTCCATTCTTTTCCCCCAACTTCAATGCCTGAAATAGACTTGTATCTTCTGCAGCCATCAGCCTCTTTCTCCTCTAGCTTCTAATTAAATTTGGCAAACTATTATGAGAGAAATTGCAAAGGTCAAAGTATTGAAATTTCTAAGTACAACAGTCATAAGAATGAATCAACATAAACTCTCCTAGAGAAAAATTATGGCAAAAAGATTTAAGACAGCCAGAATTATTACATAATTTTAGAAGCAACACTCAGGAAGATTATTGGTTGTAAAAAGGGAGACAAGTAATGATTAAGATATGTACTGAGGCCGGTGCCGCGGCTCACTAGGCTAATCCTCCACCTAGCAGTGCCGGCACACCAGGTTCTAGTCCTGGTCGGGGCGCCGGATTCTGTCCCGGTTGCCCCTCTTCCAGGCCAGCTCTCTGCTGTGGCCCAGGAGTGCAGTGAAGGATGGCCCAAGTGCTTGGGCCCTGCACCCCATGGGAGACCAAGATAAGTACCTGGCTCCTGCCTTCAGATCAGTGCGGTGCGCCGGCCGCAACGCGCCAGCCGTGGCGACCGTTGGAGGGTGAACCAACGGCAAAAGGAAGACCTTTCTCTCTGTCTCTCTCTCTCTCACTATCCATTCTGCCTGTCCAAAAAAAAAAAAAGATAAGTACTGAGAATATATGAGTGAAAAAAGTAAGACACCACTAAAGTTAAAATTATATAATTTTATTCCAATAAAACATAAAATACGTTAGGAAGAAAACCTAAAATATCTAAATGAAGTTACTAATTGAGTTTAAAATATGCCAAGTTATTGAGAAAATAAGTTCAGTGAAATAGAGTTAGTTATTTTTGTTGTATTTTTACTCCCCCAACAAACATGACTATATAACCAGCTCTCCAACTTTTTGGTAATCTTAGGGAAGTACAAAATATCAAGTAGATTTGAAACTGAGTCTGATCGCATGGTGAAAATATCATGCCAAGCAACTCAGAGAACTTATCAAGAGAAAGGATTATGGAAATAAGTGGCTCCAAAGCTTTTCATCTTTCTTATTTAAGAACAGCAAGAAAATTGGCACAGTAAATAATAACAACATTATTAGTTGTGAATGAACAAACAAATGATCATGAAAAATACTGTTAATACATATCCATGTTTCTTCTTATACCCCATGTATTAAAATGAGGAAGCCATAACATATGACTGTGTAAATAGCAGAATTTTTCTTTATTAAAATTGTTGTCCCTCATAAGGAAAGAAATTGCAAGTCCTTTAAAATCCTTATCATCTATTTTAATAAGCTGCATTGCATGTTATCAACAACTTATTTTGGGAAGAGCTCCTGTAAGTAGAAATAAATGCCAAACAAAACATCACTGCTGGTTTGTTCCTGTAAGTCTGCCAAAAGAATTATGTATTTACAAACAGAATGGATTCTGTTATTAGTTTTTTAGTATTACTGCAAAACTGCAATGATTTTCCATTTAATAGGAGGGAAAAACCTACATTCCTAGAGAATTGTTTCTTAAGGGGAAAAAGAAAAAAAAAGAAAAAAAAGACTATGCTCTTCTCAGCCAAAATCATTGTCAGAGTGAAAAGGTAATATATTTCATCTCTATCTATTACAATTTTAAAGGTTTCATTTTTTCCTGCTTCTCATTGTTTTTTCTCAATGTGTGTTGTCGCATCAGCCCTTCAGAACTGATCAGATGTCATTGTCATTATCCTCTCCCATTAAGGGTGAAGGATGTTTTGAGGACATTTGCCTTTGTTCTTTATGCTTTTGGCAAAGAAAATATAAGCAGCTTTTATTTAATCAAATCTAGTTCAAAGTGAAATAGGGACAAGGTTCTACATGCAAGGCAATGGGGATAAGCCCAATGGGATAGATTGAAGGTAGCATTTAAACTTACAGAGGCTGGTTTTTATTAGAGCTGTTCAATGAACTGGTAAGTCATTTGTGTGCTAAGAATTCTGTGAACTCAAGTAGCATTTTCCTCTTATGTGCAATCGGAAGAAAATAACTATATATTCAATGCTAACTATAGAATACACCCTAATAGAATCTTCCTCTGCAAAGAACTGAAATTATGCATTGGATGGGGATGGAAAAGAAATTTAGAACTATTTTAAGTCATCAAGCTATTTTAATAAAACAGAAGGAAAGAAGTGTTAGCAAGATATTGGGCAAGGAACCGTGTTTGCTCTTAAGGGTCCCACTAATTCTTCTCTGCAACCAGTCATCTCTATTAAAGTCACTCGAATCTCTGAGATACTGAACCTGAGCTTAGGCTCGGGGTAATGATATCAAGGGAGGAATGAACTTAAAGTCTTCCCCAGGGAAAGTTTGATAGTGTTTCCTATGTAAATACTTACAATGAAAATGACAAGTTACATCATGTTGACATTAATCAGTAATCTTGAAATCTGAATAACTTGCAGAAACAGATGGAGATAAATTGTTCTGTAATAGACTGGGGCTTCTTAAATCAGTGAAAGCTAATGATTAAACATTCTCTTTGGTTTTAAGTACATTACTTCCCTATCTTATCATCATATGAAGCAATGTAGTTGCTATAAGGCACTTTAGCACGCTTTAATCATTTATGCAATTCAAAAATGAATTTCAGTGTCATTGGGCTGCGGATCCTTTCCTAGATTTGTGACCACCTCATTCCTGTATTTTCTCCCTCTCATATCTGCAAGGAAGATAAGATTCTCTTTTGTTGAAGTCGGTATAATCCAAGACCTTCAAAACCAGCCAATATCCTACATCATGCAGGATAACTATCTCTTGTAAGATCTGAAGAGTCTTTGCAATGAGTAGAATTTAAGGGACACTGAACAGATGATGGTATTCATCATATCAATATTTGCTCTTTGAACTAAACTTCCAACACAGGAACTCTAATTCTAGGGAAATACAATTGCTCTTGTGAGATAATAACCTTTATCTGTTGACAATTTGTGATTAATTGGAGCAGATTTCTAAAAGCATGAAGCTGGAAGTGTGAGCTATGAGATAGACAATATGAAGAAATGAGAATGGTATAGGGAATAGAAAGAAGTATGTATTCATTTAACAATCAATAAATACAGGCCCACCAGGACCTCTGTTGAACAGCAAGAAAGAAAGTTCCTGCACTCATGAAGACTTCATTCTAGTGAGAAGAGACACACAACAAACCTATAGACAGTAAAGAGAGAATATTATCTCTCATAGAAACAAATGCCAAGGATAAAATTTAAAAAAAAAAAAGATGGCTAAAAGTACTGGCAGTAGAAGATGAGAAGAGAGACTCTACAGATGGAAGGGTCAGACGTGACCTCTGAGGTGTAGGGTATTTGAACTGAATCTTGAATGAAAAGAACCAACTTGCATTGCAAAACTGTCACTAAAAGGGAGTTTAAGACCCTCAAACTTCAAATGTAAAAACACGGATGACTAATTTTTTCCAACCAACTTCATATGTCAAAGGAACACAAGTCAAAGTGGATGAAATGCAGGGGGACAGATAGCAAGAGATAAGTTTGCACTGGTGGATAAGGCAAGATATAGGTTTCAGGGGTCATGTTAAGAAGATTGAGTTTTATTCTGAATTAAGAGAAAGATTTATTAAGAACTTTTAAAAATATTTCTTTCTTGGGGATGGCGCTGGGGCACAGCAGGTTAAAGCCTTGGCCTGAAGCGTCAGCATCACATATGGGCGCCGCTTCTTCTCTTCTGATCCAGCTCTCTGCTATGGCCTGGGAAAGCAGTAGAAGATGGCCCAAGTGCTTGGGCCCCTGCACCCATGTGGGAGACCCAGAAGAAGCTCCTGGCTCCTGGCTTCGGATCGGTGCAGCTCCAGCCATTGCAGCCATCTGGGGAGTGAGCCAGCAGATGGAAGACCTCTCTGTCTCTACCTCTCTTTTTAACTCTGTCTTTCAAATAAATAAAATAAATATTTTAAAATATCTATATTTCTTTCTTTATTTGAAAGGCAGATGAAGAAAGAGAAAAAGAAATAGAGATAGATTTTCTATTTACTGATTCACTCCCTAAATGGCTGCAACAGCTAGGTCTGGGCCAGGGTGATGCCAGACACCAGGAGCTCCTTCTGGGTCTCCCACATATGGCAGGAACTCAGTACTTGAGCCATCATCTGCTTTGAAATAAACCGGGATGGGAGGCGGTGGGCAGCTAAGTTTGTCATAACAGAATACCACAGACTGGTGGCTAACACCACATAAATTTAAGATCAAGGTGCCAGCAGCATTCCCTTCTGGAGAGGCCTCACTCCCCGCCTTGCAGAGGGGCTGCCTTCGGGTTGTGTCCGCACCTGGCCTTTTCTCTGAACTTGCACACTCCTGATTCTTTTAAGGAATCTTACTGTAATTGGACCCTCCATATGTCCTCATTTGACCTTGACTATTTTTCTAAAAGTCTGTTTACAAATAAACTCACATTAGGGCTTGGGACTTCAAAATATGAATTTAGGGGACACAGCTCAGTACATCTCAGGGTCTATGGAACGCAGTCTCATACTTGTAAAATAGCCCAGTGGTGTTGTGAAGAGGTGCTGTGAAGGCGTTGAACTTGGATGGGAGAAGGGAGTCTTGGCAACGCAGGAAGTCAGAGACAATGGTCCCTTCCTATACTTGTCAATATCTTCCCCCAAACCTCATCACTGTTGAATGCATGTTAACAGACATAGGCATGGCTAGTTTATTAGCTGTTCATGTTGGATCTGAAAGTCAGGGTTCAATTTGAAGAAAAACATCTTGGATGTACTCAAGCCACAAAAACCACCACAGTTCTGCATCAGTTTCTTTCTTCCTATTTTAAACATTACAAGGTCATAGGTTTTTCTTTCTATAAAATCCAAAAAAGGCACTGTTGATTCAACAGCAGCAATATCAACATTATAAAAGCCTTGTAGATCTTAAAGGTCCTGCCTTCCACACCAGGCAGTTTGCTGCTGTTGTTATCTGAACTCAAAATTGATTTGTTGGCTGTGCCAACAAATTTACTGTGGGCTTTCAGAGCTTGGATGACGGCCCTGGAAATATTGAAACGGAATCTTTTCCCCTTCCGCACTCAGGCAGTGCACAAAGTGAGGGAAACAGGGGAGTAATAAAAACTATAATGTTTGAAAGTATCATATGCTAGCTATAAGAAAAAAAAAACCTATGAGGTTACTGTTATTCAAAAATGAAGAAAATGAGTACAAATATCAGAGGGATGAAGAAACTTATCCACAGCCACAGGATGAGCATGTGTAGAGTCAACTCCTAACTCTGATACACCTCAAAAGATTTGATCCTAAACTATGTGCTCTGGTGGTTATCACTACACATTACTGAGGTTTCACTTCCAAAGTTACCCAACACAGCAAACAGCAGCACAGTTCTTCTAGATTCGCACCAATCCAACCCATGCAGCCAGGTGTGCAGATCATTAAGCAAGTTTTTTCTATTCTTATTAAAGATATAGTAATCTTGTGTTGTTCCCCAATCAAATATAGTCCACTGCTATATGCCTGCTAACAATGACCATAAAGAGCTCGCCAAAAAGGGATAATAGGAAAGAATGCAGCTATGGAATAAGACAGTACTGTTTGAACTCCTGCTGCCCCAGTGCCCAATTTTTTGTTCTGTTTTGTTTTGTTTTACCTTGGTTCTTATTGATTAGTAGGATTTGAGAGATAGGGGACGAGAAATTCAACTGTTTTCTTATTGCATCTTGAGTCCCATTTGATGAATATATGAGATCACACATACAAATACTCATGGTTCTTTTATAAAAGGAATGATAATCCCATTCTTCCTGTTGGTTCTCCTATCATGCAAATTCTCTCCTGTCAATAAACAATCAAGCACAAGTTAATTGTACTATTGTCATGGCCATTTTCCTTTGCAAAAGCAGGGGTTATGTGGGATGAGCACAGGTCTTCCTGACCGGTATTAATACCATCTGTCCTGATTCCCTTCTGAACCAGGAATATGTCTAAAGTTCCTTCCCCTCTGGAGTGGTTTGTAGGCTCTTCAGAAACTTGTACCACTAAGGATCAGTCAATCGCAGTTCTGTTGTCTCACAAAAATGTGACTCCACCAGCGGATGCCTTCAGACTTTCCTTCACTCTTGGGCATTTGGTGGCCATTCCCGAATTCTTCAGCCGAGGAGTCCTTGTTCCTCTAGGCAGCTCTCAATCACAGCATGGTTCATACCCATTCGAGTGAAAACCTGTAAATTCATACCTAATCAATTGATCTGGTATCTATAAGAATGTGATTGCTGTCCAAATACAATTCTCTCCTGTTCCAGCCCAGAAATCAGCACAGGGGACCAATTTGATGATTCCCTTCAGAGAAGGCTTGAAGTGAGAGGAAAGATTCCCTTTCCCAAGGCATGAATAGAGGGAACTCACAGCACTAACAATTCTCTTCAAATGAAACCTTTGCTAAACACCAGCATCTCCTATCTTGGCTTCTTCAAAGGTAGACATGAGTGTTCAATGCAGAAATTTCATAACCAACTCTGTCTTGGTTAATGTTTGCAAGCTTTCCATTGTTAGTCTACAGACCTCCTGTGAAATGTAGAGGTATTGATACTTGGGGTGACAGATAAAACTGTGGGGATAGAAATATATTTGCAAGGATACATAGATGCTATGAACAGTAGCTACATCTGGGGAGTAGATTTAGATGGAAAGAGACCTTCTGCACATTGGTATTTTTCCCATCAAGGACTTATTTTATTACAGATTCATTTATATACTTATTGTTTATTTGAAAGGGAGAGTGACAGAGAAAGAGAAAGGGAGGGACAGAGAGAAAGAGAGAGAGATCTTTCATTCACTGATTCACCTCCCAGATGGCCAGTGGGAGCTGGGCCAGGCTAAAGCCAAAATCTAGGAATTCCATTAAGTCTCCCACATAAGCGGGCATGAACTCAAGTTTTTCTGCCGCCAACCACTGCTTCTAAATGCATTAGCAGGGACCTGGATCAGCAACACAGTAGCTGGGACTACAACCAGCACTCCAATATGAGATGTGTCTCAAGCAGCAGCTAACCTTCTACACCACAGCAACCACGCCAAGGATTTATTATTTTGTCAATATAAAGCAAAATGTTTTTATAAAAATAGCATCTACCTTATGAGCTGTTTTGAGGCCTTTAGAAGTGTTTTTACAGATTAAATGCTGAAAAAATATTGTTGTTATTAAATTACTTGCATTATAATGCAGACATTGACAAACATATATTGAGCACTTCTATGTAATATACTGCAATTTTCTGGGAATGATAGCACAGGGGACAAGCCTGTTGCTTTCCCTAACTTGTGTTAAGAGACAAAGAAAAATTATGTAAACAAGTGAATACATACAATTATTATAAATGATTAGTAATCATTTTAAAAAGAAATAATGAGAGGCTGAGAGAAAATGAAAATGATTAGAGTCGCCATGTGCTTTGCCTAAGGTAGTCATGCAAAGCCTCACTGATCATGTTGATTTAGACCCAAATGATGCAAAAATTTGAGGAAAAAAGCCTAGAGTGAAATATTACTCACACAGAGACTGTTTCTCATGGCTGGAAGGAAGTTTGTAAGTTTGGGAAACTAAATCAAGATCAGAATTTCAGGAATGTATCAAGCAAGGGTAATTGTGGTAGGAAAAGTTGATGGAAGACAACAAGGGCCTCCTAATATATAGCAGCCATGGGAGCTGTGATCTGGTTTGTATTTAATTCATAAAATAATTAGGAATTTTTGGTGGTACATTATAGCACAGTATACAATATGAACCAAGAGTGACTCAATACTTTCTTTGCTTTAAAACCATAAAGATTCATGTTGCTTGTCCTTTAACTAATAAGCTGTATGAGGATAAAGATGATGATTATGATGTTTACTATTGTATCTTCCGCTCACAAAAAAATGACCTGGTGAGGCTGGCACTGTAGTGTAGCTGGTAAAGCCGCCACCTACAGTGCCGGCATCCCATATGGGCACCAGTTCAAGTCCCACCTGTTCCACTTCCAATCCAGCTCTCTGCTGTGGCCTGGGAAAGCAGTAGAACATGGCCCAAGTCCTTGGGCCCCTGCACCCATGTGGGAGACCCAGAAGAAGCTCCTGGCTGCTGGTTCCTGGCTCCTGGCTTCCGATCAGCTCAGCTCCAGCTGTTGCAGCCAATCAGGGAGTGAACCAGAGGTTGGAAGACCTCTCTCTCTCTCTCTCTCTCTCTCTCTCTCTCTCTCGTTGATTCTGCCTTTCTGTTATTTAACAATGATTGGATGAATGAATGAGTACAGCCAGTTTTACATGCTGTCTAAATGCTTGAACTATGGAATCTGGAAGACTTGTATTTGAATCCTTCCTTTCCAAATGATTTTGTGGATTTTCATAAATACCTTAAATACTTGAGGGGTAACAGCTAGCCTAGGGAGTCATGCATTCCATGAAGGATGGTCTTTCAGAGACAGAGTTGGTCACACGAAGAAGGCCATTTGAGGAATGAAAAGGGCTCAGTGGAGCTGGTCACACCGGAGGTTCAGTCCATCAGTCACAGTGTGGTGTGGAAGTGGATCCTACTGGAACTACAGGGCCACATTATACTGAAGCAGGGGGAGCACTTGGGTCTGCCAACAAGAATAGAGTGGGAGGAGGCAGTAGGGAAACTGACTGCACAGCTACACTGTATGGAGTTTAGCTCAGAGTTGTGCCAGGGCAGGTGTCAGTGCTCCCTTCCACACTCAATATTGAAGCACGAGAAGAGACCTTGGAAGCCACTGATTCAACACAGGACAAGCTGGTCTCATTGTCATCATGGAGCTTGGTGCTTCTCCTATCACGGACTCAAAAGCCCCACAACCTGGAGCCGCACCTCCTTTCTACATCTGACACTTGGCCTACCAATTCCTTTGCACAACTGACAGTGTGCCAGACCTGTGTCTGCCTCCAAATGTATCCCTACAAACACCCTCCCAAGTCTGGGTGCTTGCAATTGTGAGCTCATTTGCTTTCTTTTGGTGCTTCATAATTTTTTTTTGGACAGGCAGAGTTAGACAGTGAGAGAGAGAGAGACAGAAAGGTCTTCCTTCCTTTGGTTCACCCCCTAAATGGCTGCCGCGGCCGGCTCACTGCGCTGATCCGAAGCCAGGAGCCAGGTGCTTCTCCTGGTCTCCCATGCGGGTGCAGGGCCCAAGAACTTGGGCCATCCTCCGCTGCCCTCCTGAACCACAGCAAAGAGCTGGACTGGAAGAGAAGCAACCGGGACAGAATCCGGCGCCCCAACCAGGACTAGAACCCGGGGTGCCAGCACCCCAGGCAGAGGATTAGCCTAGTGAGCCGTGGCACCAGCTGGTGCTTCATAATTTTAAGCTTCATGTTGCTTACCACTAATAAACACAACAATCATGCCAACTTTATGTGGTTACTATTCAGACAATGTGAGAGTTTATCACCTCATTACTGAACATGTTTTTATTTAATATTTTGATTTTTTTCATCATATGATTTGGGGCATATTTTTATTTTTAAAAATATTTCTTAAAATATTATTTACCTTGATTATTTATTTAAGATTTTATTTAAAATTTATCTAAAATTGTATTTATAATTTTATTACCATACCAGCACTGTGGTGTAGTAGGCTAAGCCTCTGTGGCACCAGCATCCGATATGGGTAACGGTTTGTGTTCCATCTGCTCCTCTTCCAATAAACCCAGCTCTCTGCTTTATGGCCTAAGAAAACATGTCTTTGGCCCATGTCTTTGGGCCCCTGTATCCACGTGGAAGACTTGGAAGAAGCTCCTGGTTCCTAATTTTGGTTCAGCCTAGCTCTGGTCATTGCGGCCATTTGAGGAGTAAACCAGCAGGTGATAAACCTTTCTCTCTGTCTCTCCCTCTCTCTATCTCTAACGCTACCTCTCAAATAAATAAATACACTCTTTAAAAATATTTATTGACCTTGATTACCGAGTTTGGAATTTTCTTAGATTTTTGCCTCTGGATCCCAACCCTGCCTTCTCTGATACATATTAAACATAAACAAATATTACACATTATTAGAGCATTTCCAAAATTTCATGGAAAATTGAATCAAAGATAAGTTGATTTTGCAACAAACTTAAAAATACAAGCATACAAAAAGTCTTCAAAAAGTTCATGGAAGGAATTGGCCTTTGGTGTGGCATTGAAGACCCTGCCTGGGACGCTAGTATCAGAATAACTTTGTTTGTCTTGCAGCTCAGATTCCAATTCCAGCTTCCTATTAATGTGCCCTCTGGAAGGCAGCATGTGATGGCTTGAGGTGTTGGGTCCTACCACCCCCGTGGAAGACCTCGAGTGAGTGGCTTCTGGTTGGCCCAGTCCCAGATGTTTTGGGCATTTGGGGAGTGAAGCAATGGAGGAAATCTCTCTCTCTCTCTCTCTCTCTCTCTCTCTCTCTTATTCTGTCTCTGTGCTTTTAAAACAAAAATAATTTTTTAAAGTTCATTGAAAATGATAAAACTATGCACAGATTTCAAAAATTTTCACTTCAAAACAAACACCTTTTTTTCACTTTTCAGGAAACTTTTTGAAGTCTTCAATTTTTCATTGTTGTTTCTACTGTTACTAAGGTTCATCCCCATGTTTCTGACTCTACGGCTATCTTTCTCTCTCTCAAAGACTTACTTTATTTGAAAGTCAGAGGTACAGTGAGAGAGTGACAGACAGAGAAAAATTCCCCATCTGTTGAATCATTTCCCAGAAGGTCACAGTGGCCTGGGCTGGGCCAGGACAAAGCCAGGAGTCAGGAGTTCCCCCCATGGGTACAGGAGCCCAAGAAGTTGGGCCATCCTCTGTTGCTTTTCTCAGGCCATTAGCAGCCAGCTGGATCAGAAGTCTAGCAATTAGGATAAAAACCTGTTCTATTATGGGATGCCAGAACCCCAGGCAGTAGCTTTACCCATTACACCACAATACCAGCTCTTATGTCTCTGTCCTATAAGGTTATCGTGCCCCTTTTCCACATACAAATGTCACACTCAAAAGGCTACCATAACAACTCTAGTTATTTATTGATACAGAGCTAAGTTTCTGAAAAAAAGTATAGATTACTTATCTTGCATATGTTTTTAACTTGTAATTACCCTTTATCATAGAACACAGCCCCCATGGTTTTATAATGGATTCAATGTTGGGTTGTGAGGGTTTTATCTGTCACTTACATGTGTTCCTACCGGAAAAGACAGTTCCCTTTTATCTCATCAACAATCTTAAGAGTTCTATAATTATACCACAGGACAACAGCCACAGATATAGAGCTCAGCACAACTTCTTAGAATGCACAGCATGAGAAAGCAGCCACAGATCTGAGCCCCACTGGCTTTCTTAAAGTAGGACTTGCTATAGGGAAGGAGCTGCAAGCAATGTTTCTATGCATTAAAAATGCACAGGCAGTTAATAAAATGATCATGTAATTCTATTACTTTTTCCTTTATAAATATATGCAAATAATAACAAGGTGCTATTTCAACAACCATAGGATGTAAGCCTCGTGCATCTTATAAATTTACAAAACAAAAATTATGCAGTAGTAATGCAAAGAGTCCCCATGTACCTTCTACCCCATTTCTCCTATTACTATCTCATATTAATGTCTTTGTCAAAATTAATGAATCACAATCAGCTTCCCCTACTTTAATCCAAAAAACTTCTGTCCTGACATCTCTCCAGTCCTCTAGTAATCAACATTCTGTGTTCAGATCGAGATGTTGTTGGAGTTTTCTGTTTTGTTCTGTTTTTAATTTTGGCTCCCACGTATAAGGAGAAACATACAGCATTTGTCTTTCTGTCTCTGGCTAATTTCACTAAAAATGATATCCTCTGGTTCCATCCATTTTGTTGCGAATGACAGGATTTCACTTTTTTTTTTTTTTTTTTTTTTTTGGCAGCTGAATAGTATTAAACTGTGCTTTTTTTCTTTATCCATCCATCTGATGTTAGACATTTTGGTTGATTCTGTATTTTGGGTATTTTGAATAGTGCTGATATAAACATGGTGGAGAAGATATCTCTTCGATACAGTGAGTTCATGTCTTCTGGATATATATCCAGTAATGGGATGGCTGTGTCTCACACAGTAGTTCCATGTTTTAAGGAAATCCGTACTTTGTTCCACAGTGGTTGCACTAGTTTACATTCCCACCAGTAGGGTGTAAGAGCTCCTTTCTCCACATTCTCACTGGCATTTGTTATTCTCTGTCTTTTTGATAGCAGTGATTTTGACATTGGTGAGTTTTCATTGTGGTTTTCATTTGCATTTGCCTCATGGCTAAAGATATTGAACATTTTTTCATATATTTGGTGAAAATGCAAAAAAAATTTCTTATTTTGAGAACTATTTTGGCCACTTAACTGGACAGGTAGTTTCGTTGTTGTTCATATATTCTGATATTAACCCTTTCTCAGAATAGTAGCTTGCTAATATTTTTTCCTGTTTTGTTGGATGTCTTCACTTCTGAATGTGGCATAGTCCTATCTGTCTAGTTTTATTTTGCCTGTGTTTTTGGGGTCTTACTCAAAAGGTTAACATCTACACCAAGGTCATTCAGCATTTCTCTTGTTTTCCTCCATCAATTTCACACTTTACAGTCTTTCATTAAGATCATTGATTGATCCAACTTGAGCTGCTTTTTATATTATGATGGGAAGTAGAGAATTATTTTCATTCTTTTACATATGCATTCAGTTTTTCCAGCACTGTTTGTTGAAAAAAACTGTCCTTTCTCCAACTTATGTTCTAAGCAACTTTTTCAAAAATGAATTGGTTGTATGTAAGTATGTGAATTAATTTCTAGGATTTTCTATTCTATTGACTTATGTGCAAGTTTTATGACATACCATAAAGTTTTATTTATTATAGTTTTGTAGTAAGCTTTTGAATCAGTATTCTGATGCTTCCACCTTGATATTGTTTTTCTCAGGATCACTTTGCCTATTTTCGGTCTTTTGTGATTCCATAGGAATATCAGGACTTTTTTTCTGATTTTGTAAAGAATGTCATTGTTATTTTGACAGGGATTGCATGGAATTTACTGATCATTTTAGGAAGAATAGAGAACTAAATGATATCAACTCTTACATTCCATGAAAAATGAATATCTATTTTTGTGGCTTTCATGATTTCTTTAATCAATGTCTTATAACTTTCATTGTAGAGATCTTTCATGTTTTGATCTTGCTGACAAACAAATTATAAAATAAATCCCATTCACAATAGCTATAAAAATCAAATATTTAGTGTTTTTTTATATGAGTCATTCCTAACTTTGGACAACATGATCATTGCGATAAATACAAAAAGGGTGGGTAGGAGAATGAAGAGGAAAGAAGAAAAGAGAAAGGAGGCAGGAGTAGGAGCTTATAAATAGAACACTTGAGTGTGAACTCTGAGTTCCAAAAATCAGTTTAAGTTGTTAGTACTGAAATAAATCTGGGAGCATTATAATCAAGATTGTAAGAAAAATGGAGTGTGCAATCCATAACCTTGTTTGAATGTTCTTTTTGCTGCCAACAAAGGAATAATTCAATGATTGAATACAGACTAGGAACACTGGGCTGAGGTCTGTTACAAAGTTTGAGAAGAATTAAGACACACAAAAGACATGTGGAATCACTTTGTGAGCCACTTTGTGATCTGCGAAGAGCCACAATTAGGAGTTGTATACATGGTGGCAAAACACCCTCATCATCTTCAAGCCAGCTCTGTCTAGAGAGTGGGTAGAATTTGAGAGAAGTCCCTTCCTGGATGCTTTAAAAATGCATCTTCCTCTTACCAGGATCTATAGAATTGGAGAATACCAGAGGGGAGATAAGCTTTCATCAATGATTAAATAATCAAAGGAAATAAAATGAAGATGAGCTGAAAGCAAACCCAGGAGGGCCACATTGTGGGATTAATAAAAGTGACTTGTTATAAAATCCTTGGGAGTGTTTATCATTGGGCTTACAGATAAACAGAGAATAATTAAGAAAATTCTTTTAGCACCTGTCCTTCTCTGGACTCTACATATAGGCAATCTCTCTTCAGACTGTTTTCTCTTTATGCCTATAAAGTCTATTCAGATGCAAACCTCTTTGTTCAGGATGCTCTAAGTCTAAGATGAATGAGACTTCAGGCTTCTTTCATGAGGGAAATATTTGGTTTCATTTTAGGGAAATGATTTACTAACCTGCTTTTGAAAAGCAATTTGGTAGTGGACAAACAGGGACATTGTTACTACTTTTTTACTTTTTACTTTTCATTTATTTTTACTTTTCATTTTTTTTTACTTTTCATTTATTTTTAATTTGTGTTTTCTTTGATACCAAAGTTATATACTATGCACTAATTGTTCACTAATGACTGACAGAAGCCCAGTGTTCTAGTAGATTTTAATAAAAAAAAATCATGGACTCAAAAGCATCTTAGACATATATTGTAATAGGAAACTAATCCTACCAATTTGGGTTGTCTTATTACACAATTTTAGATGGGACGTTCTGGTAAAAGCCAAAGCTGGCTAAGGCTACAAGAGTTTTGTTTCTTTGGGGCTGGTCTTGTGGTACAGTGGGTTAAGCCATGTCCTCAGAGTGCCTAATATCAAGTCCTGTCTCCACTTCTGACTCATCTTTCTGTTTGATATGTACTGTGGGAGGCACCAGAAGTCCTTTCTAATCATGTGGAAGACCTAAATGGAGTTTCTGGCTCCTGAATTCATTCTAGCCCAGTCTCAGCCGTGTGGGAATTTGGAGAGCAAACAAGCAGAGGGAAGATTCATATTCCCCCACTCTCTGATGGCTCGCTCACTCGCTCTAGCTTTCTATCTCTATCTCTCAACCTCTCCCTCTTCTCTTTTCTTATATTTTCTCACTCCTTTTCAAATTAATAAAAATGAATAAACTTTAAAAACAGGAAACATCTCCATATTTTTCATGACAGTGAGAAAAAGTAACCATTATTTTGTATGTTCATGGGTTTTGTTTTTTGCTTTTTTACTTTTGGTTGAACACATAGTCTTATAATGCATTATAAGGCATTAATTGATTCTTTGTAACAGAAAAGAACAAAAATATATAGACAAACAGGCTTCAAGGTTCAGAGGAAAATACTATGGGCCTGACATTGAGAGAGATGTTTTCCCCAGTCACTTGGACAGGGATGAATTTGCAGGACCTTATGTGAAGAGTGTCATGGTGCTGCTTGCAGAAATTGATGCTCATTATTGAGCACTTTATCCCTATCTGACCCACAAGCACACTCTTGGAGATCAAAGAGAAATTATTTCCTTTTTAAAAGGTATCCAAGACCTCCTGGCATTTGGTTACCATTGTGATGGAATAGCTCCAAAAAGACACAAAAATGAGGAGAGGTTATTAATTTTTTTTTCTATTTTCTGAACATCCAGGTGACAATAAAAATGGGTAGGTAGACCACATTCATTCTTCCAGCCATCTTTTCAAACCTCCAGAATATTTTCCTAGATCAAAACAGAGAGGCTGTATTTTGCTGGAAAAGATTCAGAGTAGTGAAGAAGGCAAACGAAACTGTGTCTGAGACTCTGTGCTCCATGGGCACCTGCTTATCTATTTGACACTCAAGGCAATGTCTAGTGAAGGTGACTTACTTGTAGAACTGAGAGTCAAGGCTTAACTGAAGGGTATAGGTATGAAAAGGCCTGAAACTAGCAGCACATCTTAGAGTACTGGGTCCAACATATTAGGAGAAAGGGGAGGAAGAGGACTGTTGAAAAATACACTGAAGAACAATTATATTTTAAAGAGTTTAATTTAATGTAACAGTGATTCATGACCGGGCAGCTCCATGCATGAAGTGGTTCAGTAGCTCCCTTGAAGGAATGCAAGGGAGAAACTTTTCATGGGATGAACATAGAAGGAAGGGGCCAGCACTGTGGCACAGTAGGTTAATCCTCCACCTGTGGTGCCAGCATCCCATATGGGCACTGGTTCTAATCCCGGTTACTCCACTTCCAATCCAGCTCTCTGCTATGGCCTGGGAAAGCAGTAGAAAATGGCCCAAGTCCTTGGGACCCTGCACCCCCCTGGGAGACCAAGAAGAAGCTCCTGGCTCCTGCTTCAGATTGGCGAAGTTTCAGCCGTTGCGGCCATTTGCAGAGTGAACCAACAGAAGGAAGACTTCTCTTTCCCTCCCTCCCTCCCTCCCTCCCTCCTCTCTATCACTCACTCACTCACTGTCTGTAACTTTATGTCTCAAGTAAAATAAATAAAATATTTTAAAAAAAGAAGGAAAATAAAGAAAATGCTTTATAGGTTCCCACAAGTGAGCAAAACAAAACAAAAACAAATAACCCTTCAGTTGTGGACCTTATACCATTTGTCTATTCTGAAATACTTGACCATGGGCCAGCATTGTGGCATAACAGGAAAAGCCACCACGTGCAATGCATTTTTTCATAGATACAACTTTAGGAATATAGTGGTCCCCCCCCCTTTCCATCCCACCTCCCTCTCCCTCTCCCATCTCCTTCTTCATTATGGTTCATGTTTAGTTTCATTTTATATACAGAGGACCAACACCATGTTTAGCATAGATTTCAACAGCCTGTACCCACACAACATATAGAGCACAGTTTGGGAAGAAAATTTGCAGCTGATTCTCATAATACAACTCTTTAGGGACAGAGGTCCTACATGAGGAGCAAGTGCACAGTGACTTCTGTTATTCCTTTAACAATTAACACTTTTATTTATGATGTTAATGATCACCCGACACTCTTGCCATTGACTACTTCACTTGCAATCCAGCTCCCCACTAATGATCTGAGAAAGGTAGCAGGAGATGGCCTAAGTTCTTGGGCCCCTGAACCCTTGCGGGAGACCTGAATGAATTTCCTGGCTCCTGAATTTGGCTTGGCTTGGCCCTGGCCATTGCGACCACTTTTTGAGAGAACCAGCAGATGGAAGAGACTTCTCTTTGTCTCTCACTTCTCTCTGTAACTGACTTTCAAATGAAAAATAAATAAATCTTTAAAAATAAAATGAATTACTTGGCCTTGCCATTACTTGTAAATCTCTATATTAAAAAGGGCAAAATATAAGTTATACCAATGATAAACAGCCAAGAAAAGTCTTCGATGAAGACTGAGTATAGTAACATAGAAATGGTACTAGCGTGGTGCCATCCCTGAATCCGTATACTTGTCTCCTTCCCTTGTGAAACTCCTTGGGGACTGAGCTGACAAAGCTTAACTCTGTATTTACTTCCCCTCCATGGTAAATCTCCGTCTACATCCTTAATTTCAAATCAAGGAACTACACCTAAAACACTGCCTGGTTGCCCTTGTACTCAATATGTCCCAAAGCAAACCTATTGCCTTCCTCCAAACCCTCTTGCCTAGTCCAATTTCCAATGTCACAAAAATAGCCATGGAGTGTAAATTAACAGACATAAAAGGAGACTGAGCCACCGAGCAGAAAGGTAACTTGCTGAAGTAGATACAATAATGTAGTCAAAACCTATGAAATATGTGCCACTGAACAGAAATTAAAAAACTTGTCTTCAAGTGCTGTATGTTTCTGAATTGACACAGTGCCTAGTGCATTTCAGCTATTCAATATATGCTTTTAAATAAATGAATGGGGAGAGCAAGGAAAGCAGAGCCCTTAGATATTTGGTTTTCTATCTTTTTAAAAGTTTATTTATTTATTTAGTTAGTTAGTTAGTTAGTTAGTTATTTGAAAGTCAGAGTTACAGAGAGAGAGGGAAATACAGGAAATAGAGAGATCTCCCATCCCCTGGCTCACTCTTCAGATGATTGAAAAGGCCAGAGCTGGGCCATGACAAAGCCATGAGCTTCATCTGGGTCTGCAAAATGGGAGGCCAGGTCTCAAACACTTGGTCCACTCCCCACTACCCTTTCCAAGCCATTAGAAGGGAGTGGATCAGAACTGGAGCTACCAGACACAAAGTGCCCATAGCGGATGCTGCTGTTGCAGCTGGGGTCTTTACCCACTACACCACAATGCCAGCCTCTTTTTTGTTTTCTTTCTATTCCATTATACCATTAGAGTTTAGTATTGTCTGGATACATGCAAGAGAGCTTCAAAAGTTCACAGAAAATTTGCATTATTTCTCATGAATTTTTGAAGATATCTCATGTGCTTAGATTTCAAAAGCTCTTGCACCAACATAAATTTATCTTTCAATTCCATTTTCTATAAAATTTTTGAAGTGCCCTTGTGGGTGCGTGTATGCATTATATGTAGGGACATTTTGAAGTGCTCTTGTGTGTGCGTGTATGCATTATATGTAGGGATATTATTGTTTTCTGCACTGGGCTGCTCTGAAAAGGTGAGGGAAGAGGTCAGCACTATTGTTAAGACATCCTTTCAGTCATGCAGTCTGGTTTCTCGGAGTAGCATCTGGAAATACCAGTGTTCTGACATGCTCACTTTTTACCGGTCATACATCAGTGGGTTTAATTAACTTTGTAAAATAACACTAAATTTTGCTTCCCCAGGACAGAGAGTAGACCATGGTGGTCCTTCAAAATCAATGTCTGTGCCTAGATCTTCTTTGAAATATATAGCCCTTCACTTGGTCTTTCAGTGACTGATGCAAATGACTTCCTTGGGGTCTTTAATCATATCAGGCTGATGGCACCTCTTAATCTAGCCATTGCTGAGTTCTGTAAAGCTGAGTTAGCTCTACTCACTGAAGAAAGCAGTTGTGGAAAAAAAAAAAAACTGTCATCACCATAGGGAAGGGACCAAATCTTTTTTATATTAGGAAGACAAAGTACGATAGTTGCAAAGCAATGGCATACAAATATTTACTGCATGTGAAAAACCAAAAACTTTACCCCTAATGTCTTAAATTTATTATTCATTTTTACTTGTACATATTTTATTTTATAATGGTTTTGTTTCTTTCAAAAATATAACAGATATATTAAAACTGTATGTATTTATGGGGTATATGTGATAGGTCAGTCCATGCATGCATTGTGTAATGTTCAATCATGATAAATATATACGTATTTGTAAATAAATATCCATATATATTCAAATATTATACAGTGAATACATACAAAATCCTCTTCTAGTTTTTTAAATAAAGAAACACACAGTACATTAACATTTTCTATAATCATCCTATCACACACTAGAACCCCAGAACTCCTTACTCCTATCTAGTTATAACCTAGTACCCATCAATCAACTTTTACTCATAACACCCTCCTTTCCTCTCTAGCCTCTGCTACCTACCATTACATTCTAAACTTCTATAAGATCAACTTTTTTCCCTTTTCATTCTATATATGAGTGAGATCATGTGATATTTGTCTTCATTAACTTACAAAGAAAACATGCTATATTGGTAACATTTATATTCCCAGGCAAATGTGTAAGTCCCCAATAGTGTTTCCTAGCCAAACTCATACTCGTGAGTCCACCCTGGGATGCTTCCAATGTGCCTGCACACTGCCTGCCTTTCTGCCACTTTAGTCATCACAGGGAATCTGCCATATTCTGCCTCCATTCTTCAAAATGATAATTGCTTGAATGACTACTTGGAGAGACACAACAGGTGCTTCTTCTAATTATGAACAATCAATGCCCATGTTTAGAGTACTGGATTTTTATGTCTAAGGTGTTTTCTGTCCTAGTGTCAGTAGATCAATAACAGTTTTCATGTAGATGATGAAAAAATCGTTTCTTTGTGAATGGGCATAATCAAAATGATACTCAGGAAGACCCTGTTTACTTGCCCTTGTATTAATTTCCCTTGAGTTATGATTGAACGAGGGCCCAGAGAAATAAGAAAATTTTCCTATTTTATGTAGTTAATAAAGTTTTAGAGCTTACATAATATCTCAAGTGATTAGAGACTTTGCAAATGATATCATCTCAACAGTATTACTGGAATAAAATCATCTTTGAGGGACCAGTTTTGTGACATCCCATATTGGAGTACCTGTTTGAGTCCCAGCTACTCTGCTTCCAATTCAGTTCTCTGCTAACGTGCCTGGGAAAGCAACACATGGTGACCCAAATATATTGGTGTAAGTCATCCATGTGGGAGACTTGGATGGAGTTCTGGCTCCTGGCTTTGGCCTGGCCCAGCCTTGCCTGTTGCAGCCATTTTCAACCCTGGCTGTTGAATATAGAGGATAGAAGATCAGTTGATCTCTCATTCTCCCTTTCTCCCCCTCTCCCCCTTTTTCTCTCCTCCCTCAACCCCAGCTTTCAAATAAATAAACAAATAAATCTTAAGAAAAGTCATCTTCAAACTTAAACCATATTCCTGTTGGGGCATAATATATGCACGTCTGTTTAATAATAACATGTTTTCATATTGACATGTTTTTGACACTATAAATATTAAATTTCAAGCTTCCTTAACAGGATGCTGTTTCAATGAGTAGGAGGCCAAGAAAAAGTACTACAGAGAAGAGAGAGAGATGAGTGGGAGAGTGTGAATATATAATTAGCAAAAAGCTCATAGAGTATCTCCTTGAATATCTTGGAGGCAGACTGATATAATGGAAAAGGACATGAAAAGTAGTCAAAGACCAGGGTGGCAGCCTTGGCACTAGACTGACACTGTATAAATCTAGGCATGTCAAAATCCCTTCAGGCTTCATTGTTATTGTTAATCAAACCAACCCTATTTGCAGATGACATGATTCTATATATATAGCTGATCCAAAAGACTCCACTAAGAGACTAATGGAACTCATAAAAGAGTTTGGTAAAGTGGCAGGACATAAAATTAACATATAAAAAATCAATAGCCTTTGTATTTTTTGTTTATCAATGCTTCAAACTACCTCCTGGATGGAGAAAATAACCATAATTTTGGTTTCTGTGTAAGTTCTTGCAACAATCCTCCTATCCATTTGAGAAGCAAAAATAGCCCACTGGGAAATAGTTGGAAGGGCAGAGTGGTACAAGCTAGTCTCCAGCTTGTTGTATCTGAGAATATTATTCTGAAGCCCAACTGTAGTGCTGAATATTAGAGACTTTTTGCCACCACAGTTCTGAGAACAACACTAAAGCCATACCTCTAGCTCCAGTGGCCCCCACAGATGGATGACAGCCTTTGACTTAAACTACTCAAATCTACATGACAGATTTGCACGTTTGTCTAATGGCTCCTTGATTCATATAGGGACTCAGGTGCCAGGGAATATGGGAACTGTGGTTTTAAGTTTTCAGCAATCCAAAAAGAAAACAGGTAGAAAGGAGGATGAGAAAGGAAACACAAGCTATCTACCACACATGGTACTTAGGCTTAGCGATCACATGAAAATTGCTTACAACAAATTTTATCCTTGAGTATCCCTATCAAACCTCCCAAATGATCAATATTACATTATCCCTCCTCCCTGTATTCAATAGTAAGTTTTATTTTTAGTGTTGGAGCAGATTGTTGTATTCTAGTTTTGTATTTTTTCATGTTTAGCAACAGGGATCTCCCCATCATTAGAACCACAGCCAAAGATATAGGATGCTGTAGAACACAAAACAGAGAACAACTAACCCTGATGCTCAGTAAGTGAAATGGCAAGAAGCATAACAACAATCTATACTTTAAAGACATTTTCAGGGCCAGCACTGTTGCCTGCAGTACCAGCATCCCATATGGGCAGCGGTTCAAGACTTGGCTGCTCCACTTCGAATCCAGCTCTCTGCTATGGCCTGGGAAAGCAGTAGAAGATGGCCCCAATCCTTGGGCCCCTGCATCCACATGGGAAGACCTGGAAGAACTTCCTTGCTCCTGGCTTTGGATCTGTCCAGTTCTGTCCATTACAGCCATCTGGGGAGTGAACCAGTGGATGGAAGACCTCTCTCTCTCTCTCTGCCTCTCCTTCTCTCTCTGTGCTGCTCTGTCAAATAAATAAAATAAATCTTTTAAAAAATAAATATTCTCAGCCTAAGCATAAGCTAACAGTTCAGCTAGTGCAACTCTGGTGAATTTATTAAGTGTGCATGTATATATGATACTCTGCTAGTACTGTGAACATTACAGATGTGCAGCAAATAGATCATAACTTCAGGGAACTAGCATGAGCGTTAAAGAGAAAACTTGAGTATATATGTGCAAGCCAGAAAAAATCAAATAGAAGAGACACACAGATTAGTATTTAGGGAGTTCTCAAGTCAGAGAGGAGATGCCTTTCAACTGGGAAAAATTAGCATATGAACTAAACAAATGAGACAATAGACAATAATGCAGAAAGACTGGCTCTGGGGATGCAGATAATCAGATTTCCATTATCACAATGCAATAGTGTTGACTTTTCCCTCAAGAGTTGCCTATAACATGCCCCTTTTGGAGTCTTTCCACCATGTGGAAAGTTGATTACAGTTTGCCTAGTCACAGAGAGGTTCTGAAGTAGATGCTTGGTTTGTTGAGGGTACTTTCCCAGATCTTACTGTTTTCTTGTTTCATGGAACATTCAAAACAAAATGTTCTAGAGAAAGAAAGTATCTACCTCTGTGGGTTGTAAAAGGAGAAAGGGGGACATTATATCCTGAATGAGTAGGAATTAGAGATCTTCGGGTTTTGCAAGCAATAGGACAATACACTGTACAGTTCTCAGCATCACTCCAATGGGCTGGTGAAGCATCTGCAGGACAAATTTTGGTAAAGCTGTAAAGTCAGCCCCTGGCCCCTGAATACTGCCTTAATAAAGAATCATGTATTAGCATATGTCATGGAGGCGCAGAGCCCATAGTCTTCTGGGAAACATGTGGACTTAAACAGCAAGGCCAGCAGTAACAACCAAGACAGGCTACAGACTAGAACTGGCTGGATTTTCCCAGAAGCATGCAAGCCTCCATAGTAAGTGATGGAGAAATTGCCACTGGTGTTCTCTTGCACACCTGAGTTTGGGAACTAAGTCAAGTCTACCATGTTCTTCCCTCCAAGAACATAAATATTGATTTGCAGCTCTGCGAAAAAAGAGCAAAATATCTGTGAAGGGAGTCGTTTAGGCTTAGAGACAAGAAAAATAAAATCACACTGACAGATTTATATCCCACTGCTGTAGAATCTTATTCATGGGTCCTGGCCACTTCAGGAAGCAGGTGCCTTCTCCACTCACTTTATCTCTGACCAGTTGTCAGACATCATTTCAGCTTCACCAAAATGGCTAGACTTTGGTCGGCCCCTGTAAACCTTCCCTGAAGCCCTTCTGCTCTAATCAGAACCATAGAATGGAGAGGAAGGTTGGAGGATGACTTTCGTGTTTCTAGTCCAGCCAGCCCATTGCACAGGCATGACTTTAAGTAACAATAAGACTCACAAGTGTGAATACAGTGCTGAATTACTGCCAGGAAAGTTTTTTAAAAGCTGTTGGATTTGGGGCATTTTCCTGAAGTAAAAACATACCAGAAACATAGTATATCCCCTATGTGCCCCACCATAAAAACAATCATTGACCCCATATTATGACATGGATTCTTAATTCACTTTGTACACTAAAGAATGTGCAGGCAGTGCACAATAGGTGGACGTGATCTCAAACAATATTGGCTTAGATATGCCAAGAGAATTTAAAAAGAGACAAAATTATGGTGTATTTTTCATCACTCTTTATAACTGCATTAAATATTTTTAATAAAGTAAAAGTAGTTGAAGACTACTTTGGAAAATCTGTGCTAGATGGTGCCATCTTTCAACTACTCTATTTTTATTTCAGATGTTTCTTTTAAAAAAGGAAAAAAGAAAAATAACTTTGTACAATTTAGTAACAACCTAGGATAAAAATTTTAGGGATGCCTCACAGATAGATTCAAAAGTACTATATATGAAAAAGTACTGTATTAGGCAGAAATAAGATGGTGTACTCAAATCATGTGAGATGACCCAAATGTGACCGTATTGATAAGGAAAACAGAGGTACCTCCTTAGCCTCCTGTGGTCTGTGACAATTCCTCAATCTTTTTTTGTCTCTCATGACAGTTTTTGTTAATAGTGATTATTTTATGTAGAGCATCTTTCACTTGCTTTTGATGTTATCTCATAGTTACTCATAGAACACATGTTGTATCCTTCTCAGTGAATCGGATCGGGACAAACATTCATATGTCTTATCACCAACAATCTCACCTTTGATCACTTCTTTAAGGTAACGGCTGCCAGGTTTCTCCATTGTGAAACTGTCATATTTTACCTTTATAATAAACATAACATGTAGAGACAGTGTAAGACTATGCATATTTTTCTATTTCTCATTGCACTTTCCTCCACTGAGTTTTGTGTTTATCACTATTTTTGTATACATCAATTATTAGTATGATGCTTGCTTAATAATGATTTCTTTATTGGTTCTATTCAACTGCTTTGTTCTATTCTTAAGGGATTCTGCTAATACTATTATTATTATTCTTTATTTGCCTGTTTTTGATTTTCTCTACTTCTCTGATTGCGTTTTAGCCCTTTCTTTGTATCACTTGCTTTCTTTGGGTGATTTCAATTTGATTCTATGTCCTTACTAAGTGTCCATTTCAATCTGTTCTGTCACAGACACCTTGTATTTTGCTTTTCATTCTTGGAGATAATTTTGTCTTACTAGTCCATTTGTTTTTTGAATCAATCAAGTTGCTTTGCATTTCTTTGTCATTTTTAGTTAGTTTGTTTCAACATTTAGTGTTTTAAATTTTTCATTCAAGGAGGCTTTTCATATCCTCCAATGCTTCTCCATATATTTTAATCATTTATTTTTGGCATAATTGACTTCCAGTTATCTCCTGTTTACTGACTGTTCTTCTGGTGGATTTTCTGCCCCGAATGCATTTAGAATTTTAATTTCTGAATTTTTACAACAGCTCTGTATAAATTTTAAATTTTTCCTTTTGTGAATTTTAGTGGTTTCAGGGTATTTTACAGGATTCTTAGCTTAAAAACACCCTATTCTGTCATTATAGATGTTTTAATGGATTTTATTTATTCTGGTTCTGGGAGAGGGTTTTAAATTCTTAGAATCTCTGACTTGCAGACTGTAAATTTTGTCTTGCAAATATTAAATTTTCTTTTTTTTTCTAGTTTTCCTCTTCATCACCCAATTACCAAAGAGTGTTTCTTTTATTCCTTTTCCTCTTTCAGAATCCATGCATATCAAAACTATCTCTTTAGGCTGGCGCCAGGGCCTCTGCCTGCAGCACTGGCACCTGGGTTCTAGTCCCAGTTGGGGCGCTGGATTCTGTCCTGGTTGCTCCTCTTCCAGCCGAGCTCTCTGCTGTGGCTCAGGAGGGCAGTGGAGGATGGCCCAAGTGCTTGGGCCCTGCACCCGCATGGGAGACCAGGAGGAAGCACCTGGCTCCTGGCTTCGGATCGGCGCAGCGCGCCCGCCGTGGCAGCCATTTGAGGGGTGAACGAACGGAAGGAAGACCTTTCTCTCTGTCTCCCTCTCTCACTGTCTAACTCTGTCCAAAAAATGAAAAATACTTTAAAAAAAAACTATCACTTTAACACATGACAGTTTTGAGTCTCTGACTGTCTATGCTCAGATCTACTTGGATGCATTTTTAGTACCTTCATAATAATAGCTGTGGCTTTAGTTTAAGCTTAGTCCTTTGGTTAACCCTGACCTCTCTTCAGTGATTTTTCAGCTGTTTGTCCACAGAGATTTGCAAGATGTGGGGGTAGAGAGGGACCCTGTGAGACCACCGCTGCAGTCTGGCGATTTTCTGGATACTTTCTGTGTTAAATTGTGCAGAAGACACACACACACACACACACACACACTCACACGCACGTTTCCCTTCTTGATGCTCTGTCATGTTTTGAGGGAAAATATATTACGTGCCTAAAATATAAGTTTTAATATTTACTATGCAAATATTTATGCCTAACTTCAAAACGAACAAAATGATTGATATGAAAGAGAAAAGAGGAGTAGGTTTCCTAAGCCATGTGATGCTCCCTTGTTACCCTACAGTCATGAACAAATAGAGTCTAATTTATTATTTAATTTTTTAAATATGGAAGAAAAGTCATGACACTAATTCGTGTGTGTATGTGTTCAATTTAAATCACAGAACACAAACTAACCAATTATTTTGTATTAGCCAAATATTTTGTATTGTTTAGATCATTTGTCTTATATAGCCAAACAACAAACTATTTAATGAAATTATTTTCTTACCATACTTCAAGATGTAGTACATCTCTTTTAGAGTACTTATAATTCTCTTAAATTTTTCCATGTCTTTAGTCAAAAATGGAGGAAAATATCTATGCTTTTCACAAATTATAAATATTCCGTTTTCGGACTGTCTGCATTCTACATAGCCACCCTTGTGACTGGTGTCTGTTTCCCAGTTCATTGTCCTCTGACTTTGCCCTTCCATGCTTATCTCTGACAATTGTCAACATCATGCTAGGTTGGGAACAACTCGTAAACCTCTGTAGTCAATAGGGTGACATTGACACTAAAATAGCCAAGCACAAAGAAAAGTGTAAGCAGAGACCTTAACAAACAACTGCTAGGAGTCCTGGAGTGGTCAGGACCAGATTAGGACACTCACCACTCACAAAGGGCAGGGAGAAAGTGTGTCAGGGTCACCAGCCGGGAATAGATAATCACAGAGTGGGTGTCAACAGTCAGCATTCCTCAGAGAGGTTCTGAAGCTGCATCCATGTCCAGTCCAGCCCTTTAGACAGGGATGGCGGACAAGTTTCAATGTGAACATGAACTTGAATCAATTGGCTGGGAATTGAGCAAACAATACACCTCATTTTGCCTAGCATGTTACAATTTCTTACTTTTTGTTCGAATGTATTTATTAGTAGCTCTCACTTAAACTCACAAAAGGGACCACGTTTCAACAATCAATTATGTTGTCACCTTGCCTAGGCAAAAGGCCTTGAGTCTTCCCAAAGTTCTATAAGAATGTGTTTACTGATTTCTGATGTCTCCCCAGGGTTATGAATAATTAAAAAGCCTGGAAGAGATAGGAGCAGAGCATACCCACCCTGTGTTTGCCAAGTTCGTGCTAATGTATGAATCGGATGGAAATGCTCATTTAACTAGAAGAGGAAGGGAAGTAGAAAAATGGCGTGTACAGCTTGAAAGCCTATTGTAGAAGAGCACACTTAACAATTTAATAAGAGTAGTGATGATACGCCTGCGGCGCCGGCACTCCGGGTTCTACTCCCAGTTGGGGTGCCAGTTCTGTCCCAGCTGCTCCTCTTCCAGGCCAGCTCTCTGCTGTGGCCCAGGAAGGCAGTGGAGGATGGCCCAAGTGCTTGGGCCCTGCACCCCATGGGAGACCAGGAAGAAGCACCTGGCTCCTGGCTTCAGATCAGCACAGCGCGCCCACCGTAGTGGCCATTTGGGGAATGAACCAATTAAAGGAAGACCTTTCACTCTCTCTCTCTCTCTCTCTCTCTCTCTCACTGTCTAACTCTGTCAAAAAAAAAAAAAAAAGTGATGATGATAGCTAGGTTTATTAGTATGTTAGGATAGGTGACAAATAAAACTTTAATATGATCATCTCATTTCACTGACAGTAAGACACACATTTTTCATATTTTACCATGGCTGAAATTAAGAAACATCTTGCAGTTGCTGTGCTTTAATTACTAACCTTCTTTCTTACTGTACTGAGAAAGATAGGGCATGGTACACACCTTGATTTACTTTCGCTTTCAATAGCCACCACCTTCTCTTTGGGTCTGTCTTCAGCCTACTGGAACTGAAGTGTCTGAGAATGTATTTCATTCTGAAGAAAGTTTAAAGCAACAATTCTGAGGTGAGTTTACACCAAGAAATTTTCAACAGGATTGTCTATTAGATCATAATTTTGTTTAGATTCTACCCTGTGGTAGGCAGATTAATCCCCCACTCCCAAAGATTCCCACATTCTAATCCCTGCAGCCTGTGAATAAGCATATTATGTAGAAAAGGAACATCATTGTCATAGGTGGGATTAAGGTTATTAAACTGTCAAGCAGCTAACCTTCAATGGAGAGTGTATCCTGCATCATCCTGATGGGCTCACTCTCATCACAGCATCCTTTGGAGGAAAAGGAGGCGAGGAGGAGGTCAGAATGAGGAAAAGTGAGGGGGGCAGGCAATGTAACCAGGCTGGGTAAGCCACTGCGCACCGCATCAGAGCGCTTGGGTTGAAATCCTAGCTGCTCCACTTTGGATCCAGCTTCCTACTAACGCATCTTGGGAGGCAGCAGATGAAGGCTCACCTGGGTTCTAGAGAATTACAAGATACAGAACTGTTTTGTTTGTGGTAATTCACGACAGAAGCTATAGTAAACTAGTAACTCTGCCTTTCCTGATCTGCTTAAGATCATTCCACCGCCAACACGGCACTTAGGTCAAGTCCAGCATTATCATTTGGCTCCAAGTTTCTATAAAATCAGGCCTATGTCCTCCCCCGCTCTGTCTCTGCCCAGATGAGTTATATGGGATGCTCAGGAGAACCAAAGTCCTTTCCTTTTCATAGCTTTCACAGGTGTTTTCCTCGCCCTGGAATATTTTTCCTCCCTCCCCTCTATTTTCTGGCCAACTTTTCCCTTGTGAGTTCTAATTTAGTGCTCTTTGTTCTATTAAAATAGACTTGCATGATTTCCAGTCCAGACTTCCAAAAGTTCTCATTAAAACTTGGGATAAAGAGGAGCGCGTCTGGCATAGGGCTGGCACCACCTAGTGTGTCTGCATCTCACACGGGGGCACAGAGTTTGAGTCCCATCTCAAACTGCTCCGGATTCCGGCTTCCTGATAATGCTGAACCTGGCCCGCAGTAAGTGATGGTTCAAACAGCTGAGTCCTTGCCACCCTTACTGGAGACAGAGCTTGAGGTCCCATCTTCAGGCTTCAGCCTATGCCAGCCCCTGTTGTTACAGGCACTTGGGTCATTTAACAGCAGAGGGGAGATTTCTGTCTCCCAGACAAAAATAAATAAAATAATTTGGTAAAGATTTAAATAAATGATTATTATGTGCAATTTAATATTTTATGTTCTCTCTGCTATGGGAAGGTAAATTCCATGAGAGCTCAGACATATTCATTTTCTTCATTTAATGAACCAAGAAATGGTACAAAACCTGATACAAAACAGTTCGTAACTGAATAAGTTCTAGGAGGAGGCAAAGATGAGAAATTTGAGAATCAAAATGATAATGAACCTAAGATCACAGAGCTGGTAAGAGACAAATCTAGGATTCACAATTAGGTCTCTTTGGGGACAAAGTTTGAACACTTTTAAAATATTCTTTTATATTACTTCTCATGAACTTAAAAAAATCAACTTCTGGGGCCAGCACTGTGGCACTGCAGGTTAAAGCTTTGGCCTGCAGCACCAGCATCCCATATTGGCGCCAGTTTGAGTCCTGGCTGCTCCACCACCAATCCAGCTCCCTGCTTTGGCCTGGGAAAGCAGTAGAAGATGGCCCAAGTGCTTGGGCCTCTGTGCCCACATGGGAGACCTGGTAGAAGCTCCTGGGTCCGGGCTTCAGATCGGCACAGCTCCTGCTATTGCACCCATTTAGGGAGTGAACGAGCAGGTGGAAGACCCCTCTCCCTCTGTCTCTACACCTCTCTTTGTAACTCGGTCTTCCAAATAAAAGAAAGCGAAAATCATTTTAAAAAACAACTTTTGAACACAATACCTACAAGTTAGAGTATGAGTCAGGTACACGGATGCTTAGTATGTATGCAGAGAACGCACACACAGAAAAAGGGAATTAGGAAGCATGAGAATCTGTGAAGTGGACAGCAGCGCCATGCTGGGAAGGATACTCAGCCCTCATTAGCAATGCCAGGGTTTTCATCAAGAGGTAGCAGTTGCTGATTCAACGTTTGATGGCTTCTATGATTTCAAGATGCTTCTCAATATAAACAATAACATCAGCAATGTGTTGACCTGAGTCTGCAGGTCTCATACCCTAACGTGATTTTATTAAATGCCTTTGGGAAGTTAATTTCTCTAAATTATTCAAGTTCAACTCCACTCCCTGAAAACAAAGTTAAACTATCTAACCACTAATAAATTGGCTGAATGTTAAATAGCACTTTAATTTTGTTTCATTAATGTTCATTAAACATCCAAAAAAGGAAGGAAGTTGATTATGTCAAGCTCACAATTTTTAATTAAAATGGAAAGAAGCAGGAGCTCTTAATTTGCAAACACAGAGCTTCAGACAGCAAACAGATAAAGTTTACTATGCACACCGCAGGAAGAAAAAAATTAGCAGTTAATTAAAACTTTTACCTGAGACATAAATTGCCACTTTGCATCTTCCTATAAACCGCCAAACTTTATGGAAAGTGTCACATGCAAAATCATAAATATTGCTGGTGCATTTTGTTACTATACCTTAAATCATATGTACTTGAATACTTTATAAAGGCAGTGCATTGCGGAAATGTTAGTGACCAGGAGTCAAAAACATGGGTCTAGTTCTAACTTGCTTTATTTGATTCATGGTATGCTCTGGAATGTCACAAATTTTTGTGTGTCTCAGTTTCCTTTATCAGCAGAATGAAATGACACATGCTCTAGAGAAAGCTGCTGTGTGCTTTTACTATTTCATTTACCTCTATGTGATCATTTCTCTACTTGGCAATGTATGTTTGGAGCTGCATGACAATTAGGTCTTCTTTCAAGTTAATTCCATATCAGGAAAGAATATTCATAGAATAGCTCACTTTGTCAGCCTGAGCCTTGGAGAATTTGATTCAGATTCAAGGTGGCATGTCAGTTCAAAGGCTGTGTAAGCACCAGATTTCCTTTTATCTTTAGTGTGTGAAGAGACAAAGGAAATACACAAATTTATTAATTCTGTTTATTAATTCTGTTTTCTCCAGCCAAGGGAAAGGAGAAAAGTTGTGATTCCCTGCAAAGTATCCTGATTTTAGAAAATAACAGATGAAATTTACTTCATGTTGCATATGTATACATTCTATGTATACATAGAATCTGAATTCTATTTCAAATCTATTTGGAAAACCTATAAGACTGGCTAAAAAAAAAAACACAAAAACACAAACACATATGTTCACACATTAATTTTCATTATCAGTTCTATCTTTACCTTAGGTACATAGAATTAAACTAAACTATTCATGCCCACTCCCACCATGCAATTTACAAAACTCCTCTCATACTTCAATGCATCATTTTACTTTCCACATTTCTTCTCTGCTACTACCCCCCTCATTCTGAAAGGAAACACTGGTGCTTTTAATACTCTTTTCACTCTCCCTCTGCATACCCATGTAGATATATATGTGTTCTTGTAAAATATAGAGTGTTATTCAATGTGTGTGATTTTAATTTGCACAAATGTTGCTATAAGTCTTACTCTTGTTTCCCTTTCTTATGAACAATATGTTTTTGAGATGTACTGTAATTGCAGTCTCGAATCCGGACCTTTCCCTCTTACTCTGTGTTGTATTTACATTATGCATATATCACATTTTATTTAGTCATCCCCCTGGGAATGGATACATAGGTTGCTTCCAAATATTGACTTCCTCCATCAAAAAAATGTGGTTATAAAAATTTGTGCATATCTCTAATGAATGTATACAGGCTTTCTCTGGATGCAAAATTTTTTTAAATGGCATTTTTTTCTTAATGAAACCATACAAATATATACTAGGCACTGACAGCCTGCCCCCACATGAATGGAATGTTCCACCATACACAGCAATGAACAAGGGTTGATAATATTCTCATAAGCACACTGCTACTTGAAAACTTTGTTAATTCCACAAGTTTTTAAAGTCAGAATTATCTTTCATTAAAACTTTTATTTTAAAGTCATATTCATATAGAACATTGCATTTCTTCCTATTTTGACGTATTTATGTGCATCTCTTCCATACAGCCTGTTATTATTTGCAGTTACAGTTTCCAGTGTTACAACATGATTTAGTTTCTGGAATAAACACATTGGTTCATGATACATTATTTTGAACACATTATTATTAGCTTCTGTTAGATTTATTTCATTCAGAATGATCACACATATATTTATAAGTGAATTGGCCTCTGATTTCTTGTACTATTTTTTAACTGGTTTGGATATCAAAATTATAATTACCTTTAAAAAAAAGACATTGAATATACTCCTTCTTTATTTTACCTTGCTTCTCAAAGCTTTTTGTTTAAAACTTAGATTATCTGTTTCTTGAAAATTAACAGAATTCACCTTTAAGCCAGAACTGGGTTTTTAGATACAAATGAAGTCAGAGGTTTCATTACTCATTAATTTTTTTCTGGTTGTTACTGTTCTGTTACTTGCATTTTTATTTTATATTTTGCCCTTTATTTTTAAATTTTTTATTTAATTATTTGGGAGAAGAGAGACAGAAAGAGACAGCTGACACACGAGAGAGTTCCCATCTACTGTCCACTCCCCAAATATTTACAACAGCTAGTCCTGAGCCAGGCAGAAGCTGGGAGCCAAGAACTCAATCCAGGCTTCCCATGTTAGTGGCAGGAACCCAGTTACTTGAGATATCACTTCTGCCTTCCTAGGTCAGCATTTACAGGAACCTGGAATAAAGGTCTGGGACCAGGAATTGAACCCAGGCACACCATTGTGGGATGCAAGAGTTTTAACCAGTGTCTTAGATGGCTAGGCTAACTGTCCACCTTGATGTTTTGTCAGATTTGTTTATAGAAATGTATTTAATTCATATAGATTCTCTGATATTGATATACAAATTACTAATAGTATTATATTTGGTCTATAATATATTAAATTGGTTAAAAACAGAGGGCATGTAAGAAAATAGAAAAAAGAACATATATTCTTCATTATTCTCTATTTTATCTTGGCTATAAAGCTTTATCTAGAACATATTTTTCAAGTTCTATCTAGAACATGCTTTTCCTGCATATTTTCTTATTTGAGTTTGCTTGAGATCTTATTTTCAGAAACAAATACTTTAAATTATTGAAGTATAATTGTTTATTCATTTTTTCTCATATAGTTGTCAACTATTAATTATGGATTCTAAAATATTATTCAACACATAAATGCTAATCACCTCTTTCATCTTTGTCACAATTTTGCCTTTCAACTATGTCTATATTAAATTTGGTTTGATGTTAAAATTCTTAGCCTGAATTTCTTCTAGGTTATAAAGTTCTTGATACAAATAAAATTATTTGAAATGCTACTTTTATGTAACAACTTTAAAGGACCCTGATTTTTGTTCAGCCTGACAGTCTACCTTGTGATCAGTGAGTTAAGTCTATGTATATATACTGTGATGACTGATAGACTTGGATTCATTTCTGATTATTATTTTGTTTTCTAGTTGTCAAATTTCATTTTTATGTTCTATTCCTGGCCACTTTCTGCCTTTTAAGCAATTGACTGATATTTCTTCTGTGAATTTAAAGGTATTATTATTATTATTAGTTTCTCTTACATAAAGATCATAGTAAAAATGTTAATACATCTGCTTCCAAATTACAAAACTCACAAACAGGAACCTAATATAATCCCTTCTTCATACTCTTCATCCCTAATGTCCTCTTCAGACAATACCATATGTAGAATTTTGAGTTGAATTCTGTCCCTGAGGTATCATGCCTATCAATTATTAAAATGTGACTTTGGAGAAGAGAAAGAAATGCCCTCAAGCTATATCTTTGTGTTTAGAATGCAACGTTTTGCAAGCACACCTACCTCACAAAATGTGTTGGTGAATCTTATCGGGCTCAACAGGGGAGTGTGGCTCATTTACAAGGAGGAACCATTTACGTGTAAAGTTTAAACACAGGGCCATATGTTATGAATAATACAGAAATATGGCAGATAAGTTTCTGGAAGAAGAGAGCATGTATTTGCCAAGACACAAAGATTTACGTTCTGATTGTACTTATTCCTTTAAACTCAGGGAACTGCTTAGAAAGGGAAGCATGGATGTGGTCTATGTGAATATCTAGGCCTTTCAGTTTAGGGGAACACCAAAAGCTTCCACGCAATTAGTGGTTTTCCCAAATCAGCAGACTAGCTTTCCATTATACTTTAAATATATCATTGCAACAAAAACATCATCTCTGAGAAGATTTTATCCTTTATAGACTTATCCCCATATGAAATCATGTATTTCCAGAAGATTAATTCTTACATTTGGGGAGCTAGCAATATAGAAACAAGAGCATAAATACTCCCTCCTTTTCTCTCCACTCCATGGCCCCATACCCCAACGCCAGCTAGCATGTGTAGAGACACTCACCTACACATAAAGGCTCCACCCCCACCTACCTTAGGGACCATAGCAATGTTCACTAAAGAAGCAGTCTACCTCAACAGGGTGGATTTGAGAAAACCTGAATTAGACTCCAAATAGATTGAACAGGGAATTTCTGAGTCCCAAATACCAGGAGTATGATCTGTTAACAATCATGAATCTGCATAGTATTTATCCTGAGAGCACTGTAGCATGCTAATCCCAAAATCGGGTATTGGGGATGGCTGTGAAAGGGCAAAAGCAGCGTCCTGTGAAGCCTGTTGTTCAGCTCATGGTCTCCAGTCCCTCAAATATAAGGGCATTGCTCATCCCAGGTTTTGTTAGGATCACACTAGTAGGCAACCCAAGAAGCACATTCTCCAAAACATTAAGCTTTTATTTTAGTGCCCATGGAGCAGGCTTATTGAAGATGTTCTTACATGCACTATAACAGGATCACCTGAGACTTTTTGCATGTTTGTTTTTGTTTTTAGACTTCACATTTGGAAATTTGGACTCACTGGTTCTAAAAGAGAGCTAGAAATATATATCTTTAAATAGCTCATAGAGCTTTGTTTTCTTTAACATGGGGAGACATTAGTTAATTAGGCCCTTCTAAAGGAGATGCTAATGGCTCTACTTTGAAAAGATCATATGACTGCCCTTAAAGGCTAATTCAGGCCTCAACAATTAAAGACATGATTATAGATGACCAGAAGTTCTGTGTTCTTCATGGAACTTAGCACCTCTCAGAAAATGACAAAGAAAAGTTGTCAACTGTGAGAAAATTTGCGGTGTGGTATTGGTTAGACAAAACCACTGTGTCGAGTTGACAGTGAGAGAAAGTGAAACTATCTGGAGAATACCAAAGCAAGGGTCAAAAGAGTCAAAATATCTACTTCGTAGCCCTAAAACCAGAACCACTGTTCCCTCTCCTGGTAGCTCAATGCACTTTTCGAAGCAAGTTCTCTGTGTGAAATGATGTTTCAACTGCATAATAATTAAGTCTTCCTCTGGTCCTAAAATTTCACATATATCTGTATTTATACAACAGAAGGTAGAACGGACAAGAGAAGTATGCAAGCTTGTGTTAAAGGAAAGTTTGAATGGCTTTCTTAACTGATCTCAATTACCAGATCTTCGGTATACGATACAGTTTTAAAAATGAGTTTCAATTTAAAATAGCTTATCTGCTAGACTTGAAAAAGTGGACCCCTGCCTGGTTTCCATCAACATATGCATCTCAAAAGTAAACTTCTGTCAGGGATAAAGTCTGACTGTATTTTAATTGCACTGTCAACCTATTCAATTATGTGCTCTTGAAGTCAATAGACACCAAGGGGCACAGGGGAAAGCGCTTTCACACATTCTCACTCTCCAGAGTCTTCTAGTTAGAATTCATTTAGAATTTTCAACTGAACTTTGGATTCTACTGGGGGCAACTGTGGGAATGGTTTGGAGGGGAAATAAAGTGACAAACAAAGAAAGGTAGAGATAGTCTTTAAAAGGAATACCTGTGAATGAGAAAGCTTCTTTTCTTTACATCCTGTTTTTTACTGCCCAGTGGGCAAAGGAAGCTGTTTACTCTGCCTAGGATGCTGGGTCTACATCTATTCAAAGAGTTAAGGTCATCATATTTGTAAGAAAAGAAGTTCTCAGGAAAGATGCAATGAGAACTCAGTATAAAGACTTCTGCATTTGGTAAAGAGCTGTGAGCATTTATGCTCAAATGATAACATTCTTAAAACCTGGAGAGGGACAGGAGCTTTGGCACAGCTGTAAATCTGTTGTGTGGGACACCCACAGACTGTATCAAAGGGCTTGGGTTAGAGCCCTGGCTCCACTCCCAACGCCAACTTCCTGCTAATGTGCACCCTGGGAGGCAGCAGGTATGGCTCAAATACTTGAGTCCCTGCTACCTGCTACCCTGCGGGAAACCCAGATTGAGTTTCTGCTTTAAGCCTGACCCAGACCCAGATATGATAAGCATTTGGGGAGCGAACCAAAGGTTGCAACATCTATGTATATATGTAAGTATCTATCTATCTATCTATCTGACTTTCAAATAATTAAAACTAAAATTTAAAAAATACCCGGAGAAAGTGGCATTGTAACCCATCTTGTCCTATAGGAAAGAAATTCCTGCCTTGTTTTCCATCTCTCTCAGTGTGATCTGCACTGTCCTATTATTTCTATAAATCTATATTCTGGCACTGTGCTATTGTGTGAATAACGCAAAGGTATCCAAGCCACTATGGTATTCTAGATATTATTTATCCAGGTTGTTGATACATATGAGAATACTTTCAAAAATTCATGGAAAAGGCAATTTAAAAATAAGTTTATTTGGGGGCAGATATTGAGATATATGCATAGTTTTTCACATAATCATTTCTCATAAACTTTTGAAAGATATATATATATATATGCCATAATGCATAGCACAATAATAACACATGAAATCAAAATTCAATCTGGGATACATGAAAGTGAGATGCTGATAAACAGAAAATTAGGGCTATAAATGTTGTTAATATAAATATGGTGCAAGGGATGGAAAAAAGCCATTTTATTAAGCATTTGATATTTGATAATACCTTTACACTGGGCATGTTTATATATATATATATATATATATATACATATATATATATAAAACATTTTATCCTCCCAACTACTAGCGTATTTATACTAGATTAGTATATACTAGTGTATATAAATGTGATGGTGAAACATTCCACTAAGTGATGCTAGGACTGAGACCTAGGTCCTTCTGAGGCTGAGTCACCCTCTTTCCATCCTGCTGTGCCACATTCCAAGAGGCCAGTTATCCTCCGTGGTGTCTTCCCGTGTACTTTCCCATTGCCACTTGCCCGACCATTTCCAAGAAGAAGGAAAAGTATTGAGGAAGGGCATTGTCTGGTCCAGTGAATTTCCTTACACACATTTTGATCCTTACCCTTTAAATTCACCATGATGTTCACCACAGATCAGTGATCAGCCCCTGTTCTGCTTCTTGTCATTCTAAGCAGAAAACTTTTGTGACAAGTAGGACATTTAGCCACTGAACTCCCATCCTCTGTGATTCATACAGTAATTAGTGCCAGATTGGATACAGATTGTCAAAATACCCAGATGAATCGCACAGACACCAAGGCTAATCAACACCTTATTTTACTTTCAATCTGCTGAACAATGAGGTTCACCACATTCCATCAAAACTTACTAGAATGAGAATGTACTAATTTAAGTAGGTATAGAACCTGCCATCCTGTGTTCCAGAGAAAAGACATTTTTAACTCTTCCTTATTTCAAAAACATGTACTCTTCAATCAAATCACCAATAGGGATACTGCCTCTGTTTCTTTCCTATCAGACCTACTGCATGTGTTTATCCTTGTGGGCTTTGGATATTTCACTGAAGGATTTCTCTGTTCTTCTGAGTGTATACATGGAGTGCTATGGTTCCCTTACGTACCAGGGTAAGTAAGAAATTGTGACATTTTGCTAACAGTTACGAAACACCCTTTATATTTACAAAAATTAAAACATACAACCCTTAAAACATACTAGCCTTACTCTCAATAGCCTAAACAATGCAAACCAAGTAGCTAGATTGGAAGGGGGACAGTTGGGACATGAACAAGTACCCACACGTGATGCCAGAGTTGCACATGGCAGCTTTACTAACTATGCCACAATGCTGGCCCCAAGATTTCAATTTGAACTGGGTTCCCTGAATGTATAGGTTTGGGAAGCATTCAAAATATTTAACTCTCTTTAAAGTTTTATGGCCCCCTAGACTATCAAATGTACTCATGATTCATGAGTTTCAAAAAATCTATTTCTCAAATAAATGTAGAACTATTTTCCATCAAATATGCATGAAGAAATACTGTCTTATAATAACAAAATATTATCAATCATTTCCAAACACAAATCTTAGGTTACTCCAGCAAGAGAATTTGATCTTTCCTTTCCTTTATTCATATAAAGAGAGGCCCTGATGTGGATAAGCTCCATGAGATTGGGGTCTTTATGTTTTTATATCCTTTGCTGTTTTTTGTATCTGTGACACTTAGACGAGACTCCGACACACTGTGGGAACATCACAGATACATATTAAATGGGTACAAGCTCTACTGTTGGCATCATCATGGTTCATGTCACTTTGCCTGATTAGCTCTCCTGCCTGAGTTTGACTTCTAGGTCTTCTTTGTTCTAAGTCCTCTGACTAATCAAGAGCCATCTCTGATCGTGACTATGCTGAATCTTCATTATCTATTATTCCACCCTGATCCTTGAGTCCTGTGGGATCTCTCTCTATCCAGCTTCTTATTTCACAGTTCTGACATCCACAATCACATATCAATACACAGGATGCCAAGGAGAACTGGCACAAAAGTAAAGCCTGACCAAGGAAGACAGGGCAGCTGGACTCTGAGACACACTAAGAAGACTAAGAAGTGCTTGGAATCAGAAGTGTTCTGATCAATTGTGCAGACTGGATATATTAAACAGTGGATCAAATACCAGAAGTAAACTAATACCACTGTGAAAATAAGAAAGCTATGGGGGAAGATAAATATAGGAAACCAGTATATCCACAAAACATATTAATGTGATTCATATAAAAAATGGCTTTTACCTATCATGTGCAAAATTATCAAGAGTCAACACAAGTGAAGCAGAGGCAGTGATGCTGAGATACACACGCTTACATTTGAAAGTGTCTTGGATGCTTCCTCCTTTCCCGAACAGGAACACTCTCTTATCATACAGCATTTTGTTGGCTTTCACGTATAGTTATAGAATCAACACAATTAATTAGAAAAACTTAACGTTTTCTCAAGTCCTCATTTTTTCCCACAATAAGAAAACCCATGCACCTCAAGCCCAAGAGAGGCAGCACTTGCTTCCTACCATGCCCGCAGAGACTGTCACTCTAAGACATCGCCTTCGACAACAATCAGTGTGCAGAACACCGAGCAGCTGTGACAGAAAGAACATGCAGGCAGGGTGGCACAGAGACTTGAAAGCTTTTCTGTTCTTGGAATAATTTAGAAAACTAGATGGTGAAACATAATTGAGGTTCAGTCTTATTTCTGTTCCTTTACAAAATGAAGCTACAATGAAAGACATAGAAGCAAGAATAGAATAGATGATTGGTACCCTGAGGTGGCATGAATATGATGAGTTCATTTCCTCACAGCGTTCTTACTCTAAACCTGCTGCTGTGCTGAACGTGGTGAGTCTGTGAACTACTGTCAGTCATTCTGTGACCACCCCAGCTGTCTCACTGTATTTAAAATAAAGTACTTCCCAGTGCACCAAGGCATGTGTGAATTGCATTTGTTTCAGTACCTAAGAACCACCAATACACGGATATCAACAGATGGGATAAATAAGCTACGGCACATAAAGGAAATACTCAGCAGTGTTCAGAAGAGTTGAGCATGTCTCAGTGTGATACTCTGCAAGGGAGAAGAAGTCAGCTCAGCAAGTGCTTCTGGTTTCTGATGTGTGTGGATGTCTGTGTACACGTGTGGAACATATGCTTATACACACAAAATTATCTGTTGTCATCTCCAAAGGAATTGGCAACAATCATAACTTCTGGGAGAAAGAAAACTTTCACTGCAGCCTTTGATAAGTTTTGTCATGTGCTTCTATGAAGAAAAATGGCCCACCCTATTTAGACACTAAAACCGTATTCCTTCTCAAAACAAAAAGAGAGAAGAGGAATGAGAGACCATACATTTCACTTTCATTTTTGAGTGTATAATGCTTTCTATCTTTACAATTATTCCATTTTATCCACATAGTAGGGGTTCTCAGCTTGAGCTCTGGGCCTAGAGAGGATTTATAAAAATTGAATGAAAAATGTTGAGTATATCTGCTTGTATCCGCCTTACTCAGGAGAGAGTTCACAGCTTTCATCACATTCTCAAAAGAATTTAAGAGCTAAAAAGTGTTAGGAAATACTGTTCAGCAGAGGCAGACTTTATAGAAAGCTTTTGTTAAGTTTTATCAATTCTTCAGATTATATATGATATTTTTTGATAAAATTGGCATGTGACATGTTTGCTCAGAAGGGTGATAAATATTCATCTTTGTCAGTGAATAATAGAGTTTGTAATTGGATCTCATAGTTGTATGACAGAAATTTATGACAATGATACCTTTTCAAATGACAGTACATAGAACTCTGAGCTACTTCCCGCTGGCCAGAGATTCCTTGAGGCACAGAACACCTTTTGGCAGCATCTGTTTCATTCAGAAATTGTAAAATTCTATTTTTATAGTGATACAAATTTAGATTTATTATACAATATTTAAACAGATTTTTGAGATAATACCTAGGATTAAAAACATTTTGTACTGCAGGGAAGGATACAATTCTTTTAGTTTCAACACTCCCAGACTGCATTTCTCTCTGCAGTACTTCGGAAGAAGTATTTGGAAATGTCATTCTTTATTTTTTTTTTAAGATTTGTTTATTTATTTGAAAGAGTTACACAGAGAGAGAAGAGGCAGAGAGAGAGAGAGAAAGAGAGAGAGGTCTTCCATCCGCTGGTTCACCCCCACTTGGCTGCAATGGCCGGAGCTGCACCGATCCGAAGCCAGGAGCCAGGAGCTTCCTCCAAATCTCCCACGTGGGTGCAGAGGCCCAAGAACCTGGGCCATCTTCTACTGCTTTCCCAGGCCATAGCAGAGAGCTGGACAGGAAGCTGAGCAGCCAGGTCTCGAACTGGCACCCATATGGGATGCCGGTGCTTCAGGCCAGGGCGTTAACCCACTGTGCCACAGCACCAGCCCCTGAAAATGTCATTCTTATATCTAGCAATGATTTTTAGAGTACAATGCATTTATTTTATTCTTTCCTTCTTTTCTTCTTCTAACACCTAAGGTATTAGTAGGTATTGTAGTTGATCACATCACATGATCATATAATAATTGCAAAAAAGTAATTGACAAAATCCAACACAAACTATTCAAGACAAAAATTCAAGACAACTAGGAATAAACTGGAACTTTCTCAGCTTGATAAAGAACAGCAACCAAAACAAAGAAAATAAAAAAACTAAAACTGACCCAACAACTTAATGGTCAGAAACTAGAAGATCTGGGGGCTGGCGCAGTGAGTAAAGCCGCTGCCTGCAGTGCCGGCATCCCATATGGGCACCAGATCGAAACTCAGCTGCTTCACTTAAGATCCAGTTCACTGCTGTAGTCTGGAAAAGCAGTAGAAGAAGGTTCAAGTTCCTGGGCCCCTGCACCCATGTGGGAGACCTGGCAGAAGCTCCTTGTTCCTGGCTATAGATCTGCCCAGCTTCAGCCATTGTGGCTGTTTGGGGAGTGAAACAGCAGGTAGAAGACTTCTCTGTTTCATTCTCTGCCTCTGCCTCTTTGTAATTCCCCTTTTCAAATAAATAAATAAATCTTTAAAAAAAAAAAAAGAAAGAAAAAGAGAAAGAAACTAGAAGTTTCTTTGCCAAGATCAGGAACAAGGCAAGAATTTCCCCACTTGCCACTGCTTTTCTACCCTGTACTGGAAGTCCAACAGAAGAAAAATAAATAAAAAGTGTACAGAATGGGAAGGAAGAAATCAAATTGCCCCTGCTCATAGAAGACATGATCATCTAGAGGTAATAAACCATGACAGAAAATTTTCATTTTGCAAAACTAATAAATAAAAATCAACCACTTTTGTATAAATCAGCAATGAACAAATCAATTTTGACACTAAAAACAATTATTTATAGTTGCATTGACAAGCATGACATTCAATGTATAAATCTAGGGAAAAGTACATGATTAATATGAAAAAAGTACAAAAATCTAATGGTAGATTTCAAAGCAAAGCCATATAAATGCAGAGATATTCCATGTTCATGAATAGGATGATTCAGCAGTATCAAAAAGTCAGTTGTTCTCTACTTGATCTATTGATTCAGCAAAATTCCAGCAAATTATTTCATGATTATTGATAAACTAACCCTAAAGTTTATACAAAATAACCCAGAATAACCATTAAAATACTCAAGAAAAAATGATTCAGAAGATTGACTTCAAAATTTACTACAAAATCATAGTGAACAAAAAAAAAAAAGTGTGATACTGGTAAAAAGAAAAGACAAATAGATCAATGGAACAGAATATGGAACCACAGAGTATATCAACATAAATATTGTGAGCTGATCTTTCAATAAGCAACACTGTACTAAAAAGACAGCTTTTTAAACTAACAGTGCTGGAACAATTAAATGCATCCATGAAAAAAAAAAAAAGAATCCAGACACAGATCTTATATTTTTCACAAAAATGAATTCAAAATACATCACAGATCTAAATGTAAATGCAAAATAGAAGACTACTAGAAGATACCAAGAGAAAACCTAGATGACCTTGGGTATGGTGACAACTTTTCTGTAATACAACACCAAAGGCATGATGTCTGGAAGAAATAATAGATAAGCTGGAGTTAATTAAAATTAAAAGCTTCTGTCCTGTGAAAGACAATGCCAAGAGAATGAAACAACAAGAAAGTATTTGCAAGACATATCTGATAAAGAACTGTTATCCAGGATATGCAAGTAATGTAAAATTCAATACTAAGACAATAAAAAAATTATAAAATGGGCAAATTACCTAGACATTTCATCAAAGCAGATATACAAATATCAATTAAGTATAACAAAAGAGTTTAAATTTTACATGTCAGTAGGGAATTATAAATTACAGTAATGAGATATCATAATTCACTAACTAGAACAGTCAAAACTCAAAACATTGATACCATCAAACTCAAGTGACTTATGGAACAGCAGGGAATCATATTTGTTGCTGTTGGGGAGGCAAAATAGTACAAGCACTTTGGAAGACATTTTGATAGTTTCACACAAAACTGAATTACCATTTGATTCAGCAAGCATGCTTTTTGTTATTACTCAAATGAATGAAAAATGTATGTCTACAAATATACTTGCACAAAGAGAGCTATAGCATTTATATTCATAACTGTCAAAACTTGGAAAGAACCAAGTTGTTCTTCAGGAGGTAAATGGATAAACTGTGATACCTCTAGAATATGGAATATTATTCAACAATAAAAAGAAAAGATCTACAAAGCCACAAAAAGATATGCAGAGAACTTAAATCATTATTTCCAAGTAAAAGAAGCCAATTTGGAAAAATCATCAATGTTGGTTCATAATTTTTTTATTTGTTTGACAGGTAGAGTTAGACAATGAAAGAGAGGGACAGAGATAAAGGTCTTCCTTCTGTTGGTTCACCCCCAAAACGGCCGCTACGGCCAGAGCTATGCCCATCCGAAGCCAGGAGTCAGGTGCTTCTTCCTGGTCTCCCATGCAGGTGCAGGCCCCAGCACTTGGGCCATCCTCCACTGCCCTCCTGGGCCACAGCAGAGAGCTGGACTGGAAGAGGAGCAACTGGGACTAGAACCAGGTACCCATATGGGATGCCAGTGCCGCAGGCGGAGGATTAACCAAGTGAGCCATGGCACAGGCCCCAGTTCATAAATTATAACAAATGTACCTCCCTGCTGTGGGATGCTGATAGTGGGGAAGGTTGTACCTGTTGGGCACAAAGGATATCTAAGAACTTTCTGTACTTTCCTCTAAATTTTGTGTGAACCTAAAGCTTCTGTTTAAAAAAAAAAACTTTACAAAAGAGCAATATGAAAATTGTTTTTAGTATTCTCAGTAAAGAGTCCAATCAACTTTTATACACGTATGTCTGGTTTTTAATTGACAGGTAGAAGCATTATGCCTTCTAATCAAAGAGTTTCTAATGGATTAAAAGCATTTGGCTAACTATTTAGAACTTGGAGAGAAGTACATCTATTGGCACAAAGTTTTTACTGCTTGCCATAAACATAGAGAATCCAGTTAATTATATGCAAATAAGCTTCACTAACAAACACCTAAATAACTCAGCCTTGTCTTCATTAAGCTACAAGATATAGCACTTTTCTCAGGGAATTAGACAAGGAGTATTAATCAACGATGCTTGTAAACCCTAATGAGTTTATTGATTGTTGACCTGGATGCCACCACCAGGGGCAGAAACCCAAATGACGAGTTGTTCGAGTAAGCAAATGCTGATCTTCAAAATTTAGACCAAGGTTGCTTGGTCATTTTTGAGACATCCTACCCAAAGCTTTTCTTTTTGTAAACTTCCTTTGTGGAAGGAAAAACCTATATTTAATTTTATCCTCATTGTCTGCAGTTCACCAAGAATCATGAGCAATTTCTATTTTGTAGCAATCTGGAGGGCATTTGTGGCTGGAAGAGCCAGAAGTTACTCTGTGAACTAAGGTCAGAGAAAAAGGGCAGGCAACAAATAAAAGGAAAAAGATTGAAAAGCAAAACTGCATTTGTTCATTACTAGCGGTTGGCCTTTTAGCTGTTTTTTTCTTTACTCTTATATTCTCAGATTTCAATAGATTCTTTTCACTTCCTCTTGGCTCAAGTGGCTGCCCAATACATTCGGTTGCTAATTGGGCTTAATGTTAGCTAAGTGCTTTTAATACCATTGGTAAGCCCTGAAACAGGGCTATCTTTCTGTTCTGTTGTTGCTTGGTTACTTTCTGTAATAAAACACTCTGCTCTCTACTGGCTGATGACTGGATCGAAAGTTTTAAGGTGTAATTTAGCCCTTGTTATTTTCCATTTTAGGCCTTTCCAATTGGGCATTTATCCCATTCCTTTATTCCATTGATTTACTTCAATTAAGATTCTCCTTGTTCAAGCATCACAATTAGCTACTGTCACTATTGATCCCCATCCCCAGGGATTTGTACATGGCTTCAAACTTGTCCACTGGCAGTTTAGCACTAATCCTTTGAGGCGAAATAAAAAGTGAGGACAGCAAGAATCTTCTAGCAAAGAACTTCCTTGTAACAGTGGTAATAACAACTACAGATAGGGTGCTTATTATGTGGCAGATGTTACGATATAAACCTTATAATTTTATATTAATGTTTTAATTCTCACAAAACTTCAACTGAAATAAAAAGGATCCCTAGGATCTCCATCTTACAGATGAGGAAACTGAACTGAAGAAGTCAATGAACCAGTTCATGCAGGTAGGAAGAGAGAGAGTCAGAATCCAAACCAGGGGAATTTGGCTTCACAATCTTTGTCCTTCACCAATATGATTCATGTTGTCTGTAACTGATATAATTGGACTGTGACTCACATTGTTACCACAGCCTGTCTGGACTCTGATGGTTCTCAAGTTGTTCCTAGTTTTGAAACTGAACTGACTGAATATAGATCAGACCAATGTCATATATCTGGCTAGTGGAAGAATAAGAGCTGGAAGTCAGAATTTCTGTTCTCTGCTCCATGTTCTTCCTGCTGTATCTACTCTATCACTCACGAACCTTTCACCATTCTGATCAGCTTTGCTCTCCACAACCAGAATTTTTTTTAATGGCTTAAGCTAATGCATGAGAATTAGAGTAACTCTTTTCTTTCAACAAAGACACTGCATTCTCTGTTGATAAAGTGAGAAATAAATAGTCTAAGATAAAGATTCCATTGATTGAATCACACAGTTTTGACAATACAACACTCTTCATTGTCAGTCTTCTTACAAAACACACTACCGCAATGTATGAATACCAGGACCTTTATATCTGTATCCACTCATACAACTCAAATGTGGAATGCACACATCTAGAGGAAGATTTGCTGCTTGAAGGCCCGTATTTTTAAATTGATTCTTTTTCAAATACTATACCCACTGGGTAAAAATTGGCTATCAGGTTGTTGCATGGGATTCACTCATAATTGCCAACACATGCAATGATATCAGATATATGTGATTCTGTGTGCCACTCAACTCTACCATTACATAGGACACATATAGGACACAGTTCTTTGCTCAACACACAACTAGGTCTTACTCTGATTTCTCTTAGACATAGTTTTCGAATACTCCCAGGTAATGTTTTCTAAATTCTCCTTATTCTACCTAAGCAGTTTTCTTCTCCCCTTGTAACTTTTCTATTGGGTTATCATAACTGTTCTAAACTGCCTTGTTCAGGCTGATGCTGTGGCACATTAGTTTAAACCTCCACCAGCAGTGACACCATCCCATATGAGCACAGGTTCTAGTCCTAGCTGCTCCTCTTGCAATCCAGTTCTGAGCTATGGCCTGGGAAAGCAGTAGAAGATGGCGCAAGTCCTTGGCCCCTGCACCTGCATGGGAGACCTGGAAGAAGCTCCTGGCTCCTGGCTTCGGACTGGCACAGCTCTAGCCATTATGGCCATTTGGGGAATCAACCGGTGGATGGAAGACCTTTCTCTCTGTCTTTCTCTCTCACTGTCTATAACTCTTTCTCTCAAATAAATAAATAAAATCTTAACAAAAATAAAAAATAAACTGCCCTTTGACTGTCCCACATCTTCAATACACCATTAGTCTGTTACTCTAGTGATCCTCTTGGTACCTGCTATGCACACATTAATTTTCCACTAACAAAATCTAGGGAAAGAGGAAGGAAGGAAGGGATGATGGAAGGACCAAAATATCATTATATTCTTTTTATTTATTTATTTATTTATTTGACAGGTAGAGTTATAGTCAGTGAGAGAGAGAGAGAAAGGTCTTCCTTCTGTTGGTTCACTCCCCAAATGGCCGCTATGGCTGGAACTGTGCCAATCTGAAGCCAGGAGCCAGGTGCTTCCTCCGGGTCTCCCATGCAGGTGCAGGGCCCAAGCACTTGGGTCTTCTTCTACTGCTATCTCAGGCCACAGCAGAGAGCTGGACTGGAGGAGGAGCAACTGGGACTAGAACCCAGCACCCATATGAGATGCTGGTGCCACAGGTGGAGGATTAACCAAGTAAGCCATGGCACCAGTCCCACTATATTCTTAAAAATTGCATCTATGAACTATATTGAATCTCTGTTAAAAATGAAAGAGAGAGAGAGAGAGAGCAAGCTAAAAAAGATTGAAGACTGATTTTTCACTTACAACCAGTGAAAATGTTCTGCTTGGCATTCAAGGTTCTCTTTTTGCCAGTCATTATTATTTCCCCCACTCCCCTAAATGGACTAAACATCTCTCTACATTCCTGGTGTGTCTGTGCTTTCTCAACTCTTTGCCTTTGTGTTAGTTCTTGACCTAATCTACCAAGTTTATATTCACTTTCTGAGTGTTCAATCAAACACCATTTTCAGGGGCCAGCATCATAGCATGGAGATTAAAGCCACTGCCTAGAATGCCAGCATCCTATATAGACACTGATTCATGTCCCAGCTGCTCTTCTTTTAATCCAATTACCTGCTAATGGCCTGGGAAAATCTTCAGAATATGGTATAAGTTCTTGGGACCTTGTCATCCATGTGGAAGAACTGGATGAAGCTTTTTGGTTTTGGCTTTGACCTGGCCCAGCCCTGACAATAACTGTAGCCATTTGGGGAGTGAACCAGCTAATAGAAGGTTGTTTCTCTCTATTTCTCTTTCTCTCTTCTTATCTCTCTCTCTCCCCATAACTCCAACTTTCAAATAAATAAGCAAATCTTAAAAATATCATTTGCTACTGCATAAACAAAACTGCCTTTGACCTCCTAATTAGATTTCTGATGCCCAACTTTGAAATCTACGCATTCTGTACTACCTTTCTTAAGGTACTTCCTGCATTTTTTGCATCCCCAACACATCTGCAAGTTTCGTAATGGTGTAGCTGTGTCATCCATTCTGAGAATTCAATATATAACAAAGACTTTCCACATAGCTACAATAAATAATAGTCAAATGAGTGGGTCAATACATGCACCTCAATAAATATTCAAGCCTCCTTTGGGAATTTCCATGATATGGGGCCTGTCCCAATCTCCCACATTTCTCAGAATAGTACCATAATATATGAGATTCACTTGCAATCACTAGATAAGGAAGAGAAATCCATGGTAATCAAATGTTAACATGAAAGATCAGGCCCAAAGAACTGAATACTTGCTTTTAGTTTTTATTTTAATATTATTGGACCTCATTTATTTGATATAGTATCTGCCTATAATTCTCTGAACAATCTGCCAGTGAGCATCCTACCATCTGTGAGCATCCTTTCCCTAGCTGACTCTCAGAGTAAATTTCTTTTTTTTTATTAAAGATTTATTTATTTTGAAAGTCAGAGTTACATAGAGAGAGGAGAGGCAGAGAGAGAGGAAGAGAGAGATCTTCCATCTGATGGTTCACTCCCCAATTGGCCGCAATGGCCAGAGCTGCGCTGATCCGAAGCCAGGAGCCAGGAGCTTCTTCCAGGTCTCCCAGGGGGGTGCAGGGGCCCAAGGACTTGGGCCATCCTCCACTGCTTTCCCAGGCCATAGCAGAGAGCTGGATGGGAAGAGAAGCAGCTGGGACTAGACCCGGCGCTTCAGGCCAGGGCATTTACCCGCTGCACCACAGCGCCGGCCCCTTCAGAGTAAATTTCAAAACCTAATTCTAACCTTCCTCTTTGAAATCCACTCTGAGAAGAACTGACTTCCGTGTTCATTATTATGTTACCTTGGTTATCCCTGCAGTGTTGCTCTTATCACTTGACATTGTAATTAAGTTACTTCATTGCTTTTGTTTCCTGTCATACTTTGATCATTTTAGAGTTAGAGACAGCTTTGTTTTATTTCTATCTCTAATGGCAGCTCAGAGAAACTTCTTCATAAATATACATAATGCTAAATCAAGTGGCAGCTGGTAACTATCAAAACGAAGACTCAAATTCAAGTTAGAGTGTGAACAAAAGACTGACTAGTCTTGTCCTCAGAGTGAGTTCCTAGGCAGAGAAGAGGGAGGAGCTTTAGTGTGAATAAGGTATTACATTTCCTAGGTTTAAAATTCAATGGACATTTTCATAACCAGATATGACCAGAGGGGACCTATGAGAACTGCCCAAAATATTAAAGATTACACAGAATGGCACAAAGTGAATTTCTGGACTTAAAATGGCTTCATGTTTGTGATGAAGCTCAAATCGTCCCCCCCCCAAAAAAAAAGTGTCAAATATTAAGACACTGTTATGAAACAGGTTCAAACACAAATATTTTTTGAGAAATAGCATGCTTGGCTTATAAAATTATACAATAGAAGCTGATATCCTGCCATCCTTAAGAGGAATTGTATCTTTCTCACAGAGACAAATGCAGAATACCTTTATCTTTCAGGATTCATACTTTAATTTTTAAAGAGGGGTAAAATCATAACTATTCCATGAAAGTCTACACTATGAATAATAATTTATAAAATCACTTGGTAGAAGTATTTCAGGGTGTATTGGATAAAAGGTATTTTTAAGGCACTAGCTCACTTTTTGTACTTTCTATCTCAGTATAAAATGCTTGCAACAGTTCTAGAAACCTTTAGATAGCTTTTTATTTATAATATAAGTGGTTATTATTCAGCAGATGAAAAACACAGTGGCATTTAAGTCTGCTTTGTCCAAAGTCTAGTAGAGGTATGAGTGTATTTTGCATTTATTTATTTATGTATATTCCCTTCTCCTGTTCATAAAAGAAAAGGATATCTTTTCAACTCAGGGCAATGTATAACAACTTTCTTTAATTATCATTTTTCCAGGTCATTCATACATTAAACATAATATATACAGGTAAAAGATTCTAAGTTCAAATTTGCAACTATTACATTTTAATAATAAGGCTCAAGCTATATTTATTATTCTTTAAAACAAAGTGATATTTAATAAATCCAGAGTTTTTACTTCTTTGAACTTTGCTATAATTTTTGTGAATTTCATAAGTTATGCAGATAGATTAAGGGGTCAAAAATCTTGATTTAAAAAAGCAGGATTGTTGCACCTGTCTTCATAAATATAACCAAATGCAGCAGGTAGGATAAGAGGTGCAAGGGTCAAATTAAAACTGTGATCATGTCCTAGTTACCCAACTTAATTAGCTGAAGGACTGAGAAAGTTGTCTAAATTTCCCAAGCTGGCTTTTTAATTTGTACAGCAACAAATAACACTATCTGATCTGGGGTGGACATAAGAGTTGAATGACAAACACTTATAAAGAATGTAGCATAAAGACTGGTGCAAAATAAATTGATGCCAAAACTGTTCTTTTATCTTTCTAGGAGTAGGTAAAAGTGCATCTCCTACACTCTTTACCAAGTAATGGAATTCACATAATTCTTAATAATGTTAGGGAAAGGAAAGAATTTCTATCATATTTTCCATCCTACTGGGTCATTAACCCAACTCCATCCTTAAGTTCTTCCCCAGAGGTGTGCCCCTGTTACATGAAAGCCAGCACTGGAAAATAAAGGCCTAAAAGCTATTATATGAGACAACATGTGCTTCTTCATGGGTGTTTACCAGTTTGGGGTGACTCAGGAAGTGGAGTCTGATACTGGGGTGAGAGAACCATTTTTTGTAAGATTTATTTTTATTTATCTGAAAGAGTTAAAGAGAGAGGTAGAGACAGAGAAAGGTCTTCCATCTGCTGGTTCACTCCCCAAATGGCTGCAAATGCTGGAGCTGAGCCAATCTGAAGTCAGGAGCCAGGAGCTTCCTCCAGGTCTCCCATGCAGGTGCAGGAGCCCAAGGACTTGGGTCATCTTCCACTGCTTTCCCAGGCCACAGCAGAGAGTTGGATTGGAAGAGGAGCAGCCAGGTCTTGAACCAGCACCCATATGGGATGCCGGAATTTAAGGCCAGGGCTTTAATGTGCACAGGGCCAGACCCAGAACCATCGTTTTTGTGAAAAGGCAGCTAGTTATTCATAAGGAAATCATATTCATTTGTATGCTACTATATGATTATTCAGAGGAAGTATAAAAATCTAAAGAGGTGCTTTCTGAACTATTGTTATAATACAGCACTTTGTGTAAGTTGCAAATTAGAAGACAGACCATCAGCCCACCTATATCCCAGAGCAATCCATAAAAGAAAACCCATTTATTGGTGAGGACCAGTATTCCTGACAAGATAGGCAGGGGAATACTGTGAATAGTTATTAATGTTGAGGCACGGACTCCCTCTGCTGGATATGCAGGGAGTTTTTGTCACAGGGTTTAAATGGTGAGCGTTTCCAGGGACTATGATGCTGTTACCGGCCTTTTGCTGTGAAGGGAGTCAGTTTCATCTGAATAAAGATAATCGCTCCTGTGAACACACAGCTTTCAACCAGAGAGACAGAGTCTTGGGGTCCTGGATGACTTGAACCTGGCCTGCTTCTGCTTGCAAATACTGAACAGATCCTGCAGACGGGAGCTTTCCCCACTCCGATGGGAGATGAGATGTCTCAGCCCCTAGTGGGCGTAGCTCAGAAGCTGAGAAACAGGGAGCCCAGGACAATGTCAGCGACTTCTGGAACAATGTGGAAGTGACACCCTGATCCTAGATGTAGTGCAAAGTAGGGCGGAAATTTGGCTTAAATCTCATTCTCACAAAGGACCTCCCTTGATTTGGATTTCTGGTCTTGTTTTCACGAGAGGTGATGTGGATAGCCAGTGGGAACTTACAAAAAAGTGTCCAGTTTTTAAATGCATAGCGCATCTCATGGAAAATGTAAAGGGCCAATGTGTTAAATAGAAATGTACTGTTTTCGGAGCAGAATCCAGTGCCACAGCAAGTTAGACGGCTACTTGTGATGCCAGCATCCCATTTCAGGTTGCTGGTTTGAGTCCCTGATGCTCAATTCCCAATCCAGTTCCATGGTGATAAACTGGCAAAGCAGCAATGATGGCCCAGGTACTTAGCCCCCGCCACCCCAGGTGGGAAACCCAGATGAAGCTCTAGGCTCCTGCCACTGTGTCTATTGGGGAGTCAGGCAGTGGATAGAAGATCTTTGTCTCTCTTCTCACTTCTTGTCACTCTGCCTTCAATTAAATAAATAACTAAATATTTAAAAGAATTTTTTTAGATACCACAATTTGTGGAACAATTTTTTCTTTGATAATACAAAGGGAGACTACAACATTTGAAGACTTGTACTATGCACTTGCTCTCTCTCTCTCAAGATTTATTTATTTATTTGAAAGAGAGAGAGAGAGAGAGAGAGAGAGAGAGAGAGATTGATTCATTCCATCTGCTGGTTTATTCCCCAAATGGCAACAATAGCCAGGGCTGGACCAGGCTAAAGCCAGGAGCCAGGAACTTCATCTGGGTCACACGCTTGGATGGCAGGGAACTAAATATTTGAGCCATCATCGGCTGCCTTCCCAGGTGCATCAGCAGGGAGTTGGATCAGAACTGGAGCAGCCAGGAATCTAACCAGTACTCCAATATGGGTTGCAGGTGTTGCAAACAGAGGCTTAACCTGCTGCAGGGCAACACTGGCCCAGGAACAGCAGATGTGCTTTGCAAACTTGTTTCAGTTCTGTTTATAGTCTCTGTTAATGGTTTTCTCAGAGGTTGTTAACATCCTTTGAAAAAGACAACATCTCTGCTTTCCTCAGCAGAACTGGTTTGAAGGTTTCCATTTAACCTTCGGGTAAAGGAGGCAGCAGTGGGGCAGGAAGGAGAGCTGAAGGTCAAGGGCAGGAAAAATCTGATCTGGGTGCCATGCAAGGGAACCCTCCTACAATTGCCTGGGCCTGCTTGGGTGTAAGGGACTCTACAATCCACCCTTCATGAGGGAGGCTGCTGGTGTACAGCATGCTTCATTCCCTAAAAGCCTGCTCAGGTCAGACCATATCCACCCTTTCCACTCTGCAGAGCTCTAACGCTTTGTGACTGACCACAGGGAACAAACCAGTGTGATTTCTGACTTCTGTTCTCTGCCTACCTTGAAAGTAGTTGACATAAAAATCCCCTAGCAGCTGGCATTGTGGTACAGTGAGATAAGCTGCCACCTGCAACAGCCAGTACCTCATATCAGAGTGCTGGTTCAAATCCCAGCTACTCTGCTTCTCACCCAGCTCCTTGCTAATGCACTGGGAAAGCAGTAGAAGATGGCCCAAGCACTTGGGACCCTACCAGCTATGTGGCAGACCAGGATGGACTTCCCTGTCTCCTATCTTTGACCTGGAGCGGCTCCAGGTGTTGCAGTCATTTGGAGAGAGAACCAATGGAGGGCAGCTCTCTACCTCTTTATAATCTGCTTTTCAAATAAATATAATAAATAAGGAAATCTCTTTTAAAAAAGACTCTCCTAGCTCAACTCACAGCAAAGCAGGAAAAGCAGTGATTTTCTCTCTTCCTTCTTTTGGCCCAAGCATTGGAGTCCACTGGCAATTCTGTTCCAGCAGGATTTTCTTTTTCTCATCGAGGCCTGCGAAAAGCCACAGGCTCATTGAAATCAGGATATGGGCACTGGGCATCAATCAACAGATGCAGCCTGGCTTTGGGAAGGTATTTGTCACAGACAACACTACTGGCAACAAAGCTTACACACTGATCCCAAAACTAGGGGAGCAAGGAGAAGCTCCTGTCTCCACGCATACACCAACGAGGAGCTTTAGGCCGTAAAGCACTGGGGCGCCTGCTGCTGCAGGATAAATAAAGCCCATCAGATGCTAATACTTCTTGTCTGTGACCGGCGACTCTGAACAGGGATCCATAGAAGGGCGAGAGCTTTCAGCTCCGAGAAATCCAGTTTTATCTTCTTAGCTCCAGAGTGTCATTAAATGAGTGCCCTTGTCAAGGGTACACAGGAGGGAAGATGAGGAGGAGGGGAGGAGGAGAAGTAGATGGTGGAATAAAACTCAGCTTTCAGACTCAGGGCACAGCACTCGCCTCTGCTCAGACAGGGTTTTACAAGCAGGAGGAATAGGCAGTAGCCCACCGGGATACATTCCTTGCAAGGGACTTATCCACCTGCTGTATTATAAGGTTATCTTATTCATGTATATATCCCTAAACTATGAGAGTGGCAGTTAAAAAATGCCCTCAAAACTATCTTTGAAAGGATCTGATCTAAACTTGACTGTATGTTGAGAGCTTGCAGCAATTATTCAAGCTAGTTGCCTTTGAAACTGATGTGCTTAAAATGCACACCTCTAACTCAGCCCTCCAGAATCAAAGTCCTGAATCGCAGCTTTAAAGTAACCATCTACTCTTACTGCACCCTAAGCTGCCCAGCTCCCCTGCCACAGGTGAATATTAGATGGGCTAATGTTTGCGATCTCTTGCCTACAATTTTCAGAAGGGATGTAACATTGAAAACTCAATTAGAACTGTCCCTCATTTGAATCATCATAACCATGTTATGTATTCACCTCAGTTCTTTATCACTAGGCATTGCTTACACAACTTGCGTGTTTGAAAAGTACTTGTTTAGATAGAGTGCTTTCTTTCTTGACATGATTCCACCTTGTTATTACATGTTTCTCTCCGGTTGTAAGATTAGCCAGTGAGTCTTGAGACTGTCTTTTCTGTGCCCAGGCAGCACTCCACAGGGCTTTTTAATAGGAGAACTTCCACAGCCTCTCTTGAATTTTCACTATTATTCTTTGAATTTTAACATATTTTCACATCCTAGACTAATACCACCTACATTAAAAAGACATTCCCATTACTACTGAGCCATAAAGCAATATGAATTAAATGAAATTTGTACCTGTATTTACTTATCCTATAAATAATGATACAGACTAAAATAGATAAAATAGAACAGATAAATACAAATTTATAACAAAGTTATTCAATCCATAATTGAAAAATGTGGAGGCAACATAAATGTCCATCTAGTAAATTTTGTACTCCATATGGGGGGATGCTATTAATAATATTCAAATGCCCTTGCCATTAAAAACAATTTTAAAGCATTGTTAAATCTGACCATTTGGTTTGGTATTAGAAAACTTATCCCCCAAGGCTATCTGTGCTATTCAAAAATTGAGAGTAAGAAAACAGAAGGGCTGGCCAAAGTAGGTTAAGCCTCTGTCTGCAGCACCAGCAACCCATGTGGGTGCTGGTTTGTGTCCTGGCTGCTCCTCTTCCATTTGAGCCCTCTGCTTAAGGCCTGGGAAAGCAATAGAAGATGGCCCAAGTGCTTGGGTTCCTGCACCCACATGGGAAATCCAGAAGAAGCTCCTGGTTCCTGGTTTCAGATCAGATCAGCTTCAGCCATTATGGCCATTTGAAGAGTGAACCAGTGGATGGGAGACCTTTCTCTCTGTCTCTCCCTCTCTCTGTAACTCTACCTGCAAATAAATAAATCTTTTAAAAAAGAGAGAGAGGGAGAGAGAGAGAGAGAGAGAATTGAGAGATGGAGAGAGTGGGAGAAGAGAGAGAGAAGGAGAGAAAGGGAAGATATGAGAGGGAAGGGAAGGGGAGGGGAGAGGAGGAGAGGAGAAGGGAGGGGAGGGGAGGGGAGGGAAGGGAAGGGGAGGGGAGGGGAGGGGAAGGAAATGAAGGGAGGGAGGAGAGGGAAAGGAGAGGAGTAAGGAAAGGATTGTACAGTTAGGAAGAGAAGAGAAAGAAGGAATATATTAAAATTTAGAGTGGTAATACAACCATTATGGAAGACAGTATAATGATTCTTCCAAAATCTGAGACTACATCTAGCATATAACCCACCATTCCCCTCATGGGAAATAAAATCAGCATATTAAAGAGTTATCTGTACCCCCATGTATTTTGAAGCTCATTTCAAAATATCTAAGATATGGCTGGTGCTGCAGCTCACTAGGCTAATCTTCCGCCTGTGGCACCGGCACCCCGGGGTCTAGTCCCGGTTGGGGTGCCAGTTCTGTCCCAATTGCCCCTCTTCCAGGCCAGCTCTCTGCTGTGGCCCGGGAGTGCAGTGGAGGATGACCCAAGTGCTTGGGCCCTGCACCCGCATGGGAGACCAGGAGGAAGCACCTGGCTCCTGGCTTTGGATTGGCGCAGTGCGCCAGCCACAGTGCACCGGCTGTAGTGGCCATTTTGGGGGGTGAACCAATGGAAAAAGGAAGACCTTTCTCTCTGTCTCTCGCTCTCTCACTGTCTAGCTCTGCCTGTCAAAAAAATATATATCTAAGATATGGACTCAACCAAGATGTCCATTAACTGATGACTGGATAAAGAAATTGTGGTACTTATAGACAATGGAATAATATTCAGCCATAAAAATGTATGGAATTCTGTTGTTTTTGCAACAAAATGGATGCAATTGGAACCATTATACTTATTGGAATAAGCCAGTCCCCAAAAGACAAATATGATATGTTTTCCCTGATTTCTGGTAACTAATACAGAGCACAAAAATGTAATGTATGTGAGTGAAGTTGACATTTTGAGATTTGATTATTGTTCATAGCTTTCCTCTATACTCCTGAGGAACAGGTTTTATTTTTTGTTTTTCTTACTACCTGTTGGAATCCTCTATTTAGTGAAAGGTTAAGTTTGTGATTATAAAGTAAATTGAAAGTACGTCAATATAAAAATTAAAAGAAAAATAATAAAGGAAGGAGAAAGGAGGATAGCAGTGAGGGAGGGAATGAGAGGAGGGTGGGAAGTATTATTTATTAAAACTCTTTATATTAAATACATGGAATTTTTTCTCTTTAGATAAATAGAAGAGAGATTCCTCTCATTTCTTTTCACTAGCTTGTTCAATCCAGGTATAATTTGTTGCCTATGGTAGTAATTTCAATAGTTTTTATCAGAAGTATTGAGAGTGATTTAATCCTGGCATAATATTGATTGACTTATCTGCATCTGTGTGATTCAAGCCTTACAATTCAGAAATCCAAGAATGATTTTCAACCCCATTTTATAGGTGATGAAGTAAGATTTTTAGATATTAAATATTTTGATTAATACCACAAAACTCATGAACAGTAGAACTGAAATTCTTAATATATTGAATGAATAATTCATTCATTCAACCTTTCGTTTAACAAATATGTGTTGACCAAATGCTATATATCATAAGTTGCACTAGGTGTTGAAAAAAGTAATTGAAAAATGGTTTTCAAAGAACCTTATAGTTAAAGAAGGAACCCATGCAAATAATAATATATTGTAATTAATATACCTAGATATAACACATATATTTATATGTGTTATATCTATATACAAAATGCAATACATTGAATATAGAGTACAATCTGCACTGCCTGGAAATATAGGGCAAGACACATCTAAGTCTCCTAGGTCAGACAGAGGAGACTTTTCAGATAATTGGAACTTTTACTGGAAGACATGCAAGTGCAAGCCTAGGGCATGAAAGACCATGTTGGGTTTAGGGGAACTACAGAAATTTCTGGGATAGTGAATACAAACTCAAATAGAATGATAATCAAAGTCCATGAGTCTCCATAGAAGGCACAGGTTAGTTCGTAAATGCTTTGTGCTAATATTTAGTTAGATTTCTTTTCCTGTATAGGCATGAGGAGGCTTTGAAAAGTTTTGAACAAGAGAGGAGTAGGATCAGAGTGGCATGTTAGAATGTTTCTTCTGTAACAATTAGAGAATGGTGAGGCCTCTGTGACATAAGCAATATAGCATAAATGCTTCATGCTATTCTCTTACCCTTTTTTGTTTTTCCTTAGAGTACTTCTCCTTTCATCTCCTTATATCTCTAGTCCACTAATGGTCTGCTTTTAGTTAGCTATTTAATTAATGATTTTTTTAATTCCAAAAATAAAACCACAATAAAATAAAAATAGGATCTCCACGATATCCTATATGTAAATATGATCTTCCCTATAAAAACATAGTCCTGTCTTCTACCAGAGTTATCCAATAGCTTGCATCTTCCGTTCATCATTCAATTCTTCTTCTTTTGCTATAATTTAATTGAATTTATTATTTTTTGTAGTTTGATTAATTTGTATGTATTCCTAAAAATATGTTTTAATTTTCTTATTTGTTCTTCATTAAAAGTTATTGCATTTTGAACTCATTTTCATTCTTTTTTATGATGTATTTACTTATCTGAAAGTCAGGGGTATACAGAGATAAGGGAAGACAGAGAAAGAGAAATTCTCTGTCCGCTGGTTCGGCTCCTCAAATGGCTGCAGTGGCCAGAGCTGGGCCAGACCAAAGCCAATAGCCATGACTTTTATCCAGGTCACCCAGCTGGGTGCAGGGGCCAGGCACTTGGAGCATCTTTTGCTGCTTTCCTGGGTGCATTAGCAGGGAGCTGGATCAGAAGCAGAGCAGCCAAGGATCAAACCAGTGTTCATATGGTTGCCGGTGCTGTAAGTGGCCGCTTAACTCTCTATGCCACAGTTCAAGTCCCTATTTTCTTTATTTAAAAACTAGGTGTTTTTTTGTTTGTTTGTTTGTTTGTTTGTTTTGCCAATGTTGATAACCCCTGAATAGATTTGAAGTATTCCCTTATGTCAAGATACCAGATAATTAAATTATTTTCTGCAAGTGGACATTAGAATTGTTTTAAAACATCTACTGTTTTGATCACAGCCAGTATGGAAATTATTATGTATGTCTTCCATGTTATGAGTTCAAATGGTTCTTTTAAATATATACTAACAAATGGAATGGTGCTAATGCTAGCAGTGTAGAAGAGCTCCCATAAATTCACTTTGTCCTGAGACTTGTTCAGTAAAAAAGAAATACAAAGATAGCAAATTGTTTTCCTGATTTATATTTCCATAACAATCCTAAATATTTCATATATATTTGTCATCCATCATCCATATGTGCGTCATTTATTCTTAAATGACTATGCATGCCCTAATTCTGATTTCATGCCACTGTACTGATTTTCCATTTGTTGCAATTTTTGTTATATATTTTGGTAAACAAAATTTTTAAAATTTTGATGTACAATGTCATGTTCTAATATACATGTATATTGTGAAATGATTATCAACATCAAGACAGTTAAAACATCTGAAAAAAAAATTCAGAGTGGGCTAGAGGAAGAAGGAAAGCTGGTTAAATGAATAAACAAAAATAACTAAAATATTATAATATAAAATACAGCATGATTTCCAGAGTTTATTAAGCAGGCTGAAATCTAGCTTCAGCCAGCTAGCTTTATAGTATTCTCACTCTGGTATAATTATCAGGAATTACATGATGTCACCTGTTTAGGGGCTGGCTGTGATAAGAGCTCTAAATCTGTATGAATGATGCTATGGGAGATGAATTTTTTGAAAAGGAAACCCCAAAATAAGGGAATAAGTAAGGGGAAATGCACTCTTCGGGTACTCTCTCGATAAAAGCAGCCTTTACCAGCTACCGCAATCTTTGCCCTGAATACAGGAGGAGAATCAGATAAACAGTTGAAAAGTCAACTGTAATACAAATGAATGTTAAGCCACAAACTGAGAGGAGCAACAAGTAGAAGATTCTTTCATTTCTCTATTGCAACTAAATCTCTATGTCAAGTCCCTCCTCTGCTGATGTACTGGAATACTCGGTCAGTGTCAATTCATCTGCTCCTTACAGCTTCTTTCTCTAGATTGGCATTGAATATCAAGGCATGGAGACTGGACTTATCATTGCTAAGCCATCCTTTGTGCCTATCCACAAAGCCTCATTCCATGAACCAGTCCTTTCGATTAACTTCATGACATTCACAGGTACAAAGAATCTTCCTGGTACTTCTGAGCCTTCTGAGACATGGGGACCATGTGCAAGGCTTCAAAAGTTCCGTTGTGTGTAGGATTTCGCAATGCAATCTTATCTTTTATATGGAATTGCAAAGATTTGTGATAACCAGGACTTACAAGACAGTGTGGTACTAAGTGTAAGGGTAGATATAGAAATCAATGGAATAAAGTAGAGCACCAAGGAATTAACCATCACAGTTATAATCAACTAATTTTTGACAAACAAATCAAGGAAATTCAATCATAAGACTTCAGCAGAAGACCTTGGCTGAAGAGAGAAAGCCAACTGTCATCTCAGCCCCAGAGAAGAACCAGAGCAAAGGAAAAACTGTGTTTCCAGGAGATGGACTGTGGGAAAACTTTGGTAAAGAAGTGATGGGAGTTATAAACAATGCACAGACTCTGGAAACCAAACCAGGACCAAAGCAAACCTCTGCATGGACCCTGGCTCCCCAGCTGAGGGGAAATGCATTCCTCCTAGGACAAAGTACAAGGAAAGCTCCATGGTCCCTTCATCACTGCAGACCAGCAGCCCTCAAACAGCAGAATTCCACAGTCTCGCTGGCTCTGAATTCAGTCCAGAAAGCTGACTGGGGTCTGGGCAGATACTATGCTCCAAAAAAGCAACCCATATTGCCTCCCTCCACACCTGAAGCCTCAGACATGAGCTGCTATGTTGCAGCCGCTGCTAGATGTCATTCCACCTTAGGGGAGAGCAAGCAGCCCCGTCACCATCAGAAGCCCCCAGAGTCAGAGCCAGGGCACTTCACAAAGCAGAAAGCAAGCCCTTCTGGATCTTGCAGCTGCAGGATTTCCGGGCACAAGAAAGTCACCCTAACACTGTGGGATCTAGGGAAGTTCCCCTTTGCTTCCTGTTGCTATGCCCCAGCACAACTGAAAACAACAAGCAGAGAAGACTACCCCTGAGGAATTCCTCCTTTGTATCTCTTCTAGTAGGGTGCTGGGTGGTCCGGGTCCAAATCCCAGTATCACCTGTACATGCACTGTGGGAACCGGGGCAGCTCTGAGAGGCTGGCCATTAGTGCTACAGTTTCTGGAGTAACTTGCACTCACCTGTGGGACCTGGAGGGCCCTATCTACATTCCTGATTCAGGCTGGTGGCTACTAGTCCATAATCTCCATCATAACTGATAGTCACCTGTGAGACCTGGACAAAAACCCCATAGCATTCTGCAGCTCTAGGACTGTAATTAATGGTGATGTAATTCCCTGTAAGTCCCAGGGTCACCTGCACTCTCCCCTGGGACATGCAGAGGCCCCCATCAGCATTCTCCTATTCCAGGCCTGAACCTTCTAGTGTACAATCCTCAGTATAACAGGCAATCGTCTTGTGGAAACTCAAGAAGTTACCTTCCAATTTTGCAACTCTGGGACTGTGATGGTTGGAGCTCTATCATATAGAGCCACATAGAGTCACCTTAGTTCATCTGAGGGACCTGTGTAAAGATCTCCCTGAATACTGAAGCTCTGGGTCTGTGACGATTTGGTGAGTTCCAGAGACACCTGTGCTCACTCATGGAGCCTGGAGAAGGCTGTATATGCACCCCACTGATCTAGACTTTCACTATCTAGTATAAGTTCCCCAGAATAGTCTGTGATCAATGTATAGGATGTAAGGTACTGTACAAGTTTTGCAGCTCTCAGCCTAGGACTGGAGTTTTACTCCACAGAGTCACCTGAGCGCTCCCTGGCCGAATTCTGGAGGATGCTATCTGCATTCCACTACCCCAGGAATATCAAGAATATACCTGCATATGAAATGTGAGACTTGAGTGAGGTCTCCTTTGCATCTTACAGCTCTGGGACTGTGACTGTTGGCTCTGTAAGTTCCAGCGACATGTGCACCTGACCTGGAAAAAGCTCTGTCTCCATTCTGCTGCTTCAGGCCCACCATTTCCATTGCAAAGTCTTCAGCATCACCTATGCTTTTCCCATGGGACCTAGACAGATTTTTTTTTTCCTTCTGCCCCTGCAGTTCTGAGACTGCAGTAATTGGTACTATATCCCTCAGGGTTTTCAGAACCTACTCTGTAGAATTTAAGGGAGATCCAACCTGCATCCTACTGTTTCAGGACTATAATTGCCAGTGCACCATCCCCAGAATAAACTATATTTACCCCATAGGAATGAAGCAAGATTCCCTTCACATCCCCCAATAGTGGAATTTTGGCTGTTTGTGCTAAAGCCTCAGAATCACATGCATTCATACAGCAGGGATTGTGGAAGGTACCGTTCATATTACACAGTTCCAGGGTCATAGCAACAACCCCATCATTCCTGAAACTTTACTTCTAGTGCAACAGAATAAATCTCTTTGTGTCCCAAAGCACCAGAGTTGTAACTACAGCTATAAAAACCCTAATTGTGATTTACATTCAGATCTCTGGGGATTGAAGATAGACGTCTTTGAAAGTCCATATCTACCACCAAGCCAAGCCACTATCTTCATGAACTGCTGCAAACTAGGTGACTGTGGTACTTAGAAACACTGCTGACACTGATTACAACTAAAAAAAAAAAAAAATCACACAGAGTTTACATTTCTGGGTTCATCTAGAACCAAAGCCACAGAAACTACCAAAATAACACCTTCCATTTCATCCATCTAAACAAAAAATTGTTTCCAATGAAACCTACTCCATGAAGAAGAAACTGTTATACCAGATGTACAGACATCAATGTAGGGACACAAGCAACATGAAGAAAAAAGAAACTATGATACCTCCAAAAGAACACAATATTTTCTCTAATATAAACCTGATTTAAAGAGTCTATAAAATCCCTGAAAAATCATTCCAAATAATGATCATAAGTACAAGTAATGAAATGAAAGAGCATACAGATAGTACAAATAAATGAGGAAAATAATGCACTATATGAATGAGAAATTCAACATTAAGATAGATATCACTAAAAAGAACCAAAGATTGTGGAACTGAAAATGTTGATAAATGAAATTAAGAATATAATTGAGAACTTAAACAACAAAGTAGACCAAACAAGAGAAAGAATTTCTGATCTTCAGGACAGGACTTTCGAAATTATCCAATTAGGCAAAATTGAGGAGAAAAGAATTAAAATGAATGAAGAAATTCCATGAAACTTATGGCATAACATGAAGAAAACAAATATTCATATTATAAAGATACCTGAAGAAGAGAAGGAAAAAGTCATTGAGAACTTATTGAATGAAATAATAGTTGAAAACTTCCAAAGTCATAGAAGAGATATGTATGGACATCCAGATATAGAAAGCTCAAAGGACTCCAAGTTTCAGCCAAAAGGAACCTTCTCCAAGGCATTATACTGAAATTGTCAAAATTTAAAGGAAAAGAAAGAATGCTAAAGACATTGATAGAAAAAATCCAAGTTATATAAGTAGGGAAATCCTTTAGATAAACAACAGACTTCTCAGCAGAAACCCTATAGGTCAGAAGACTTTGGTGATATATTCAAGGTTTTGAAAGACAAAACCAAAAATGAGGTCCTTTACATGATAAGCAGAAATAAAATATTTCCCAAACAAAAACAGAGACTTCATCACCACCAAACAAGCCCTATGACAGTATGAAATTCACTAGCAGATACACAATTGAAAAAGAGAACAAAATTCAAGCTAAATAATGACAGAAAGCAATCAAAACACAAAAATAAATAGTAAGAGGCAGAAAGAAGTAGATAATACATAGAACAATCAGTAGCAACCAACAAAATGGCAAGAGCTATTTCTTATCTATTAATATTAGCCCTGAATGTAAATGGGTTAAATTCCCCAGTCGAAAGCTGTAGGTTGGCAGAATGGATACAGAAATAATACCCATATTTATGCTGCTTATAAGAAACTCATTTTATAGATGGCTATTGCCACCATCTGGGGAGTGAACCAGCAGATGGAAGATCTCTCTTTTTGTCTCTCTCTCTTTCTGTAACTCTGCCTTTCAATATAAATATATACATACATGTATGTATATATTTAAATTTAAATATATATACACACTATATATATACACACTATATATATGTATTTAAAAATAAAAAGAGAAAATGGTAGGATAAGTGTATTAGAAGGTCAAATGGAGTCATTGAAGGAAGAGGGTAAAAGAGCATAAAATATAGGATATGGCAGTCAGATTTTAAACAGGTTTTATAGAAATGTACAGATCTTACTGATAGTATGGACTAAGCAGTGAATCACATGAGTGAGCTGGAGAGCTAACACTAATAGCTCACAGAATTTCCAACCACGTGAGTATTAGTCTACATCAAGAAGGACTGCAAATTAGGGATGAAAGGAAAATGTGACCCAGATAAGAGGACTGAGAAGTTAATAGACGATATCAATGAGAAGGGGTAGCACGTGGTCAAGTGCAATTTCAAGTCCTTTCCATGAGAAGAGGCTCTTGGGGGAAAAAGTTCTGGAAATGACAAGTGGAATCAAGAAGCAATCTGATTTCTAGGACAATATTGTATCAAATATGATTATAAAACAAAAATAGTGAAGATGCCACAGAGTCTCAAGGGAATCAGTGAATTCAGGAGAGAGCCAGTGTCCTGTTCACAGATGGTAAGACCAGTAGTGGAACAGTTTACAGAGATGGAGGATTTTGATGACGACAGATCACAATATCTGGGGAGTTTTTGGAGAACAAAGGAAAAGCATATAAATGGATCACATTGGAGGCTCCTCTATATTTAACTATATGGGGAGAATGAATCTATCTAGTTTTAGAAATGGGAGATTTCAGACTTTCAATGGTCACTGAAGTAAACAAGGCTTTAAAGAATTACAGGTGTTTTCCAAACCATTCACCAGAGAAGATAAACAAGCTCTATATAATCCTCCGCTTGGGATTGGGTGGTGTGATAAATCAGTCTATTTGTTATAACTTAGTGGTTTACTACTAAGAACACTGGAAATACCTTGTTTCCTGGTATATTCTCTGTTATGCCCAAAAAGAAAATATATGGTCCTAAAGGCTCCATTTAAATCTTAATCCATTTATTTAGAATAAAGCAACAAATGGTGACCCTTCAGAAATGAGTTTGTGGCCACTGGAATTGGAATACAGCCTTGGATATCACACAATGGCCCTCAGAGTGCTGGAAATATAGATCAGCAGTTTCTTCTTAGGAAAAAAAAATTGAGCTTTACTTTTTCTCCATTTTGGGGTGAGTCTAGTCTCTCATAGTAGAATAATGCAAACGGAACAAACACAGCAACAGCGAGGCATCTCAACAAAATATCTCTGATGTGTTTAGCGCAGCCTATGAAATTTAAGTAGGACCCGGGTAATGGGGCTACAGAGCTTCTGCATATCCTCCCCTTCTCCTATCTAACGCATTCATTTTAAAATGTCAGCATTAATACTTTCCCCACTGAACTTGCTAAAATGGTTCACAAGGATTATAACCTTATCAATAAAGTCAGAATGAAAAAAGTGCATTGCAAGATTTAATTTTCAGATCCCATGAATTTCTATTGATTTGGGAGTACACAGCTAGGAGTAGTGAGAAAGTAATCTACAATTTGTATCAAGGATGCCTATTTCAAATGGTTTTGTGTTCCAAAGCTGTTAGGTTGCAGACAAATAGGTAACACTGCTTATGGGAAAACTCATGAGAATCTTCCTAGATGTTATATTTTTCAGAAATCATTTTTAAATGTGAGAGTAAGAGATAGGGATATACATAGTAAACTGTGAATTTATATATTTAAAAAACTGTAAGTGAAACTGAAGATAAGGCAAAAAATGAGGGGTGGGTAGATGGGGCAGGTCATGGTTAAAATGACCTTACAAGAAAACCTGAAGAGAAAAGTTTTTCATCTAGTTTTATCTTAGGACTTATCCCTAAGGCTTTAAAAAGCCATTGCTAGAATTAAATAAGAAAATTTACAAAAGAAAGATTATTGAAAAAAATAATTTTGCCTACAGTTACGAACTGAATATTTCCAAGTGTTATCTGATTTTTCAACTTTCAAGGGACAGGTGTAAATTTGCAGAATAAAAAAAATTAATGATTGTATAGATACTTGTTTCAAGCATGGTATTTACTTGCTTCCTTCTCTAGTATCTAATTCATGCATTTTCTTACTAGATCAAAAGTAAAATAGCATGATGAAAGGAAGCAAATGGATAGCAAAGCATGGTTATTCTCCACATTCACATAACTAAGGAATGCACAGGAAGCAAAAACATGGTCTGTGCTCTGCAGAATTTACCTTGCATTTGTAGAAAGCATACATAAAATAGTACACATAGAAATCAAAATGTTGGGACCAGCATTGTGGCTTAGTGAGTTAAACCATCACATGAAATGCCAGAGTCCCATATTGGCACTGGTTCAAGTCCCAGCTGCTTCACTTCAAATCCAGTTCCCTGCTAATGTGCCTGAGAAAGCAGTGGAAGATCTCCCAGGTACTTGAGTCCCTGCCACTCATGTAAGAGACGTGGATGGAATTCCCGGCTCCTGGTCTTGGCCTGTCCCAGTTCTGTTTATTGTAACCATTTGGGAAGGAAAGCAGTGGATGGAAGATCTCCTTGTGTTTTCCTCTCTCTCTCTGTAACTCTGCCTTTCAAATAATAAATAAATAATTTTTAAAAAAAATTGAAAAATCACTCGTCAGAGTTCTTAAGGTTCAGCATTGTCTATGGTAACTGGAAGAAGGCCATGATCCAAAAGGGAGCTTGCCTTAAGTGAATGAAGGGTGATGTGTAGACAGGGCAAGAATTTGAACAAGGTTGATCCAGATAGTGCCAATGTCAGGTACCCAGGGATACATCACTATATTTAAGCCATGAGTTTGCCTGGTACACATGAATATACGCCTGGATTTGGCAAAATGAAAACAGTTTCTCATTGATCTGTTATCTTGGATAGGATTTTTACATATCACTTACCAGCTCATAATAAGAAATCAACATTTCTCTGTGGTCTCCTTTAACAAAAGTGGTAATGTATAGAGGTTTTTGTTTTCTTATACTCTTTTGGTTTATAGAGACACTTGATCAAAATAAATTTTTAAAAAACTTCCAAAATAATTAATTTTGTACAAATTTTTAGATAATTACAGATTCTCCAAATCACTCTTGGAACTTGAGAATCAGAATAAAAATCCTTATACTGTAACTCTGTGTATATTCTATACAAAAATATCCACAAATAGATACACGAATTTCTCTCTTTGTGAATTGACAGCTTTTATGAGAGAGAAGATCTACATTAATTAATAGAGTAATTTTGCCATCAGTATTTTAAGTTGTTTTTAATGGGAAATATGAAATGGATACAAAAATAGATTAGGAGTGGCATTTTGCCTAGCAGTAAAGGCACTGGTTAATATGCCCACAGTCCACATCAGGCAATCTACATTTGATTCCTGGGTCTGGCTCCTGACTTCTGCTTGCTAATAATGCAGATCCATAGAGGTAGCAATAATGGCTCAAGAAATTGGGTTCCTGACCTACATGGACACCTGGATTGTGTTCCCAGCTCCCAGTGTTGGCCCCATTTCTGTGCCATCGTAGGCATTTAAGGAGTAAATTAACAAATGTAATCTTAGTCTCTGTGTGTGTGTGTGTGTGTGCATGTGTGCTTCTTAAATAATCACTTAAAAACAGAATAGCATGTGAATTCCCAGGTATTCATTACTTAGTTTCAATAATTATGAACACATGCTGAATCATGTTGAATCTCTGCACAATTCACTATTTCTCTCCAATATTATATGTTCTGTCCTACTTCCCCTATCCCTGTGGAAGGAGACAAAGCAAAACACCATGACATGAACTTTGATGGTGGTGGTGCATGATGTTGGTAGATATGATTAGATAGACAATATATTAGGGGTGGATTAGAAGGGAGTTTGACAACTCAGTTGAAAAAACACATAGATTAGTTTAGGGCAACTTCATCCAAAAATATTTTTTCATGTCCTAATATAAGTTGATTAAGTTAGCCATATAATTTATTGTCTCAACCAGGATTCTTTACAGGGTGAAATTGGGTGTTAACAACAATGACCCAAAAACAGAAGTATACTAGAATATTACAGAAAAACTGGAACACAGGTGATCTTAAATTTAGGATTCCACGCATGTTCCAAAAGAACAGCTTAAAGCTCTATATTCCTATGATTTGCATTATTGCTACTTTATCTATATCCCACACTAAACTATGGTCACTGGAGACTTGATTTCTGGTTTCTGAAGTTGTAGGAACTAACAGAAGGCTCCTAATAAATGTTTCTTGATTGAATTTTACTGACACTGAATGAATTAGTTTAATTACAGTTCAGTTCATTAGACTGCAGAAAAATATTTTACTCAACAATATTTACATTCTAATCCAGTGTTTCAACCTCTATTGACTAAATGGTCTTACCCTATGAGACCTCAGCTCCTCATCTTTAAATAGTAGTATTTATTGCTGATTTTTAATAAAATACAGAGCATCAGATGATATAATACATGGGAAACTGTTACATAGATATGAAAGCTAATGAGTTTTTCTATCCACTGTGTTCCTAGAACATTCTTTGCTTGATTCTACAAGCCATTCATATAAATATGGCAATGACTTCTGAATATCAAAAATCAGAAAAGCCTTGGGGAAAATTTTTGCCAATTTTGTCACTTCAGTTTCCCACCAGTTTCATACTTCTCTCACACGGCCAGGATTCTGTCAATTTTCTCACAACTTTGGGAAATATTAATTCTAAAAACACCTGTGACTGAATTTTCCTTCCATCAACAACTACACAAACGAAACTAAAAACTAACATAGTCATTATAGCTATGTCACGCCAGAGTTCTGCACAGTGTTTTGCTTCGCAAATAAAGCATTTCATTTCCAAGGAAGAATATACACGCAGGTCCCTGCTGTGGTTTCAGACTTCAAGAAATGGATGTCCCTTACCAAGTCAACTCATTGTTTCTGCTTTTGGGAAACAATTGAAATGCTAGTACTGATCTGGGTCATAAGATTTATATACCCCAGATGCAACTTCAGTTCAATTCTTTGATTAGGTTAATTTTAAAATGAAAGCTATGACAAGGACAGTATTTTGCTTAGCTATGAAGATTCCCTGCTCACCGGTTCGAGTCCCAGCTGCTCCTCTTCTGATCCAGCTCTCTGCTATGGCCTGGGAAAGCAGTAGAAGACGGCCCAAGTCCTTGGGCTCCTGCACCAGCTTGGGAGACCCGGAAGAAGCTCCTGGCTCCTGGCTCTGGATCAGCACAGCTCCAGCCGTTGTAGCCAACTGGGGAATAAACCAGTGGATAGAAGACCTCTCTCTCTACCTTTGCCTCTGCCTCTGCCTCTGCCTCTGCCTTTCCTCTCTCTATGTAACTCTTTCAAGTAAATAAATAAATCTAAAAAAAAAAAAAAGAAGATGATGATTCCCTACAGCCCATATCAGAGTACCTGGGGTGTCTCTCTCTCTCCCTCTCTGTCTCTCTATTATAATAATTACAGTTAATTTAATGTTTTAAGAAAGTTATATTGAACAGAGACGGGAAAAGGAATACATTCAATTAAGGCAAAACACCAAAATAGATATTAGAGATATCTTTCCTAATATCCTCATTTGATATTATAGCATGAACAAAGATTATTCTACCTATTAGTTTAATATTTTAAGCAAATAGCTTATTTTGATTGGATATAGTGAAAAGTCCATAGTTAGAGGTTAATGGGCACTGAAGAAGAGAAATATGTCCATGGAATCCTTCTTATTATCAGAGAACTAAAGATGTATCAAACCTTCACAATCCTCCGTAGCATCTCACATTTCCCAGTGAGGGTGGGGAGAGGAACATTTTCAAAAGGAACTTTAAGAAAGCAGCTTGAAAAGCTCAGTGCGTCTGTGCCAAGTATCCTGCTTTCTTCCACAGGCGCTCATGCAGTGGGATCGAGGGAGGGCTGTAGACTCTACAGTCGTCATGAACTCGGGGTCTTCCTCACTAGCCAGCAACTGCTGAGCACTTGAACTACGGAGACGCTTGCACCGCCTGTGCTGCAAACCCAACAACATCAAAGATCCAGTCCCTCAGTTCAGAAGGCTAATGATTATTAGAGAGTTCACATACACATATTTCAGACTTTAAAAAAAAAACTATTTTTATTTATTGAAGGGCAGAGAAAGAAGACAGAGATAGAGAGAGATCTTCCATTCACTGTTTCACTCCCCAAATTTCTGCAACAGCCAGGACTGGGCTAGACCAAGTTAAGGAGTCAAGAGCTCAATCTGGGTCTCCCACGTTGGTGGCGGCCACCTAAGTACTTTAATCATTATCTGTTGCCTCTCAGAGGGTGCATTAGCAGGAGGCTGGATTGGAAGAGGAAAAGCCAGGACTCTAAATCCAGAACTCCAATATGGGATATAGGCACTCCAAGCAGCATCTTAACTACTAGGCCAAATGCCTGTCCCACACTTATTTTTTAAATTGTCAGAAAAAAAATCAATTCATGATTGCATTTTATACTTAAATTATTTAGGCTCCAAACACAAAGAAAAGGAATGGAAATGCTAATTGCATAATTTGATCAGTTTACATTGTATGCATGTGTTAAAATAATACATGGTACACAGAAAATGTCAAATTGTACAAGTATCATGTCAATCCATTTTTTTCAATAATAAATAGTTGAAAATTTCTTGCATTGAATCAAGGTGTACTACCTTTTAATCAGAAGAGTCACTAAGACACAAAGAAATATTGGGATCCCTAGAGTCTTCATTCTAGTCTTGGTTCCATCCCCAAATAACCACATGACTTTAGACCAAGCCGTTTCTCCTCTCTGGATCTCAGACTGTCCTATATAGGGCCAAAGATAGCATTTTTGCTTTGTCTTAAAGTCTATGTTTCATGGTATCAGAGGGCAGTGGGTCAGTCATTATTCAGGCTACCATTTTAGCAAAGCCGTTTTATGCCAGTGGTTGAACTGCTTCCCCAAACTAGGACTTGTCTCAGGAGGCAGACTGCTCCGTCACGGTTTCAATGCACTTCAGTATCCCCTTGTGTCTGCAGCATTCCCAGGTGCTTCCATTTTACTTGGTGGTAATGGGCAAAATTTCTGCTCTCAAATAAGAAATGTATCACAACTTGGTCCTCATTATTTCTTTCGTGGAAGTACAGATAAGGAACCCCCAAGAAAAAGCTGACCTTCACCTTCATCTCTGCTTCTACAATATTTCAGTATTTTGCATGGACCCCAAATGCAAGCAAAAACAGTATTTTCATCTTCCATTAGCACATGTGAAACCAGACCCCTCTTTAAATAGAAAATTTCTGTGGGTTCCAGTGTGCTGTCTGCTGATGCTGATTAGCGCTCTGTGGAATAGTCTTTGTTTCAAGTATATGAAAAACAATGCTTCCAGCCACTAATGGGAACTCCCACGTGGGCATGATAAAGATCCCTGTTACATTCAGTCCACAGGCTGCCCGGAGCCAAGGCTTTGTCCTGTGAAGTCTGAGCTTGATATTCCAGACTGAGGCCTGTGGTAATTTAGACAAAGTGTTGGAAATGATCTCAGCCATGCTAATACAAATGAGTTTAATTGAAACATTTGGTTATAGGGCAAAAGAAAATCAAATATTGTGAGATGTTTCAATTATATTCACTGGTTCTCTTGAAAGAAAGGTTTCACATGCAGTAATTCCATCTTCTGTTCCATTCGCTCTTCTGAGAGCTTAGGAAAGCCGGTTCCTGTCAGGTTTCCTTGCGATCATAAGGGGTAATTAAATCATACTGCGGTGTGGACGGCAGGCACCGCACCGCTTTATTGCAGCGAATGATTAACTCAGTTAAGGTCAGGGGCAATGGCCCAGCTCTATCTCTTCAACCTCGGGTGGACAAGATAATTTACTGGGATAGGGGAAGAAACTATTGGAACTATTATATCAGTATTTACCTTCATCTACAAAAGGTTAAGGTTTGCTAGGCACCTGTGGCTACTGTTGTGGTTACTATATACCAAATTCATTAAGAGAAGTCCCATTATAGGAAGGGCCTCCCTCTCACTGTAACTCTACCTCTCAAGGAAATAAAATCTTAAAATAAATAAAATTTTTAAAAAATCATCCAGTATAATGATCCTGAGCCCTGACTTCAAACTTGGTGATATCATGCCTGAAGAGCTTTTAAATGAAATGCCAGGACTCCATCTTGTCAGATTTTTCTTTATCTATGTGACTTCAGATGGGACCAGGTACATATGAGTATAGGGTTCAAAGTGACTCTAATGTGTAATGGGGCTTAGAACCACTAACAGCCCCATTGCTTCATTTTGATGGAGAAGAAAACTCAAAATACACAAGACTTGGCCAGATTCCACAAAGCTGCAGCCCTTTATGGCTTTGATATTAAAAATATATCGGCCGGCACCGCAGCTCAATGGGCTAATCCTCCGCCTGCGGAGCTGGCACACAGGGTTCTAGTCCTGGTGGAGGCGCCTCTTCCAGGCCAGCTCTCTGCTGTGGCCAGGGAGTGCAGTGGAGGATGGTCCAAGCACCCGCATGAGAGACCAGGAGAAGCATCTGGCTCCTGGCTTCGGATCAGCGCGGTGTGCCGGCCGCGGCAGCCATTGGGGGGGTGAACCAACGGTAAAGGAAAACCTTTCTGTCTCTCTCTCTCACTGTCCACTCTGCCTGTCAAAAATAATAAAAAAAAAATTTTCAAGAGTAAATTTGTATTTATGTGTCAGAGACAAGTTGTATAATCAAGCACAGATCTGTTTAGATCCAAGGGCAAAGAAATGCGTCTGAGAGACTGTACATGTCTTTAAATGAAAATGGGTATAATAGGAAGATTAGATTAAATACCCTGTCAAATTCAGAGAACCCCAATGGCATCTGAGAACCAGCCACAAAACACCCTGCAATGTGACCGGACATCATGAATTTCAAAGGTCTCTTCAAGAAATGCCCTCTTGATGGCTTTTCAGGTTTTGAACTCCGAATCAGAAATCCCGATTTTAGTTTTGAAAGGTTCTTCTCTTTGAAAAATGTAGATCCATAACATACAGGCCTTTTGATTTACTGCCCATAATGGCTCCTTGATATGCTAATGAAAGAGTCAGAATAGGCAGAGATATTCCAAGTAGAGGTGCCAAAGCATTCAAAAAGCACCTTTAGTGGGGGGAAAAAAACCCTCTATGTATCCTTAAAAGAGCTCTTCGCTCTTCTTAGAAAGAAAAAAAAAATGAAAAAGAGGGAGAAAAATGACTGGGAGAGAGAAACAGGGCCAATCCTCTCTTCCTATATTTCCAAATCTAAATTTCCTTTTTCTTCGCAAGGCTTGGCTCTACAAATTTGATTCTCACCTCTCCTCTGAAGCCATGCTTCTGTTTGCCAATAATCTAACTAGGTCAGAACATCCTTTTGTTTTCAACCATCATATTTCAAATTCTGAAATCAGTGACTGTTCATAATCTCCTAGAAATACAGATATTTATTTCAGAAAGATATCAGGTTAGGTACATTTATACAAGTATATAAACTATGAAAATCCTGAACACGTCATATTTGCAGTGCTTCCAACTCAATTCCTCAGAATTTGTCATCTCAAAACAAAAAATCATCATTTATTTTTAGCTTAGCTGGTCCTATTGCCAAAATAAAAATAACCATATTACTATTATAAAAGGGGGATAGCGAGCCACCATGAAGCTGACCTCACTGCTCTGAGCAGCTGGGTGAATTATCAAGCATATGGAAAAGCATCAACCGAAGCTATAAAAACGATGCTGCACATCCTGCTGAGATGGAGCTGTGACTTCCTGGGAGAAAGCCCAGCACATAGGCGGGTACTCATAATCAGAGCTGGATTTTCAAGGGCAAGGAAAATTCTTTTATATGATGACTTTCTAAAATCTAATATACTATGTGACACAACCAAAGTCTGAATAATCAGTGAATAACTGAATAATTCCTAAGCCAGGTGTCTAACAGGTTGTATCCGGATTTTTTCAAAATAAAAGTTATCATTTGGGAAAAAAGTTTCCACCTTACTCTCCATATCTCAATTTTCTTTGATGCCCACTTCAAGTTTCCATCTTGTCTATGAAATCTGAGCTCAACTTAAAGCAATCCATCATTGTCTTTCCTTTGACACCTAAATATATATGACCTTATGACAGCATTTCTTCTGTTATTTAAGTATCTGTGTCTTCTTTCTCCAACTGTGTCATGGAGGACATGGGTTTTGTGTTCTCCAGTGGAGAATTGTTCTGCCCAGCAGAACTTTCTGCAATGAAGGAAACATTTCAAATCTGCACCATCCGAAAAAGTTATCACTGGTCACAAGAGACTATTGAGCACTTTAAAATGCCTATTGCAATTGAGCAACTGAATTAACTTTTAAATAATTTGAGTTTAAATAGACTCATGTGCCTAATCGCTATCAAAATGGATAATCCAGATCTACACCATCTGACACGCTCTCCTGAATATATCAAGTACTTGTTTTTTGCTCCATTGCCTCAAAGGTAAGGACTCACCCAGTTTTTCACATGCCTCAATTACTCCCCTGTTTTAAAGATTTACGTAATTTATTAGCAAATTTAATTCCTTACTTGGAAGCTGAACAAATTTCATAACAAGAACTCTTAATTTTTAAAAGTTGGAGTATTCTCTTTCTCAGATCTAATTTTTCATTAGATGGAATATCCAAGAGGAATGTTTAATTCTAAATTTGCTTTGTGCTATTAATCCTGAATCTTTCTTCATTTGTTGCATTCACAAAAACATTTCAGTATCTATCTTATTATAAACATTTAATTTGAAACAAAAATATGGAGCCAGCTATACACACACACACACACACACACACACGTCAGGGGACATTTATATTCAAAGTATATTTGTTATGAAGACATAACTCAGTTCAGAATATCTGAGCCTTTTTTAGTATAATAATGGTAGCTACATTAATATTTCTCTACGAACTATTATCAAAACAAGTTCACATTCCAGTGGAAATAGAGAAATGGATTGTGCCATAAGCAAGAGAGGGTAACGTGGCATTTGCTTTACATTTCAATTTTCCAAAGAAAAATACATAGAAATATGAATTGGCATAGAAAAAAATATGGATTTATATAGATGAAATGTTAAGAGTAGTTTTTATAGATGGTAGAATTTCTAGTGGTTCTTTTAACATGGGCACAAATTTAAGTGAGCCAAAGGGTAAAAAGTAAATATATTTTGCATGCATAATGAAAACACTCACAAAAATAATGAATGCATATACACGTATTCCAAAGGATTTTAGACAATCTGATATTTTGCAATTTACTTATGTTCTGATTTAAATCATGAACACCTCAGACATAAATGAGGTTCTCATTCAGGTTCACTGCACATCTGAAGTTGGCCTTTTGATCTGGGCATAATGATAAAGCTGAAATGGCTTCACTGCTGGTTGCTGTTTCATAGTCTCATCATATTTTATACTATGTCTCTTGTCTAACACATTTATTAATCTCAAATCGTTTTTAGACATTCACGCTGAACAGCTTTTCTCTCCTGGAGCCTTAGAGCTTATTACATAGGCCAACATTGTCAACTGCGTCATCACCTGTCCTTCATCTCACACTTTATCACCATTCTCACAATTCTGATGAAACTCAGCTCTGCAAAGAACTGAAACAGGGAAGGCATAGAGAGTTTGGGATTCTGAGTACAGGGAACATTGATAGCATTAATAATTGTTTTTATCCAATTATTCACTGAATCAGCGCAGAGTGCCTATTAAGGTTCTGGTATATGATAGGTATCTGTACTACAGAAGTGATGGGAGAGGGAGTGGGAGGTGGGATAGTTGCGGGTGGGAGGGAAGTTATGGGGGAAAAAGCCGCTATAATCCAAAAGTTGTTCTTTGGGAATTTATATTTATTAAATAAAAGTTGAAAAAAAAAAGAAGTGAGTTGCAAACACAAAGTTATCTGCCCTACTGCTTACATGTAAGTAAGTCATATTGCTTTTAATTCTTTATTATTTTAAGGGCTTGGAGTCACTCAGAGATACTTCTAAGCTATTCATATGTAGATTTATAGTTTCTTTTCACATCATTATCTTCTTAACACCTTAAAACAAAACTGCTTTGGAAAAAAGAGAAGAGGGAGAGGAAAGCAAACCACTGGGAACTTCTTGATAGCGGACCACCTCTGGTAATAAATGTAGCAATGCTAATAGTACTTTCTATTAATAATCTCATCAATATTTTCATCATGTTTTCTTGAAATTCTAGATGGTCAGATCAACATAAAAAAGGAAAAAGTCTCACATACTATTTGGTATCTGTCTATAAACATGGGCAATGATAATTAGCAATAAGACAACTTTGTAGGAAGGGGTCTTCCAAAATGTCTTGGAAGAAATATATTATTATAAACTATGTCAGGCTTTCAAAATGTTCTTTGCATCAGAATAAACTGGTCTTTTAATCATAATTTTACTTTAATTTTTGAAGTACTCTTGTATTACTTTTGTGCAACCATCCTTGTATTTCATAGAAAATTGCTTCAGTTACACACACAGGTGTCTACAATTGTATACCTTTGGCACACGCACTTAGACACCATCTCCAATTTTCACTTCTCAGAATGTCCATGTGGTTCACAGGATGGTTCCCACACAGGCCATTAAGAGAGCTTCTCTTTGCTCACAACATTGGCCACAGGATTGCCTGAACTGCAGTAATAAGAGGTCATGGTTATAAGTATGCATCTTCAGGGATCAAGTTAATTGAGATGATGATTGTCGAGAAAGTTAGAGAAGAAGAAGAAAGAGTCACCAAAAATAAGAGAAATATCATGTGCTCATGTAATCTATTCCCATGAAAGGGAAATACAATACATATAGAATCATGAAATTTAAAAGACAATGCAGGAAGGAGGATTTTTGCATCATTCATCGGTAGTGACTTGGTACTGGTGTTACGCACATTGAAAGGACTAAGACCTGCTGTCTCTTAGAGCGTGGTAAGTAGAGCCTGCTGTACAGGTTGGGGACTTCAGTTCACAGATTGTGCCTTGAAAGACTGGTATTTCAAGATGGACACAAATTTGGGAAAGTTACTGCACTAGAGGATTTTTAGGACATTGTTCTTAGTGCTGTGTGAAATAATTTTCCTTTGACAGCCCCTTCAGAAAATCTTCAGTATAGATGTAGATTATTTTTTCAAAGCCTTTCAAAGTCATTATGTGGTCTTTTTTTTTTTTTTTTTTTTTGACAGGCAGAGTGGACAGTGAGAGAGAGAGACAGAGAGAAAGGTCTTCCTTTGCCGTTGGTTCACCCTCCAATGGCCGCCGCGGCCAGCGCGCTGCGGCCGGCGCACCGCGCTGATCCGATGGCAGGAGCCAGGAGCCAGGTGCTTTTCCTGGTCTCCCATGGGGTGCAGGGCCCAAGCACCTGGGCCATCCTCCACTGCACTCCCTGGCCACAGCAGAGGGCTGGCCTGGAAGAGGGGCAACCGGGACAGAATCCGGTGCCCCGACCGGGACTAGAACCCGGTGTGCCGGCGCCGCTAGGCGGAGGATTAGCCTAGTGAGCCGCGGCGCCGGCCCATTATGTGGTCTTTTGTTTCTATCACCAAGTTGCAGCCAGGGCATTCCAGGATGAGAGCAAAACAAGCTAGCTTTATTCTGGGCACCTATTAATTTTGGTGAAGTGGAACAAGGAAGTCAAAGTTTGCAGTATTGACTTTTAAGTTTAATATGCAAAAGTTAGAAAATCTCTTTCCTATTGCCCTCAGAACAGTAATGATTTCTGATCTGAAACTCTATGCAGCCAATTCTGAAAATTGATTTTATTATTACCATCTGTTCCTGGGATGTATTGGAGACTGCTTCTGTGCCCCAAATTGAACGATTTCAAATCATTGTGGACCAACCTAAATATTATTCTCCACTTTGGAGCTTAGAAGGACAACACATTATTAACATTATCAGTTTTAATAGCTTGAAATTAAATGTAGAAAAATACTAATTAAGAATATTTATTTATTTAGCTTAGCCTTTTCAAATGGAGGCAGGGCTGGAGATGTTTTTTCTTTCCCATTAATTAAGAAAAGTTCATTTCAAGGGAAGCATTTCAATTTGGGTGAAAGAGTTTAAGCATTTGAGGTTATTCAACTGGTTTATAGGATCCATACTTCACTACTTTCCCATTTTAGACTTTACTTCTCCATTAAGTATACTCGTGCTTTTGGGAGTCCTTTAGTTAGCTTATTGAAGAAGCATCTTTGCTTATTTTTGGAGGTGATTTTCTCAGTCAATGTTTGCTATTTGGTTTTTTTTTTTTTTTGCCTTTTTTTTTAACTTTTATTTAGTAAATATAAATTTCCAAAGTACAGTTTATGGATTACAATGGCTTCCTCCCCATAACTTCCCTCCCACCCGCATCCCTCCCACCCGCAACCCTCCCATCTCCCGCTCCCTCTCCCATTCCATTCACATCAAGATTCATTTTCAATTGTCTTTATATACAGAAGACCAATTTAGTATATATTAAGTAAAGATTTCATCAGTTTGCCCCCACACAGAACACAGTGCAAATTACTGTTTGAGCTCTAGTCATAGCATTAATTCACATTGAACTACACATTAAGGATAGAGATCGTACATGAGGAGGAAGTGCACAGTGACTCCTGTTGTTGACTTAACAAATTGACACTATTGTTTAAGGCGTCAGCAATCTCCCCAGGCTCTAGTCATTTCTTTTTATCAAACATCTTAACTGACTAGTTAAAACTAGTTAGGAATCCAAGGTACAGTGAAAAACCATACATAGGCTTTGGAATTTTATGATCCTTAGCTCAAATTCTGATTTTAATTTAAAAATATCAGTCTAAGTTTTTATCATTCTAATTATGAAAATGTTATAAATTGACCAAGTTCTCTAAATCTCATTTTCGTTATTAAAATTCAATGAAGATTAAAATGTCTAAACCCATTAGGCTCTAAGGGTCCCCAGTGTGTAACCGTGTTGATCTGCGTAGTCAGTTGTTCTGATTGGGTTAGGGTATGAGGAAGGAGCCTAGAGGTGAAGTCAGGAGGGTGAGAAACTGAGAACAACAAATGATGTGTGAAAAGGTAAGGGACAGACTGTGACAGCTGGAAATGAAAGGTGGGGAGATAGAGAATTAGAGAAATGTCCTGAGACAGACATGCAGATATTTATGATGACTTTTACTACATAGATGTCTATAAAGTTGGACTGAATCTTGGTGTAGAAGTAGTAGCATCTGCACTTACTGGATACTACTGAAACTCTGCGAAAAGCCTTCACCCAATTAGTCACACTGTTCATCTAAGCCAGTGTACATTTAGATCTACTTGATGCACAGAGCTGCGGATATCTGCACTTAGCAAGTCATATGCAGTAACATCCTCTTCAATTCATTTCAACAACGTGTGGACAGAAACCACGAGTGCTTTAGAGATGTCACAGGGCCTGCCTTCCACAACAATCTTTTAAGTGCTTTCTTCAGAGATCTCACGTTGCTTTCAATAACACCTTTTCACCATAGTTCTAGCTACCCAAAATATCATATATTCTCGAAGACACTTGTTCATGTACTCAAGGTTAGCAATTATTTTTTTTTTCTACTGAAAATACTGACATAGATTTTAAAGGGATATAATCAAACATTAATATAAAATTTTGCTTGTATTTAAGATCAGCAGTATATTCATCTAACAAATTAGATAAAATAAGATTTAACAAAATCCTGTGTAGCTGGAGGAGAAGCACAGTTTTTAATTCTTCCCTAGTAGATGTCCTGGTTATATTGCAAGTTGGAGGAGGGTGGGATTTACAATTGGATTAATAAAATGATCCTGTTAGAAGGTAAGGAGAAGAAGTAGAGTGTTTGCTGGCCGGAAGTAATCCAATAATAAATGTACATTCCTCAAGACAGCACAAATGTTTGTCTTGTAAAGATATAGCCCCCAGGCCCTCCCCTTAAATCAAAACCCAAACCAGGGCATCGTCTGCACTACCATCTTTCTGGGATGTTTAGTTAATTGGTTGACAGTTCTTTGTCCGAAAAACAAGTCATCTCTGAGAAGAAGGAAAGGCCAGAGGCCGTTTTTAAACGGTCAAAAAGTGGTTTTTCATCTTTGTAACTGTTTTACTCTAGAATTGAAGAAATCGTTTCCTGCTGGCATTCACATAGTCGCGCTGGTAGGCTCGATGGTGCTATAGGACAGGGGTTGTGCTCTGGGAATCACTACAACTGGATTTAAAGAAAAATATTTTTTCTTTCAGAACAAGTCTAAGGAATTGGTAACTAACACACTTTTTAAAAAATGTTTGTTTCTTTTTATCTACTTGAAAGACAGAGTACCGGAGAAAGTGAGACAGAAAGAGAGGGAGTGAAGTAGAGAGAGAAAGGTATTTTCCATTTGCTGGTTCACTCCCCAAATGCCTGCAACAGCCAGGGCTGGGCCTGGCCAAAGCCAGGGGCCATGAACTCCATCTGGACCTCCTACATGGATGGCAGGGACCCAAGCACTTGAGTCATCACCTGTTGCTTAACAGGGTTCATTAGCAAGAAGCCAGATCAGAAGCAGAAGTGCCAGAGCAGGACCCAGCACTCTGATACCGGATGTGGGTGTCACAAGCCCTGGATGAACCTGCTCTGCCACAACACCTGCCCTTTTCACCTGGGTTTAAATTGTATTTCCTCTATTATTCAAATTGCTGCATGCTAGCAAATGATTTCACTCTGGGCGCAGTACTCAAACTTGCATTACCTTTTTGTTCTGTAAAATGAAGATAATGATGCCTACCTTAAAAATGTGTAATCCTGTGGGAGATAACAAATGTAACTGTACTTCTAGAAGATGGACTGCAAATGTCAGTGTCTCAAAAATATGTTCCCTCTACTGCATCTTAAACAAGCCTTGTAGACCAAACATTCTTCAACTGGTTTTAAGGAAACCTATTTGGATAAAGATGTTGAGAAAAGCAGTGGCAGTAATTTACATTATTTTTCTGTTGACTTTTTAAGTTTCCAGAATTTAAAAAGAAACAAGTTTTATTTGTTTGTTTTCAGAATCTTAGGCTGAGGTTCTATTTGTATTTGGAAAGAGAGAATGAGAGCACTATGGTTAAGAGAGCTGCAATAGGAAGTAGAAGAAGAAACATAATGGAAACTGAACAATTTAATTTTTTTTTATTTATTTATTTGACAGTTGAGTTAGACAGTGAGAGAGAAAGACCGAGAGAAAGGTCTTCCTTCTGTTGGTTCATTCCCCAAATGGCTGCCACAGCCGGAGCTACATCAACCCGAAGCCAGGAGCCAGGTGCTTCCTCCTGGTCTCCCATGTGGGTGCAGGGCCCAAGGACTTGGGCCATCCTCCTCTGCACTCCCGGGCTACAGCAGAGAACTGGACTGGAAGAGAAGCAACCGGGACTAGAACCTGGAGTTCATATGGGATGCCTGCGCCACAGGCAGAGGATCAACCAAGTGAGCCACAGTGCCAGCCCGAACAATTTAATTTTTTAAAGGGAGGAGAAAAGCAAAAAAAGAATAAATGGTATAGCTAAAAACTTAATTTTTTATCAAACATTAAAAAAATGACCTGTGAGTTATAAAAATAACAAATATTCATCTAAGTGTCTGGAAACTTTTCCAAGATTAAAACTAAGAAACCTGGAATTTTGCTCATTACCCTTTCTTTATTAATAATTAGTAATGAAAATCAATATATTGCTGTTTTAATCTCAAAAATCATTCATTTAAAATTGGTTCTCCAAAAAATAGATGGTGTCCTCCCATTAAACAAGTCACTGTTATTATGTTGAAAATCTTTCTGGCCGGCGCCATGGCTCAATAGGCTAATCCTCCACCTTCCGGCGCCGGCACACTGGGTTCTAGTCCCGGTTGGGGCGCTGGATTCTGTCCCGGTTGCCCCTCTTCCAGGCCAGCTCTCTGCTATGGCCCGGGAGTGCAGAGGAGGATGGTGCGATGCGCCGGGCGCAGTGGCCATTGGAGGGTGAACCAACGGCAAAAGGAAGACCTTTCTCTCTGTCCCTCTCTCTCTCTCACTGTTCACTCTGCCTGTCAAAAAAAAAAAAAAAAAAAAAAAAAACCATAAGATGTGAGTTTCTAGGAGATTTGGGAACACCTACATTTTTAGAGAGGTCACTGGAGCCTGAAGAGTTAAGTTGTCCTCTCACATGGGTGTTAGGAAAACAAAGAGAAGTCCAAAGAGCAGCCAATCAAGTTAAAGGTAGCAAATCTGAATCAAAGACAAAGCTGAGGATAGAAGGAAACCTGTTAGAGCCCTCAGCACAATCAGCCGTCTAAAAGTGAGAACCGTATCTATGCAAATTTGTATCTGAGTCTGGGTGGTGGGCATTACAGATTGAGCAGAAATATTAATTTCTCTGCATGGCTCTGAGCAGAAATGAAAGAAATACAGATTTTTCTCCATAAATGTAGAAAATGTTTGACTAATCTTTGATTGCTATTTTACCCCTATGGTCTTGCCTATTATTAGATTTCCTGGCAAATCAGATTCTTTTCATTTGCAGTGGCTATAATCATAAGAATTACAGGTTTCATTGAGTTGCATCTCACCTCTCCCAGTGGGAAGTATCTGCCTATCATTTTCAGACAAAAATAACATTTGCCATTATGAATGAAGAATCAAGGATGTTCAATTACAACAACTCTGTCTTTCATGGACATCCGGGGCATTTGTACCTCATCCAAAGCTGAGTCCTGATGAAAAAAAAATGTGTTGTGAATGTTTGATTTCTAGAATGTCCTTTTGGGTAATCTGTATGCTGATCCTTATCAAGACTTGTTACAACCTCATTCAGTCTGTTATCAGAAACTACACCTTTGCCTCCCTAGGCTATTAATTTTCATGCGACCTTAGAGTTTCTGCACAGTATTTAAACTTGAAAACACACTCTTGGTTTTAGAGAAAGTTTCATTCCCAGTTTATTTTGGTATTTCCACTTTAACCCCATATTCTAAATGTCTTTCTGGATGCTTAAGGAAAACACTTGGAGAATCTAACCAGACAGGTGAACAAAGGGTGAAATAACATCTGTCTAGGTATGAGCCACACTTATTAAACTATTATGAGAATCCAGGTAACCAGGGAGAAGGAAATGAGCATACGACATGCCAAGCTGGGACTCACCAGCTTGTCTTGACAAATGAAAATATTAAGTGATTTGTTCAAAGTCCCATAAGCGGGGTAGCAGGTGATGGCTCAAGTAATTGCATCCCTGCCCCGTACATCGGAGACCCAGACTGAGTGCCTGGCTCCTGGCTCAACTCTGACCATCAAGGTCACTTGGGGAAAGAACTAACAGATGGAAGTTCTCTCTCTCTCTCAAATAAAAATATGAATATATATATTAAAAAAAAAAAACAAAGTCTCATCAAGTAGAAGACAACCTAGTAACCACCCCCTTCAAAAAGCACTCCCAGAGACTTTCTAACCCCAAGCTGCAAACTAACTTAGGTGCTTCTGCTATTACTGTTCTCTTTTAACACCAGCAATAATGGTAAAACTCTTTGAAGTGTAAATAAAAAGAAATACTATTCAGGACTGACACCTTGATGATCTCTCTAATAAGCACATGTCATCTATCATCTTTTTGATTGTTCAGAATGCTTTCCAAAAGTGGTGTGTTTATATCAATTACAGAATAAGAAGTTGAATCATGGAAAAGCTCAGTAATAGTCTCTAGATTAAAAAACTAGTGACTAACCAAATTTGGAATTCAAACTCAGATGATTGTAGTCGAGAGAAAGGTTTCTTGGTTCGACCTCTCTGATCCCTAGATTACACATTCTTCAGGTGCCGAGCCCATTATTTTTGTATTACTCACAGCCTGAAAGCTGACTGGCTCAACTCATGTGCTTAATATATGTTTGATGAAAGAATAAGCAGATGAATGGTTTGACAGAGCGGAGGTGCTAATCAAATCTGCCTTGTGTCCGTGTTTCTGACACTACTCATCCCCGAAAAGGATTACAAAATACACTTTCAAAGGGGTATATGCTAGTTAGTATAAAGTACGAGTAGAAGTCAGAAAATTCAGGTAATTGACTAATCCTGATTTTGGTTATATTTGAATCTTTTCCTTTCTAATTCAGTTGAGGGTGTACTTAATCAAGCTGGATTCTAAACAGTCCTTGAAGAGGCAGAAATCTGAAGACGGCTGTTCCGTACGCAGGAAAATAGACAAAAAGAAATGTGCAGAGAAAGATTTTGATGGAAGGGAAACCACCATGGAAAGAAAAGAGAAAATATGAGAGATGGCTTCTTTTCCTTATGGAACCCAACACCTGTTTTATTGAACATATGTGTTCTACAATATGAAAGAGCTCACAAAAGTTTTTAAATAGCTTGAGGATTTAAACATTTAATGATAGGGAATGGTTAACCTAAGTCATAATCTGAAACCAAAGAGCAGGGTTTCTTTAGCTTCTAAGAAAGTGAGAGCAGTGAGGGCTGAGCCTCTGGGAGAATAGCAAGGTTCACATTTTTCAGGTATCTTAAGGCGTGAAAATTTACCCTTTCACCAAAGACTATGATTAATATTTCAAACCCGAATTAGATCCACCAACCTAAGATGGAACAGAAGACCCTAAGGAAAACATTGTCAGGAGAAAGCTGCATAAAAGACATGACATTGCCAGAAAATGTAGCTGTAACAAGGATGGAAAACTTCAACTAGAAAGGAAAAGACTGCAGACTTTTTCCTGAAAAATGTAATAGCAGTTCCTGCCAGACCTTCTGCCTGTGGTGAATATTTAAAATATAGATACAGCATATTTTTTGAGATAGACTATTAAATCACTTGAGAGTTTCTGAATGTAAAACATAGACCCACACCAAAGCAAAGTATAATTTAAGACAAAGTCTTGCCCTACAGCCCAAGTTAGGCTCCCTAGGGCTCCAAATTAACCTAATCCCATAGTTCACAAAAAATCAAACCAGATATCTAAATATTAATCTACAAGGAGAGCATCAATATCCTTCCTTTTTATCTCACAAAGAGTAGATTCTTGATTGGTGTTCTCAAACTTGAGAGTCACCTCAGAAATAGCGACAGAGAAAGATTCAATCCCAAACCTGGTGTCTAAGAATAAGAATGATCTTTGTTCCCTCATTTCAAACTGATTATATTCAAACTACTGTAGTCTTTATCTAAGCTGGTTGTCATTGGCATCAATGTATTTAGCTGTCCAAGCTAGTGAGCACCTATACTGTATGCATCTACAGCTGATGTAGGCTATCACTGCTTTTACATGGCCCATGTAAAATATTCAAAAAAGAAAAGTATTTCACTATATGTGGAATTCAAGTTTAGTTCCTTAAATAATGTTTTGTTGGAACACACAACCATGATGTCTATGGCAATCTCTACTCCGTGACCACAAAGTTGAGTAGTTACAATGAAAAGTGTGTGGTCCCCTATACCTGAAATATTTACAATTTGGTCATTTACAGAAAAACTGTGGGGCTCTTCAGTTTATAACAGTTGTGATCTGGGATAATTCCAGTTTCAAACAGTCTTTTCTGTTGTGAAATTTACATATACTAGTCATTTAAAAATGACCTCTAACTGTAAATCTCCAACTGAATGATATAAAATGATTAGACTTTCAAGTTCATGGCATGAAATTGGTAGTTGGAACAGGAATTTTTTTCCCACTCCTTGTTTCCCATCCACAGCCTGGAGAAGGGTCCAGAATTTTGACCCATATTTATTCAGCATCAAATGCCCAGAGTACAACTCATAGTAAAATACTGCTAGAGAAAATGAGGGGTTCAGTTCATTCAGTAACCACATTTCTAGAATGAGCCAGCGCAACTGTGCTTAAGAATCTATTGAAGTCTTTACTGTACGTGGCGTTCTAGCAATTCAATGGAGGCTGGAGACAATCTGCTTTTTCAAAAATTTTCCAAAGTGCCAAACATCTCTGAAGGTAGAAAAGCAGAGTGTGTATTTATTGAGTAATCCAGTTCTATTATTTCTGCACCGTTAAGGCCTTATTCATAAGTTCTAGGCCGTAAGTACAGAATCATTCATGTTTTATTAAGACAGCTTTGTTCATTTTAAAAACAATTACCTTTTCCAAATTTGTGATTTTTTAAAATTTTTAACAGATTTCATATAGTTCATAGATAACATTCAAAGAATTTAATGGTATTTCCATCCTCCCACCCTCCTTCTCTTTTATCCTTCCTTTCTTCTTTTCTTTCTTTTATTTCTGAGATAACATATTTTAAATTTGCATTAATGCAATAATGCACCACCAATTAAAGAGATCAAGTAAAAAGTACAAGGACCCTAGTTTAGCAATAATTTGTGATATTTTCATTTTTATGCTAAATTATCTTTACATTTATAAAATAACGATGACATAACTATTATAGATGGCATTTTGTATATTTTATTGATCTTATTAATTAAGGGTATGTCCAAACTCCTAAATTAAAATAATAATAATGTGCATGAGATCTCAAAGTCTGAAAACTGCTGGTCTGGTTGGCACAATGAAGTAGTGGACTAGTGGTTGAAAAACTTCAAAAGTGAAGTTCACATTGCCCAGAATCATGGCTGCCAAGTGGAAGGATTTAAATTGAATTGATGAGTCAAAAGGGAGTCATTAAAATTTTTGAGCTTCAGAATGACATAATCAGAGCAGTGCTTTATGAAGATTAATTTGGCAGCAGGAAGGACTGGCTGAGGAAGGACTGGACGCAGGGAGATCATCGCTATTGTCTAACTGAGATGTAATGACATCCTGAAACATGGGAGTGACCACCAGACTAAAAACACCAGAACAGATGGGAGATTCATGGAGAGGGAGAGACGTGATGGGACATTGTGGCTAACTGGATAGAAGGAGAGAGAGAAGAAAAGGTTGAGGAAGATTCCATGGTTTAATGCCATAAAATGGATAGACTTGGGTTCCACCAGCAGAATGAGAAATGGCAACAAAAGAACAGAGTGGAAAGTGATGTCAGGATGTAATATTAATTCTAAAATGAAACACGAGAATTAGTCCAGATTTAAGTCATGGTTTGTGGTGACAAAAAGGTGAATTTATGTTAGTGCTATAAACACATCAATGACCTCTTCACTCTACTGCTTAGATATGCCTGCCTAGAACACAAATGAACAAATGTCTGTAAAACTGTTTCCAGAGAACTATATATTCAGGGTATTTTGCAAAATTAAATAAGCAAATACAGTAACAGTTGTTTTTCCTTAACCATTAACACTTGGGTGGATTCCTTAGTTTCCAGGCATAATCCTTGATGGAAGAAGGATATAAGCTTCAGCCATTATAGGTTCTTGTGACCCTCTGCCTTCTTTCAAGAGACCAGTTCAGTCTCACATCTTACTGTTCTCCACCCCAACCCCTGCATTCTTTCCCAGGTTTGGAAGCCAGAAGGCCAAACCTAAAGAACCAGTATGGGGAGGCACACCTCTGCCTACTGCCCCTACTCCCACTCCTAGCCCACCTGGGACATAAGAAGGCCCAGCCACTGGGGTCTGGGCCCTCTGCCACATGTTTGGTCTGTGTACACGCTGCCAGTTGGTCACTTACCTTTGCAAATTAGTTTTCTTTGAATAAATTCAGTCTGGCTGTGAGTTCGTATTCTGTGCCCTTTCTGTTCTGGGTCCTTTTCCTCATAGTTGGTAACCCGTGTGAGGCGGCACCAATCTGAGCCCTTTTTCTTACAATCCTGTGTCTCCAAAATCCCACTAGAAACTTGCATTTTTGCGTACATGCTTCTGGGATCCATTTGCTACTCATTTGGCTCTGCGCTGCATTGTTAAATGAGCACTCCAACCACCTTAGTTATCAGCACCTAGGACCTGGATCATAAATAATTCTAACAATTCTAAACATCAAGAATGTAATGAATTATGAGCTTTTCATCAGAAGACATGAGGATCAATGGAAGCAGAGGGTTTCTAGATAAGCGCATTCCATAATTACTGCTTAGGACTGAATAAATCAATTTAATATCACACTTCAGAAAGTCTTCAGAACGTATTTTCTCCCAGATTTATTAGAGTAATGGCGTGTTGGTCATGGTTCCATCCCATCTCCTTTTTAATATAACCTTTTAAGGAAATTTAATTTCTACTTCAAAAGGAGTTACATAAAACATCAATTCTCTATAACTGGATTTGACACATTTATGTTTTATTTTTTTCTCCTGGAGGAGATGAATCAATCATTCTGTTACTTCTCAATTTATCTTATTTTGTCAGTGAGCCAGCAACTTAAATTTATCAGACTTCCTTAGCAATTAGATAATAAATAGGTATTTAAATATTCTTTACTTGCAATCTAATAATCCAGGTAATGAGGCTGAAATATACCACATGATGCATGTCATATTTGCCACTTCTTTCAAACTTAATAAACATTTGGCAGAATAATTAAAAATGCACATTTGATCACCTCAACAGCCTAGAAAACTGTAAATAATTGAACACTTAAATTCTCAATGCCAATAACTAAGAAAACAAAACCATTTGGGTTATTATTTCTATTAAAAGAAGCAAATTAAAGATTAACATGGACCATAACACAAATGCTTATAGCTTGTATTGGTGGTACAGCCTATTTGTGTGTATTATATATATACAGATACATGGAGGATTGTTAATAGTGCAAAGGAGAAGAATGTTTAGCAACTCTGCATTGTAATTTCTTCTAAGACTAAGTAACTGATAAAGTTTTTAGAAGTGAAAAAAGAGTGGGCTTGTCTTGTGGCTTACTGGGTAAAGCCACCACCTGTGGCACCAGCATCCCACGTGGGTGCCAGTTCACATCCCAGCTGCTCTGTTTCCCATCCAGCAGTGTCTGGGCCCATGCATCCACGTGGGAGACCTGGAAGAAGCTCATGGCTCCTGGCTTTGAACCAGTACAGCTCCGGGGAATGAATCAGTGGATGGAAGACCTCTCTCTCGGTCTTTCCCTCTCTTTCTCTCTGTAACTCTGCCTTTCAAATAAATAAATAAATCTTTTTTAAAAAAAGTGATTAACAAATCTTAGCAAAACTCCTGTTGTTGGCAGGCGCTGCAGTTCACTAGGCTAATCCTCCGCCTGTGGCGCCGGCACACCGGGTTCTAGTCCTGGTCGAGGCGCCGGATCCTGTCTTGGTTGCTCCTCTTCCAGTCCAGCTCTCTGCTGTGGCCTGGGAGTACAGTGGAGGATGGCCCAAGTGCTTGGGCCCTGCACCCACATGGGAGAACAGGAGAAGCACCTGGCTCCTGGCTTCAGATCAGCGCCATGCGCCAGCCGCAGCTGCCATTGGAGGGTGAACCAACGGAAAAGGAAGACCTTTCTCTCTGTCTCTCTCTCTGTCCAAACAAACAAACAAACAAAACTCTTGTTGTCTAAATCTGCAAGGCTTGCTTAGTGTTCTTGTCAACTGTGTATTGTACTCAGTAATTTTAAAGCATGCACAAATATTCCATGGGAAAATACATAAGATACATGAAGATACACAGGAAACATAATCAAGGATAAACACCAGGAAGCATGCTGCAGAAGAAGGGATATTAGATTTGAAAACAAGTTTTACTTAATGCTCATAGTACTTCCTTGTGTATTAAATTAGAAATTAAAGAAATCTATTTGTGAAATAAGATTAAGAGATCCACAGAAAATAGTAAACATTGGAGGTCATGAAAACTTCTCATCCAAAGACTTGAGAGGACACAAGGGGCAAGCTAACGTCCCTGTGCTGTCCTCTCTCAGTTGAAAGGACCCCATAGAGGGCACGGCCTTCTGAATCCAGGATGCAGGGGCCATATCACTGTAACTCAAGTCCAAGGGATATCAGGTTATTTGGAAGTGAAAGAAGGATGTTTTGAGGGAAGTCTAGTCAATAATATTTACATTTACAGAAACACCACTTTAAAAATTCATTTTCGGTTAGGTGAAGATATTTTTATATAAGATATCAGAAAAAATATTTAGAGAGATTTTCATGCTCCTTTATTCTGTGTACTTTTTTTCATCCCTGTTATCTATCAATCAGTTCTACCCCTTGTTGCTTTGTTTTTATTTTTTAAAATTCTGACTATCAATTTGTAAATGTCACCTGTTTAGTTGTTTGGGCTTTAGAAAAACTTTCCTTTTATTGAAGTGACAAACGATACGATAGGATCCTGAAAAAGGAGTGCTGTTCATTTACCCTTTCTATTTCTAATAAATCAAGGATGGGGGGAGCACTTGGCATAGTGACACTGACAGGACATGGGATATCAACATACTGGCTCAGACTGCCTTAGTTTAAGTTCACCCAGCTCTGCTCCTGGTTCCAGCTTCTTGCTAATGAGCACCCCGGGAGTTAGAAGGTGATACCTCAAATACTTGACTCTGCCCCCCATGTGGGAGTTGGGATTGACTTATTAGTTCTGAGTTTCGGCCTCACCCAGCCCTAGTTGTTCAGAGCTTCTAGGAGGGACTGAGCAGACAAATGATTACTCTGTGTCTATTTGTCTGTCTTTAAGTAAATAAAAATTTAATAAATTGAGGGTTTTATATCAAGAATAGGCTTTGCTATTGTTTAGACAAAATGAATTTAGAGAAAGAGAATTTGGTCTAACCATGGAAGTATCAGACAACATTTTTATTATTTTTGATACTAAAAGATTGATCCACAAACCCATTATAATTTTACTTCAGAATTTGAGAAATTGCCTTAACCTGTTAATATCTCAAAGTCCTAGCCGCAAAATACCATCTACATATAATATCAGTATGCGTTATCTCCTTTTAATATTGAACACTAGATGTGATGATTATGTACTCTATGAGAATGGTACTTGGCAAAGCAACTGAAGGCAATCAAATAGGGAAAGATGGCTTTGAGGTATCAGTGTTCCTTCCAGTGATTAACATTTAATTGGGGCTTAACAACAAATCCCCACCCTGAAATACTTGGTAAGATTATTTGCTTATCTTGAAAATTCTAAGCATGATTTAGATATCACGTTTTTTATATACTCAGGTGGAAAACTACATTTTCTCACCTTGTGTAGACCAGTGGCAAAGTTATTTCTGGGTGACCCTTCTGCTCATGTTACAAGGACTACTAATGCTACCAAAGGGAAGATTCAAGTTCAACCTTTTCCCTAAATGAAATTTCTCTGTCTCTATCTTCTGTCTTAGCGCAGTAAACAGTCTTCCCAGGGAGAGGGAGAGCAGACAGAAAGAAAAATAGTTCTACAACCCAGACCCACTAATTCCTTCTTGTGTGGCTGCTTTTGTTGTGAAAATTGTTGTAAGCCCTCTAGAGGCACCAGAGTGAGGCAAACTGAGACCTACCTCAGTCCTTAATGCAGTCAACTCAAAAATGTTTACAGTTCTGTAAACAGCAAACACTAAGAGGTGTGTACTTGGGGCCAGCACTGTGGCATGGGAGTAAAACCCCAGTGTGCAGCTCCTGCATCCAATATGGGTGCCAGTTCGAGTCCTGGCTGCTCCACTTCTGATCTAGCTCTCTGCTATAGCCTGGGAAAGCAGTAGAAGATGGCCCAAGACCTGGCCCTGCACTCGCATGGGAGACCCAAAAGAAGCTCCTGGCTCCTGGCTTTGGATCGGCATAACTCTGGCCATTGTGGCCATCTGGGGAGTGAACCAGCAGAGGAAGATTTCTCTCTCTCTCTCTTTCTCTCTCTCTCTCTCTCTGTAGCTCTGACTTCCAAATAAATAAATAAATCTTTAAAAAATAAATAAAAAAGAAGGTGTGTAACTAGTAAAGGGAGAAGAGAGAAGCAGGAGTCAGTGCTCATTCACTCTGAAGACCAAGAGCAGGCTCACTGCCCTCTAGCGCACAGCCTCAATAACCAGAATCAGAATCCTTCAGAAGATAAATCCACACTGGCTTTGTTATTGCAAAAGAAGAGGAAGAAAGAAAGAAAAAGAATGAGAGAGAGAAATGCAGGGAGAGGGAAGAGCTCACAGGAAGGAGAGAGGAGGGGAGGAAAAACAGGCAGATGAATTCTGAAAAAGCTGTACTGATCAACAAGATTGCCAAGATCTCTGTGGTTAACACACCGGATGTCTTTTTTCAGTGGACTTTAGGACACCCTCAATGGGAGATTCCTACTTTGCCATAATGACACACAAATGCCCTTATTTTACGCTTCATATGTAAATGAACCTCAGTGTATGCAAGACAATGCAAGTTAAATGAATCCAAATTTTCTAATTATTTTTCAGAAATAAGCATAATTCATATGCTTTTGGTTTCATCTATAATGAAAAACATGTTGTATTTTGTGTTCTTTTTCTACATAGTATTTCCAAAACTTTAATAAGGAATAAAATGGAATACAGTAATTTACAATATTGGCTTGAAAGTCAGAAATGCATCGGTTTGATGCCTGAATCACTTATTTCTAACTAGATGTTCTTAGGAAGGCAATTTCACTTTTCTTATCTGAGTTTTATTATCATTTTACAGATAAAAAGCTATCCAAAAGATACTTGTGAGATTAAATGACTCAGTGTACATAGTTTGTGGAATACATGTGTCCAATATTACTTATTATTATGGTTGTGTTGATAATAAGATTGTTGATAAAGGATAATCATTTATCACTTCCTAGCAGAAGTTGATTCTGCTCCCTGTAATATGTATGCTGGACTATAAGAAAACAGAGGGGGGCTGGCGCCGTGGTTCACTTGGCTAATCCTCCGCCTGTGGCGCCAGAATCCCATATGAGCGCCAGGTTCTAGTCTTGGTTGCTCCTCTTCCAGTCCAGCTCTTTGCTGTGGCCCGGGAAGGCAGTGGAGGATGGCCCAAGTGCTTGGGCACCTACACCCACGTGGGAGACCAGGAAGAAGCACCTGGCTCCTGGCTTCGGATCTGCATAGCTCTGGCCTTAGCGGCCATTTGGGGGGTGAACCAGTGGAAGGAAGACTTTTCTCTCTCTCTCTCTCTCTCACTGTCTGTAACTCTACCTGTCAAATAAATAAATAAAAAATCTTAAAAAAAATAAAGGAAGAAAACAGAGGGGCCAGCATTGTTGTACAATGGGTTAACTGCTGCCTGTTATGCTGGCTTCCCATATAGTAGCTAGTTCAAGTCCCAGCTGCTCCACTTCAGATCCAGCTCCCTGGTCATGTGCCTGGGAGGGCAGCAGAAGATGGCCCACATGTGTGTGCCCCTGCCACCCACGTAAGAGACCCAGATGAAGCTCCTGGTTCCCGGCCCCTGGCTTTTGCTTGGTTCAGCACTTGTCATTGCAGCCACTGGGAAGTGAACCAGCAGATGGAAGATTTTTCTCTCTGTGTCTCTCTGTTTCTTTCTCTGAAACTCTTTCAAATAAAAAATAAATAAATCTTAAAAAAAAAAGAGAGAGAGAAAATAGACACATCAATAGCTTTAGGCTCACACATTATAACTGCCTTATAAATCATGCTTAGAAGAGTTTTCAAGATAAGCAAAACACCCCCCATGTATCTTAGTTAAAAGGAAGAATATTCATGAATGTGGAGGGGATTTCTATATTATGAATGCCTTTTTTGTCTGCATCAGTGCATTTTAAATTATCTCTTGAAGTGAAATGGAAAAATGAAATGAGGAATATACAGATCAAATTAATCAGGAGAAGGATTAGTGAGAAACATTCCATGCAAATAGTACAGACTATAAAAATGTGGGTGGCAACTTGACCTTCCTGAAACAAGGAACATTCAGAAGAATAACAAAGAGCTTTTGTTAACAAAATGCAGTGAGTTCTTGATAAGTAGTCTCTTCACAAACTTATTACTAGTGTACCAAAGAATATTTTATTCACAATACAAAGGCCCTATAAAAATCAAATGTCCTCCAGCTTGAGGTCTTTGTCCAAACAAGAAAAGACATTGAGAATAAATCAGTGCATGTTCTTGCAATTTTATTCAAATTTCAAATTCAAATTATTCACTACTATTTTTCTTTCTCATTCGTTAACATTATCATTGCTCTAGAGGGAGAATTCATGAATCAAAAAGTTCCACCTGACAGGTAGACAGATCTCCCCAGAGGTTACTTGCAACAGGGCCACTGCAAAAGAAACAGCTCATTTGGGGGAATATTTGTAGTAACATCCAAAGATTCAGTGTTTGCCTGTGCAGGTTCAGAACATTCTTTCACAGCTTCTCCTTGATTGGCACTGTGGCCGCCTCTAAACATGTTCATTTTAGAAAAGGTAAGTCAGCGTAAGGAATCCGTCAAGGCAGCAGATGCATTTAATGCTGCCAAACAGGAGACATGATGTAAGCTTTAGTAGTAAATCCTAAGTGGTGGGAAAGAGTGCTGTCTGCTCCAGATGGCCAAACCCACACTGCACAGGCAAGAGAATCTACAACCCATCACAGAGCCTGAGAACATCAACTTCATATGATAGATTATGCAACAGCAGAGATAAATGGAACACAGAGAAGTTCTTGATAATATACAGGATGATAATTAAAACACAACCATTCAGTGAATCATCCACACACATCTCAGAAATCAGTTAGAATAAAAGAAATGGACAAAGAGTATGAATAGCCAATTCACAGAAGGTAAAATACAATTAGCCAATAAAAGTAAACATAAGCTTAATTTCACTAGAAATCCAAAGAAAATCAAAATATAAAAAATAATATATCGGATTATCCCTTTAAGTCTTTCCTTTCTTCAAAAATGTACAAGTGTTGGCAAAAATGTAGAGAAACTGGAATTTTTCAGATGCTACTAGAGGAGTATAAATAGATTTAACCAAGTTTTTGTTACTTTTTTAAAAAATGTTTAATTCTTTTATTTGAAATGCAGAGTTATAGAAAGAGAGGGAGAGACAGAGAGGGAGACAGAAAAAGAGAGAGAATCTTCCATCCACTGATGCACACCCCAGATGGCCACAATGGCCAGGGCTGGCCAGGCTGAAGCTAAGAGCCTGGAGCTTCTTCTGGGACTTCCATGTGGGTATCAGGAGTCCAAGTACTTGGGCCATCTTCCATTGCTTTCCCAGGCTCATAAGCAGGCAGCTGGGACTCGAACCAGTACCCTTAAGGGATGCCAGCATTGCAGGTGGCATCTTAACCCACTATGCCACAACACTGGCTCCACATTTTTGTTACTTTTACTGCAACACCTGAGAGGAGTTTCTTATGGGGGAAGAAAATTTATTTCAGTTTGTAGTTTTAGAGCATCACTCTCCAAGATGGGCCAGTCTGGTTGGTACAGGTTCCTGGAGAAGCCAAGAGCTGGAGGATGGTGGTAGATGCTCACATAGTGATCTAGAAAGAAGAGAGGGACAGGACATACTCAGAGAACTACCTTCCAAGGACAAGGCTCCAATGACCTAAAGCCCACCTCCCAGACACCATGATTAAATCAAGACTCCACCTTAAGTCACTCTCACTAATCCATTAAATGTTAACAGAAGACTTTGGATTTCAAATGCCTTCACGAGGTCGGGGAGGCAAATTCTATCATTAAAGTCTATTTTGGTAATATTTTGTAACAGAACACATGTAATTTCCTTCTACCCACCAATTCTTCAGTGTACACTTAAAAAATCTCAGAGGAGTAAACAAGGAGACATAAAAAAGAATGTTTTCTACGTCATGGTTTGCAGTGGTGAAAAATGAGAAGCAGCCAAACCCCTTACAAGAGAATAGATAACCATAGTGTAGCAAAGTCAGACAACTGGTAACCATCAAACAGCAAAGTAAATGACCTACAACTACATCCACATCTATACATAGATCATAGCTCACTGCCTGTCGAGCTAGATAAATCACAATGAATGTAAATAAAGGAAGCTGAAGATTAAAATATTACTCATGTAACCACACAGAAATTACATTGAAGAGCATTTTATATAATATTCATTTATATACACTATGTTTCATGGCTGTATACATATTACTGATAATTATTAGTTATATTTATGAGGATGAAAACAAATCCAGTATAGTGGTTATCTTTGGAGTAAAAAACAAAATGCAATTGGGGAAACATCAAAGCTAGAATCAACTGTAGCTGTAGAAAGACAGCAAGAATAAGAGAATAATGGCCAGCCAAATTTAAAATGGTAAAATATAACATTTGGTAAAACAGATGGTAGAAACAAAGGTACTTCGAAAGTTAACAGGAAATGGAATTAAAAGATAAATTTTGGTACAAAAAGCCCTTACATTTTTCATAATATATATTTTCCATGAACTTTTTTTTTAAAGACTTATTTATTTATTTGCAAGTCAGAGTTACACAGAGAGAGGAGAGGCAGAGAGAGAGAGAGAGAGAGAGAGGTGAGAGAAAGAGAGAGAGAGAGGTCTTCCATCTGATGGTTCACTCCCCAATTGGCCGCAATGGCTAGAGCTGCACCAATCCAAAGCCAGGAGCTTCCTCGGGGTCTCCCACACAGGTGCAGGGGCCCAAGGACTTGGGCCATCTTGTACTGCTTTCCCAGGCCATAGCAGAGAGCTGGATTGGAAGAGGAGCAGCCAGGACTAGAACTAGTGCCCATATGGGATGCCGGCGCTTCAGGCCAGGGTGCTAACCTGCTGCACCACAGCGCCGGCCCTATCCATGAACTTTTAAATGATTGCTTATACAAGCATCAGTGATATTCTCCATAATTTTCCTTACATTTAAAATAATTCACTAAAATAATTGACTCAAAATTAATTAATAAAATTTTCAAGGCTAAAATGTTTGAAGTTAAGCTGCTTAACAGGGAAAACTTAAAAGTTTTCAAACCTCGGGACTGGCGCTGTGCTGTGGCAGGGAAAGCTGCTACCTGCAGTGCAGGCATCTCATATGCGTGCCAGTTCAAGTCCTGGCTGCTCCACTTCAAATCCAGCTCTTCTGCTATGGCAGAAGATGGCCCCTGCACTGGTTGGGAGCCTCAGAAGAATCTCCTGGCTCCTGGCTTCAGATTGACCCAGCTCCTGCTATTGCAACCATTTGGGGAATGAACCAGAAGATGACAAATCTCTCTCTCTCATCCCCCCACCCCATCTCTGCCTCTCTATAACTCAGATAAATAAATAAATCTCTTTTAAAAAAGTTTGCAACCCTGGAATAACAAAACAAAGACTTCATTTTTCTCATCTTATCAGCCAAAAGGCTTCATTTACTGCAAATAAATATGATCAGCTATGACCTAGTTCTAAACGTCACATAAAAAGTTGTCTTTATATCTTGATTTGCATGTTCAATTCCAGTTATCTCAGATGAAGGCACTTATTTAGAACTTCACTCTAAAATAAGCTATTTCTACATTCTTGGATGATGATAATTCATTCTCTCTGGTTGCTCAAAAACCCTGCTCGGCCATGACACTTTTGTTCATTTGCTACATCTAATTATCTCCAAATCTATTTCTCACAACCCCTGTTACTAGTATTTTTAATGAAACATCATCATTCTTGCCTTGATTATTAAAATGACCTCTAAATGGTCCCCTTCCAGTCCCATTTCTTTCTCTTTAGATTTACTTTTTTATTTATTTGAAAAGCAAAGTCACAGAGAAAGGGAGGGAGGGAGGGAGAGAGAGAGAGATGCTCTATCTCCTGATCCACTATCCAAATGGCCACACAGGCCAGGGCTGGGCAAGACTGAAGCCAGGAGCCAGGACCTTCATCCGGGTCTCCCACAAGGATGCAGGTGCCCAAGTACTCAGGCCATCCTCCACTGCCCTCCTAGGAGCATTAGCATGGAGCTGGATTGGAAGTGAAGCAATGAGGCCTTCACCTGGTGCCCGTGTGGGATATCAGCATCACAGGCGGAGGTTTAACACACTGCACCACAGCGCTGGTGCCCCAGCCCCATGTCTATTCCTCATACTCTACATGTTCATAGTGAAGACAGAGTGAGGCTCATGAGACAAGTGACATCATTTCAACATTTTACTTGAAAATGCCAGTAGCTTCTTTCAGTGAATGCTATGAGCACCAGTCATGTTTTTTTCTGCAGTAGAGGGATGCCCACTCCCCAGATGCAAGGAATGTCATCTACTAAGAACTCACAGCCGAGTCCTTTTTCATACCTACCTCCGGCTGAACAAAGATTCATCACTCACTTCATTCTCCAAGGCAGCTCTAATCCAATGACTGGCCAATGCAGGGGGGAAAACGGATAAGCCCTTTGCCCAGTTGGAAGCCCTATAAAGGGGCAACTTAACTCTAGAACTTCCTACCCAATTTTCTGAGCTTCTGCTGCCATTCCTTCACGGTTTAACCATTAACACTCCTGAGAAGATGGGAGTTGACACCAACATGAGCAAATATAAGTATACTTTAACTAATCATAGATCCCTAAATGGGATTTTGTTCATTAGTTAAGCTGACTTTTTACAATAGATGAGAATTACTCCATCACCTTCTCATACCTGGGTGTGTAATCAAGGGAGGTAGGTGGTTTCAAAGGGGATCGATTTTGCAAAGGGCCCATGAAAAGGGCCATGAGGAAAGGGATTGAAGCAAAGCATGCCAGATGTTTGGGGTTGTAAAAGTTGAATGAAAGCAAAGATCCATTCTTTGAAAGGGATCTCCATGTTAATTAATATAAGGATATTAATACAAGGACATTTCCAAAAATTCTTAGAATATGAAATTAAATATGTTTATTTTGGTGCAGAAAATTTTTGAAATTCATACATAAGAGGGGTCTTCCAAAAGTTTATAAAAATGCAAATTATTTTGGTTACAAAATAACCCACCTTTTACTTCCATTTTTCTATTAACTTGTTGAAGGATCCTCACAGATTGCTTAGCAGCTACAAGTTCATCAAAGCCTACAGTTTCTTGCTCCACATCGATTTATATCTTCCTTGCCAGCCCAAAATAAAAGTACCTCTCCAGAGTCTCTTTGATGAGCAAAGATGATGTTGAATACAGTAAATGCATGTTCAAACTGATTTCCTATCCATTATCTTGTTATTGTCACACAAAGCTACAGTGAAATGAATGGTCCCTCATCATTCTTATATAGGATGAAAGAATATTCAAACACAATGTCTTTGTTAACCACGTAAGATCACACAAAATTCATCAGCGGCTTTGGCTCTTTCTACTACATAGATCACTCTTTACTGTTTCTTGCAAGAAACTGCTATGCTGTGACAAAAGAACTAAGCGGCTTCAATGAATGATTACCAATTTAAAAAGGTGTTTTCACATGCATATCAAGAAAGATCTGCCAAGAAAACATAAACTGTGAAGACATTAAAGTTTCACATGGGAAAAATTACAAGTGGAATATGGGGGCAGAAAGAATCCTTCAGAAACCTTCCTTGAAGCGAGATAATTTAGTACAAGTAAATTTGTGGTTTAATGTACACTGAAAAAGCATATTCCCTTGGTTTTCTTTTTAAATTACAGATAACATCAATCACTCAGGAACGAGAATGGCAGAAACAAATCTTCTAAATCAAACAACATCCTAAATTGGCTTTATTCAGGGTTCCCTCCTCTTGGGTTTCTTAAACTCTTGTTTTATTAGAATTTAAACTTAATTCATATGCAGTTCTGATTACTATAGCCATGAATTAGTTATTAAGACTTTGCATACACAATGTCATAATTACCAGTTGACTAAGGAATTGGGGAATAAAGTCAAACTCACTGTTAGTACCACAGAGAAGAAACAACAGTGGTTTGACCCAGAATTTCACTTTCAATGATCGTGTCGATCAAGTCCTTTCTCAGTTACATTCATTCATCTGCTTGCCTAATGGAAAGCTGTAATTTATGTGCTGCAAATGTGCTCCAACAAGTAAGTTTAAGCTTGCAAAATACCCTGCAGTGTAAGCTAGGTCGACAGTAAAACATAGCACGTAACACTTCCAATAGTCTATGACGATGACTGTTATCATTTGGATTGCATGTGAATGTACAGAAAAACTCCACATCTATGTTTTGATGAAATAATAAATAAGCAGAAATATTTATGGACTACTTCTTATATTCTACCCTGGATACATATTTACACCCTGTATGAAAACAAAACAAATATTGCATGAGAAAATAAAGCTAGGAGGGGCAAGAACAGGCTGAATTTTAGCATAGTTATTGTGGTTATTAAACCCAAGCAACCACATGATTGGGATCCCTCATCTCTATTTCTAGTACATTCCAGTATTTTTCAAACAATATTTAGGGAAGAACAATTGCTCATTTTTTAAAAGAATCTCTCTTAAATCTACCACAGTAGATGTTGTTATAAAATACAGTAATGTGGATCAGTAAAAAATGAAAAAAAAATAAAAGCAATGAAACAGAAGCTCTTTGTTCTTCTTAGAATAGGCATAAAGTTACTCTGGAAAATTGCTATAAAATTATATATAGTTAATCTCAATTTCTGCACTTATCTCTTCATGAATAGTAATAGTTTGTAGACTGACATCCATTTAAGGAACATGTATGAAGCTGCATTAATGTACAAGGTTACTTCAGAAAGTTTGTGGAGGAGGAGGTATATACATTGGAGCACATGGGTTAGAATTCTGGCTCTGGCTCCTTACTCTGGGAGGCAACAGAGAAGGCACAATTATTTCCATTCTTGCACGATTACTTTCATTGATGCCACTGCATGAGAAACATGATTGGGTTCCTGACTCCTAGCTTCAGCGTCAGCACAGCCTTAGTCCCTGTGGGCATTTGGAGAGGGAACCAGTGGATGAAGTTCTCTCTCTATGTACATATATAACTACCTTCATATAAATACATAATTTTAAACACTTCTTGGAGAAAGGGACTAAAAGGTAAGTTTACTTTGGTGTTGTGGTACCATTTCTGTCTGTTCCCTTTCTCGCTGATGTGATTTTACCAAGGATGATGTCAAACTTGAATGTCCTTTTCATATCACCTCCTAAGAGATTTCTCCCTCCCATTGCTTCTGTTTTTCTTTGTACCTATCACTTTATTACCAGCTTTACTCATTCAAGTGCCCTTGAATGTTATTATCTGTCTCCCTCCAAAACTCTCTGTTCACCCTCTACCAGATACTTCCCCGGCACCCTGGCTCCCTACTCAAATGAACGTTATGCCCTTGAGTTCTTTGCAGCCTCTTAAGGAACTCAGAGACCTCCAAAAGCAGTCATACAGCAGGACAAAAATGATTCTTACGTGTTTCCAAAATATTGGTTAAAAAAAAACTTTAGTGTTAAGATTGAACAAGTAACCTTAACTTTCCCCATCTATCAGAGATATAATTTGGATAAAAGAGAAAGTGATAGAAAGAAAACAGTCAATTACTTTTCGTAAATCTTTGAGTTTTGTATTACTGTTTACCCTACATGTGGTTAGTGTTTCAGAATAAATACTGCAAATTCTCTGTTTGGTTCTATGTGCTTATATCAACATGTACATATGTTCCATATATGTGTGACATTTCCTACCTCTAGATAGTGCTGCCAATTTAATTTTAAAAATCCTGAAAAGGAAGTCTATTCTAACTGTTTTTGAGATACACATTTAACCTAAATTAAATATTCTTATATTTATATATTCTTAGAATTTTCAAAAATATAGAATCTAACCCAAAAGTTTTTCAAGTATATTTAATGTTGATAAATTAATTTTGATAAATCTCTGACAAATGAGAATAGTTTAACATTGTTGCTTCAGTATAGTTATGATAGTTACTCTGGGTTGTAGTTCTTAACTATTAAACCAAGGTCAAGTAGAACAAGAGTTAATTAAATGATACTGAATAAACTAATAAAGAATTAATATTATTTTTATAACTTTTAGGGGAGAACATTATTGATTATTTAATGTTCCCTTTTGTGGAGATAAAAATGCCTTTTTTTCTCTAAGCAATTGGTAAATTATGCATTTGTAAATAAAAGTGAGACATTTAGTTTTTCTCAAAAATTCAGAAAATCTTACTGAATATCCTCATTTTCATGGCAATATAGTTATTTGCATAAGTTCAATAAGAAACTGACCTCTTCGTAACAGGAGAAAATTGGAAAATTTTATTACATTCAAATCACCAAGTATTTGGAATGTAATATTTTGTAATGATAATGCATTTAATCAGATATCACTGAAAATTTTATAAAATTAAGTATGACTTTCTGAAGTGAACACTTAGAAAGCCTTATTATGAAAATCAGACTTGTACATGCATTTCCAGTCTATCCAGTGAGTAAATAAGATCACTTCCTGGCAGGCTCAGAAAACAGAATACTGGGGGAACCTCAAAAAGAAAGGAATTGACTCAAATCTATAGTCAGTGTAGGTGAAGCCTGGTGATGAGCCGTAGCTTTATCTTCCTACCCTTGAGAAGTTCTTTAACATTAACTTGTTTATTTGTTTGAAAGGGCAACAGAGAGGGAAGGAGAGACAGTGAGAGAACTAGGCCAAACCCAGGAGCCAAGAAGTCCTTCCACATCTCTCACATGGGTGACAGGGGCCCAAATACTTGGGCCATATTCTGTTACCTTTCCAGACACCTTAACAGGAAGCTGGATTTGAAGTAGAACAGACAGGACTCAAACTAGCCTCTGATGTGGGATGTCACTGTCACAAGTAGTAGCTTAAGCCATTGTGCCAAAACACTAGTTCCTCCTTTAGACACTTGTAAAAATCTAACCTGAGATTCTTTAAGAAAAGCTCAAGGAAAGCAAACTTTAAAATTTCTATGTGGTCTGTCACTACTTTTGCCATGCTTTATAAATAATCAGTGAAAATCTAATCAGATCATATTTACTTTGTAGTTGAAAATAATCTTTGCTATCTTTAATCAAAAAAGAGACTAATCATGTGGAGAAATATTAAGATTACAAAATATATGTGGCACATCTTTATAGTCCATTAGATTTAGATTTTTTTATTGTCTTTAAACTTTTTTTAAACCTCTTGGTATACTACATTTAAAATTTTTTTTTTTTTTTGGACAGGCAGGGTGGACAGTGAGAGAGAGAGAGACAGAGAGAAAGGTCTTCCTTTTGCCGTTGGTTCACCCTCCAATGGCCGCCGCGGCTGGCGCACTGCTGCAGGTGCACTGCGCTGATCCAATGGCAGGAGCCAGGTGCTTCTCCTGGTCTCCCATGGGGTGCAGGGCCCAAGTGCTTGGGCCATCCTCCACTGCACTCCCTGGCCATAGCAGAGAGCTGGCCTGGAAGAGGGGCAACTGGGACAGAACCCGGCGCCCCGACCAGGACAAGAACCCAGTGTGCCAGCACCACAGGCGGAGGGTTAGCCTATTGAGCCGCGGTGCCGGCCTTAAATTTTAATTATCATCTACCTGTATATTAAACTCAGTCCTTCCATCTTGTACATTTTGCCATCCTTTATCAAACAATTCTCCTCATTGCCTTCAATATCTAGCTACTCCAAACTAACATTTACAACTGGGTCCATGTCCTCCTGACCTAGTGTCACTAAGGACTTAAGTTGATTACCCATATCTTTATTGGGACCCTGGGTCGTCTTGTGACCAAGCTTCATTTCAAGATCGAAAACTCCCTCGATATGAAAGCTGGATGACGATCTAAACTCAAGATTCATTATCACATTAGACTGGGCCAGCTTTGTGCCTGCAGCTGTGTGGGCAACTCGGGAAATTTAACAAACATCTGCATCTTCCATGTTCTACTTCAGAAATAACCATCACCATATTTCAGATATCTATATCACCAGACATTCCAATTTCAAAACAAGAAATCTATCAGATTGAATTGTCACTTCCCTCACGCTACCTCTTAAAGATACTTTGAACTTAACATCTAGTAATCTTGACGGGCTGCCTTCCAGACTCAGAAATTAGGTTTATGGTTTGCTCTAAACATTAGTTATTGTTTTTCTTTGGTTTCCTAAAAATCCCACTCATTAAATGCCTTATGACTTGCACAACCCAGCTATAACCTCCTCTGCCAAGTCTAGACAGATGCGTTGTTCTTTGGTGAATAACAAGAAATGGACTTAGTTATTCAGAAGGAAGAACTTGGCTGAAACAAGAAGAGGAACTGACAAACCCTCTCTCCTTGGCCAAACATTAATCAGGCTCCTGAGCCCACTTCTCAAACTGGCCTTGACCTTGGCTCTTGTGCTGTCTTTGATCTGCTTTAACTGGTCTTGCATGGATCCTGCTAACTCAGTTTAGTGAGAATCCTCTTTCTTTAATATTTGGTGAAGTTTCCTCATCCCTCAGCTTTGATATATAAGTCTTTGGCCTGCATTTACAAAGAATTTTATTTGGTCAGGCTAACAAGAATCCTGTACCCTTAATGCCTCCTCTTAGTAATTTTCTACCCATTAACTCCATCACTCCACTTCTTGGCTATAAATCCTCAGCTGTCTTTATTATGTATAGTATTGAGCCTGATCTCTCTCCTATTCCAACACCCTTATAGTCTTGAATAAGATTTTCTTACCATTTTAACAAGTGTCAGAATATGTTTTTCTTTATCCAAGCTGGATCCTCTTTAACTAGAAAACTCAACAATCATACTTGCTAAGAAGAATTAAGAAATATAGAATGTATATATTTTAAGTAAACCACATAAGAGAACATTTAATGGCCACATAATCATTTCTCACTGACAATTGAGCACTATTTAATTGTTATAAGCCATACACATGGTGGCCAGTGAATATGTTTTAGGAATAAACTGTTCATGTTTGAATACTGGATCTTTCACTTATTAGCTCTAGGACTTTGAGAAATTAAAAAGCACTTCTAGCCTTTCATTTGTAAAATCTGATGATACATATACATCACAAGATTATTGTGTGTGTTAAACATAAATAGTTAATATGTGTAAAGTACTATAAAATTTCTTGGCACAGCCTAAAGTTTCAAGAAGTTTGTCATTTTTATTCCCATCATACTCCATCCTAGGAGGAGTTTTAGATATATGGAACAAATCTGATATTCCTCAAAGCTCATTTTGCTCTGCTTTTCTATAAAGAATTCTGTTGAGTCCTAGATGGATTGTATTAATAACATGGTTAACCCAATTAGATTGAGTTAGAATGGAAAATCTTTTCTTGGAACAATCTTCCAGTACCCTATACTTGTTTGCTAGTACAAGAAACACATATTTTTTTTGGTCCTCATGATAACAAAATGATGAAGTTATTACGATAAACATTCCAGAAAGTATTTCAAGATACCTCCTCCCTCTTCTTACCATCCTTTAGCACCATTGATGAGTTCCTAGTTGTCCCAAAGATCACCAATGATGTTTCATCTTTCTACTGGACCCATTATTTCAGAGTTTGGTTTAAACATATCATATTCTAAACCCAATTCCTAGCTTTAATTAGTATAAACAAAGTTTTCCTTTTTTCAGTGAGTATTCAATGAGGAAAACCAAGTTTCCAAAAAGAAAGGTTGGTTCAAATCGCTATATTAACGTAATAGTCTCTTGAAACTCTCTATAGTACGTTATAGCCTTTGATGACTTTAGTTTTCTGGCAGAGATGCAATTCACAAACTTCAAAATCCCCGTCAATTAAGGGTGAGAAGAAAGTCTGCCACGTAATCACCACTGCCCATGAAATAATTGAACTCACACAAACAACCATCGTTTAGGTATCTTTCTTTCCCTTGTGATAACAGTCATTTGAGTAGGAAAGTTCTAGAGGTCAAGAAGAAAATTACCTCTATTCACAGTGCTCCCAGGGAATTATCTGAGTTTCTACAGCAGATTCTTGCCACCCTGTTGAAGAAAAGGGAGGGGGACAGGAGTTTGCCAATGAGCTTGACAAAAGCATGACACACTCCATTGTTTCAGCGGCCAGAGTCCTCCCATCATGCCCCAGCAGGCAAAAAGGTCTTTGAACCATACTGAGCATGTTTTTGTGAACTGGGAATGAACCTGTCTTTTCCAAAGGATACATTGCCCCTGCTCTTACAAGATTTTTGATGAAGGAAAGAAATTTGTTTCACTTTTTAAATTTTCAATGTGACCAGTGCCAAAAGTTTATGTAGACAGTGACCTATATTACAGTCTGATCCATATTACAATACACAGATGCAATGTTTGCTCCTCCATTGAAGCACTGATAAACTTGGACCTTTTTCAGAATTATTTAAGACTTTTCTGTGTTCTCAGCTGACCACAATCTCCTACATGGCAGAAATCACTTTTTCTTTTTTGTATCATCCACACTTTCAAAACCTGATGCTTTGTAACCAGAGGCATTCAATAACCTTTAAAAAATGTATTCTGCTATTGTTTACTTCTAAAGCCAAAATTTTATGTTTATTTAAATGTGACTTTATATCTTTACATTCAAAAAGTAAGCTAGTTTGCCATTCTAATAACCGTAGATCTGAGAAGTTTCAGAGATGACTTTAACATAATTAAGGACAAGAAATAGTTGTTTCCTTGGTCAAAAATGCCAGCGTTTTGCAAATTATGTCACTAAACTTGCCATAGGAACATGATTTTATGTTCTGTTTTTCTACGAGCAGTTTAAAGGAGGAAGAACGTTGTTCAGTTTCTATAATGAAACTTGGTAGAATTTGTCCTTAAAAGTCATGCTGGAATTGTTTTTAAGGTTTACATGACTGTAATTACCCTGGGGCTGAATATAGTTAATGCATTCTATAAAATAGAAAAAGGAAATAAAATTAGCTTCACCCTTCAAGTGATTACAACTTCTGACAATAGGGAAGCATGGAAGGCACTACTTTTAAAACCACATTCCTTTTTGGTTTGCTGAACCCAACAGTTCATTGGAAGGACTTCTGTTAAAAAAAAAAAAAAGATGGAATTCTTCTGGCGGTTTTCTAATAAGCTAAAATTAAAGTATTAAAATAAACAGTTCAGTGGATTTTTAAATATTAGAAGATAGTTGATAGATTTATTTTCTAATAATGTCTGTGATTTAAGATTTTACCCAAATGCAAAACCAATTAATTTTCTTTGGCTAAGGTTTTATGCATGTTATAGATGTACCATAAACCATCTACAATAAATCTTGTCATTTATGCTATAGCCAAACAATGTGATTGAAAACGTAAACTATTTTGAGAAGACAGAGAGGCTACTAATATCCAATCTCTGCCTTGAGTAAGACAATTTTCACCAATCTGAGCAAGCCTGACCTTGGACTAATTTTTCTTATGCTATTGAAGCAGACAAAAAGTCACCAATATACCTTTGGAAACTAGAAAGGCTTGTTTCAGCTGGTGCTGTGGCTCAATAGTCCTCTGCCTGAGGCACTGGCACACTGGGTTTTAGTCCCAGTTGGGGCACTGGATTCTCTCCCAGTTGCTCCTCTTCCAGTCCAGCTCTCTGCTATAGCCCAGGAGTGCAGTGGAGGATGGCCCAAGTGCTTGGGCCCTGCACCCGCATGGGAGACCAGGAGAAGCACCTGTCTCCTGGCTTCAGATCAGCACCGTGCACCGGCCGCAGCGGCCATTGGAGAGTGAACCAACAGTAAAGGAAGACCTTTCTCCCTGTCTCTCTCTCTCACTGTCCACACTGCCTGTCAAAAAAAATTTAATAAAATAAAATTTAAAAAAAAGAAAGGCTTGTTTCAATACCACGATGAGAAGTCAAAATCTACAACACCAGTAGTGCATTAGAATGAACTAAGCCTACCTCAAAAATCTTGGAAATTTCGAACAGGTTGGCAAAAGGGAAAATCATTACTGTAAAAATGACAAATGAGTATTTTTATTATATTTATGTGTATGTGCAGATAATAAGGAAGAATCTTCCTTCCCTAGAAAATGTTTACTTCATAAGCAATGAACTCGTGCCTTAAGCTCTTACTCATTCAGTAGTTTACAAAGGGTTAAAAATAAATTATGACAGTACCAACGGTCTTAAAATCTATTACTCAAGACAAATTAGACAAAATCTGTCATCCTCCAATGCACCCACTCCTGTAGAATAAGTGTATCCAAATTTTCTCTATTATATTTTATAAATATTTATTTTAAATAATATATTTAAATATATTTAAAATGTATTAAGCCTCAACTCTACCTCAGACACTATGTGAATTGAAGGAAATAAAATTATCTTTCCTTCCTAGTCGCTCAGAATCTCATAGCACACACATGTAAGGAAAACAAATCATCACAGCAAGAGAAAACTTATAATGGAGGCTTACATAGGGGAGTGGTGGATTCCTAGCTGGAAATAAATGGAAGATTTCAATAGCAAGAAGGAACTATGGAATTAGAATAGAAGTTTAAAAATTTACACATTGAAAAATAGAGTAAAAAATGGTCCATGAAATGCAATGATTTAGCTCCCCAGCTCAAAAGTACCTACAACTCTCTATTTCCCTTAAGACAAGCTTCAAAGATTTTATTAATGAGGTCTTCACAGTCTTAATGATTTATGATGAAATGTTATTGCATGTTTCCCCCTACGTTTTCAGAATATCTATTTAAAGGTATTTATTATGTTTCCACCGTGAATACAGGCTCTGGGAATGCAGTTTATGAATCAAAGAGATGTACTTGCTGCCATGATGGGAATTAAAGTCTAGTGGGGGAGAAAGATATTAAGTAAATTAACAGTCAGAAAAAATTATGGTATATGGGGTGTATGATGAAATGAATAAAGGTAAGATTGTAGAAGAAGGTGAGATAGCAGAATAATGAAGTGGGAGTTGTTCCATGGTTGGAGATTGGTCTTACTAAAGACTTGACATTTAGGCAGGCATCTGAATTTCAAGAAGGAATTTGACTTCCCTAAAGCCTGGAATGACTTTTCTAGGTGTAAGAAACCATTAATGCAAATGTCCTAAGAAAGAAAGCAGTTTGTTATATCCAGAAACAGAATAATATCTGGTAAGGACGCAGAGAAGGGCTGGATGACACAAAACTTCATAGGTCCCTATTAAGAACCTGTATTTAAGTCAAAACACAAATCCAATGCAGAGTGCTCTCTTTTTCACCAGGGGCATTCACATATGTACTGCCTTCTGTCTTATCCATTTTCTTGCTTCCTTTTTCACATGGAAAATTATTGGTCACTAATCTGAGAAACTAGGTCTGAATTCACTTCTGTATCTTCAGGGCTGACATAGAAGGTGTATGATGATTACAGAAAATAATGGAAACATAGAGATCCTCTCTTTACTCAGTAAGGATTTGATACAGTGTGAATAATCTCCTAAATTTCAGTGAAAACACCACAAAAAATAAAATTAAGATCTTAAAGAAGAGAATGAACCCTTAAGTTTTGAGGAAGAGTACTATACTTCAACCCACTGTGGAATATATAAAGTGTTGTACATCTAATTCTTTAAGTTTTTCTCTAAGACTTTTACCATCTACATTTTGTTCTGTATTTGTCACATCCCCTATAAAATACATATATAAAATTTATATTTTATAATATATTCAAATATATTTAAAACACACACAAAATATATATTATGCAAACATCATACAACTAAATATATATATAAAAATTTATATATCAATAAAAATAAGCAGTTTCAGTTTAGCTCACCAGATATATTAAAGGAAAACATCTTGTTGCAAATGAACAGGTTTCGTTGTTTTTGACTGCTGTACGAAACCCGGTCATTTGCAACAAGATGGAGGAATTTGGAAAACATCATGCTGAGTGAATTAAGCCAGTCCCAAAGGGACAAATACCATATGTTCTCCCTGATCGGCGACAACTAACTGAGCACCAAAGGGGAAACTCGTTGAAGTGAAATGGAAACAGTGACTTGATCAGCTCTTGTCCTGACGGTTGATGTACAATGTAATACTTTATCCATTTTAGTATTTTTTTTTTGTTCTAGTACCATTGGTTGAACTCTGTAATTAACACACAATTATTCTTAGGTGTTTAAATTTTAACTGAAAAGTGATCCCTGTTAGGAATTTGGAAAACATTATGCTGAGTGAAATAAGCCAATCCAAAGGGACAAATACCATATGTTCTCCCTGATCGGTGACAACTAACTGAGCACCAAAAAGGAAACCTGTTAAAATGAAATGAACACTATGAGAAACGGTGACTTAATCAGCCCTCACCCTGACTGTTGATGAGCAACTTGATATGTTATCCCTCTTAGTATTTTTTTTGTTTGTTCTACTTAATACTTTTGGTTGAATACTGTAATCAATACACAATTCTTCTTAAGTGCTGAAACTTAACTGAAAAGTGATCACTGTTAAATATAAGAGTAGGAAAAAGAGAGGGAAGAGATGTGCAATTCGGGACATGTTCAAACTGACTTACCTCAAACGGTAGAGTTAGAAACATACCAGGAGATTCCAATTCAATCCCATCAAGGTGGCATGTACCAATGCCATCTCACTAGTCCCAGTGATCAATTTCTGTTCATAATTCATCATAATGATAGGACTAAGAACCAAAGGGATCATATAAACAAGAATAGTGTCTGCAAATACTAGCTGATAGAATCAAAAAGGGAGAGAATGATCCAACATGGGAAGTGAGATACACAGCAGACCCATAGAATGGCAGATGTCCTAAACAGCACTCTGGCCTCAGAATCAGCCCTTAAGGCATGCGGATCCAGCTGAAAAGCCCATGAGAGTATTTCAGGCATGGAAAGCCAAGACACTCTGGGGTGGGGTGGGGGGACTAAATGAAAGATCTCCGCGAGTGAGATCCCAGTGAAAAGAACAGGTCATCAAAGAAGGAGGTACCTTTCTTTCAAGGGAGGAGAGAACTTCTACTTTGACCATGGCCTTGTCTAAATATGATCAGAGTCAGTGAACTCAGGGGGCTTCCATAGCCTTGGCAGCTCATGACAAGAGCCTAGGGTGATTACTGATGCCATAAACAAGAGTGTCAATTTGTTAAGTCAACAACAGGAGTCACTGTGCACTTACTCCTCATGTAGGATCTCTGGCCTTAGTGTGCTGTACATTGTGATTTAATGCTATAACTAGTACTCAAACAGTATTTTTCACTTTATGTTTCTGTGTGGGAGCAAACTGTTGAAAACTTTACTTAATGTATGCTCAACTGATCTTCTGTATATAAAGAGAATCAAAAATGAATCTTGATGTGAATGGAAGGGGAGAGGGAGTGGGAAAGGGGAGGGTTGCGGGTGGGAGGGATGTTATTGGGGGGAAGCCATTGTAATCCATAAGCTGTACTTTGGAAATTTATATTCATTAAATAAAAGTTAAAAAAAGGAAAACATCAAGAAAGATACAGGTAGAATGAACATTCAGAATGTCCCTATGTAAAGACAATTGTCTTTTAATTTTCAATGGACCCGTTGATATATAGAGTGTTTTCTATTGGCTTTAGGCTGCCAGAGCTTTCTAATAATGCTGTCATGGAACTTACTGGCAATGGGAACATGTTGATCTCACCTGTCATTGTCAAGGATATGCTTCATACACTAAAAAGGAATGTTTCAACTATAAAGAGGGCCTTTTTACAGAGTCAGATTCCAGTGACAATTGGTGAGCAGAAGTATCATCTGTTGTTAATGCAGATATCTACAGTTGTGCAAATGAGAAAAATGAACAAATTGCCATGCGTAATGACTTACTATAAGGAACATTTTAATAAGGGTATCATTTTAATTGGTGATTCTCAGCACTGATATATTACTTTGTGAAAGCTATTTGGTGCAAAGTTAATTTAGACAAAAACTTTATTTTTATAGGAATCTAGTCAAATTGACTTGACGTTAGCTAATGGTTTAATAACAAGCAGTAAAGAAAGGCTTTAGGGAAAAAATGCAAATCTCCCTCTTCTTTGCTTTGTGGTAGCTATGTAGCAGAAAAGAGACATACAAATAAAATATATAATTCAATCTTAGCAAGCTGGGTGTGGGAAGGGGAAGTCTACATGATTTATTTAGTCATAAGAATGTAATTTTAGGGGGATGGCACCATGGCGCAGTAGGTTAATCTTGTGCCTGTGGCACCAGCATCCCATATGGGCACCAGTTCTAGTCCTGGCTGCTCCTCTTCCAATCCTGCTCTCTGCTATGGCCTGGGAAAGCAGTAGAAGATGGCCCAAGTGCTTGGGATCCTGCACCCACATGGGAGACTGGGAAGAAGCACCTGGCTCCTGGTTTCGGATCGGTGTAGTTCCAGCCGTTGTGGCCATCTGGAGAGTGAACCAACGGGAGGAAGACCTTTCTCTCTGTCTCTCCCTCTCACTGTCTGTAACTCTACCTCTCAAATAAATAAAATCTTTAGAAAAAAAAATAATTTTAGGTACCTAGTATTTATTCATTGTTCTATATGATAAACACTTACAAATATTAATTTGACTTATCTATTTAATAATTATTTTAACATTTTAATTAGTCACATTGAAGATAGTCTTATATTCTTAAAAATGAGACGATGGACCTCTTTACAGAATTCAACACCCAAAAGTAACACTAAGATAATATACAAATTCTACACTTCACTTTTTTCAGGGGATTTTAGGGACTCTTTCTAAAAATAGATTCCTCTAATGTATTATTCTTCTTTTCTTTGTAGTAATTAATTCCTAGTGGTAATTTTAATTTTTAAATTCTTTAAGCAGTGAAAATTTTAATAAACAATTTATGGTACCACAAGGTAATTAATTTTCTGTAATGTAAAATATGCACTAAGAAATACTTATCAATTGAATAAAAGAATATTGTAATACTTGGGAATTAATAGAGAGGGAACTGGCAAACTTTTTCTATAGAGACAGATAGAATTTTAGGTATGTAGGCCAAAAATTCTCCATTCCATTTATTTAACATGGCAGTTCTAATTTAAAAAAAAAAATCATAGATAATACAGGAATAAAGGAGTTGTATCTGTTTTTGATAAAATTTTATTTATAAAATAAAATCTTAACTGAATTTGGTCTATGAGCCATAGTTTGCTAACCTTTACTATAGAGCATAAAAGGCAGTTGATGTTAAATGTGCTTTAAAAGGAGCAACAGTAGTCACTGTGCACTTGCTCCCCAGGTAGGACCTCTGTCTCTATTGAATTGTAATATGAGAATCGACTGCAAATTCTCTCCTCAAACTGTACTCTATATGTTGTATGTGGCCATGGATGCAAATTGTTGAAGTCTATGATTAGCAGAGTTGGTCCTCTGTCTATAAAGTCATACTAAAAATGATCCATAATGAAGAAGGAGATGGGAAAGGGAATGGGAGGTGGGATGGAAGCTGGGGGTGGGAGGTATGGGAGAAAGAACCACTGTATTCCTAAAGTTGTAGCTATGTAAAAATGCATTTATTAAATAAAAATTTAAAAAAAGAAAGTCAAAGCATAATAAGGTAGATCTTCGGAAGAAAGCAAATATACTCAATTTCAAAGTAAATATTTTAAGAATCAAACTGTCACACCCAACAAAAATAATAAAAACTGTTCTGCTTGGCAAAAAAAAACATGCTTTAAAACACTTATATTATTACATGGAAATGATCAGCATTTACTCAAGTTTCAGAAAGGGCCAAAAATAATAGAAATATGCATATATTTTATATATGTATGTAGATACAAGTATGCATGTATGTATGTATACCTATGTAGTAATTATTAATTATGGCTCTTTGTAGAGCTTTAATTGAAATATAATGTAATTAATATATAACATATATAAGTAAATGTATTTAGTTAATACATAATTGAATTGCTTATGCACACTTTCTGGTTGAATAATTATGTATTAATACATTTTTGTGTGCTTACATACATACATGTATTGATAAGACAGATGTCAAATAAATTTGCATTGCTTTGGAAGCATTTATATTAAGCCTAAGAGAAATCAAGGTTTCAAAATAATTAATAGCGTAGATTGTTTTTATGCACAATAGCTAAAGGTACAGTCAAATTCTATATTCTACTTCTTCAGTCTTTCAAGTCTATTCATTGTTCTCTATCCTCACAACTAGTGATGTCACCAACATCACCTCTTTTGTTGACCACTTGACCTAACATATCCTAAAGCCAGTTCTCCACTGCGTCCTTCAGCTATCCATTCAATTGTCAGAAGTTCTATGATAAATGGAAAGTCTAATCACGGCTCTTTTTTGTCTTTTCTAAAGCTTTTAAAGTTTCTGTCTAGGTTTAGAATAAAGTCTGAAGCTAATGTGGTCTATAGAGTCCTGGCTTACAGTTGTCCGCACACTTCAAAAATTGCTACTTGGTTTTCTTTCAGTTCATATAGTCTTTGTAGCTTAAGGACATTTGCATATACTATTCACTTTGCTTGGAATTTTCAGGTTAATCATTGTGTCTTCCCCAGGTTCCATGAGGGCAGCTAATGAATAGATGGGGTCTTTTAAAAGTTTGTGGAAAATGCAATCAAAAGATAAAATATTTGGGTGCAAATATATATATATATATATATATATATATATATATATATAGTCCCGGTGATCAATTTCTGTTCATAATTGATCATAATGATAGGACTAAGAGTCAAAGGGAGCACATAAACAAGACTAGTGTCTGCAAATACTAGCTGATAGAATCAAAAAGGGAGAGAATGATCCAACATGGGAAGCGAGATACACAGCAGACCCATAGAATGGCAGATGTCCCGAACAGCACTCTGGCCTCAGATCAGCCCTTAAGGCACGCGGATCTGGCCGAAAAGCCCATGAGACTATTACAGGCATGGAAAGCCAAAACACTCTGGAAAAAAAAAAAAAAAACCTACATGAAAGATCTCCGCGAGTGAGATCCCAGTGAAAACAACAGGTCATCAAAGAAGGAAGTACGTTTCTCTGAAGGGAGGAGAGAATTTCCACTTTGACTATGTCCTTGTCTAAATATGATCAGAGTCAGTGAATTCAAAAGGCTTCCATAGCCTTGGCAGCTCATGACAAGAGCCTAGGGTGATTACTGAGGCCATAAACAAGAGTGTCAATTTGTTAAGTCAACAACAGGAGTCACTGTGCACTTACTCCTCATGTAGGATCTTTGTCCTTAATGTGCTGTACATTGAGATTAATGCTATAACGAGTACTCAAACAGTATATTTCACTTTGTGTTTCTATGTGGGTGCAAACTGTTGAAATCTTTACTTAATGTATGCTAAACTGATCTTCTGTATATAAAGATAATTGAAAATGAATCTTGATGTGAATGGAAGGGGAGAGGGAGTGGGAAAGGGGAGGGTTGCGGGTGGGAGGGATGTTATTGGGGGGAAGCCATTGTAATCCATAAGCTGTACTTTGGAAATTTATATTCATTAAATAAAAGTTAAAAAAAAACCAAAACTACAAATACTGTGAAACTGAAAGAATAGACAAAAATATGCAATAAATAATCAAAATAAAAAAAAAAACAAATGTGATGAATAAACTGGGGATTTTCAGGAAAAAAAAAGGATTTTAAATTCATGCATAGTTTTTTTACATTTTGCAATTTTTATGAATTTCTGGAAGATTCCCTATATTTCAGCCCCCATATTTAACATACAGTGTATGGCTTATATAAGAGTAGTTCAATAAATATATGGAAAGTATAAATGGATGGATGGATGGATGGATGGATGGATGGAAAAAGGATGGGAGGGACTGAGGAATCCTAAAAGCTATAAAAAGGGCATCTGTTGAGAATATGTAATGCTTGAGTGATGAAAATGTGTTAAAAGCGTTCATATTACTTTTATTTTTAGAATAATAATGGTTGACTTGTATGTTCTTATTTAATTCCTGTCTACAACTTTCTAAATAAAACTTTGCAAGAACCCTTTCTACTCTCCATGCCCATGTAGTATTTCAATCACCTTTCATTAAACGCAATTTTTTTTCCAGCTCTGTAAGATTAATTATCATATAGAAGCTTTCATTCCGCTTAAACCTCTGCTATTCTGAGACCCAAGCCGTGAGTTAAAAATGATGGAGAACTGGAACCATTCCCAGGTCTAAGACCGAACCTGCTGACAACTTCTGGTTATAAACTATTTAGAGGAGCAAAGCTGCTAGCTCAATTTGTCTTGTAGAAGTTCTAAGACAGCTTCCTCATGCTTACTTTCTTTCTGATATGTTCAGCAACTACATCTCTTTTGCTGAGCTGTCGGAGACGTGACTTCCCAGCTGTTGAAACAGCTGTCATGTTCATCCTCGAGGGATCACAGCAATTGCTAAAGTTTTGTTTCGTATTTTTTTTCCTTCTGGATAGAATTTGCAAAGTGTTTTAAACTTTGTCCTGTGAGAGCTGATCTTCAGCATTCAATGTTGTTGCAAAATCTTCCATATGTGAGTTGTCCAAGTGGAGGGTAAGGTAGAGACTCATAAATTAACTCAAGATAGAACTTTAGGGGAGAAGATTATTTCTAGATTTAGTGAACTGAAGGGCATCTTCATTCCAAACTTCGGTTACATGGCCCAGTAGTTAAAGAAGGACCATCAGAAAAAATATGAAAGTAATGGAACTACACCAGCACTTAACCAGGGGCTGAATGTTTCTCCAAATCTCTATGAATGTCAGAATATATACAATATTTTAATATGTTAATTTCAGTGTTCCTCTTTAGGGATTGAAGCCTATTCAATAATGTATAGAAGCTTATGTTTAAAACTATATTTTTGTAATTGTAAGAGGTAAAGAAAGCCAATTCAAAGATTTCTGTGTATAATTGTATGCAGGATCTATTTTTTTGTAAGAAACAAAAACAATTCAACAAAACACAAAATTTTACAAATAAGGAAACAGGCCGAAACAGCAATTGTTAAAAACTTGCCCAATATTACCGATATTATTATTGCAACTTGCACCAGCATTCAGATACCCTGACTTGTGTTCATATGTAGTTTCCATTATATCACACAGATACTTATATATTTTTTAGAGCAAACAGAAGTTTATCTGTCAGTCTCCAAATAAACATCTTGGTTTAGTTAAGATGTATGGTGATTTATTTTTTTAACTGTGCTCTAAAATATGCATCTCTAAATTTCATGCAAATAAGACTTTTCCCTTTTGTTTTAAGAAACTGAATAAAATTCGCACATCAACTTATACTAATTAGGTGCATTTGACGTGAAAAAGAATAGACGCTTTCAAGGATTAAAAAAATAAGAAAACAAATTCTTTATATTTAACAAACACTTGCACAAACTTTTCAGAAGGAAGAGTTTTAATGATAAACTTGCATGGACATTTTATAAAATAAAAATTCTGGCAATATGTTCTTCCATTAATATTTTATCATCACATGTAGTTTTACCCACACTTCCCTTCTGCATTCCACAAATTAAGACAGTTTACTTAACAATTAAGTCCAGAGAAGCTCCCAAGGCCCCAACTCTATTACACGTACATTTCACTAATAGAGTACCTAAAAGGTAACCTATAAGAGTGAAACTGATATTTTGAGGTCCTATGATTTTTGAACAGCACTTGTCTTGACTGTTGAGAAAGTATTTTTCTTTATTTCATACTACCATTGAACTCATTACTTAGTGTAGGATTAATGTTAATGAGTATAAATTTAACTAAAAATAGATGCTTTTTCAAAAATAAGTATGGGAATAGTGGAGAGAGGACGAATTGTGGGACTGTGGGCAGGCAGGAGGGCCAGGTTGGGAAGAATCACTATGTTCCTAAATTTGTATCTAAGAAATGCATGCAGCTTGTATACCTCAAATAAAATTTTTTAAAAAAGACATAGTAATGAACATGTGTGTCAGTAGATTTCATCTCCATACAGAGAAAGGGTTTAATATAAGAGAAAATGATGGGTATGATCCCTACTGTTAGCAATCATGATAATAATAATACAAGTACTACCACTAATAGGAGCTACACTTTTTCTACTTTTGTTGTAATCAGAAAGAAGCTTCAAAACACTTATTTGTTATGTGGATCTTGTCTGGGGGAGTAACTGAAGAGGTTTCTTGACCTAAAGGATGAAGTAGTTTATATCTTGTCACATAATCATACAGATACTCACCGGTTTGAATTCTGAGCCAATGGAAGTCATCAAAATACAGGAAATCAGTCCACAGGACAAGAACTGAGCCCCAGAGGACATTCAACGTTGTATACTGAGCAAACCTGGAAGAAACTCCTGGCTCCTGGCTCCAGATAGGCTCAGCTCTGGCCGTTGCAGCCATTTGGGAGTGAACCAGCAGATGGAAGACCTTTCTCTCTGTCTCTCCCTCTCTCTCTAATAAACAAACAAAAATCTTAAAAAAATATACTGTCACATTCTCAGTTTTCTGTCTCTTAACCTTGTTTAGTAACAATGCTAATCACTTTGGCATAACGGAGGCAAATGGATTTCTTCTCATAAATTTCTCGTATTCAGAAACATTTCTTATTTGTGGAGGCAAGCCAATCTCACATACCTGCTGTGTGCTTCCAATATGTCTGAAGCATCACAGAAAACCTTAAAACTGAGAAGACTACAGAAAACTAAAAGCTTAACTATAGGCTGGTCTGTTCAAGATATACATGCAAATGGCTACTGCACCATTTATTGTTTCTTTTAATATTTGTGGTCAAAGCTGAAAGCAATAATTGTGGTCAATATACCAACACGTGCCAGCAGTTGGTGTAACTGAGAAAAATGGGGCCATTCTGTGAGAAGGTACTTTCATAGTATAAAATGTCTTCCAACTGTAGAATGGCAAAATGGCCTCAGAGAAGAGCACTACACTATAGGTTTCACTTCCTGACAGTAGTGATGAAAGAAATAGCATATTGATTTTTGTTTTTTTTTTCCCCTTTTTTTTGGGTACCTTAAAAAAGTAGGAGTTTACTAGTATAGATCTAGAAAAATAAAGTGAGCTATAAATCTGTTACAACACTTAAAATGAAGAGGTTTCAGATAAAATTTTAAGGGAAAAAAAAAAGAGCTAGTACACTTAATTGAGGGATTTAACCTTGGTAAGATCCTATTTTGAAGTGGTCTCTGTGTGACCTCTATTTCTTTCTCTCTCTCTCTCTCTCTCTCTTTCTGTATGTATCTCCACACACACACACACACACACACATATGTATTACATATCCATAATTCTGCAAAAGCATGAGCTAAAAATTACTTTCTCAAAGACCTAACAGTCAGGGCATTTTACCTGATGAGTTTCTATAAGCAATGTGTATTTCAGAGTTGGTATTGGTAGGTGACCTTGGAGACACTGTAGATAATAAATAAATGCATTTAATTTTACAACCTGAAAGGAATTTAGATAACCATCATTTATGGAGTTCATATGATAAGCAGGCATTTTATTTGGATTATCTTATTTTATCCTCACATCAACCCCCAGTAGGGACTATACTTATCACTGCTTTAAAGAAGAGGGAAAATGAGGTTTAGAGGTTAAGTGATTACCAGGGGAAAAGATCCATCCCTATTTTCTGGAGTTGAACTTCATATATATGTTCAAAAATTTGCAGCTAGAGACTTCGTGTCTGGCTATCATTTACTCTAACCCCATTCTTTCCTCAATGGAAATAAGCAGAGGTTTTGAGAAATTGAGTTTCTAGGTGAAGGTTAAATATCAAGTCTATCACAAAGGTAGCCCTCTAAATCATTTCAGTATTATTAAAATAGTTCTCCCTAATCCACAGTTTTGCATATCTTGATTTCATTTACCCACAATCCAAAAATATGCAAAGAAAACTACAAGAAATAATTCATATACGTAAACTTCCTGGTCACCCTGAGTAGTATGGTGAAACATATTGCAACCTTGCTCTACTCAGCCTGCAATATGAATCATCTATTTCCAGTGTATCTGTGCTATATAAGTTACATGCCTGTGAGTTACATACTAACATTCTTGGTTATCAGATCTACCATTGCAGCATCTCAGGGCTTGTGTTTGAGAAACCCATTCATGGTAACCTAATGCTACTTCACAATACCTACATCACTTTGCTTCACGTCACATCCTCATATAGGCAGTGTGTCACTTTACATCACCACAAGAGAGAGATCACGTTCAGATAACTTTTATTACAAAGTGTTATTATAACTGATTACTATTATTGTTCATCTTTTTGGTGACCAATTTATAAATTAAACTTTACCATGGGTATATATGTATAGGAAAGAAAAACTGTATATAAAGGTTTTGGTACTTTCTGTGTTTTGCTGCCACCCACATGGGAGACCTGAATGGTCCTGGCTTCTGGCTTCAACGTGGCCCAAACTTCACCACTGTGGATGCTTAAGGCATGAACCAGCAGATAGGAGTTCTCTCTCTCTCTTTCAACTACATAATTTATCTTATCTTACTGTTCAGGACTAAATGACAAGACTCACATTAACTCTGAAGATCTGGAAAGATTAAGAACTCATCAGGTACTAGATCATAATGGCAGTGATGGCAATCATGATAGTAATGGCAATGACAGTAGTGATAAAATGGTATGTCCTTCAATAACAAGGCTTATAAACTGGCTTCTATGCTATTAAGTAAAACACCATTTAAAAAATTTATTTATTTATTTGAAAGTCAGAGTTACAGCGAGAGACAGACAGAGATGGAGATCTTCCATCAGCTGATTCACTCTACAAATGGCCACATCCACCAGGTCTATATCAGTATACAGCCAGGAGCATAGAACTCCACAGGGGTCACCCACATGAGTAGTAGGAGCCCAGATATTCAAGCCATCTCCCACTGCTTTCCCAGGTGCATTAGCAGGGCAATAGATAGGATTTGAGCCTGCTCTCATATGAGAAGTTAGCTTTGCAGACTGTGGCTTAAGCTGCTGCATCACAATGCTGGCCCCAACACAATACGGATTTGTTCCTAATGTGCATACCATCTTTAACAATGACGTGCCATAGAGACTAAATAGAGAAGCTTATTGATGAAGATGGATTATTGAATTCACGCTTATACCTGGAAAAGTCAGAAGTCATAAGACAAATACAACCAGTTTCCTCCTCTCTCATTCTTCCCTCCCTTCATCTCCCATTGTGCCCATCCTTACCCTTTCCTTTTCCACTCATCTCTTCTTTTTTCTCTCTCCTAAGGAATCTGATTTAAATGGACGATTTCCCTAGCCAGATGGAAAAAATGGCTTTATAAGCAAACAAAATTGCATATAAGATATGATGCCTCTTTGGAAAAAAATACTTGCTTATTTAACATGTATAAACTATGTAATTATAGATGTATTTATATGTATGAATATATGTATGCTTTTATAAAAATGTCTAACATATGGATTATTGGAATTACTGGCATGCATTACTTCTAGCATAATTGAGGAGAATTTTTAAGTCAATAAAATCATAGCTCAAGAATTATAAGAAAACATAGAGTGAATATTGTAGTTCAATGGTTAAAAACCTGCTTGAGATACTTGAAGTACCTAGGTTTGAGACCCACTCTGCTTCCAATCCAGCTTCCTGCTAATGTGCACCCTGGGACACAGCAGATGATGACTCAAATACTTGGGTCTCTGACACTCAAGTAGGAGACCTGGGTGGAGTTTCTGGTTTCTGGTTTTAGCCTGGCCCAGCCCTGGCTGTTACGAACATTTGGGAAATCAGCCAGTAATGGAAGATTCTCATGCATTCATTCTCTCTCTCTCTCTCTCTCGTCATTCTTGCTCTCACTCCCCCTCAACCCCTTCAAATAACTATAGCTAAATTCTTAAAACTTTTTAAAAGGAAAACATAATCCATTAGAATGTTAACAATGGCAAATTCTGTGTGGTAAGGATAAAGGTAGTATTAATTCTTTATCAGCTACATTTTCCCAATATCGTAATTGAACATGTGCTAGATTTTGTGTTTAAAGATTATTAAAACTATATATATATACTGGGGCCGGCACTGTGGCATAGTGGGTAAAGCTCCCGCCTGCAGTGCTGGCATCCCACATGGGCACTGGTTCAGGACCTGGCTGCTCCACTTCTGATCCAGCTGTCTACTATGACCTGGGAAAGCAATAGAGGATGTCCTAAATCCTTGGGCCCATGCATTCACGTGGGAGATCTAGAAGAAGCTCCTGGCTCCTGGCTTCGGATCGGCACAGTTCTGGCCATTGTGGCCAACTGGGGAGTGAATGAGTGGATGGAAGACCTCTCTCTTTCTCTCTCTCCCTCTCTCTCTCTCTCTCTCTCTCCTCTTTCTGTGTAACTCTTTCAAATAAATAAATAAATCTTTTTTAAAAACTATATATAAAAACTCTCTAATAATTAGAGCCTTCTGCCTACTATTTATTAATCTGATTTAAGGGCTCAATCAGATTTTCCTGAGAGCGAGCTCCACTCTCATACTTCAGAAGTTTATAAATTGTTTGATATTGAATAAATTATTTAATTTATGCCTCACTTTGACCCTAATGGATAATGAAAGATACATATTTGCCTTGCAGGTATAACATGAATATTGAAGGGAGAAATATTCATGTAGTTCCTATATCTATGTGTGGTACTGAATCAACCCCAAACCAATATCACTGTCCCCTAATTCAACATTTTCTTTTCTTTCCATCAATATCTGTAGAAAAAAGAAGATGGAGTACTGCTGGTCAACAAATTGCCGATAAGCCTACCTTCCTTCAAGTTCCCATTTCATTTCTGCACTTCCATCCCATTGAAATCTACTGAGTTCTCAAAGGATCATGATCATTAGGATGGCATCACATACTCAGTGTACTATAGTCCAGCTTAACAAACCGGTATGAATGTCATCAAAAGGAAAAAACTAGCGAGTAGAACTATGATCCTGAGACAAAGAATCATTGCAGACTGCTTGTTTGCAGGCTTAAATACAGTACAACTTGTCTGCATAGAGTGGTCTCAATGCACACTTGTTCTCATCAGTACCTTCTCAAATGATGTGGCTTTGAATGGAATTGCCTTGGATTAAAGAAAAAATACACTTCCATTTACTGTGCATTTCAATCTCCTGCTCCTTACTCACAGTCTTTGTCACGTAGACTCTTCAACTTCTTGTCAAATGACAAGCCAAAAACAGCAGGGTAAACTTTCAAGAGATACTTGGATCTAACTCTTCAGGGTGTAAATCCTGAAATTTAGTGATTGTTTATCGCCTGGCAGTGTGTGCAAGTATCTGTCTGATCCGAGAGGATACACGATGGATCACAAACTCCTTGCTACCAAGGATGGTATTATAAATCAGAAACAGCAGTAACTGCTTTGCTGGACCAAAAGTAAAGCAGATATTTTTCACATGGTTGTTGGGGCTATGGTCAGAGGGTTTGGCATATTATAGACATTTGATAGATGTGTACTTTAATAATTATTAAATAAACAAATAATATTAAATTTTCATATAGATTTCTGTTTCCTGAATAGTAGAAAAAAGTATCACTAGCCTGCCTGCTGCGTTGAATGTCTGAGCTTGTTTTTTTAAAATTCATAATTTCTGTCTGTGTGCTAGGGAGGCTGGGTATGTGGGCATTGCAGAGAAATGATTAAAAGGAATATAGCACAGAGTCACAATGAACAAAAATCAGAGTTAAATAATCATTTTAAGAAACTAGGCATTATAATCTTCTATATATTATAGATCAGGATTTTAGTTTTTATTATTATTTCATTTAGTCTTTCCAGCCCACTTGTCCCACATTACTAATTTTTTCAGATGACAGAATAGTTTTGCTATTGCTATTGCTAAAGTCCTACAAAATTTAGTGCCTTAAAACTACAGTCCCTTTATTATTCATTTCATATTTTATTATTGATAAGGATGACTTTTCTTGTCTGTAATCTCACCTGGGAAGGCTTGAAGCCTATGGTAACTTGAGGATAGGAGTTTGGCATCACTGGGGATCTCCTTAATTCTTACACAGGCTCTACAGCAGAAGAGACTTAATTACCAAGGCACATACTTTCAATGTTGTTTGGGCTTAGGTATCCAATTACAAATGGTCCAGACACCAAGGCAGAAACTATCACAGTTTATGATAAAGTCTACTTCTGCAATACTCTACTTTTTCCCAGTTTTATTGAGGTATGATTAATAAAAATTATATAGATTCAAGCTATACAAAGTGATATACCTATCCATGTTGTAATAATGACCACAACCAAATTTAATCAACATCACCCATGAACAAGAAAGAAATGCTGCCACATAAGACAACTAGAATGAACCTGGGGGATATTATGCTAAGTGAAATCTGCCATTTGCTATTGATTGACATCACAAGCCACTCAGATTCAAAAGGAAGGTGCATAGACTTTGCCACTTGCTGGGAAGAAGTTCAAAGGATGTGGGTGGTATTGGACTTATAGATTGAGGAATCTGACAAAATTCAAATCTGGAATTGCCACCACTTCTTTCAATCCAAAACACAGACCTCTAAGTCTCTGATTCCAAAAGCAGACTAAGATTTTCAAGGGGGAAATTCATCAAGATCTGTCTCAGCAACAAATAGAAAATACTGGGGGCAATTTAATTTACATTTAAAGGGAGGTTCAGCATGTAAGATTAACTATTTCCCTTAAAACTTCTTTTTTACCATGGTACATCTTCAAAAAAAACCTCAAAGGAGGGGAAAAAGCAATGCTGGTACATTGCAAAACAGTCTGCCTGGATTTTAACAAATGTCAAGCTAGTGAAGTCTGAACTAATCAAGCTGAATGCAGCAATGATTGTGTGGTCCTAGCGAGAGGAAGGAGAATGGTTATTCCCAACTCTGTTTTGCTTTAGAGGAAGAGGCTGTGGCTCTCAAGGGACTAGCTAAAAGATTGTGCATGTGCACATACAAATCCTCAATGCAGTGTTGATCGGGAATGCTCGTGTGTCATGTTCTGGAAGTCTCCCAATAATGAACTGCATAGTAGACCACTGTTCTCAGAGCCCACTGACAGGAGAATCTACAGAGCTTGTACATCATTTCAACTGGTTTAAGAGACCATCCTGCCCAGGGTTCAGCAAACTCTTTATATAAGGGGCAGATAGTAAGTAATTTGGACTTAATGGACCATTCACTTCTGTTGCAACTATATAACTCTGCTATGGTCATATAAAAATGGTCACAGGCAGTATATAAACAAACAGGCATGACTGTATTTAAAACAACTTTATTTACAAAGATTGGCAACTGGCCAGGTTTGAAACCTGGTCTGTAGTTTTCTGAGCCCTACCCAAATTTTTCATTTTACTAGTGAGATTGTAATAAAAAAAAATACATAGGCTTGATTTCATGCATTTTAAATAAGCTCTGACAGGCATCATTATCAACGAACATTTGTTCATTACCTCTCTTGAGTTCAAAGTTCTGTATACTGTGTTTGATTTGAAAAGTGTTTTTTTAGTGTAATATTGATTGTACTAGTTTATCTTTTTTCTTGCCAAAACTATTCAAACCCCTCTGGTTTTCATTAGTTTTCAACTTGGAAGTCTAGATATGCTTAATTTTCTCTTATTGAACCGTCTATTATCTTTTGTATTTCATCATCCATACTGCTTTACCATGGAACCCAGTTAGTTAATTAGAGTGGCTTATTAATAGTGCCATGTCTCCTAACTAACAGCAGTAAGTGGTTTTCTACTCATAGAAAGTATCAGCCATCTCTGTGGGAGAATCTTCCAGGTAGAAATTATTATACTGCCTATAGGACAACTGTCTGTTTCCCTACTCCTGTCTACTTCTGTTCTAATAACCTATACCTGAAAACACAACAATCTCCCAGCTTCAGTGAGTGTTTTTCTCAGATGGGTGTGACAAAACAGGCAATGAAGCGTGGTGATTCCATGGGTTATATCAAATAACGAAGAGAGCCTTCTACTGCAGCTAATTTGTGAAGGAAAATATACAAAAATTATGGCAGCTTACGGGGCCAGCATTATGGCATGGTGGCTTCAGCTACTGTGTGGACACCAGTATGCTGAGTGAGTATGCTGAGTATGCTGAGTGTTAGTTCAAGTCCTGGCTGCTTCCATTCTGATCCACCTCCCTTCTAATATGCCTGGAACAGCAGAGAATGAAGACCCACATCCTTTGGCCCCTGCTACCTATGCGGCAGACCCTAATGGAGTTCCAAGATACTGGTTTTGGTCTGGCTCAGCCTTGGGTGTTGCAACCATTTGGGTAGTGAACTGAAAGATAGAAGATCTCTTTCTCTGTGTATTTCTCTGTCTCTCTTTCAAATAAATAAATAATATTTTTAAATTACTCATTTGGAAGGCAGAATTACAGAGAGGCAGAGATAGAGACAAAGACAGAGGTCTTCCAACCACTGGTTCACTCCTCAGATGGCTGCACCAATCTAAAGTCAGGAGCCAGGAGCTTCCTCTGGGTCTCCGACATGGGTACAGGGGCCCAAGGACTTGGGCCATCTTCTACTGCTTTCCCAGGCCATAGCAGAGAGCTGGATCAGAAATGGAGCAGCTGGGACTCAAACTGGCACCCATATGGGATGCCAGCACTACAGCAGGCTTTACCTGCTATGCCACAATGCTGGCCCTAATCTTTTTAAAATAAATAAATATTTTCAAAAAGATGTGGCAGATAAGAATTGCTCAGAATTCCATCTTTGGAGATATGATGTCTATCTTAAAGGAAATTTCAAATTTATTTTTTCTTTTTAAAAGATTTTTATTTATTTTTATTTGAGAGAGAGAGAGAGATCAATCTATCTACTGTCCCATTCCCCAAATTCACACAGCATGGGAATGGGCCATGATGAAGCCAGATGACTGGAACTCAGTATTATTCTCCCACGTGAGACCCAACTACTTGAACCATCACCTACTGCCTCCCAAGGTGTGCATTAGCAGGACACTGGAAGTGGAAATAGAGCAAGGATTCCAACCCAAGCATGCAAATGTGGGATGTGGGCATCCCAAGTGGATTCTTAACTGCAGTGCCAAACACCTGCTGTCTTTATTTGTTCTTAAGACAAAGAATTAGAAGCTAAACTATATTATGCAGATTCAGGCCTCAAAGAGGGCTTACATGGCATTTTGTAAAAAGATTAATTGCTGAAACATCTGGCAACCTATTATGCCCCATCCATTGAACAAAGAAAATGACCAAAACTCTTTAGCATGGTGTCTAGGGTATTGATACACCCACTTAAATCTTCCTCTTCAGTCTCACTGCCCAGAATTTTCCTTTATTAATTCTATATTTTATCACAAACTTTTCCCAGTTTTTTTTTCTGGGGTTCACACTTTCAAGTACCATTCCTCTTGCCTATAGTTTCTTTTCTATTCTTTTTTATTTTATTTAATGAACATAAATTTCTAAAGTACAGCTTATGGATTACAATAGCTTCCCCCCTCCCATGATTTCCCTCCCACCCACAACATTCCCCTTTCCCACTCCCTCTCCCCTTCCATTCACATCAAGATTAATTTTTAATTATCTTTATATACAGAAGATCAATTTATCATATATTAAGTAAAGATTTCAACAGTTTGCACCCACACAGAAACACAAAGTGTAAAATACTATTTGAGTACTAGTTATAGCATTAATTAAACACCTAAGAGTAACTGTGTATTAATTACAGAGTTCAACCAATTGTTTTAAGTAGAACATAAAAAATACTAAAAGGGTAAAGTATTAAGTTCTTTTTTTTCTTTTTCTTTTTTTTGTTTGTTATATAGTTTTTTTTTATTTAATAAATGTGAATTTACAAAGTGCAACTTTTGTATTGTTGTGGCTTCCCACCCTCAACCTCCCTCCCTCCCGTGACCCTCCCCTCTCCCACTCCCTCTCCCATCCCGCCCTTCATCGAGTTTCATTTTCAATTACCTTCATATACTGAAGATCAACTTAGTATATACTAAGCAAGGATTTCAACAGGCTGCCCTCACACAACTGCACAAGGTATAGGGTATTGTTCAACTAGTAGTGTTGTTTTTAAATTTCATAGTAGAACACATTAAGGACAGAGATCCTATGTGGGGAGCATGTACCCAGTGACTCCCGTTGTTGATTTAACAATTGGCACTCTTATTTATGACGTCAGCAATCACCCGAGACTCTTGCTATGAGCTGTCTAGGCTATGGAAGCCCCTTGAGTTCACCGACTCTGATCTTGTTTAGTCAAGGTCATATCACAGTGGAGGTCCCTTTCTCCCTTCAGAGAAAGGTGCCTCTCTCCTTGATGGCCTGTTCCTTCTGCTGGGGTCTTGTTCATCAGGATCTTTCATTTAGATTGCTTTTTTGCCACCGTGTCATGGCTTTCCATGCCTGTGAGACTCTCATGGACCTTTTAGCCAGATCCGAATGTCCCAAGGGTTGATTCTGAGGCAGGAGTGCTGCCATTCTATGAGTCTGCTGTGTGCCCTATTTCCCCCGCAGGATCATTCTCTCCCTTTTAATTCTATCCTTCATTATTTGCTTACACACCTATAGTTTCTTTCCCCTTAATCTCCTACTCTCTCCTAAAGGGCCATCCCAAACACCTATAACCTTAACAAACCATTATTGATCCTGCATTAGGCAAATTTCATGCATGTTCAATTCAAAAAAATCATGCGATTTTTGTGCTGACATTTAACATATACTGCTTTGTATTTGTATTATTATTATTTATATATTTCTTTCTTCTTTACAGCCATTGTCTTACTGAATTTTACACCTCTTATAGCTGCATGAATACATTTTTAATTTTATTTCAATGACTCAGATTTTACATGATTATGCTTCATAACGACATTCAGAAACTTGATATAGCCTATGTGGTATAGTGCATACTGGAAAAATATATGAGATTACATATATATTATTTAAATATATAAATATGCTACTATTGTTTCAGATCATAATGAGATCACCTCTCAGAGAATGAGCTATATTCTGAATCAACTGCAGAATGGATTTACACAAATCATGAAACCATCTAACTTAATACCAGAATATATTTACCAATTATGCAGTCATGCCTAATGAATAAAATAATGAAATTTTAGTTTTGATTAGTTTTCTCTCTTATTTTGTCACATAACATACTATCTCATTTATTCCTTTTTATTTTATAAACAATCCATTTTAAGTATATTCAGATGCCTCAAGAAATTCACTAATGTATAACAGTAACAATCCTCTTTCATGATTTTGAAAAAATATCCTATAGATAAGATGCATAAATTTCATTCTAATAGAAGAAATACTTTTTAGTTAAACAGAACTAAATATTATCCAAAATGGCTGGATTTCAAGTAAATGTTGATAACCACATAACATTTTCTTCTTGACCTTGATTGAGATAAGCCCAGGTCCTCTTATGATTAGAATATCTTTGAAATGCCAGAAATGACTTTAATTGTGTGATTAGAATATCTTTGAAATGTCAGAAATGACTTTAATTGTGGTATCTATGATTTTTTTAAATATATTTTTAATAAGACAGGGAGAGAAGGAGAGAGCACTCCAGTTCACTGGTTCATTCCCCAAATGCTGGCAACAACTAGGGTTTAAACCAGGAGCTGAGAACTCTATACAGGTCTCCCACATGACTGATAGAAACCCAATCACTTGAGACATCATTGCTGCTTTCCAGGGCCTGCACTGTCTACATAAAATCATCTAACTCAAAATCTCTGTTAGTTGTTTGCAAAGCCCTCGGCAGATCTTACACCCTGCCCTAACTCCAAGGATGATGGGATCCTAGGGCATCGATCCTCCCTAATATAAATTTTCAGATTGGTTGGCAACAGTTAAAGTATCACACCAGGAATTAAAAAATCATGTCCTAGGTCAAATAGAGTCAAAGTAATTCAAGCCCAAACAAACAAATATTTCAGAAAAGTAAGTCATTAGCAGAAGAGGTGATGATTAAAAGATACCTTGAAAATGAATTTGATTCACGACAGATCTAAAATGTCAAAGCTCTGAGCAATCCAGAGTTATGGAAGAGAATCATCAAGGAAAAGACAATATATAAAAGATGAAATAACACTACAGTTGTGCTGGTCTGGCTTATCAACTACTTTATATTTTATTCAGAATTCAGAGTCTACAGTGAGTGCATAAGACAAAATTGAATATTGTTATCACTTCCCTTGCAAATCCTTTGGGAGAATGGCACTGTACTGAAATAACATTTTTTCCTTCTAGCTTTGAACTGATTCATGGTTTCTTTCATTAAGTACTAGATGAGGTGGTTGTCTTGCTTTTGGAGGAAATTTTGTGTAATAAAAATATGCTTATTTAAACACTGTAGTCCCGTAGGACATCATTTCACTAAGAGAATGACCAAGAAAACAGCAAATTCCCATCTTTCAGCTCATGCTTACTCCTGGGCATATGCAAATTGAGTGGAATAATATGAGTAGTATCCACACATCTTATATATTCTACTCATCTTCACTCTCTGAAATACTGGAAAAAATAAAATTCATACAAATTAAATGTGCCTGTCTGAATATGTGCCCTGGATTCTTGTATGCGGTATCCCCTTAAGTAATCACTGATGCTTTAAGTAAAGTAAAAAAATATTAGTCCCCCTCAACACCCAAATCTAAATAGAATGGGAAAACTGTGTACCTTATCATGGTATCCACTCAAGAGAAATAGACAATTAGAAAGATCTAAAACTAGCACTGATCAAAAATCTTCAAGAATTGTGGAGCATGCAGTCTACAAAAATATTATACTTCAGAGCAAAAAAATAATAATGAACAACCTCATGGATTTTATAAAAAAAATCCATTCTTTCCAAGAAGATTTTGCTCATTATTGACTAGTCATTTTCTTTCTGTTTAACTTAAGCATTTTCTATTGAGCATATAACAAGCTTTCCCTTCACCAACCTCTGTTCCATTCTTGTATTGCTACCAGTCCTGTAGCAACCATCTTTACACAGGTAAGACCACAAAGCATCTCAGTGTGGTCGCATCCTAACAAGGGGGTGCTCTCGTCATCTCTGGCTTTGCAATAGTAGTGTTTTTGGACAGCTGTAGAAAACCACCCAGCACCCACACGTGTGCAAATTAGAAGTAAGACATAATTATTTATCCCCAAAAGGAGTCCTGAGCAGTACAATGCTGTGGAGAGGAGTACTTTTACATAAGCTTTTTCTTTTTACTTTTTTTTAAAGATCCATTCATTTTATTTGAAAGTCAGAGTTACCCAGAGAGAGGAGAGGCAGAGAGCAAGAGAGATGTCTTCCATTTGATGGCCCACTCCCCAGTTGGCCACAATGGCCAGAGCTGCGCCGATCTGAAGCCAGGAGCCTCCTCCAGGTCTCCCACATGGGTGCAGGGGCCCAAGGGCCTCGACCAACTTCCACTGCTTTCCCAGACCACAGCAGAGAGCTGGATGGGAAGTGGAGCAGCCAGGTCTCGAACCGGCACCCAGATGGGATGCCAATGCTTCAGGCCAGGGCATTAACCTACTGCACCACAGCGCAGGTCCCAACGTAAGCTTCTTCTGATCCCCTGGGTCTCTCTCTTTCTAGCACCCTCACTCCTCATTCATGTTACTTCCCAAAATAAAACACCTGCATGCAAGCTCTTGGGTGAAGATCTTTTACCCAAGACTCAAATTATCCAAGTGGTACCCAAATTTGGACATATCCCAAAGTATGAGAGAGACTCATACAAGCAACTATACCTATGGAACATATACTATGTACCCAATGTTCAGCACGTTTTTCATTTAATATTCCTCTCAGTGTGATGCTGGCTACTGTGATGGCCTCATTTCACCTTCAATATCTAAAGATGGTAAAGGTTTTGGAATTGACAAAGGTCAGCTTAGCTACCAAGAGATAAAGCAAGGACTTCAAATCCCGATTCTGATTCCAGACCCGCTTCTTTTCACCACGCTGCAGAGCCTCCTTGTTATGTCAAGGAGCCAAGATCAGCCTCTGTGCATTGGCCCTAGGTTGTTTATTTCTTCCCAGCTGGCTGAAATCCGTTAGCTCAAAAGCTCTCTGGTGCCAAATCTAAATTTTTACACATCCTATTGTTTAAAACATAGCTGTAATAAACAGATTAGCCATTTGAAGCCTGCTTGCTTTGCATAGACCATGGAACTGTGCCCAACATCAGCAAGCCACAGATAAGACAAGCCTCGGCACTACACTCACGATTGCCTTTCTCAGCTCTCTGACTCAAAGACTCTCACCCTGATAGTGACGGCACCTGCACACATGGCAACCTTGCCTTTTCCCTCAGGAGCCCCTTGACCTCTTCTCCCTGAGTGGTAACCCTTCCCCTCCCCCAGCCTCTGAACAGTCTCAATCCTTAGGAGACTTTCCCTACATGTAAACCTGCTCAAGCATCACTCAAATAAAGCCTGTGTGTTTTACTGCCACCTGGTGACCACATCTATTTTCATGACCAACCTCAAAATCCCTGCAACCCCTACACTACCACTGTAGCTTAGCTATTTTTCTAGTCTATTAGTTTGAATCGTATGGAAAAAGTTACCTTAAAAAGAAAGACACAGGGGCTGGAGCTGTGATGTAGCAGGTAAAGCCTCTGCCTACAGTGCAGGCGTCCCATATGGGCGCCGGTTTGAATCCCGGCTGCTCCTTTTCTGATCCAGCTCACTGCTATGGCCTGGGAAAGCAGTAGAAGATGGCCCAAGTCCTTGGGCCCCTGCACCTGTGTGGGAGACCTGGAGGAAGCTCCTGGCTCCTGGCTTTGGATCGGCCCAGCTCCGACCATTGTGGCCATTTGGGGAGTGAACCAGCAGATGGAAGACCTCTCTCTCTCTCTCTCTCTCCACCCCCCCTTCCTCTCCGAAACTCGGCCTTTCAAATAAATAAATCAATAAATCTTTAAAAAATAAATAAATAATAAACACATGACTTGTTTGATGACAACAGGGAATAAGTCTAAAATACATGACCACAAAGGCAGCCCAGAATGGAAATATAAATTACTGTCAAGAAAACTCGGATAAAATGAGAGATGACAAGTCCATGATAGTTTATTAAGATTATGATTGTCACATGTCCTTCATCTTCCTGATTAGAGTCAAGGAAGTGAAAAATATGAAAGAAGGGGGTCCTCCTTTAGTTATGAGGCACCTTCCATGGTTACCTAGCGTATGTCTATAGTAACTAGAAAAATACTTAATGCATATTCATTAAAATAAAAGTAATGATTTTTGATAGCTTTTCCTTCAGTATTAGGATTGGAAAGGGAATCTATAGCTGTGAGGCCCATAAGAAAGGACAAAGATGGCGATTTTTAAAATGTGGGGCCAGTTTTGGCCTAAACCTATAGTTTCTGATTCTGTTCAATATATTTTGCTAATCTTCATGGAGCTTCATTGCAACCTGTGATAAGACCCATTTGATTCAAAGCCATGAGCTGAGTTTATTTAAGGTTTGAACTTAACTAGTTTTCAATATTTCTATTGCTGTCAATTAAAACATACAAAATATTCTAAAATGTCGTTACAATTTTTTTTTTTTACATTGGCATGTAACTATAGTCCTCTAACTACCTATGATACATTAGAATGACTAATGCGTGGCTTCAAAGTAAGGGGAAGTTAGGAACTTTGGAGTCTTTTGGGTCTTTTCAATGATGATTAGAGTATAACTAAAACTGAACACCTGGTGCCAGGTCTGGTAAACATCCAGCAAGGGATGAGGGGTTTATACAGCAAAGGCTTTGCCTACCCGGCGTGGCTTTCGAACACCTCTTGCTTACAAACAATTTTGTCTCTCTAGTTCCAGATTTACAATTTATCCTGTTGTTTTCCCTATTCACAAAAGCACTATCCTCCCATCTTATACTATACTCAAGTAACTTGGCTAATACTTAATCTGAGAGTATTTTTATGCTACCATCTCCCATTATGAGTTCTCCTTTAATTTCCTTAGCATCTTGTTTAAAAAGTTTTCTGATTCTAGGTTATTAATGTTTTTGTAAGTACATGTTATTATTAGTGTCAGCAGTCTAATTATGCACATATTTACACACATATTTATTATTTCCCTCTTATTAATCCTTTGTCTTATTTTTCCTATATTACAGCAAGATTTTATATTGCTTTTGTGAACATATAAGTTGGTTAAATTGTTTTTTAAATGTAATTTTGTAATAGTAAATGAGATTTAAAATATTTGTAACAAAAAGGGAACTATTAAAACTGACAAGCTGAAGTACTGATTTTTAAACTGTATTAGAATAGGGTTATCTTATGTGTTGTCTCTGAAAATAAGGTTTTACCACTTACCCTTAGACTTCTCAGGAATAAGTAGAGACTACAGTGGGATGATGTATGCCAGAGTGCTTGGCCCACACAGATCATCCTCCCTGCCTTATCCATAGTTTGAAATTGTACAAAAAAAAAAAAATTGCTCAAAAATCACAATACAACCTATGCAATTTTTAAAATGAGAAAAAGATCTAAAGCTAAGAAGACATACAGATGGGAAATAACATGAGAAAATGCTCAAACTTAGGCCAGTGCCGTGGCTAAATAGGCTAATCCTCCGCCTGCGGCACCAGCACACCGGGTTCTAGTTCCAGTCTGGGGCACCGGATTCTGTCCCGGTTGCCCCTCTTCCAGGCCAGCTCTCTGCTATGGCCCAGGAGTGCAGTGGAGGATGCCCCAAGTGCTTGGGTCCTGCACCCACATGGGAGACCAGGAGAAGCACCTGGCTTCTGGCTTCGGATCAGCACGATGTGCTGGCCACAGCACGCTGGCCACGGCGGCCATTGGAGGGTGAACCAATGGCAAAAGGAAGACCTTTCTCTCTGTCTCTCTCTCTCTCTCACTGTCCACTCTGTCAAAAAATAAAAAAAAGAAAAGAAAATGCTCAAACTTCTTATTAGGCAGATACACATTAAGACAATAATATGTTATAACTACATACCTATTAGAATGATTCAAATCCCAAAAGCCAACAATACTGACTGCCAGAAAGGATGACAGAAATTGTCACCCATTGTTGGCAGGAATTCTAAATGGAATATTCATTTTGAAAGATGATTTTGCAGTTTAGTTTCTTCAAAGCTAATCATAGCCTTACCATAAGACCCAGCAACTGCATTTCTAAATATTTATCTGATTATTTTTAAAACTCATAGTCACATAAAAAGCTGCACATGAATGTATCTAGTAGCTGCATTCAAAATCGTCAAGCTCTGGGAACAAGCAGCATGTTCTTCAGTAAGTGAATGGATAAACTGTGGAATACAATTCAGTGAGATACTCAGAAATAGAAGGCCTTCAATGCTAAAAATAAATAAGCTGTCAAACACTGAAGACATGGGTAAATCCTAAATGCCTTTAACTAGGTAAAAGGAGCCAGTTTGGAAAGCTACAAATTGGATGAATCTATTTAGATTACATTTCAGAAAAAGCAAAACTGTACAGATTTTAAACACATCAGTGGTTTTCAGGAGTTGATTTAAAGAAATAAAGCTTATGATATTTTTGATGTAGTGGAATTACTCATTGTAATACCATAGCTCCACTATGATACTTAGCTCCATGCAATCAAGTCGACCTATAGAAATTCACAGCACAGACTGGCACCACGGCTCACTAGGCTAATCCTCCGCCTGCGGCGCTGGCACCCCAGGTTCTAGTCCTGGTTGGGGCGCCATTTCTGTCCCGGTTGCTCCTCTTCCAGGCCAGCTTTCTGCTGTGGCTCGGTAAGGCAGTGGAAGATGGCCCAAGTGCTTGGGCCCTGCACCTGCGTGGAAGACCAGGAGTAAGCACCTGGCTCCTGGCTTCGGATCGGCACAGCGCTCCAGCCGTAGTGGCCATTGGAGGGTGAACCAACAGCAAAAGGAAGACCTTTCTGTCTGTCTCTCTCTCTCACTAACTCTGCCTGTCAAAAAGAAAATAAAAAGAAATTCACAGCACAAAGAATGAATCATAATGTATGCAAATTTCAAAAACTCATTTAAAACATTGGGGGACCCAAGGATGTAATGAAAATGGTGAAAAGAGAATATAATTATATTAAAAATTTATGAAACGGCTTCACCTCAGGGGGTAAAGAGAAAGTGCCGAACTCATTAATTATGGAAATCAGTACAGTTTATAACACTAACAGCAAAGGAAGCTGTGCATTAGAACTAAACTCTAGGTGAAAAAATTGCTTTCCATTAGAATATAAGTTAGTCTGAAACCACTTTATATGTTAAGGGATGAAGTATGTGTCTCCAGAAAAGGTATGAATGATGCTAGGCGAGATAGAGGGAAGAAGTCTGAGGTTCTATTGCACAGCAGAGTGACTACAGACAACATTAATATAATGTATATTTGTCTTAAAAGCATAGAAGTAAAATGTTGAATGCTTTCACCATACAGAAATAAGAAATGGTTGAGGAGATATTTATCCTGATTCAACATTACACAAGGCACACACATATGGAAATATCATGTGACACCTCATAAACAGGTAAGAAATTATGTGTCTGTTTAAAAAAATTGTAAAGAAATCTAGTATCTGTGAAAATGACATTACATGGAAACAGGGACTCTGCAGATATAATTAAATTAAGGTGAAGTCACTAGAATGGTCCCAAATCCAGTTTGGTAGTGTCTTTGTAAGAATAAAAAAGAGAAACCAAGACAGAGAAACACAGAGGAAAGACAGCCACACGGAGACAGAGATTGAAGTGACGCTGTCACAAGGCAAGGAATGTCTGGGGCTACTAGAAACCGGAAGAGGCATAGAAGGATTTTTCCCTAACAGATTTGGAGGGTCCATGACCCTGTCAACATCTGAATTTCAGACTTAAAATACCCCAGACTGTAAGCAGATACATCTTTGTTGCTGTAAGCCACGAGTGTGTGACACTGGGAAATGAGCACAAACACATACTGGGTACAAACAATTAAGTGCATGTGTAGCAGATGGTGGGAACCAGGTTTCCCACTCTAGGGTGGGAAGCTACAGAAAAACAAGGAAAATAGGCTATAATGATCCATGTGATGTG